>NC_141146.1:131886996-132486996 GCF_053477565.2 Lygodium microphyllum | reverse complement strand
CAAATCATCTTTACGTTCCACCACGGCAAAGTATTGGTCTAGGAAATTCATATCAATGGCAAATATAAATGTACATTTGGATTGCTTGTATGAATTGTATTGTGTCAAATTCATTGGAAGGAGGAGAGAAAGCAAGAGAGGGGGAGGGGAGGGAGCTATCAATCCATTGCAATTAAAGTTCTAAAAACACAAAGTGGCTGCACAAGCATTTGCATTATGAGAGAGAGAGAGAGAGAGAGAGAGAGAGAGAGAGAGAGAGAGACGTATTTAAGATTTAAGAGAAGTGTTTGTTATAACATGTGCCATAAACCGATGTGAGGCATTATTATACAATGTGGACTAATCGTATACATGAGAGAGAGTGAGAGAGAGAGGGAGGGAGATAAACATGGAGGGGAGAGAGAGAGAAGGAACAGAGAGAGAGAGAGAGAGAGAGATGGCACCCTGTCGCGAGAGAGAGCGTGCGCCCTGTCGTGACGTGACCTGCCGCCTGCGCCTATCGTGACGTGACCTGCCGCCTGCGCCTGCCCCGTTTCGTCACCTGCGCCTTGTCGTGACCTGCCACCTGCGCCCTGTCGTGACCTGCTGCCTGCGCCTGCACTGTTTCGTCACCTGCGCCCTGTCGCGACCTGCCGCCTGCACCGTTTCGCCACTCCTGGGGGCGGGGTCCCCGCCGCCGTCGCCCTGCAGTTTCGTCAGGCCGTGTTCTTGGCGTTCTCGTCCTGCGCGCCGTGTTGCCTCGTCCCGGCTTCTGTTGTGCCTGTCTCCTGTCCCGTCACGCTGCCACACCTGCAGACACCCATTTTGGTTCGACGATTGTCCTGTCCGCGGGTCCGCGTGCTCGCGTTTGTTCTTCTTTGCAGAGGCGCACAGCTGTTGTCAACCCTAATCTCCACAGTCGTCAGAGAAGCAACGCCTCGACTAGAGTGCCCCCTGATCTGTACACACACAGAGAGAGAGAGAGAGAGAGAGAGAGAGTTCGTCCTCTGTGTGAAGACAGCAGTATGGCTGGCCTGGATTTGGATTTTCTTGACCGGACGGTGGCAGCCCTTGGCCCTGATTCCGATGCAGAGAAGCCGGAAGATATGGTGCCATGCACGGAGGAGTTGCCGCCGAGTTCTGAACAGCCGCCTGCCGGCAAACGCTCCAAGCCTACGCCTGATGAGCCAATGAGTCCTCCGGAACGCTCCTATGCGCAAGTGGCCTCTGATCCGGTGGATTCGCAGGAAATCGACTGGGAGCATTTGCTGGACTTCGCCAATACTCTGCTTGGCGATTATGTCCAGCATAATACCGAATCTTTTTCTGTTGCGGGAACGGATGATGTGCTGGAAGCCACGGTGGACCCCAAATCAGTCTTGCGATCCTTCTCGGTGTTCTATGACCGTGCAGTTATTCTTTTCTTCACTGGCAGGATCCCAATGCTTTCGCATATTCGCCAGTGGCTGCACCATCTATTGCAAGGGGAGTCGGTTGAGGAGATTTTCCTTGGCCCTCGCGGGTTTTATGAGGTCCTGCTGAAATCGGAAACGCATCGCACTGAGCTCCTGTCCAAGTTGCCGCTATTCTTTGATCGCCGCCTAGTTCATGTTGTGCCATGGCGCCCCATGGCCGACATCCAACGTCTGCTTCAACGCGAATGCCCGGTGTGGGTAGAGGTGGAAAACTGTCCGGCGGTCTATTGGCCCATGTCGAAGGATGCGATGGCAGTTGTGGGAACAGTGCTGGTTCCCCCAAGCCTCAGGGCGATGAACCGCAACCGTTTATGCATGCTATGGGACACGGCCAGGAAAAGGCCCGCGTGGCTTCGCCTCAATTGTTCGGGCATGCATCCTTTGTATTTTCGCTTAAAATGGGGCAACTTTGCGGGCCACTGCTTTTCATGTGGTAAATTGGGGCATCTCATGGCCGAATGCCCTGAAAAGCAATCGTCTTCGGATGATGCGCAGGTTGTGCTGCCCAAGGACGACATGGTGCTTGATGCCACGCCCCAGGAAGCCCTTCAGTCTCCTCATGTCATGGACAAAGGCAAACAACAGGTCCGAAGTGTGGATTCCCGTCGTACTGACTGGATTGAGGCACGTCCTCAAAAAGGTAAAAAGTTGGATACAGGCCTGGCGGATCCTGGGCCTTCTGCTTCCCAGGATTCCGTGCGCACGTATACGCACCGGAAAGAAATGGCCACTTCACAGCAGGCTCCGCGTCCTAGGGCCCCATCGGGCCCCCGCAATCAGTCTCCAAGGAGAGCCTATACCGACGGCCCCAGAGGCCCACCTGCCAAGCTGGCCTTCGATGCCAAAGGAAATGTTATTACACCCTGGGATCGGCGTTATCCCCGCCCCTCTCCCAAGGCAGTGGATTGCCCTTCTACCTCCAACGCAGGTCGCCAGAATTCTTTTGCAGTATTGGCTGATTTTCTGGATGAGGGTGTCCTGGATGCTCTCGCGGAAAAGGTGAAATCGAGGCAGCAGGTGCCTCGTTCCTGACTTCCTTCTTTGAGGATACATGAAGATAGCCACGTGGAATGTGCGAGGCATTTGCTCTCGCCATAAGCAACATGCCATGTGGACCGTCTTGCACGAGAACCAGTGGGATGTATTGTGTGCAGTTGAGCACAAAAGTCACGGTGAAGCATGAAAAGTGATGGATTGTCATGGATTCCGGCTGTTTTATGCAGGGACCCATGCTACGCACTATTCGGGCGTGCTGATGATTGTCCATGAGAAATATCAGCCTGTCCTTGTTAAAAATGATGTGCAGGGCCGCTTTCTGGTGATCGAAGTCTTATTTGAAGGCGAGATTTTATGGCTGTTGGGCCTCTATGCTCCGAATGATCCCGCATCCCGGCGGGATCTTTGGTCCACTTTGCAGGGCTCCATGTCACTCGGCCGAAGGGGATTCTTGATGGGAGATTTCAATATGTGTGTCGACTCTTCTCAGTCCACTTCAGGGCATTCGGTAATGGATACGCCGGAAAGCCGGGTGTGGAGTTCTTTTGCTTTGCACGTGCTCAAGCAAGATCTTTGGTCGTGGCTTCACCCTTCTTTTTCAGGGTTTACTTTTCATTCCGCACAATATGCAACTACCTGGTCGCGGCTGGACAGAATGTATATCATGCAGGGCGATGACTTTCTTCCCGACATGCTGGAAATGAAGGTCTTGCGGCAATATGCGTTGTCGGACCATTTCCCCCTCCAGCTTGAGATACGGGCACACTCTATTGCACCTTTTGTGCAATTCCTGGATAGGCTCCCTTTACGTTTCAACTCCTCTTATCTGAAGCATTCAGTTTTCCAGGGCTATATGCAGCAGTTGATTGAGAGGTTCTTATTGGACTTCGCCTCTGAGGGCTGGCCTTCATATGCACGGCTGCTCTCTAATGTGCAGCGGGTTGCTCGCCAGTATGGGATCCATCATGCCTCGCTTTGCCGCCGACGTCAACATGCAGCAGAAGACTTACTGGCCTTGGTCCGTTCCTTGCTCCTGGATTCCCCTGATGATGATTTTCTGCTGTCTCTGGAAAGGCGGTTGGCCCATCTTATTCAAGTGTTTCAGTTGAAATCTTATCAACAGGCCAAGCTGCACAACTTGATGGACACAATGCAAGATAGCACCTGCCAGTCTCATAAGTTCTTTCGCGCCTTGCATGCTTCTCCGCCCCGCGAAAATATGACCAGACTCCAGGATTCGGAAGGTCGCATGGTCACGGATCCGCAGACCATTGTCACTATGTGCAGAAACTATTTTATGGATCTTCTTGGTTCCTCTTCCTCGCCTTCTAGCCAGGTTACGCATGCCCGTGCGGTCTTCTATCATCTGGTCCGCCAGCAGGTTCCAGTTGATATGCAAGCCGCTTTGGAGACGGATATTTGCGAGGACGAGGTTATGGACGTTTTGTTGCACCTGCCGAATGATAAAAGCCCTGGCTGGGATAGTCTCACTAATGAATTCTTTCAGACCTCGGCCACGCAGTTGGCGAAGCCATTGGTGGCCATGTTTCAGCAGGTGTGGGAAACGGGGGTCATGCCCTCCTCATGGAAAGAAGGCCTTATCAAACTAATTCCAAAGGTCCCTTCGCCGTCAAAGTTGCAACACTGGCGACCAATCTCTTTGATGGGCTCCATGTATAAAATCTACTCCAAAGTGCTGGCGAATCGGCTCCACAAGCACCTTCCAGCTATTGTGCATCCTCTCCAATATGGTTTCATTAAGGGCCGCAACATTCTGCATAATATCTTAAATGTGCAAATGGCCATTGACTATGCGCGGCACTCCGGTCAGGAAGTGGTATTGATCCAATTGGACTTGGAAAAGGCATTTGATTATGTGGACTGGTCTTTCATTGCAGACCTCATGTCGGCTATGGGCTTTGGTACCCGAATGTCCCGATTGATCTACACCATTAGTGCTGAGGCTTCCTCCAGAGTTATGCTTAATGGTGGAGTTACAGAGCCATTTGTCCTTGCACGCTCGGTCCGACAGGGTTGTCCTTTGAGCCCTCTCTTCTTTGCCCTGGCGATTCACCCGGTCCTTTCAATGTTATCCTCCATGGCAGCCTCTGCCCAGCTGGCCGGTCTGTCTCTTCCGTTGGGTCAGCACTTCGTTAGCCAATCTTTGGCGGATGACACCTTTATGATTTTGCAGGCGGACAGGGACAACATTCGAAGGGCATTAGATGTTTGGACACTCTTTGGTCAGGCCTCTGGGCTTCGCATCAATGCCCTTAAGTCAGCCCTTCTCAGTTGTACGGAGCCTGATTTGCAGTCCTTAGGCTGGCAAGGCCGGGTGGTTTCCCGTGGCTCCATTGTCAGGCATCTTGGATACCCATTGGGGGTGGATGTACGGCCAAAAGCCCTGCTGGAGTGGATTTCACAAAAATTGGCAGCAAAGTTTATGTATTGAAAGTCGCAAGCGTGGCCATTCCATGTCCGCCTCAAAGTGGCCCAGACAATCATGCTTCCAATGCTAACGTATTTCCTGCCATTGTTGCCATGGACTCCTACTACTTTGAAGGCCCTCACTCATCCCATCCGTTTCATGCTATGGAAGGACTCACTGCAGGCCGGCATTTCCTGGATTTCTTGGTCACACGCATGTACCCCTAAGCGCATGGGTGGCGGAGCGATTTTGGATGCACACACTCATATGTTAGCTCTCCGTTGGTCCCTTTTTCGTGCCATGTGTGTGGATCACCACCCTTGGTCCATTATAGCCCGTTATTTTCTTGAGGACAGCGGGCTCCGCCATGGCAACACACGGCTTCGGGCCTCCTGGTGGCATGTCCTTAATGCTGACTCTCGTGTTTCCAGTCCCTCTTCCTCTTTGTTACTGCACTTGGTCGCCTCTTGGAAAGTGGTGCTCCAAAAGGCCCGCTGGCACCCAGTGGGGGACCGCTTGCAGACTAACTCCTTTCAGCTGGAACTGTTGGCAGTATCGAGACTCCTTTCATGGGAAGATAAACATCAACTCAGACCAAGATTTAATCGCGTGGCCCGTTTAGGTGTGATGTCGGTTGCGGATGCTACCCTTGCTACTCGCAATGTCCTCGTCTCATTTCGGACTGCTCGGCGACTCTTTAAGATCCGGCGTGGATACCGTGATTTGTGGGAGCAGCTTTCGTCGAAGCTTCAGGGTCGGCAACCCTTTCCTGCCTTGACGGTGGATCGCCCTTGGCAGGACTGGGATCTTGCAGGCCGCCTGAGTCTGGAAAAGGCCTCCACTAATCAGGTGTATCATCTTCTTATTCAAGATCACCAATGGCTGGGAGAGAAAGCTAACACTGTTTGGGGACTGCGGAAATCGCTGTCATGGTGGCACAAAACGCTGATGGAGGACTGGCAAAATAAGACACCTTTCAAATGCAAGGTTTTTCTTTGGCGGGTTATGATTGGTGGTCTTCCTTTGGCCTCGGCCCTTGCCAAGCGTCGCATCTCGAATGGTAATTGTTTCTTCTGTACCACACCGGCGGAATCGGCCCGACATCGTTTTCTCTCTTGCCCGCTCGCCAAGAATATCTGGTCACTCTTGTCGCACATTTGGCGCGCGGTGGTGGGCTCCTCGCTAACTCCTTTCGATTGGGTTTTTGTGCGCCCGAAGTTTTCCGCACCGCCACAGTTACATGAGAAGATCTTATTTCACTTTTTCAGATATTGGGGATGCTGGCACATTTGGACCACGCGCAATGCTTTTCTCTTTGATTCGGCCTCTAATGTACCCCGACATATTGCCAGGCTTAAAGGGCTCTTGCATTGGCAGCTGGATATCATCCGACACTCCGACTTGCTCCCTCGAGAGGATTTGCATCCGTGGCATATGGCAATTGCCTCTGGGTCGTTGCCATGATTGGTGTAACTTTTTCAGTGCATTACTACGGGGCTTCCCCACACGTTGGCCTAGGGTCCTCGTGTATCTTGTAATCAGAAAAAAGAGAGAGAGAGAGAAAGAGAAAACCTCTTCACATGATGGCTTTGTGTCATCATGTATCTTGTAATCCAGTAATCTTGTATTTTTTTCGTAATTAATATAATTACCTTTGACGAAAAAAAAAGATAAACATGGAGAGTGAGTGATTGGCTGAGATTTGTGTGTGTCTGTGTGTGTGTGTGTGTGACACAGAGGTCTCCATCTCTTTTATTTAGGGCTATGCAAGTTTAACCTTTGAGTGTGTCTACAGGTCGTTACCTATAAAAGCACCTACCATTTGTCTCTATGGTTGCAACCAATTGTCTTTTAGTATTTGTCTTTTGTTTGTATTATGCCTACAATAGGCTTAGTCCCCGTGTAATCCTAATAGATTGTGGTGTGACCGACTCTGTCTCTCTCTCTAGAATGAGAAATTAACTTAATGATTTAATTAAAATTATGATACCCCTAGCTCGTGGCATGGTGACCATTGTACTAATAATGAAGAATATGACACTAGGGCATGCCATGGACTAGTATACAAGCTATATGATATATCGTCAAGCTAAAGGAATAAGATTTAATATGAATCTTTTATTAAATTGAAAGTTTGCTCCTTAGAATTGAGTTACATTGAAAGTTTTACCCAGTAAATAGCTCACTTAGGGCACTTAAGTTATTAAGCAAACCCTGAGCTAAAGTTTCACCCAATCAGTAACTCCCTTATGATAGTCATTAATTAATACTTAATAAAAAAACATGATATGATTAAGAAATAGCTGGTTACTCATTTTGTAAGCTTATCTTTGCTATTTTGGGCTTCTTCTCTCTCATTTTTTGAGGAACCCAAGTAGAAAGAAAGCTATTTTTCTCTTTCTTGCTACAAAAAATTGCAGATTTGAACCATGGAATGAGCTTACAACATAGATGAAGTGTGGATAGCAGCCAATTTTTTTCCTCCTGGTATGGGGATTCAATTGGGTAGCTAGGTAACTTCATAGAGAGCAAGATATTTAGTTGTTTTTCACCTAAATATAAAAAAAACAAGTTATGACGACATATGGGCTGAGATGCTTTCTTCTTCTTCTTCGAGATCTCGTGCTAGTGCACTTTTTGGGTAATTTTGTCGCAAAGAAAGCAATATCCTTACAATTTCATTGTAAGAAACCCCCCTTATTTGTGAGAGAAACAACATGGAAGTACATGGGAACTATGTAAGAGAGTTATCTTAGCAAATGCTCCATAAAATTGGGTTCAAATGCTTGTTGTCATTTTTAGGGTTTGGTAGGTTGAAGTGTTCATTCATAGTTTGAACATTGTGCAGCTGGTTGGAGGTCAACAATGAAGGTGTTAAGGCGTTTGTGCACCGGTGGATGAGTTATGTCACGAGAAATCGTTGAAATATAGCCATTTGTAACCAATTTCGAGCATATCCCAATAATCTAAAGAAATACTAAAAGGAATGCCAAGCTTTGAGGCCAACAAGTGTTGATGTGTGGTGTTAGAGCACCCTAGCTCCAATTATGTGTGAAGTTTTCTTGCTGAATTTATTGTTAAGCTGAATTAAGTGTTTGCTAAGATGTGGTTTATTGCCCTTTGGGCTTCCAAGGTTGGTTTCATGGTTTTGTTACCGGGACATCACCAACTTTCTATAGGAGTTGATCTTGTGGCCGTCTTGAAGAGCAAACACATATATTTTGGTTTGCTGTAATTCAATTACAGCAAGGTTCATACTTGCTGAAAATAGTGTACAGCAAGGGGCAAACAATAAAATATGTCACACAACAATGGTAGGAGTGAGAAACGGAAATCCCCTCTTGAAAGGCACTCTACACATGGTTTTGAGTCTCCAAATGCTGAAAATGCTTTAGAACAATGAGCAACAAATGTGATTGGTGAGCATGCAACTCAATCACATGTAATTCCACAAGTCCAAGGTCCTCAAGAAGCAAATGCAATGGATAAGTGTTCCAAGCTATGGATGCCACTACACCCACCAATGTTGGCATGCAAAATGCAGCTGGTTTTCAGCCACCTATGTTAGGTATTCAAGGGAACTATCATGGTGCAATGTAACCCCAAATGCACACTGGCATGTATGGTAGGTAACATTGGTATGCAGCCAGGTATGCAAACTGGAATGTTTGGTCACTTGGTAGGCACTATTGAGCATATGTCAAATCCAAATGCAGCAATGGTATCATCGGGACCACCACAAACCTTTAATGGTATGTAGGATACACTATAGGCTTTGACCTTCATTCAACAGTTTGATGCAACATACTTTGGGGGTAATTTTTCCAAGCCCTCTAAAGTGTGTAAGGCAGCCACTTTTTTAAAAGGAAATGCGCTTAAATGGTGGACAACCCTTTTGATACGAGGGAAGGCACCACCAACTCAGGTGCAATTCGAACAAGTTTTCTCTTCTCAATGGCTCATAGACACTTTTAAAGTGAGTGTGACAACACCTTGGCACAAATTGGATGCAATTCATTGTGCTGATTTGGAAGAGTACACAAACAAATTTTGGGCAGCTTTGTTGTCAGTTAATTCTTTTTGTGAGGTCACAATGGCTAAGCAAATAGAGACCTACCATTGCGATCTACACAAAGAAATCTATGACTATTGTGCCAAGACAAAAGTGACCAGCATGGCACAATTAACAAAAAATGCAAATACAGCTTATGCATTGATGAAAGGACATGTCATCGGATTTAAGAGTAGAAAAGATGCTTCAAAGGGCAATGCTGAAAATAAGGGCAACAGGATTGAATTATTAGGCGACAAGTTTAAATCCTAGAAAAAGGGTCAAAATGTTGAAAATGAGTCAATGTCATTCTTTCAAAAAGACGGATAAGGCAAAAGGTCATTTCCTCGTGCTAAGAAAGCTATTGAAAGAAAGGTATTGTATGATGCAAACAAATGCTATGTTTGTGAACAAGAGCAGCATATAGCACATGAATATCGAGAACGTAAGTCTAAAAACCATGCAAATGACAATAAGGATTAAAAAGACAAGAAGCATAAAACTTCTACTAGATTGGTATCCGATCTTGTTGGTGAGCAACCAAACACAAATGCTTCAAAGCTATGCCCTGCATGGGGCAAAGTAAGGGATGAGCATGCTTTAGTTTTCTTTGATATAGGAGCTCGAGCCAACTTCATTTTTCCAAAATTGAAAGCCAAGTTTGGCGTTAGAGATGAAGAGATGGGTCCCATGGGTGAGGCTAGTTTGACTTGTCTTTGACATACACTCGTCCCTATCATTGAAAAGCTCCAAATTCATTTGCAATCATATGTAGATAGTGAGGATTTGGAGGGGCTGCAATGTCTTATTGGATATTCCATGGTGTCATAGATTGCATCATAGTAACCAAAAAATTTGTTTCGTCATCATGCAAAACCTTGAAACACACAAAAGGTTTTGTTTCATTTTGCGAAACAAGGTTGATTTTTTTTTTTGCAAAACCAATTTTTAAAAAAAGTTTTCCATAATTAAAAAGAACATGGGGGACTATTTTTCTTTTACAATTAGCATTTTTTTCCATCCTCCTTGTGTGCCCAATCACCCCCTACATCTTTTTATACTATGTTTTGTCTCGTGAAACAAGGTCATGAAACAAAAAAGTCTTTTAAAGAGCTTTTTTTATTAAAAAAATATGCATACTATTTTTCTATTACAAACTACATTTTTTCTCTATCCTCTTTGGCATTTTCACACCCTGTCACATCCTCCTCCATCTCCACTTCATCTCTTCCTCCTCTTCGTCCTCCACCTATTTCGTATACTCCTCTACGTTTCCCTCTACCTTGGCCATCTCACAAGGGTTTCACTCGTGAACATCAGTTTTTACTTTCACTTTACATTGTGTATTATATGTATGTTGTACCCTACACATTTTGATTTGTGAGTGTTGAATATTAATTTCTAAATCAGTAGGTAAAATAGATGTTTTGGTTTTGGGCTTTTGAATTTTGACTCTAGGATCTAGGTGAAATGAATATATTCATTTTATGGATATGTTTTCTTACTCTAATAAATACTATATATTTCTTCCTCTAATGTTACTAATATATAATAATTTCAATTATGATAAATAATATTTTTTGAAACCTCAAAACCTCAAGTTAGCTAAGGAAACAAATCCTCAAAACCTTGAAATACAAAACGATGGTTCATGGCGAATGTGTATTGATTACCACGCCTTGAACAAAACATTAAAAATAGATTCCCTATACCAAGGATTGATGGTATCCTCGATCGGTTAGAGGGAAGTGCAATCTTTAGCAAAATAGATCTTAAAAGTGGGTATCATCAGGTACGTGTAAGGGTAGAAGATGTGCATAAGACAACTTTTAGGACCACTTTTGGATTCTATGAGTTCTTGGTCATGCCATTTGGGCTTACAAATGCACTTGTGATGTTTAATTGTATGATGGATCGAATTTTTTGACCATATAGGTCTTTAATTGGCACATTCTTTGATGACATCATAGTCTTTTCAAAGAGTGAGGCAAATCATTAGATGCATTCAACTATTTTGTTTAAGGAACTTAGAAAACACCATCTGGTTATTAATGCAAAAAAGAGTGAATTCTTCATGTCAAAGATTCACTTCTTAGGGCATATAGTCTCAAAGGATGGTGTTGGAATAGATCTTGCAAAAGTGGAAGCAATACAAAGCTAGCCTCATTTGAGAATATCAGCTTTTTGGGGCTATGCTCGTACTATAGAAGGTTTATATGCCACTTTGCTGAAATTGCTTTACTTATTCATGCATTGCAAAAGAAGGGAGTTTCATTTACATGGGTTGACAAGGAAATTGCAGCATTCAATAAGTTGAAAGAAAAGCTTATTTCAGATCTAGTGTTGATCTTGCTAGATCTTCGAAAAGCTTTCGTTATTGGGTGTGATGCATATGGAAAAAGCATTGGTGTAGTTCTAATGCAAGAAGGCCATGTTGTAGCATATGAGTAGAGAATTTTATAGGGCGCTGAGAAAAAATTGCAGGTTTATAAGAAAGAGTTGCTTGTCGTAATTCATGCTCTTTCCACTTAGAACACTATCTACTAGGGGTTGACTTCATTGTACAAGCAAATCATTAAACTTTGCGATTTTTTTTTCACTCAAGCTAAGCTGTTTGAGAAGCATATGCGATAAGCCAACTTTTTGTCAATGTTTCACTTTCAAATAGTGCACGTGGAGGGTTAAAAAAAATGTTGCGACCAATGCATTGTCTAGGAAACCACAAGATTCAACTGTATTTGTAGCATATTATCATGAGTTAGATGAGATGATGAAAGAGTATCTAGAGGATGAGAACTTTGCTAGAGTTTATGATCTTTATCAGATGGTTAGCATCATGAGCGCTATACTCTTAGAGAGGGCTTTCTTATGATGCATGGTCTATAATGTGTTACAACACAGTTAAGAGCCAAGCTTATGGTTGAAAGTCATGCACCTTTGTATGGAGGGCATCGTGGCATTGACACTACAATGAAAGCAATTGAGACTTTCTTTTATTGGCCAGCTTTGAGGTGTGAGGTAAATCACTTTGTGCACACATGCATTGTATGTCAAAAGGTCAAGTTTGACTAACAAAAGGCACCGGGTTTATTGCAGCCCTTGCCTATTCCTGATAGATCATGGGACAGCATAGACATGGAATTTTATCTTTGATCTTTCTAGGACACCTATAGGGATTCATGGCATATAGACCATTATTTGTAGGTTTAGCAAACATGCTCATTTCATTCTAGTTAGCAAAATAATAAGTACATATGACATGGTAAGATTGTTTATGCAAAACATCTTTAAATATCGTGGCATGCCATAGTCTATTGTGAGTGACAGGGATCCTCGCATGACGAGTCTCTTTTGGAGAGGCATTTTTGCAAATATAGATATCACCCTTAAGTTCTTATCTTCTTTTCATCCATAAACAAATGGCAGTTTAAAGAAGCAAATTTTACTATTTTAGATCTTTTGAAATGCTATGTGTCTTAGCATAAAACTAAATGAAAACAGTTTTTTGCTCTTGTGAAATATGCTTATAACAACATAGTGCACAGTTCCATTGGAAAGGCATTGTTTGAGATTGTAGAAGGGGGAAAAAAAATCACACCCATTTTGTATATAAAAGATAAGATCTTTGAGGCCAACAAGTATGTCGAGAGTTTGGATGAAGCTTATACTAAAGTAAAGATAGCTCTCCAAAAGACTCAAGCAAAACAAAAGAAAGCAGTTGATCATCACTGTAGAGCTTTGGTATTTGCAGAGGGTGATTGGATTTTGTTATGCTTTGAAAAGGCCAAGTTCAAGAAAATGAAGGGTAAAGAACGTCTTTTTCCTAAACTTAGGATGAGGTATTATAGGCCTTTCCAAGTATTGCAAAGGATCAATGAGGTGGCTTAAAGGTTGAAGCTACCTAATCATTGGAAGATTCACAATGCTTTTCATGCGTGTTTTCTTAGATCCTTCCATGGTGATTGCTTGAAGATAGCAATTATGAGATGCAATCAAAGGTTGAGAAACTTATATTGGCACATAAGGAAAGGAAGGTCAAGGATAGTCTAGGATAATCTGCTATCACTATTCAGTGAAGTTTTAAAACCATACACCTCTTTATGCAAAATTGATGGAGGATGATGATTTCAAAGAATCACCTCATTTGTTACAACTTTATCTTAATGCTTTTTAGTTGGAGTCCACTTCGATCCGCTAGGCCCAATCAAGCTCCACAAAGCGTAGATCTGGACCATTGCATGATAGTCAATAAGGGGGTGGTACTTCAACTTCCTTAGTACAAATATGCTCATGTATCTAGAGGCTCTTTGGAGATCTTTCAGATTCCATATAGATACTTGTATGATCAGCCTATTAGATACTTATGTTTCTACAATTATGTTTGGTTATTTACTAGTGCAGTGAGTACCATTTTTATATGTGTGGATTTTTCCAGCTATGATTAATTGTATACTAGTAGAGTAACCACTATCTTTAAAAAAATGTACGTTGCCAAAACATGGTGTAATAGCAACGTGCTTGGTTACATTGAAACATGTATGGATAATTGTACATTGACAGTATATGGAGTAACAGTAGCATGCTTGGTTACTTGGAAACATATATAAACAACTATATATGGAGTAACAGCATCATGCTTGGTTACTTAGAAACATGTATGGACAATTGTATATAGACAATACATGTAGTAATGGCAGTATGCTTGGTTGCTAGAAAATATATAATGGTCATTTAGTATGCCATGTTGAATCTTAACTACATGCAATGGGGATCACTTGTGATGTTTCAAGAGGAGGGTATGACATCAGCATGAGAAATGAACTTAATAATTTAGTTAAACTTCACGATAATTTTTAATTAAAATGAACTTTGTCTAGTATCCCTAGCTTTTGGCACGGTGACCATTGCACCGACAGTGAAAGATTTGGCACTAGGGTATATGGTGCACAAGTGTGCGGGCCATGTGGTACATTGCCAAGGCTAAAGAAACAAGGTGCAATATGAAACTTTCACTAAATTAAAAGTTTCACCCAACAAGTAGCTCACTCAGGGCACTTAAGTTATTAAGCAAGCCTTGAGCTAAAGTTTCACCTAGTGAGCAACTCACTTATGATTAATGACTAAGTCATTAATTATCCCGTAATAAAAAACTTGATATGATTAAGAAGCAATTGGTTACTCATTGGAAAGCTTATCTTAGCTATTAGGAGCTTCTTCTCTCTTATTTTTGGAGGAACCCAAGTGGGGAGATAGCTAAGGTAGGAGCAATAGATTGGAGCTGAACTGGATAAGATATAGCATCGGAGGGCCCAAACCTAAATTTCATCAATTTTCAACCTTGCAAATGAAATTTTCAGTCTTGCAAGCCATGTACACACTATTTCAGCCTTATGTCTCATTTATTTAATGTTTGGGCAGCTTGCAGCCCAACCAATTACCATGCCTCTACAACCTTATTGGTGCCATGTTACCCATATAGACTCGTATGAGAGTTTAGGTGGGTCCAAAACTGGAAATGCATTTATTGTGGCATAATTAAAACAGGGAGAATGCCATTAGGGTCAAAGACCATCTTACTCATTTGCCAGCCAGGGACACAATGTCTTATGCAAATGTGCTAAGAGATGTGAAGCTTTCTCTTGATCTATGGAGGTGGCAACAGCTTGGTCTTTGAACGGTTGATATGGCACAACACTTGGCCACAACTCAGCAAGGGGGTAGTAGAAGTACAGTAGGACCACAACTCAATGGCTTGATCTCAGTACCTCCATTGGCATAGTTGATGCACATGCCTGATTTCATATTTCAAGCTCATATTTTTTGCCATGGCTAGCCCTTTATCATTCATGTGGCAGACCTAAGACATTACTGCTTTAGATTGTCTCTTTTTATGCATCTATTATTGCATTATCATGAGTCTCATGAACTTGTCCTTTGGGTCATGATTCTCAAATGACAAATGTTATCATGGTGCTCTATTTGATTCAGGCTTTATGTGACACATGGACTCTCATCTTTCAGCACCTCTATAGTGCACCCTCACACAAATAGTGAATTGCATGTTTGAGAAACATTGCATGCATGCCCAGGAACTACAGTACAATGGCATGCAATGACAATATCTGCATCAGACAGCCCTGATTTGCCAAAATCAAGAAAATCTCTGATCATCCCTAATCAACAGAACCCTAATCAGCACTTATTAGCAAGTTTCATTGCCAGATACAGAAAAAGAGAGACCACAGGCACTGCTATAGTTTGGTACTGATATAGAGATGTTAGGTTAATTGGACAAGCCTGAAATTGCTATGGTCCACATTGGAAGGATCAACTCAACTGACCAATGACTCTTCTGTCATGGCATAAAGAAAACAGAAACAAATCTTGTACCAATGACTGACCAAGCATCTTTGCCCCATTTGGAAGGATCAAGTCAACTGGCCCATCAACTGATGGAAATGGATTCAACAAAGTCAACATTGGATGAATCACAGGGTAAACCACAAAGGATAGGGAGGGTTATTGCCTCGTAGAGCAAGAGAGAGTAATTTCTTGGACCACACCATTTAGCACATTGCTATTAATCACAACCCCCTTGTAAGTTACATTTGCAGTGTCATTCATCATTGAACAACCAAAACTTAGAGCAGCTACATGACTAAGAGCTTTCTCAATCCAACTTTTGGGAGCACCTCCTGGCCGAAGGCCTTAGCATAATTGATTGTTGATTGTGGATTCCAAAGTGAAATTTGGAATAAGTGATTCCTAGCTTGATACTCATGGAAACAGGCCTCTAGTGCTCCAAATCTTGCAGACCACAAGCACTTTAGATAGGTAAAGGTCAGCAGTGGTTCCTCAATCTGAAGATGTATGGTGAGATTTGAAGCAGAATCTTTAGTCTGAGCTCATACACATCTGTAAGATAAAAACTTGCTGAGTAAGCTTCCATGTGCCAATCTGCACCAAATTTTGAACAGCAGCCAACAAAGTCTGCAGCTCAGCCCTGGCAACTGAGGCATGCCACAGCTCATAAATATTCCTCTCAAATGCACCCATCCACCTTATGAATTGTTGTAAGCAATGCACGGTTGCAAATGATGTTTGAGTGAGTGCTCCCGCTTGCATAACATATATCACAACCAGCAAAATCAGTGTCTTCTCCAGACTGCGCTGATGATTGTCTTACAATTATAGTATATGGAATTCCATAGGAAGCACACAATCTCAAAGTGCAAACACCAATTTTTCTACCTGGCATATGCCTTGCACATCATAAGTAGACAGTCATTCAATGTCGAGTGAATGGAGAACTTTTTTGAATATGGTTCGCAATATGCTTTCCAAACTGAGTTTAAAGGCATATCGTCCAGGGTCAGCAGGGAATCCTGCGTCCATTCCCATATTCTCAATGGTGTATTCTAGTTTTTTGAGTGTCTTTGTATCTAGAGTAATGTAAGTTTATGAGTGGGTGGTTCAACTGGGTTTGTGTTTGAGATTTGGCCTGCTACAGGTTTGCTATTCTGCAAAGACATGGTACGGAGATTTTTTGGCAATGGTGATTTTCGGTGCCAGTGAGATGAGTAGAAATGTGGACTTTGGGGATGAGACCACTACCATGGTTTGCAAATTTGTCTTGCGAGCATCATCTGCAGCGATTCTTGATGAAATTGGAGCTGATGTGCAGCAATGGTTGGATGATTTGACAGACAGATCTGTATTGTTTGTCCCCGAGGAAGAAGTGCAAGCAGCAGCAGCAGAAAAATTGAAAATTTCCATGGAACAGATGGCAGCCTTTAAGGCAGCAGCAGCTGCACGCCCACAAACAGAAACACCAAAAAAGCCAGAGGATAGCCCGGTATCCACAGAGGAGAAAAAGCAGCCAGCCCCTGAACCTTCGACATTGACGACTTTTTCAGCAGAGGAAATTGAGCATCGAGCTTTACAAGCAGCAGTACTTCAAGAGTGGGAGATGTTTCGAATGAAGAAGCCCTTGAAATAAGATTAAAATCTCCCCTTGTGTTTTGTCATCTTCAGATTTGCATTATAATAATATCACAAAAATTTGCGTTATAATAATTATGGAGGAATGTGCAATTCTTTCATCTTTTGAAAAGACAATATGGATTTTTTTCTCTCATGTTCTATTCATTATGACAAGCTAATAAAGTAGATTCTAACCTTGTGAAAGATTACATGTATGTATAAATATTACAATTGCCTTGCAAAACTGTAACATAAAATAATGAGACAAAACTAAATAATCAAACTATTATCTTTAAGCTAATTAACTTATTTGTTATTAATTACAGCCTATTCTAACCTACTTGTTATTAACTATAATCTACTCTAATTTGTCAGTTAACTATAATATATTCTAACTACACACTCTAACTAATTAGTTAATTAACTTATTTGTTATTAACTACAACATACACACTCTCTATAATATTAGATAACAAAGAACTAAGTAACACTAATTAATTGATGAGTTTGCGTATCTAATGAAGCAAGAACTAATTAGCCACTCACTAATTAACTTAGTACCTAATGAACTAGTATAAATGACTAAGAATTATGTATTTACTAATTACTTCAATCTATTAACTATTAATTACTATTGAACTATATATCTAATCAACTAATAATTATGTACTTACCAATTACTTCACAATCTATTATCTACTAATTACTATTGAACTATATATCTAATTAACTAATAATTCTCATTAATTAATTGTTTGGTTTATGCATATAATCAATTAATATAAATAACTAACAATAATGTACTTACTAACTATTTTACAATTGATTCATTATTAATTACTATTTAAATAACATACTTAGCTAAACCTTTACTAATTAATTAATTCGTCTGTGTGTTTAATAAATTAATAAATAAAATAAGAATTGAGCACTTACTAATTATTTCACAATCTATCAACTACTAAAAAACTACTAAGAACTCATTTAACCACATACTTAATTAACTATCTACTCACTAAATTAACCATTTTTGCTAATTAACTAATTGTAACTAAGAATTAACATCTAATACTTATTGATAATTTTATAGTGTATTAACTACTAATTAGGTATTATTTACTATTTAGTTTACCTAATATATAATTAACTACTCACATATCTATTTAATTTTTAACTCTTATGATTGATTAATTATAAATAATTAAGAACTATTGTATAATATTGAAACTCAATATAATATATGGTGTTTAATATATTAACTAATTATAAGACATTAGATATTATATATATATATATATATATATATATATTGCATTAAGTATCTTATACACATTTTGAACTAACCTAAGCAAGAGGCAAGATAGAGTTGGAGACTTTCCCCAAGTTTGAAAAATGAAAACTCGAACTATATCATCTTTTTAAACTTTGAACCTCTTTGAACTTTAGATATGGACTCTTAAAATTTATTAAATTTTGAACTCTAAAAGTTATCTGATCTCTCTTTGACCTTAACAACTCTCTCTCTCTCTCTCTCTCTCTCTCTCTCTCTCTCTCTCTCTCTCTCTCTCTCTCTCTCTCTCTCTCTCTCTCTCTCTCTCTCTCTCTCTCTCTCTCTCTCTCTCTCTCTCTCTCTCTCTCTCTCTCTCTCTCTCTCTCCAATCTTTGCTTTAAATCTTTCTCTGAACTTCACAATCTATGTATTTGATTTATATGTTTAATTCACATTTTTAACAACTTTTCATTCCACAAGAAAAAATATTCGAGTGTACAAAAAAATAAATATGTATCCTTGTTCTCTTCTTTGCTTGTAATAATTGTTGGAGCTTGGCCATGTTGTCATTGCCCCCATTGGACCTACCACACTTTAAAAGCCCTATCCATGTACAATTTTCATTCTTGTTGTTGTACATGTCTTTGAGCTCTTACTAAGATGTCAAAATAGTGAGTAGATACAAAAATGGCATCATCTTCTTTCCTTTTGCACTTATGTATGCACTATTCTTCTTGCCAGCGATTGCATCTTATGACACTTGTTAAGTTTATGTAGGTCATCATAGCTTGTGCAATTTATTGCTAAACTATACTCAATTTCATTATTTTTATTGGTAATCTTATTAACTATCGGTAATCCATAATCAAGTAGCATCTCAGTGTTTTGTCTTTAAGGATTGGAAGGATGACTTTTGTTAAATGTGTGAATCATAGAACATTGTATTTATTAGTTATTCATGCCTTGAGTGCGTCTTTCTACCAAATACAGCCTTGGAGCAACAGAGCTTAATCTAAAATCCCTAGAATTGGATGCAAGGGAAGGGGGCGACACACACACACAGTGTGTGTGTGTGTGTCCTTGGCAAAAAGAAAGCAATGCAAAAAAAAAAAAGATTCTCTAAACAAAAAATGACCTTATACTACATGCGTAAACTGGTTAAGATTCTTCTTAGGTAAGACAAGATATCGATCCAAGTTTTTTATGTTAGTACTTATCCCATATTTTTGTCATATTTTTTCCTTAATATATTGCATATATTCATGTGAGATTTTCCAAGCCTAACCTTGAAGCAAAAATTGCACACTTGAAGCTTGTAGAATGCTCACAAATTTTCATCACCTTAAATGACATAGAATTTAGTCAAAGACAAAGCATAATACAGTTAATAATTTAAAAAAATAAGTGTGTGCTTTAAATTGGGCATTGAGTTACATGCCAATGAATTTTGTGCTTTTGAATTGTGTAATTGCCAAATCCTATATGTACCCTTGATTTGGTGTATTAGTTGGTTTTCCAAATGATTGACAGTTAGCTTATCCCACTTCTTATCTTCTATTAGCATGTATATGATGCAAAGCTTTGTGATATGTGCCTGGGCTTATGTAGATAGCCAATTTTCTATCCCACAATTAATTCTTTAAAGTTCTCAACCATTACACTTGAGGAAGGAGTGACATCATGTTTTATTATCAAAAGAATCCCTAGGCCTCATTATCTCTCCATGTTCGAAACTACCTCTGGCACCGATGACTCATCCCATCCTTTCATGCCTATTGCATGGATGTTTGAATCCTACTAGATGCTCAACTCATTATTACTAATGTTGCTATTGACTAACCTAGAGAAACTAATGTGAGTTGTGATCATGCCCAAGAGCCCTTAAGCATGTGTGTGTGCAAAGATGTATATACATACAAACATAAGCATGTGTATGCATCATATAAGCATGCACAAGTACACATGCATGATAGTGGCCATGGTAAAGGAGAGGTATTCAAAGGAATTATCAATGTTTAGGGCAATGCTCCAATGGTTCTAATTTGTAGATATATACTTGCAATCCCTCCATGGTTGGTTATAAATAATGGTTTCATTTAATGCTTCAACACAATCATTCCAATCACTATCATGACCCTTTTCCTTGGAAGCATAATGATTCCTTGGCTTATATGGATTGCTCAAGTTTCAGAAAGTAAAGAGCAACAATCATGGGCACTCAATTTAGATAGAGGTTGATTCCCCTCTATTAGTGTTGTCCGCCTTCAAATGATATTTTTTCTCAATTTGAATTTGCTAGTTTAACCACTATCAAACTAATAGCTACTGTATATAGTGTTTTAGGGACTTTTGTGACATATCATGTAAAGTTTTTTGTGAATGCATTTACATTTTCTGTTATAATTAGTACTTTTGGTAATTGACTTTATTGCCATTTTAATAGGCATTGGTTTTGTAATAAGTTCCAAAACATAATCGTCTCAACTTTAACAAAACAAGCAAATGTTAAACAAGCTCACCTTCATACCATCAGTTCTAAAGTTAAAGCTCTTTATATTTACACTTCCCATCAATTAAAAAGATGCTCTCATAGATTTCATAGGCTCCAAGAATCACTAACTATGACTAACTCAAGCGTTCCATCTAGCATGTGAATTTGAATATCAAAAGTGTGTACCATATCTTTAGTGGACTCCAAGAGAATCTAGTGGCCTACCTTCTTTATCCATTGTTGGTAATAGCATCACATGTACAATGATGAATATGTAATAAAATAACAAGAGGTAACACTAGGGACTACCAATCCACATGAAATGTGTTATCTTTGTACATCCCATCTACCTCATTCCATACTTCTTTAAAGTTGAATATCCTTGTCAATGAACACGGAAAGACAATGGTGTCTATTAGTAGTTTTGAATATATATAAGCAAAAATATAAATTGGCACAAACCATGAATGGCCTACTAATGTTGAAGCTCTTCCAAATTTTAGCAAAATATAATGTCATGTGCGATCTTCAACTTCAATGTCTGAAGCAAATGCTTGTCCAAGTTGGGACATTCCAAAGGATTAGAGATGGACAAGGAAGTAATTGAACACGATCATATGAAGCAGATGTTGTAGATACCACAAATATGAATTTATAGCAAACAATCTTGTGATATAAAAGATATTGCAATGCCTTTTTGCTCATCATCATCTCACCCACATTCACATGTAGAGCTCTATATGTCTAATGGAGCTTTTCAAAGGTTGATCCTCAACAAGGTTTGAGTGAAAATATATGATAGGAGAGAGGATTTAAAAACCTCAATGTAAAAAAAAAAGTTAAAAACTTGAAAGCCATGACTTATAATTTGATGGGAAGACTTGTTCCATAATTTATACTCTCATCCTAGCTTTAAATTTTCCCACCATCAACCTTGAAATAAAGTTCACGCATGTCTATCCATGACTAGTGTAATTTCCTATTACATGATGCTTAGGGGCCAATCATCTTGCATTTGCAGGGGTCACAACCTTGAGAAAGAATATTCACAACCATATTTTTTTTGTCCTTCATAGGAGCTTAAATGATTTATACTCAACTTCAAACTATCTAAAAGGTTAAGGTTTATAAGAAAGTGAAAGAATATGTCACTAAAGATGCATGAAATGGCTCTACTATAGTGATTAAAAGTCCAAAAATTTACAATCATAAGATATCACAACTTGTGGTGTTGGGAATGTTAAAGGCCACATGCTTTAATTGTATTTGCAACCTAACTCTAAATGTTTCTACCTTCGATCTTGGAAAAATAGTTAGCACACAGTCTCATATGATTTCCTTTCAACTAATACATAAGTGAAACGTACAAAATATTTGTATTCTATTAATCTAAACTTGAAAGTTTACAAGCACAAGATATCACTTCATATGTATTTGAAATGTTGAAGGAGACTACAAATTTTAAAATGTATTGAGCCTAACTTTTCATAAGTAAGTGTACTCTTAACTTAACTTCAATTTTTTAGCCACCTACATTGAATATTCTTCATTTGCAATGTAATCTCCTATCACATGATACTCAAAAGGCCAATCATTAGCAATCTTCAAAATGGATTTTTTTTTGTGAAAACACTTTGGGCCACTTCTTTAATGAAAGTGAGAGAATCAAGCTTCCTTACCTACAAGTTAATATCCTACACTTCCAATGCCTTGATACGTTCCATGTAACAAGACGTAGCCATTAAAGCTATCTACATTCATAGACACATGTGTGCCCAAGTTAAATCATAATAAGAATTAACAATCCATGTCTCTTCTTCATCTTTCCTATTACACATTACCATTGAGAGAATACTTGATTTACTCTCTAGCATTGTGACCTAGCAAACGAGTGTTAAATAATGGTTTGTTATCAACTATGAAAGGCAAGTTAAAAACAATGAGCTTTAACAACATGACCCTAATAATGCAAAGTATTCCAAGTTCCTTGTAAGCATGGAGGTAAAAAGGTATGAGAAAATAGAATACAACTATTATATAGAGAACATGAAAACTCACCACAAGAAGATACACTTCATGAGAGCTAGGCATTTTAATGCAACCTTGTGTTACACTTCTACATTATAAAGATTAAGTGGTTCAATACAAACCCAAAAGTGGTAATTAACTAAAAAAGCTTTAGCGGTGGTACAAAGTGAAAAAATACCTATAAGTAGATCTATAGAGAGAAGCTAGCAAAAGAGAGCAAGAGAAATTGCTCCTAAATTTGCTCATCAAATTGAGCTCAATTGAGGGGGGAAAGTGTGAAATTAGAGCCAAAAAAGGGAACGAGTCAAAATATGTGAAAATTTTTATCCCCAAATTTTCTAATTCTCCCACATTTTTAAAAAAATCAAAATCCCAAGATTTTGTAACATAAGATTCACCATCTAGAGATGCCAATGTTATATCTTCCTATTGGACAATTAAGAAGGGTCACTTCTTAAGTATATTGTTTTCAATGGCCTTTTTGAGAGTTCACTTTTTTTCCTGATTTACATTTCATTGAATAATCAACCAAACCTTCAATCAAAGAACTCAATGAACCATTAGAGGCTCATGTTATGTAGCTAGAGGATAAATATAGCCTTATGGTTGGAGCAACAAGCTAGAGGATAGAGACTTCCTTATGGCTAGAGCAGTGGAGCTAAGAGATATGGGTGCTATAGAAAGGAAAATTCTAGATATAACAAGCACTTGGATATAGTGAAGCATATCTTTAGATGACATAGTTGATAACTTCTTAAGGTTAGTACCTAAAGATACTACTAGGGATTTTGGACTAATACTTATACATAATTGACACATAAGTGTACTAGTCAAGAGATTAAAGTACTCAAGGATAAGATCAAGAACAAAAGTGAATTCAAGAAAAATCAATGCAATGTTAAATGGGTCTTAGACATTATTGAAGCTTGTAATATAACTAACATAGAAAAAAACAAGAGCCAAGAAGGCTATAGAATCTGATCCTAACTACATGGCACCTACAATTGTAGACTTGCTAGCAATGTACCATAAAGAAACACCCAAAGAGATGCAAACCTAGACCCTTATGTAGAAGACACATTAGGAGCATTGCATAGTGCTAGTGGATTATAGTAGCTTGTTGTGGATACAAGGTGTGGTACTCAATCTACACTAAATTCACAACTTACAAAAGGATATTAACATCCACACCAAAAATGCAATTAAGTTTTACACTTTTTAGAGGCGTAGTAGTTGAGCAAGAAGATGCTACTAAAGACCTACACTGAATTAACGGCCTGCAATAAGAAATTACTGTGTCCCTATCATAAAAGAGATTAACATTTGTAGCTTTTAGAGAGCTAATAGTTCAGCAAGATCACAATGTCCATTACCAAAAAAGTGATTAAGTTTTACACCTTACAAAGACCTAGTAGTTGAGAAAGATCGCAATATCCATTACCAAAAAAGTGATTAAGTTTTACACCTTAGACCTAGTAGTTGAGAAAGAAGGCAACCCCATTGAATCACATAAACTTAGCAAAAATTAAGCCAAGGTATGATCAAATTGTCACCTTGAAGTCTAATTGAGAATCCAATGTTGAGATAATTAGTAAAGTCTAATAATTCATTTGTCTCATTCACCATAGCTCTTTCTCATGTACACATTAATTCAAGTATGTCTCCTACCTTTGCACGTTGGCTTTTAGGTGTTTATATTCTATGGTGATAGTGTACCTTAATGTGCTTTATCTTCGCATGGAAGATTGGGATTATGGTCCAACTGAATGGCACTCATCGAATCCAAATGTAGTATAGAGTCAGACGGCCTAACCATAGGGCCTCCTTGCAAGCCTTAGTGGTGACTACAATGTACTCAGCTTCTATAGTTGATAAGGCTATGCATTTTTGCACCCTAGATATCCAAGAGATAGCACATCCAACATAGATAAAGGCTCGATAAAGGCATACCCAAAGTTGGACTTTCTACTATCTACATGTCCTACATGATCTAAATCAGTGTAACCTACAACTCTTATATCCTAGTGGTTGCCATAGCAAATGCCTTTCAAGTATCTCATGATACCCTTCATGGATTTCCAATGTCACTTGCCTAATGTAGCCATATAACATGTCATAACTTCCATTGCAAATGCTATGTCAGGACAAGTGGCTATCATGGCATACATCAAACTGTCCATTGTCGATACATAGGGAACCTTGGCCATTTAGGCCCTCTCATCATTCGACTACAGAAAATCGGCGTGACTAACCTTCACATGAGAAGGTAAAGGCCAACCAATAGGCTTATCATCTTGCATATGAAACCTGTCAATTATCCTATGTATACTCCTCCTAGAACAAGTAGAGAAGTCAAAGTACTTGCACATAATTAGGATACCAAGTATATGTGAGGCATGTTCCATTTCCTTCATCTTAAAGCTCTTCTTGAGCTAAGTCATTAAAGCATCCATCTCAGCATGAGAACTCCTAGCTATAAGCATATTAGCAACATAAAGCACCAAGATAATAAGGCTACCATCACAGACCTTCTTCATGTATGAACATAGAACCATCCCACTGCAGGAATATCGCTACAAATGCATAAAATCATCAAACTTATGGTATGACTCCCTAGGTGGCTTCTTAAACCCATAAATACTCTTCTTCAATTTGCATACTAGGTGTTCCTTGCCATGCTCAGCAAATTCCCTAAGCTACTACATAAAAATCTCAACATATGTGTCCCCATGTAAGAAAGCTATCTTAATATCCATATGATAAAGATCCAAATCCAACTAAAGCAACCAAGTCCAAGACCAAGCATAGGGTAGTCATCTTTACTACAAAAGAAAACACTTCATCAAAGTCAACACCATGCTCTTGCATAAAACCGTTTACAATCAATCTAGCCTTATATGTTGGCTTATGGTAACTAGGGATGCTCTTCAACTTGTGTGTCCACTTGCATGGCAATGCATATTTCCCATTAGGCAAGAAAACTAATTCCCATGTGCAATTCTTCTACAACAAATCAAACTCAGACTACATAGCGCTCCCCTAAGAATGAGAATCACCTCTGCACATAGCCTCATCATAGGTAAGTGGCTCAACAAAGTCTATCACCATGACATAATCCTAAGAGGATTCATAGTGATCAAGAGGACATAAAGCTCTAGTAGAGCACCTCAAAGCTGGCCATGGGGCTTGCACAACATGTCCTCTCTATCTAACAACACAATCCTACACAATGGGTAGATCTTGGACCACTATATCAGCAACTGCACTCTCTCTAACTGGGTGTATTATAATAGGAGGCTCCTCCTCTGAAAGACCACCCTGCATACCTCAAGTACTTTCTCATGCTACTTATGCATCTTCTCTTCATGAAAGACAACATCATGGCTATGGATAATCTTCCAAGCTTACAAATCCCAAAGGCGATATCCCATGTCACTTGCATCACCATATCCAAAAAAGATGCATTTGACAAACTTCAGATCTAACTTGTTGCGCTTGTCCTTGGGAACATGGCAGAAAGCCTCACATCCAAAGATCCTCAAATGAGCATATGATAGAGGTTTTCCATACCATACCTCCTTAAAACCTAACAACCAAGAGCAATGTATGGGGATATATTAATGAGATGCATAGCAATAGTAATTGCCTCAATCCAAAAGTATTGCGGTAAGCTTGCCCGAGTAAGCATATTATGAACTCTTTCTTGAATAGTTATGTCCATATGCTCTGCAATACCATTTAGGGGTGAGATATATGGGGTGGTCAACTGACACTTAATACCTCATTCATTGCAAAACTTCTTAAATACCTTAGAGACATATTCATCCCCATTGTCAAATCTTAGACATTTCAACCAACACCCAAACTGGTTTTTAACAAGAGGAACAAAGCATTGAAATGTAGTCACATTATTCAATTTCTACTTAATAGGATAAACTCCGACCTTTATGCAAATAATCATTAATAAATGTTACAAAGTACTTCATGCCACACCCAACGACTGATTGGGCGCAATGCCACATCAAAATGCACAAGAGCCATAGGCTCACCCATGCACATAGAGTGAGAATTTTTATGAGTGTTAGATGTCTGCCTACCATAAAGACAACGATCATACAAATCGAAATGCGAGTAATCTAGATGCAAAAGATATTGCAAATGAGTAAGTACTTTCCTTCCTTTCAAATACTTGTGCCCAAGGTAATGATGCCATAAAGATACATGTGGTAAATCAATCCACAGCCAATGCATGGTCAACAAATTCAAATACAACTGAGGACAGAGTCTACTAATCTTGGCATCTCGAGAAAAAACAAGGTAACCCCCTTAGGTAATTTTCAATGCAAATTCACCAAAAGAGACATGATATCCTACATCATTCAACTATCCACCAACAAAGAGTAGGCTTATGGTCAAAGCAAGTACATGACATACATTATGTAAAACAAAAGAGTTGCTTGAAGCAAACTACAGTCTAAAATCCCCAATTCCAATGATGTCCAATTCATTGTCAATTTCCAATTTCATAAACGTGTCATGTTGCAATAGGTATGAAACCAATCTCAATGTAAGGTAACATGAAAAGAAGTCTCCCAAATTAAGTAGCCAACATTAATAGTAAGTAGATGAAGCATTGGTCAATTGAGTAGCATCAAGAGACAAAGCAACTAAGATATATTCATCATCAAACTCATGTTGTCTCTTCAATCTTCGCATTGGACTTACTAGGGACAATGCTATAATCATCAAACTTTGCATTATCCTACACTTTCCTCTTGCCTTTCTCATTGCACATTTTATGACATTGCTGCCTAATATGACTCTACTACCCACAATAATGACATGTCAACAAGGACTTATGACCATGGGACTTACTTGAGAGATTCTTGATGAGATTGAGACTTAACCTTGTTGGTTTGTCTTTTCCATAGTTACCATGGCCATTACAACCATTTCTGTCTCTAACAATCAATGCATGAGAAGTGTAGGTTGCATCAATGTTCTTCTTGTTTATCTCTTCTATCGATAGAGCAATGTCTACATCATTACATTTAAAACCACTCTCAAGGGGATGAGCAATCATAGCAATATGAAAGGTGTCCCATGACTCAAGTAATGTAACAAGCAAGAACAAAGGCTTGTTATTATCTCCAAATTGAATGTCATGTGAGACAAGTTGACTAAAAATGGAATGAAACTCATTTAAATGAGTAGACATAGTTGTACCCTCCTTCATGTGAAGGTCCACAAGCTTCTTGAGCAAATAAAATTGAGATGCAAGACTTTGCTTTTCATAAATATCACAAATCTTTTTCCATAATGCATAACCACCACCCTTAGTATCAATGACATTAAAACACACCTTTGATAATGATAGAATGATAGTGAACTTGCATAGCTCATCAAGTTATTCCCAATCCTCTACATCATATAGCTTAGCCTTGATGCCATCTAACTTTAATTATTTAACATGTCTCTTCTAGACCAAGACTTTCCATATCTGCTTCTTCTAATATTTCAAGTTATTGCCATCAAACTTTTCAATAGTGAAAATAGCAATATTAATTAAATCGTGAAAATTGTAATTACAACAATGCTAAAATAAAGATAGTAGTATATGTCAATTAAACTATGGGCAAATAGCCAAGAAAGCAAGCTCCCACTATTAAGGATATTCGAGTTGCAACCAGGGTACAAAAGGATGCAACTAGGAGTGACTAAGCATAGACCACCAATACCAAAGACTATCACAAACTCAAAGTGTCAATAAACCATACATTCCATAAGCATATATATACATCCTGCATGTAGAAAATCTCAAAAGCAACAATCAAGATCTACCAAATGCACAACTGACTGAGCAAAGAGTAATGATGCTCAATACATAACCAATATGCATATATACATCAGTGAGACAAACTACTAACAAATGTAAGTGCCAGTGCCTATAGCACATGGGAACAAATCATCCCACAAGTAGAGGTAACTACATCCAATAGCATACAAGAGAGTATATACATGAACCAAGAGCCCCACTATCTCAAAGAACCAAGCTCTACCAAGTATAAGCATCTCCCACTGGAAATGAACCTAGAGTACAAAGTGAGCAAGGAAATTTCAAGACATCTATGTACATCAAAGCATTCGAGAGGCCCAAGCGCATTACAAATACATGTGGGGGCATAAGTGTCCAATGAAGTTTCACTACCCGTACGTGAGTAAGCATGGAAGCTCAAAGAAAATCACCAAAGCCTAGGTATATCAAATGTAACTCAAATCCAAGTGCCAAAAAATATCATAACCATATTCAAGCTCACACATCAATCGTAGACATCACAATAGACATTTAGTATACCTAAAATACCATAAAGGCACAATACTTATAATACCCAAAATAGCATGAAGACACAATAGGCATAAAACCTTCTCAGTAAAAGCTGGTTGTCCACATTGTTACAACAATAAATGAACTATCAAAACTGAGCTAATGCAAGCTCAAATGTATCATAAAAGCACCTCAAGTCATGAAGATGAGGCTCCTGAATGCCCACTTTGATACTAATTGAAAGGTGACGAAAAGGTGGAAGCACAAGCAAAAGCAAGAAGAGTACAAGAGCTATGGAGGTTGAAGCAAAAAGAAAAATGATAGTTGTGTATGAACTCCAACAATCACAATGTGTGACCTACCTTTCCTTATTTTATTCATCATCACTAAAAGAATAAAGAACAAAGTGATAGTGATGGGTGCCTACCACCTGCAATGTACAAGTGTGTGAGTCGTTATACAATAAAAGTAGCTGGCTAGGCACAAGCAACCTTTAACCCCTAACATCAACTTTGGGGTGCCTTGAGCATTCACCAAGTCTAGATTGGCTATGCTCACACATGGAGAAGTGGGAGTGGGAAAATTTGCACATCATTAATAAAGTTTGCAATGCAACTCTACTCAAAAACCTACAAAGACTTAGTATCATGATTGTGTACCATCAAAACATAGTTCTTCAAATTATATACTCACAATAGGAAAAGGGACCCTATTTGTAAAGCAGCTTAATGTTAGGACATTCCACAAAGCATTATTTGATGTTAGGGTATTCAATAGTATGCTCAATTTATGCACCCATTCTCTAACACATGCATTAAGATTGCAACAACCAACATACAGTCCCCATGCTAGGCTAATACATAATGTAAATAAAATAGAATGTATTCTAAATGAGAAATATTTGCATGTCCAAATGCCAAAGAAAAAATGCATTTTCAAAAGTTAAAATTGAGAAAGTGCTCAATACCCATTTATGAAATAGGAGAAATGAAACCTAGGGTTTTCCATCTATCTTTATCGCCACAATATCATCAAGTATAGGATCAATCACCTCACCACTACACTAAAATCACCGTATGACTACAATCTTTTTCCACGACGTGGACTTGATGTAGTTCTTAAATGACCATAACCATGTCCTAGACTTCTAGCATTACAACAAGATCCTATGCATATATGTTAAGCACACAAGGATAGGATTTGTTGTGTATGAAGTTACACAAAAGGCCATTGCAATATGATTCACAACCCATAAAGTGAAAAATATCCTTAAAATACCCATTAAAAGTCAACAAAGAGTACTATCACCCTAGGAATTTCAAAAGCATTAATGAAGTAGGGATTTTCTCTTAAGGTGAACATCTTTGGGCTATGGAACCTGTTGGGACCATACTACATGTTGATACAGATTGAGGTCTCAACTTTCAAACTACAAGCACACAGTGCAACATGACATCACACTAGTTTGATGGATATGTGACACTTCGAGCACTCCAAACATTGGCGTCTCCCCAAATACTAACTTGATATTGCTGAGAGGGGGGGAGGGATTTAATTAAAAAAGGGAGGGGGAAAAGAAAAAGAGAGATTATAAGTGAGAGATGGGGAAGGGGGTTTTAATTTTAAAAAAGGAGGTGAAATATAGAGGGGGGAGGAACGGGCTTTTAATTAAAAAAGAGAGGGGGAAGAGAAAAGCAGAGATTACACGTGAGAAAGAGGGGAGGGGAGGGGTTTTTGATTAGAAAAGGGAGGTTTGGAAAAGGGGGTAGGTTCGGGAAACCCTCTGGAGGTTCAAGGCTTTCCAAACCTACAATGAAAATAATATAGTAGTAAGATGCAAAACCTAGACCTTAACAAGTAGGAAAGGTTAGGCAAGGTTTGTGCCCATAAGGAACTGAAAAGAAAATTCTTTCATCTTATTATTGAGTTGTCCCCTCAACACTAAGCGTGGTGGTCATAACTAAAAGAAAAGGTGTGATTACAATGTTCTCAACAACAAGAGAAACTTCATGCACAAAATTTAGAGAGGGGGAAGATAGAAGTATATAGGGGGAGCCTCTGGTGAAGAAATATTGTTTTCTTACATGCCACTCAGAAACAGGTAGCACATATAAAAGGTAGTGCAATCCTTGCCTCGAGGCCATTGGTTGCCATCATCTTAATCATATTAGCCAGAGGGAAGAGGGAGTGCATGGGCACACATGGCGCACACACCTCCTTTCTCATTAAATGCATTTTATTAATTTTTATTTTGCATAAGTATTGGTAGATATTACTTTTTCTACCTACATCATTTAAAATGATAATAGCTCTTATTCACATGACCATCTTAACTCTTTCTTTCCCTCTTGAAATGTGCTAGGACTATAACCAATCTTTGACTATATGAATCCCCACTCAATGTTTTTATTTTCTTGTATTGAGCCCTAAGCAACTCTTTAAGCAATTATTTGGTTTCCTCGCTAGGGTTTATGTTTGCCCCCAATGCGGACTCCCTACCTTTTCCCTAAGAAAAATCAAGGTTACCTTTACTAAAAGTTGCGATTATCATAATGCATGGTAAGCTCAAGTGTATTCATTGTGCTCCCTAGTCAACATTGCATTGAGTCTCATACTTGAAAGTTCTTCTTAGGATATCTTTTCCTAGATCTTCACACTTTGGAAGCACATAGAACATGATTGGCATACTTTCAATTTCTATAGTCATAAGAATTTTACATTTTCTTAGAAGGGAGAATGCAGATCCTCTATAAGGTTTGAAGGTTGCATTTGTTGGTAGTACAAGTTCAGGTTATTTTTTCTTAGTCCATGCAATGTAGTTCTAGATATTAAAACCTACTCCTTTTTCAGTAAATGCATCACTGGCATACTCTCTTTTAGCTATAAGTCTAACCTTAAGAAATACTAGTGCTATTGTCCTTGACCTTCTATATTGAAATGCTAGGACCTATGGATCCAATTGGGGTACATTCTTGGTGCTTAGGACAATCATGATACATATGAGTAATGCCACACTCATTCATCTTAGGTCAGCTTGATTTTCTACTAAAGGCCATTACTTTTTTTGTTACATAGTTTTACATGTGCCTAGGTTGATGGAAATTCGAACACTTAGTTATTTATCTTAGATTGTACGTGTCTCTTCTTTTTCTATGCTCTCCCATCATGATTAGGACTAGGCAGTAGTCCATGAGGACTACATTCCCCTCTTTATTGTATGTAACATAAGGATTCAAGTACTCATCCTCATTGTAGGGTTCTTTCATGAGATGCATAGGGGGATTGCTAGGAGGGTAGGTATGGCAATATTAAGTGAGGGTTTTACTGGGATTCAACATTTGCATGTAGAGCAAGGTACATGATCCTTATAGTGGCTCAACAATATACCAAATTATGACTGAAATGAACACAGTTGGAGCACATTCGAGTGGCTCTCAGAGACTCTACAAGCCTGTGGTTTCCACCCTCATATATGTAGTATACATTTGGTTTGTGAGCCCTCGACTGCTTTATAGCTTCTAGGAGTTTTGGGAGCTCATATTGTTATTGAAAAGCAACAAGGAGTTCCTATAGTGCAACAAATCTCCACCACTGTTTCAACTTAATTGGAGTTCTTGTGTTCCTACTTCCCTTCTATCTCAACTTCTTTCTTTGAACGTTCATCTATTCTTATTACATTATTAAGGAAAGCTTTTAGTGGGATCAAGATCAATGGCCTTTTTAAGGGTAGTAGAAGGTACCCACAAATGGCTCATAGTAAACTTGATGCACTATAAGCAACCACCATTCCCACTACATGCTACTCAGAGCATTAGAGAAGCTAGCCAAGGACATCAAAGAGCAACATACCAATGAAGAAAAGGAAATGGTAGAAAAAAATTTAATCACCTTACAAGTTTGTCTTTGCTTCAAAAATAAATGGAATGGTATATTTTTATTTAATCACCTTACAAGTTTTCATCACTTTGTAAGTCTCCTAACTATGTGAAATGTAACATAAGGAATTTAATTGCACTAACAATGCTCTTTCATGGCATGCCATGATTGTCGAAAGCACACGCTCACGTCATTAGGAGAGCTACTCTAATAAGAACTTTGAGAAAACTCAGTCTAATCTCTTGTTCTTCAACAAAAGACATATAACTAAATATTGTATTTCCCTAGCATTTGTGAGAAGTTTGCACATGAAAAGGTTGAGGGAAAGTGTGATCAATCTGCAATAACACAATGGGATGTGGATCATTGATCTAATAAGAAGGAAGAAGCAAGCAAAAACTCCTAGAATTGGTGTAGAAAATGGTCACAACAAAAGGAAACAATGAATTGTGCAAGCCCTTAACACCGATGTTGAAATGGAAGATGCACTTCATAGGCTTAGATCAAGGAAGTTACCTAGCTTCAATGGAGTAACAATAGAGTTGTTGAAGTTCTTTTTCAATCCTTGGAGAAAAAGTGGTGTTGCTAGCAAATGAGTACAAGGCAAAGGGAGTGTATCTTCATCTTGGTCAAAGAATCATCATGCTTATTCCAAAATAGAGACAAGGCCCTAAGTTAAGGAGTTGGAGGCATACCTTATTAATGAATGCTCTATACAAGGTGCTAACCAAGGCTCTACCCAATATATTAGCTCCAATAGTGAAAATATATGTCAACATCCATGAATATGGCTTCGTCAAAGGTAGGAATCTCTAATGTTCTCAATGTTATCTTGGCATTTAAAAGGGCTAAGGCCTTGAGGCAAAAAGTTATTTTCTACAATTGGATGTTGAAAAGGCTTTTGATAGTCACAAATGATTAAAAGAAGTTTTGATCACAAGTTTACTAAGCTACAATATTTTTTATCACAAGTTTACTAATCTACTATATTTTTATTGCTAGCTGGGGACATGCTTTAATCTGCCTCAATGGCTCACTACTACAAGATCAAATTAATATTCTGAGTGAGGTAAGGTTTCCCTTTGAGTCCCTCGGTATTTTCTTTAGCACACCCACCCCCTCTTCTCCATCATGGGACATCCTATAATATATGTCCAAGTTCTCATCTAGTCGCTCTCCTCCCCTTTCTAACCATCAAGTTTACTCTCTCAAACAAGCAAGCAAATTGAATGATTTTGAGTTTGGAGTCCACACATCTCATGCTCCCTTCTATTGTAAGCAATTTGTTTTGCAGTAAGGATGGCCTCACAATCCTTATATAACCCCTTTCACTCCAAGAGGTTATTCTATGTTGCAACCCACTTCAAGCTCAAATCACCATAGCAAGACAAGGATGGCCTCACAATCCTTATATAACCCCTTTCACTCCAAGAGGTTATTCTATGTTGCAACCCACTTCAAGCTCAAATCACCATAGCAAGACAAGGAGAAGGAAAAGGCAAAAGAAGATGATGATGATGACAATGAAAATGATGGTGATGGAGATAAAGATGGAAAAGTTGATGAATGCTTCACCCTTGGCCCTCACACTCTTGACTCCCATTTACACACACACACACAAAGGAGGAAACGAAGAGCGTAAATGTGAGCAAGGGAGCAAGAAGTAATGAGCATACACACAAGAATGATATTTATCACTTTACACATATATAGATGGACTTTCTTCCTTGGGCATCCTTTGAGATGAGGCACCCCTTTCTCTAGTTGGGCCATCAACTTGGCTTGAAAGAGTTAATGAACCAAGAGAAGAACAAGCTCCATCTTGTCCTTCATAATGGGTAGCCTTCACGCATTGGCACTCATCATGGCGCTTGAGAAATCATGCTACATCCTTGAATAGGGTTTGCCACCAAAGTTGTGATTATAGCACCTTCCAAACTATGGTTGTGGTATCAAAGTGGTCTCCAACGATTCCCCATGCACCTCCTACAATATCTCTTCAATTTCATGCTTACATACAGCACCACCTCAATAGAACGTCTTAGGGCCTATACAATTGTCTTATTATCAATTGTCATAGGTCTTGCTTTAATGAGTAGGTGTATGAGGTGTGCCTTTCTCTATTGGGCATTCAAGAAGTCCATGCTCTAGGATGCCTACAACATCATTGGGGCAATAGGGGGTTAGGGTAGACTTACAAAGTCGAGGATCTTGTTACATTATGAACAATTGGGAATGTGAGAGTTTATTGCTAATCCCAATTGTCTTTTTACCACATGTCAATCTGGACATACTGTTTCTTTACTTTTCTTACAAGTATATTGCACTTATCTCTCTTTGCATGCTTTCCTTCTTGCACTGGGCAGCTATGATTAGGTCTATGAGTTTATTGTGTTTCCTTGCTCTATTGTACTAGTGCTTGATATTATTGTTCCATGTCTATAGGATTGAATTTTTATGTGATTAGTCAAAAATTTATGTGAATAGGGTGCATGATTACCTTGTTAATATGTTTACCTTGATTACTATTTTGTCTTGCGTAGATTGAAGATGAGTTGATACTAATAAAAGCTTGCTAAGCTTTATAAATTTCTTAACATTTCGGATCAAAATCCCATCACACACACTTTCCAAAAGCCTATAAAAAGCCACGTAGAGCCAAGAAAATGTCATTATTTCTATTTTGGGCAAACCTCTCTCTCTCTCTCTCTCTCTCTCTCTCTCTCTCTCTCTCTCTCTCTCTCTCTCTCTCTCTCTCTCTCTCTCTCTCTCTCTCTCTCTCTCTCTCTCTCTCTCTCTCTCTCTCTCTCTCTCTCTCTCTCTCTCTCTCTCTCTCTCTCACACACACACACACACACACACACACACACACACACACACACACACACACACACACACACACACACACACACACACACACACACACACACACACACACACACACACACACACACACACACACACACACACACACACACACACACACACACACACACACACACACACACACACACACACACACACACACACACACATTGTGTGGTGTGTGTGGTAGGGGGATGTATTGGCATGCATCATGAATTCAACAATTGCATGTCATGAGTGGCTTTCTTCTCCTACCACTTAGTGTGCATGCACGAGTGTGTATGTGTGTGCATGTGTTTTACATGCTATATATCTAACCTCCCTAATATTGGCCTAACTATCCTAATCTTAGTTCTTATTTTTTGTAGGTTTAAGTTCCTACTTGTCCAATCTAAACGGGAAACACATATCACTCATGTGTCCTCTCTAACCAAGTTTTCAATAATGCTTCTTAGTGCACCATGACCCTGGGTCTTCCAATTTCTAGTCAATCTAGTGTTGTCCTAAGGCTTCCATTTTAGCTTTCCACCCATCATGTCAAATTTAAATTGCATGGGTCTATCCCCTATCTTAGCTCTTCTCAAGGTGGCAATCTCATCCTCCCAATGAATTGAGGCTACCTCTCTCATCTTCTGAAAGGGGGTATCGGACACCTCTTGGGGTGTCAACTTCAGCCATTCTCTAAGTTCACTTATCCTTGAAAGCCTCTTCTGCTTTGGGTCTATTAGTGTTCCTAATGAAGTAAATTGATCTGACAAATTCCTAGTGGCATGCTAGTTGAGAGGAGTGGTGTCTTTGATATCTAGGATGTTGTACTCCTCCACATCTAGTGGCAAGGGTGACAATGGTGGTTGTTCTACCTATCTCCAAGAAGCCTAGTCTGCTTAATTGCTCATCTGAGAATCCACCTTGAGTTGATGCACTACCTCATCCCTTGTGGGATTATACTCAAGTAATTATGGCAAAGGTCCCATAGTGTTCTAAAGTGCCTCTTTGGCCATCTACAATTTCCTTTTGAGGTCTTCTATTATGTCTTCTTCTATGGGTTATGTGACTTCAATCAGTATCTTCATGAAACTCCTTTGTTGAATCTTCATTATTCTCTCTACCACTTCTACCTTATTAAAGACCACTTTCTTATCGTGTCTTGCCTTTACCAATCTGTGAGCCAGGAAACAAACCAATAGACTCGAGTCCAACAAAACATTGTTGGCTCCTCCTTTGCATATGTCACTCACATCCATAGCATTGGGATGAGGCTTTGTTTGATGTTTTATGGGCATGCCGCACAATCCACAAACCAACAATGGGCCATACACCTTTTCAATTGGCATTTGGCATAGAAGCACTCGTGCCATTTGAATTTGCCACACTTACACCTTTTCAATTGGCATACCGCACAATCCACAATACACCAGTGGGTTGTACATGTTTTCATTTGGCATTTGGTATGGAAGTAGCCATGCCATTTGAAATTGCCACACTTACAGCTTGCCTTCTTCAACACCTTGATGTTGTGGCCCTACTTTTTGAGCCCTCACTATTCTTGCACCTTCTGAAGAGAATCACATCCATGTAAGAAATCCCTCAACACAACCCAACAACAATGAAAGGCATGGCATGATAGACACCTTTGAAATCCTAGCTTCCACTTTGGAAACTTGGTTCTAGTCTACAATATTGACTACCTCAACAAAAATCCAAAATTATCCCCGCCTTGCGAGATTGTTTAGACATAAGTGAACCAAGTCTTCTAGAGTCACTTTTTCTTCCACCCAGTTGCTCACCTATTTGATCCAACACCTCCACTCTTTACCCCATTGCTCCCCATAGCCTCTTCCTCCAAGATAAAGGAAAAGAAATTTTGTCCCAAAGTCCACATTAATATGCACAACAAGCCAAAAAATATATATATTCATAAAGTCACACTTCTTCCTCCCATCCAATCAATCCACCATTCTAAATGCCCCTCCACCTCTTACATCTTCACTTATTTTTGCACCAATATCTCCATCCTCTAGGCCTTCCTCTCCATGTCAATAATAAATTCATCACTCACACCACTTTCCCTCTTTCTTTCATTAGGTTCAAGAGCTACTTCTTTAGTGCTACTCTTTTTTCTGTTCCCCTCTACTTTCGGCTAAAAATCCCCCTCCAATGACACCAATGGCTTCACCACATCTCACCACAATAACCTCTCCTTCAACACTAGCCCTTCACTACTTTCCATCCTTCCAATGGTGCTACCTCTTCCTCATTGGTAGTATCAAAATCCACAATTCCCCTACTTAAAGTATCTAGTCCACCCATGGTTACGATATTAGTTGTCTAAAGTATGGTGCAGTATTAAGCCACTTTGATCCATCATATGGAGCTAGCCCAATCCTTCATGCATGTTGTCCTTTAGGACTTGCCAACCCTAACTGCAAGGATGGCATAACTCCCTTAAGAGATTGATATCCTCTGTGCCCATCTTGTTGACTGTCAATAATAGATTCATACATGTGATTAGCAATTAATCAAACTCCAATAGCTATTGTTCTAGAGAGATGCTCAAGTAGTTGAGCTGGACACTCCCTCTCAAATCTTGACTTGAGGATTTGCACCCTTGAGGCTGACCATGCTACATATTGGGGGGATATTTGGCCTTTTTCCACCAGGTTCATGACTTCTTCCATGCCCTGGAGGACATACCTCAATGATGCTCATCAGGGATAATGAGCCACCTAGTGGTGGGTGACTTGTATACCACTCATAGAACAAGCTTTTTGACTTGGCATGCTTTTTGACTTGTACATCACTTATGTATACAACATCAAGACAACTTTTGGAAGTTGCTTTTACTTTACTTTTAGAGACTAAGCCACTTAAGATGACTTTGACTTTATTAGAGAGTTTGAGTGACTTTGGGCCTAAGGTGGTCTTTGGTACAAACCAATTATGTGAAAGTAGTTTTAGTTGTTGGTGATTCTCTTGAAAGAATAAGAGGCCTTCAATGTGTCATTACTGAGCTTCATATCAAACTTAACATGTTGTTTCAACTAGCATGATTTCCATAATGTATTGGATCTAGAATGGTGGGGCTATTACCATGGAAGTCCTAATTCTCAACATTGCATATTTGACATTTTCAAGGATGGATATTGTTAGTTAACTTATGACTGAGAAAGGTTATGATCCTCAGGGTGGTCACACTAATACATGACTATAGATAATTCATTTTCTTCCTATTAGAACATATGTGAAAACACTTGAACTACCATGGATTTATGTTGAGAGACTTTACACAATTTGTATGGCTTTCCTACAAACATCATTAGTAGCGATCATTATATGGAGTTTAACAACCATTTTGGAGACTTGTCTTTGTTGAGCTTATTACCATTCTTAGATTTAGGACCATTGAGCATTTGGATTCTAATGTTTAAATAGAGTGAAATAAACTATAGAGGATATGTTGAGAGCCTATGTGAGTCCAAGAAGCAAATGAGTTTCTAGAATTTATGTTTACTTTTTCTAAAACTAATGTTGGAAAGGGCCCACAATGTTCATAAGGAGTTATATAATGAAGACATTGATTTTCAAGATAGAGACACCATGGACAAAATCTTTTTGAAACATTTAGAGACTTCAAAGACTAGAAAAGTTATCCCAAAGATATTGTGTCTGCTATAACTTGCAAGTGAGTGCTTTAAGTGAAGGACTCAACATTCTTTGCATAGAGTGTCTAGTTAAGTGGAAACCAATGATAATTATACTTCTTGAAGCAAATGACAAATATTCAATAAAGGTGTTATCATGTTGTTTAAAGGATGTAAAGTGTTACATTCATAATACTATTTACATAGATGACATGTCTATACATGATTGACGAAATCTGAGATTGCAAGGTGGAATGTATGAGTGGTTGATCACATGAATAACAATCCAAGTCAAGAATGGATTGGAAGTACATGATTAGTGAAACTAATTGAAAAGTGGAGCCAAAAGTGGAAGCACAACTGAAAGCAAGAAGAGAGTAAGAGCTATGGAGGTTCGAGCAAGAAGAGAGAGACCAGTGTGTGGGAACTCTAACAGTCACAATGTGCGACCTGCCTTCCCTTATTCTATTGCCATTGAAATAATGGACAATTGGAATGACTAACCTTCACATGAGAATGTAAAGGACAGCCAATAGGCTTACCATCATGTGTATGGAATCGCTCAAGTACTCTATAAATGTACTTCTTTTGGCACAAGTAGAGAAGTCCCTTAAAGTGATTGTGTGTAATGCATAGACCAAGTATGTGTGAGGCCTATCCCATGTCCTTCATCTCAAAGCTCTTCTTAGGCCATGTCTTTAAAGCATCTAGCTCAACGTGAGCACTCCTAGCTATAATCATAAACATAAAGTACCAAGATAATGAGGCTATTATCACAAGCCTTCTTCGTGTATAAACAGAGATTGCGGGAATACCCTTGTGAATGCATAAAAGCATCAAACTTATGGTGGCACTTCCTAGGTGCATACTTAAGCCCATAAAGACTCTTCTTCAATTTGCACACCAGGTGTTCCTTTTCTTTTTCCACAAAGCCCTTAGGCTATTACATATAAATGTCCTCATGCAGATTCCCATGAAGAAAAACTCTCTTAACATCCATTTGATAAAGATTCAAATCCAATTGAGCAACCAAGGCCATGACCAAGTGTAAGATAGTCATCTTGACCACATGAGAAAATATCTTATCAAAGTCAGCTCCCTTTTCTTGCTTAAAGCCCTTAGTAACCAATCTAGCCTTATATATTGGCTTTGGGTGACCAAGGATACTCTTCAACTTGCTTAAAGCCCTTAGTAACCAATCTAGCCTCATATATTGGCTTTGGGTGACCAAGGATACTCTTCAACTTGTACACCCACTTGGATGGCAATGTAGACTTTCCATCATGCAAAGAAAGTAAATCCTATATATAGTTCTTTTATAGTTAATCAAACTTAGAGTGCATAGCCCTTTCCCAAGAATGAGAATCACCTCTACCCATAGACTCCTCATTGGTAAGTGGCTCAACAAAGTCTGTCACCACAACAATGGCTATAGATAACCTTTTGAGCAGCCTACAAATCCAAAGACAAATAGTCTATTGCACATGTATCCCCATATACAAGAAAGATACATTTGATAGGATTTAGATTCAACTTATTGCACTTGTATTTGGTAATTCAGTAGAAAGCCTCACATCCAAAGACTCACGAGTATGCATACAAGGGAGGTTTACTAGACTATATCCCTTATGCAACTCTACCACCAAGAGTAGTGCATGGGGATCTATTAATGAGATGCACAGTAGTAGTAACTGTCTCATCCCAAAAGTGATGTAGTAAGGCTACTTGATTAATCATACTTCAGACTCGTTTTTGAATAGTCCTATTCATGCGCTTTGCAATACCATTCTGGGGTAGGGTGTATGGGGCAAACTAACGCTTAATACTCCTTTCATCACATAGCTGCTCAAAATCCTTAGAGACATATATATCCCCATTGTCAAACCATAGGCATTTTAGCCTATACTCTAACTTGTTCTCAACCATGGCAAAAAAGTCAAACATAATCAAAACATCCAATTTTTGCTTAATGGGATAGGCCCAAATCTTATGTGAAAAATCATCTATGAACATAACAAAATACTTTGCGCCACCCAAGAACTGAGGGGGCATGGGGCCACAAACATCTAAATGCATAAGAGCTAAAGGCTCATCCACACGCACAAAACCAAACTTCTTATACAAATTACAAGTCTACAAACAATGATCACATGAAAGAATCAAAGCAAGAATAATCTAGGGGTGGGAGATATTGTAAACATACCAATACTTTTATTCATTTCAAAGACATGTGCCCAAGGTGATGATGCCATAAAGATACATATGAAAGATTGGTCATAGCCAATACATGATAAACAAATCTAGAAATAATCAAAGGGTAGAGATTGCCAACCTTGGTACCTCTAACAAAAACAAAAATTCTATGGGTGGTCTTCCACCAAGAATCACCAAAAGATACATAGTACTTGCCATCATCCAACTATCTAGATGAAATAAGGCTTTTTGTCAAAGCTAGGACATAATGTACATTATGATGTACAAAAAGAGCACTGATGTCAAACCATAGTCTATTACTACCTATGACAATTATATCCAATGCAATATCGTCTCCCAATCTAATAGAATACGTAATAGTTTAGTAGCTATGAAACCAATGGTGATGTGAGGCAACATGGAATGAAGCCCTTGAATCAAGAAGCCAATATTGAGAGTAAGTGAATAGTGCAACCAATCAACTAAGTAGTATCAAGAGATGAAGCTACAATAATGTAGTCATTAGAATTGTACTCTAATGCATTTATCTCCTCTATCTTCACACTAAACTAGATACAATATCAGTGGACTTTGCATTTTCCTGTACTTTTCCCTTGCCTTTCTCATTGAACTTGTCATTGTGGATCTTATGGCACTATGGCCCAATATGAATAATAGTAACATATCAAAGAGGACTTATGATGGTGGGACTTACTACAAGATTGTCATGAGACCAAGGCTTGTTTTGCCCCCTTCTACCACGGGTATATTACCATTTCCACCATTTCTGCCTCTAACAATCAATGTATGAGAAGTGCAGGTTGCATCAATATTCTTCATGTTTAATTCTTTGATCAATAGAGCACTCCCTACATCATTGCATTTAATATCACCCCCAGGGGTATTAGCACTCATAGCAATACGAAATGTATCCCATGATTCAAGCATTATGATAAGTAAGAATAAAGACTTTATGTTATTCTCAAACTTGATGTCTAGTGAGATAAGTTAGCTAAAAATAGAGTGGAACTCATCCAAATGAGTAGGCATAGAGATATCCACCTTCATACAAAGGTCTTCAAGCTGTTTCAATGAATATAATTAAGATGCAAGACTCTACTTGTCATATGCACCACCTTTAGCAAGGACAACATTGAGGTACACCTACTTAGACAAAGACAATATGATAATGGAGTTGCATAACTCATAAAGCTCATCCCACTCTTCTCTATCCCAACCTTCTGGCTTTATGCCCTTTGTCTTTACTGGTCCAACAAGCTTTTTCTATACCAATACTTGCCATATTTGTGCCTTCCAATTTTGAAAGTTGTTACCATCACACATTTTAATGTTGAAAATAATAGTATTGACTCTTGCATGATAAGTACTTGTCACAACGATTGTAGAGTATATGAGTATGGACTGCTATAATTACAATAAAACAACCCCAAAACTAAGTACAAGAGTATGGGTTGCTGTAGTTACAACAAAACGACCCCAAAATTGAGTCAAAAGGATAGGCAAGAGAATGGGAACAAAAGAGGGTATAGTTGTCCACAAAGAATAGGCAGTAGAGTGCTCAAACAAGGCATTTGCACTCAAAGAAACTACTCTAAATCCTACATTGCTATCCATAAACTGCACTAAATGACTATATATCAGTAGACAAATGATCAATGGAGTAAGCTCCCAGTGCTAGGAATATCTAGGTAGCAATCTCGGATATATAGAATGCAAATAGTAGTGTGCAGCAACCAAGTACCAAGAACTGTTAAAGCACACAGTGTCAGATACATAGATGTATATTATACAACCAATGCATTCCAAGTATCCACCACTTGACAACCCATCAACAATGATAGGTATAGGGTATCCAAATGCTCAAAAGCAAATTAGCCCATAAGAGTCAATATATGTAAGAACAGTATATGTATGTATCAAATGAGCATATACATGAGCTAGAGACTCCCATTGCCTCTAAAGAACCAAGCTATGTGAGACAAAATACAAGTATCTCCCACAAAAAGTAAATATGGGATGTCCAAGAGCCAAGCAAAGCTCAATACATAATGGTTATAACAACATGGTGGCATTTCGAAAGTAGTTGCAAGCATGCAATACATAAGCTTTAAACTTGTAAGCCATAGGATACAATAGCAAAAAACCTTCGAAATATAGAGCTAAACAAGGTCTAATTGATCAAAAGCCTTTCTCGAGCATTAATACATCATCCAAGCATAACAAACTTACCCCATAAGCATTAATAGGACATTAAAGCAATCAAATACTTAGCGTGATCCTGAATAGTAGTGAACAATAGGTTTGTCCTAAATGCAATAAATAACACGTTTGTCCTCAACACAATGAATAGTAGGTCTATCTACCACATAGTTAATAGCAGGCTTGTTTTGCACATAGTGAACAACAAATATATCTTGCATAGAGCGAACATTAGGTATGTCCTACATAGAATGAACAATAGATCTGTCTTGCACAAAATGAATAGTGAGCCTAGAAGAGGTAAAAAATGGTAGGAACAAGGGCGATCACATTGATGATTGCTGATTGTTTGTTGCTACTATTGACCTCAATGCTCACTTGGCAAAAGCTTAAAAGTTCTGGAGAAAGGCCTTGATCAAAGTTGGAAAGGGTGGAAGTAATTAGGGAAGCAATGGGACTGATGCATACCTCAATGAGTGGCTACCATGGAAGTTGTTGATGAAGCTTTCTTCCCAAGTTGAAGTGAATGTCAATGAAGCTTCTTGAATGCCCATTCTAATACCAGTTGAAAGGTGGAGCTAGAAGTGGAAGCACACATGGAAGCAAGAAGAGAGTAAGAGCTATAGAGGTTCAAGCAAGAAAAGAGAGATGTGTGTAGGGAACTCCAATAGTCACAATGTGTGACTTGCCTTCCCTTATTCTGTTGCCATTGAAAAGATAAAGAATAAAGTGATAGTGATTGGCGCTCGTTACCTGAAATGTATATAAGTAAATGTAGGTGGCTAGGCATAGGTGGCATGTAACCCCCAACACTAATGGGTGGGAGGATACCTTCTAACCAGATGATCTATGCCGCTAATGGGTGCGACGAAGCTTTCTAGAGTACAGTGGGTCCAAAGAAAACCAAGGTTGGATCTATAAAAAACCACCATTGGGTGGAGAGTTTGTAGACAACTTACATTGCAACCTTCATTAGACACAATACGACCACTTTGTTTGGTCAAGTCTTATTTGGATAAGTTTTGGCACTTGTTGATATGATGTAGTCCTTGTCTCACAATGATAGGTACTAGTTTGTTTCCATGCACTTGTTGTATTGCAAGACATTATATTCATGATGATATTTGTTTCATTTTCCTTGGAATGATTTTATTGATTACTTCTTGTTTAAATGGATCATTCAACCTAGGTGCTACCTTACCCAAAAAAGGTTGCACGTTGAACCATGTCATATGAATTTTACGCTCATGACAACTTGCATGCATGAGCTTTAAAACGGCTAGTCCAAATGAGTTGTCTTCTACACACAAGGACTTCATATTATCTTTGGTTCGAATAAGTAATATTTTGAGAAGTATTTGATTAAATGCTTGAATGGTCTTTATATTATAGACTTTAAGTGATAATTGTTGTCCATGTACATAGTAGCAACCCACCAGCTTATGAAGATAACATACTTGCTTAGATTATTCCATGTTGATACTTATAGTTCCATGCTACTAGGGGTAATGGGAGTAATGGAGCTCCATTGTCCTTGCTCATAAGTGGGAGGATGGGAAAACATGAGGGGAAGGATGCCTCAAGTTTACATTCTTCTCACAACCATTCTTGAATGCAACAGGGTTTTGCTTACTTTTTGAGCTCTCCATGAATGGCATTTCATAAGGGATGTGTGTTCGCTAATAAAGCCCTAGAGAGAAACCTCACCAATGACCTTTTGCAAGTGGGACACGGCTCCTACGAGATACCAATATGTTTTTTCTCTTTCCTTCTTGATAGAGTTGTGAGGTTATGTTTACATGCCCTGAAGGGAAACCTCACCGCTTGGCTTCTTTTGCACTTGGGACACAACTCTTACAAGATACCAATGCTCACTCAATACAAGATACTAGTACATTTCTTTGGTTTCACACACATACACATACACATACACATACCGCAGACACATAGAGTTGTAAGGCCTCGTTCACATGTCGTACTCTCTACGAGTTTTCTCAGTCGAGCTTGGTAAAATATCCTTGGCTAAAAGCCGATGCTTGTTGGCAAACGACGAGAATCGACATGACTAGCGACGGCGTGACCTGCCAGTTTGGCCGTCGGCTTTTCCGAGTACCGTCCTCCTCCGCACGGGATTTCGCGGCGTTTCTGTGTTACTTCTGGTGGAGTGACGGGTAGCCTGGAAGGGAAAACCGAAGAAAGAATGAGCGAGGAGGATGAATTTGGCGACTTGTATTCCGACCTGCTCCCTGCCACCGCCACCATCGCCCCTCCTTCAATTAGCTCCAGGTCTCGATTCCTTGACGACTATGAGGAAGCAGAGCTTGCCGCTCCTGGCTCAATGTTCGGCCTTGACGATTCCGAGGATGAGCAGAAAGAGCTGCCTCGGGCAGCAGACGTCGAGCTAATTAATGGAAATTCGGAGGAAAAGCAGCTAGGAGGGGAAGGACAATTCCGCATTGAACAGGGGTTCTCGGCATGCAAGGACAAACGGTCTAGGGATACGAGGCAGTTTAATGAAGGGGAAGGAGCACTAGGGCACACAGACGATCCATCAAATGGATTGGGCGAGAATTCTGCCAGGGATGTTGCATCTTTGGATGTTGCTCAAGCTGGAACAGCACTATCTGCAACAAAACAGGCTATTGAAATTAAGCTCGAGGAAGCAAACGGGGCTCCAGCTCTGGAAGACAATGATCCAGAGAGTGATAGTGAAGATGATCTGCACATTGTACTTAACGACCAGCTACCACCACATCAAGTTTATGAGAGAGATACAGCCCAGCTGGACAGTGAAGATGAAGATGGTGAGGATTTTGTTGTCCTTGCCAGCAATGCTGCAGTTGATGATGGTGAGGAATTGCCTTTACCACTTGATGGGGCACAGTCCATGGTTACTGACAAACCTGTGTCTGGAGGAGAGAAACAAGGAGTTACAGGAGAAGAGAAATGCCAAAGTGGAAAAGGAACTTCACAACATCAGCGCATTAGCTATGGCTATCACCATCAGTATCGAGTAACTATCCTTACATTCATGAGTAAAATTACGTGCTCTTGTATATACTGGTGCTCTTGTATATACTGTCTCAGAAGTGGTAGTGAAGCTTTTGTCTAAAGTGTATCTACTTCTGTTGCCTTTCTGTACCTAGCCAAGATCACAGTCTTACCCTATGCAATATACAGTTGGACATACAGCTTTTCAATTCTGTGAAAAAAAGGGCCTCCTATTCAGGCATGCATTATGATTTTTGTAGTTCCAGAAGGTTGTGTTTTTGTGTGCTTTGAAGGTTGCACAAGTACTAGTGGTAGCCATTTTTATTCTGCAGTAGTCACACATTGTTATAAGGCCAAGTCAGCATGTGGGCAGAGTTGTTCTCTGTTTTTCTCAAGGATGCTAGCTAGTATAAATGTCAATGAAGAACTGCCAAGATCAAGGAAAAATGCTCATCTAGTGGGCCAGAAATGAAATCTCAGGGCTTGTTTTCTATTTGTTAGACAGAGCAAAATCGATGTTTTTGATCGACAATCCTGACTGCCTTGCAGTATGCCTGGCTTTTATAAATTTTGTTTAAGCTGGCTGGCTGCCAGCTTACTGTTCACATCTGCTGAGTGCAGCTGGCTGGCATTGCATTTGAATGATTGCACTTTGAATAAAGTTTCGACAGATTGTATGGCTAGTTTGGCTGGACCTGTAGTGGCACATGACACCTACATACTTGCACACACACAAGAAAGAGAATCTACTGATTGTTTTATTGCCGCGTGTGTTCTAGCAATAACATTCTTAGTGGTTGAAGCGTTAGCATTAGTTAGCCCATGTCAAGTGTAAGTCAGCAGAAACCTTGCTAGACATGTGTTCGTGCCATAGTCATGTGGTTAGTGAATGTAATGGGTGTACAGGATTATCTGATGATCACAAAAGGAATGTTAAGGATTTGAAGTTTGATAGGATCTTTAAACTTGACAGTAAGTTATTGTTGTATCATTATCTTTTTTGCTTTTGTATCCTGAGGTTCTTAACGATTGATACCCATGTACATGTGGATATGGCAGCAGTTTTGCATTTACCATATAAAGAGAGGGATTTCTAAGTTACATCACATGTGTACTGGCAAGGTGGTTTACACAAGATCAAGGAGATGCTGTTTTTCTCCTATAATTGCAAATAGAGGAAGGACTGGAGATTCTTGAAGCACAAGAGGAATGAAGGACTGATCCCTTTTCCTTGCTTTATTGAATCCTTGTCCACCCTTTGCGGATGATGAGAATGTGGCGTACACATTTGTCACTTTGTTTGGCATTTAGCTGGTTAGACGTGGAGGCATTGACGCCAAACAAAATGAACCATGCCATGGAATCGACCATTTTTGGGAAATGTGAGTTATAACTATGTTTTTGAATGCCAAGGGGGAGGGCCTGAGGGGAGCCAACAATATTTGAGGACTAAAAAGGGGGAGTGAAGCCTAGATGATGTTGACGGAGGTTAAGAAGGTATAGATGGAGAGAAAGGGTTCCTTGTGAAAGCTTGAAGCTCATCATGGAAAGTGCTCTAGTGAATGAGAGAATCGTAATAGTTTGAAGGCACATACCGATGGATGTAGAGGAAAAAGATTAGCAGGTCCAAACATTGGTCCATGTTTGGCAAGATAGCAAACATGGGCAGCAGGGATAAGGGCCAGATCCCTGCTGCCCATGTTTGCTATCTTGCCAAACATGGACCAATGTTTGGACCTGTATGAGTGCTTGTTAGGCATTGTTTATACAAATATCCTTTTTGTTAGGCATTCAAAAGCAGTCCAACAGCTAGGTGATCATCACAAGGGGTTGTAAACAGTAAGTGCAGCTTACTGTGGTGATGATGACAGGTAGCATGAGTGACCAGCAGGCAGGGCGGCACTAGGATGACACAAATGCAGTAGTAGATGTCCTCTAGGTGCTGGGTGATGACAGGTTGGCCTGCTGAGACAGCAAACACAGCAGTCAGCTAGTCACAAATAATGATGGCAGCATCTAGAGAGTGTCAGGCAGTTGTGGAGGTCGGAGGAAACGATGATGGAGAATGCCAACAATTGAAGACTTGCCCGAGTGGGATGCAAGTAGCTTAGCACACACTCTATTTATGGAAGTGTAACCAACCAAAGTTTATGGGTTTGCTTAGGGGACACTTGAAGCACTCTTGTGCTTTTGAGTTAATTTTGGGGCTGTCTAATGAGCATTATGAAAAGTTAAATGTTAATGCACTTTCTTTAGCTCAAAAACACTTATTGTGTTCTCATAGCTTCAATCTCTCATCATGAATAGTTGTCTTCTTGGAAGGGTATGCTGCATGGGACTTGCCGGCTGCCACTTCTGAAGATATGCTAGGGTTTGCACTGAGAAAACACAGAATGTACGAACACAACCAAAGCACTAACTTTGACGAAAAATGCAAAATGGAAAATAGGGAAGAATGAAAGTGAAACTAAATGAATAATGTATGCTGAATGGATCATTAAATGTATAGAATGCTCAAAGGTAGAATACCTAGCTCTATCGGAGTGGCTTGAGGGAGGTGTCAAAGCTTTGTTGTCCAGTAGAGACGGTTTGAGTGGAGTAACCACCAGTTGGAGTAGAGGATGTTGTAGAAAAGTGCTGAAAATGCAAAAACACCATGACAATCCACGGTTTAGTAGTTTGCTCCACCAAGAGAGAGTGATTGTTGGATATTGTTTGCTTGTCAGTCTGCTCCTTTGCGAGACAATGGTAGTTTGACACCTTCCATTACTTTGGCTTCGTAGTTCGCTCCATTCAGAGATAGGGGTTCGCCCACCCTTGGCTGAGCATGATCCTCACCTTTTCCTACCCTTCACTACTTAGGTTTGAGAGGTTATCTTTGGGAGTTCTTTGACATCTTTGGCACCCTAGATATCTTCTTCAGCTTGATCAGCGGCACTTCCTTTGTCATTGGATGATTCAGTGTTCGTGATCCATGAGTTTTTAGATTCCCTATCTCTTGTAGAGGGGGATGTGAAGAAATTGCTAGGGTTTGCACTATATGACCACGACAGAAACACAAAGACACAGACAATGACATGCAAAACTCAAACCCTGAATACAAAACGCAAAACATAAAACTCAAAAATGCAAAAGCACAAACACAAATAGAGCAAGAAGGAGAACTTTGAAGTGAATGAATCAATGTAGTAAATGGATGTAAGAGTGTGCAAAATTCTCAAGGATAGAGCGGTGAGTGTTGGAGTGTGATGTCCACAAAGACGGATCCCGAGTGTCTTAAGCACAAGTCGGAGTGTGTTAGAGGGTGTAGAAGACCAAAACACAGATCATCGAAAGCAGTAGGATGTCTAGCGACAATAGCGGAGATGCATGAGGATGCTGATGATGGCTGAAACTGCCAAAATGCAAAAGAAGAGGTGTTGATTGGGACTGGCGATGGTTGTTTGGGGCCAAATGCAATAGTGGAAAAAGCATAAGCCAACATGCGGTAGTTTGGAAGGGCAATCGCCAAGGGCTAGAGCAGTAGACGGAGTGGTGGCAATAGTCACAAAGGTTGGACAGCCACGTGGAGGAAGATTGATGGCAAAGATCTTAATGTGAATGTGAAAAACCTACATAGAAGGGACGAAGCTTGAATGGGAGGCAACCTGTCTATTTGTAGATATGGATGGTCCCTCCATATTAGGGTTTCATAGAAACTGTCTTGAACTTGTACTGATTTTGCATTTTTCATTAAATAAGTATGTTTTGGGACTGCTTAAGAGGCTAGTCAGCATGGAATGCATTTCTTAGCACCTTGTAAGGCCCAAAACAAGCCTAGAAAGGAAGACTAACCTAGGTTTACCCAAGGCGTCCCATCCCAAAGTAGTTAGGGCATTGGACAAAGGGTGCATAATGGCTACACAATGGTCTACCAAGACTACAAAGTTGATGGATATCTTACCAAGGGAGTCCAAGTAGTCACCCTATAGAGATCAGGGCATCGAACAAAGGGTGCTTGTGGGTTGCTTGGTGACCCACCAAGTCCTACAAAGGCATATGGAACCACAATGAACCATGTGTATTTTTTTGGGTTTTTAAAAATAAATAAATAAATAGAAAGATGTTTGGAGAGATGGTTGGCGGTTGATTAAGTAACTGTACGACACGTGAGAATGAGAATGGATGGTTAGGTCCAATCCATCACAAAACAGACAAGCTACCCATACACTCGAGGGTGTTGATGAGGAGGGAAGGGGTGCTAAAGAAGTGGTTATGTGGTGTAAGAACTTTCGGTGGAGACAGCTTGCCTAGGGGTGCTTTGGACAATGAGATGCAAAGGATGCTACATATTGAGAACGCTCATGTAGCAAGTGCCACTTGGATAATGTCCCTCATGGGAAAATTATTCACTTGCCTAAGTGCCCTTTATAAAGATGATGAAGTCATGCAATGCAAAGGAGAAGGTACAATAGGGAAGGGAAGGTTGATGTTGAAGACAAGTGCCAAAATTGAGAGAATACCTAGAAGGGTAGCAACCCTCTCTCAACCATGGATGTGGATGGCAAAGGAGGAAGAGGAGCCAGATGTGGATCTTCATGTGGTGTCGAGAACCATGATGTGAGGAAGAACCCCAACTAGAAAAACAAGATAAAGGTCACCACCATGATAGCATCAAGAGAGAGGTTGCACGATTTGACTTGGGAGGGGAAGTTTGCATTCTGGTAGAAGAGCAAAACTCCTAGGATGATGAAACCATGAACGGAACGGTGCGTATTCCAAGTCTCTAGCAGGATCGATATAGACTTGCATGTGAGTCCTAGACTAAAAACAAAACCCCACAAAAGAGATGAAGATCTGCAAGTACAAGTGCCAGTAGTAAGATGCTCTAAAAAACAAAACAAAATTGAAAAGAAAAGCTAACGGAATGAACAATGCAATGATGCAAATGTGTATGTGTGTGAGAGAAAATGCAGTGAAAGACTTAAAAAACGAAAATCTAAGGACAAGATTCTATGATTCTGTTATGTAGTTGATTAGCATATTTAAATAGTCCCAAAACACTCTTAATTAATTAAAAACACAAAATTGGTGCACGGTTCGAGAGAGTTTCAGTGGTTCTCTAAAATCCTAATTTTTGGAATAGCTTTCAACATCTATAAATAGACAGGCTGCCCACCATTCAGTCTCATTATTTTTGTGCAGATTTCAACAATTCAGCCTCATCCTTTTTGTATAGATTTCAGCCATCAGCCTTCACCCATGTGGCCGTCTACCTTTCATGATTGCTGCCACTCCTTCCACAACTTCTTTAATGCTTGGCACCTTCTTCCATAGTTGTCGCCCATTGTTTGGCATCCTCTCTTGTTGTGTTTGGTCCATCAGCCATTGCCAGCTCACAAATTGCCTCCTCCTACTTGCACTTGACACTCCATCAGTCAGGGGACGGTTGCTGGCAGCCCTTCCGAGCTCTAGCAACCTTTTGCTGTCAGTGTTGATCCCTCCCTTCATTTAGTGGTAGGTGCCGACCATCTCCATCCTCTTGGTGGCTCCTACATTGTTGTGTTTTGCAGCTTTCTACTGTCACCTTTGTCCTCATGCACCATCGTTGCAGTCACCTCAGTCTCATGACTCACTGATAATCAGCGTTTGGTGTTTTCCTCACCTTCCACACTCTGACTGGTGGTCACAACACTTGGCATCCGTCTTTGGTGGACATCACTCTCGGACACTCCATTGCTTTGCCCTTGGGCATTTTGTACACTCTGACATTCATTTGCAGCATTCATTCTCTTTAGAGTTTCTTCTCTCCATGTTCGTCTTTGTGTTTGAGTTTTGGGTTTTGCGTTTGCATTTTGCGTTTAGGCTTTGAGTTTTACTTATCACTGTGTGAGTCTTTGTGTTTCAGTCTTGGTTGTACATGTGTTTTCTCAATGCAAACCCTAGCATATCTTCACATGGTATCATAGTTGGTGCTCTTCCTAAGAGTAACTTGTGGTGATTGTGGAGGCTAGTCTTTGTGCAAGACTCACACATGTCTCTATTCTAACTCAACTATCTTAGGCATCTTCTTCTGTGGATCCTATGATGTCGTACGAGGCTTCTCTATCATTGGAGACTCTGAGAAGTCATTATGGTCTCGAGGAGGAGGTAGACAAACCTTTACCTTTACCATCTTCTTCTTCATGTTTTGGTCATCTTATAGAGGAGGAGGTTGAGGAGTACTTGTGCATCATGTACAATTCGGTTGACACCTCTCCAAGTGCTACTACTCTATTTGGACTGATTGGTGAGATTAGCCACATCTCTGTTGATCTTGGAGGGACTACGTGTTGAGCTAAAATATGCATTACTTGCTGATTAGCCTCTTAAACAGCCCCAAAACACACTAAAAATGCTTTTAGAGTAAAACCCTAAAACGAGGAGCAGTTCGAGAGAGTTCAGTGGAAACCCTAAAACGGGGAGCGGTTCGAGAAAGTTTAGTGGAAACCCTAATTTTTGGGGCGCCCTTCCACATCTATAAATAGACAGGCTGTCCCCATTCAACAATCATCCTTGTTTTGCAGGTTACACCAGCCCACACACCCTTTGCTGCTGTTGGCGCCTAGTTTCCAGCCTGCACCCCGTCTCCATCTGCTGTCCAGCCATCATCGACTGCAGCCACATCATCTTCAGCCTGTCCATTGCTGTAGGCGATAGCTCTCAGCTGGTGGGGACTGCTCCAAACTGTCCCAGACTGCTGTTCAGCTTGCTGTCCATCATCTCCAGGGTCAGCCAGCCTGCGTTTTCAGCATGGCAGGCCCTGACACTCTCAGACACTGTTTCAGCCTGCTGTTTACAAGACTGTGCACAGTTTCCAGCCCTTGATCGGTGATACATTGCTGCGTTTACCAGTTTCCAGCCTCTAGACTGCAGCGTTTTGGTGACCAGCCTACTGCCATTCACTATTCAGCACTTCTACACTCCGACTGGTGGTCACAGACTTGGGATCCGTCTTCGGTGGACATCACACTCTGACATTGCTCTGCCCTTGAGCACACTGTACACTCCTACATTCATTTACAGCATTCATTCACTTCAGAGTTGTGTTCTCTCTCTCCCTTCTTTTGTTTGTGTTTGAGTTTTGAGTTTTGCGTTTAGGGTTTGAGTTTTGCCCTGTGTCTGTGTTTGTGTCTTTGTGTTTCTGTCATGGTTGTACACTCTGTGTGTCCTCAGTGCAAACCCTAGCACTCTTCTTAACATGGTATCAGAGCCGGTGCTCTTGTAAAGAGTATCCTGTGGTGGATATTGTTGAGAGTTAGTCTTTGTGCAAGGCACACAATACGACTCGTAACCGAATCACAATGTCCCAGACACCTTCTTCTCCAGTTCCTATGATGTCTTATAAGGCTTCTCCATCATTGGAGGCCCTGAGACGGCATTATGGACTCAGTGAGGAGGACGATACTCCACCTTCACCAGATTTCACTAACATGACAAAGAAGGACTTTGAGAAGTACTATCGCAACAAGTACGGTGATGTTTACACCCCTCCTACTAGTTTTGCTACCACATTTGGACCGGTTGGTGAGGTTGGCCACCTCTTCGATCATGGAGGACATACGGCATTCGGAACGTACGGTGATCCATCTTCATCATCTCCGCCAGGTCCAATGTCAGGTTTGTATAATTCTTTTGTGTTGCATGAATCAAAACCCTTGCTTGTTTCTTCTTTTGAGGTACAGGATCCGGATGGCTTTGCGTATGTGAACTTCAATAGAGGGGACTCACGAAGTAGACGAAATTTAGGTACATCTACAGCTTCTGTTTCATTTAAGCATATTACACACACTTCTCACTTCCCTCCCATCCCACCCTCTTCTATATCACACCTTGATCATCTCTCATAATCTTTCCAAAATCTTGGATTATACTCCACATTTGCATTACACACCTTAGGGGTGGGATCTACCATCTCTGCTCTTAGCACCTTTTCCTTCTCCACCCCATTCTCTACCTCTTTGCACCATGGTACTTCGTTAGTGGGAATGCCACCCTTTAACACAGTGTCTCTTACCTTTCAGCAAATTAGTACACCTATCACTCTTGGGTTGACTGTGATGGGCATCCCCCTCACTATCCCAAGCTTCACATCTTCCATGACCACTCATACGCAGGGGTTTCCATCCTCAGCTTATGGTGCGTCTTCACACTCTCCTTGGGTCACACCTACGCAGGGATTCCCATTTTCTGCTCCCCGTGTTCCCATCCCACCTCCTTGGGTTCCTCATGTGGCTACCATGCCCATGCCTAGTCAGCCCATCCCTACCTATGGATCCACCTTGCACACTACCCGCATGCCTGGTGGGCACTCTGGGGCCCATTCCCAAGTGTACTCCACTCCCCCATCCTACCCCCACCACACTTTTTCACACTATCCATCTCCGAGTACTACCGCTCCTGTTGCAATGGGGGGAAGAATGCCTTCATGGATAAGACACATTTTAACGGGTCAAATTTCATGCAATAAGTGCTTGAGTCTCAGGGTCTTTGGGACCTCGTCATTGGTCTAGAGCCTATGACGGACCCTCGACTAGCTCACCTTGACTACATCCATCAATGGAGAGTCCGCAATGCTACAGCCAATGTTGAGCTGATGCAGGGGTTGCTTCCTGAGTTTCACTCTCAATTGTAGCACTTTCTGCTCGCGTCAGAGCATTGGAGTCACCTTCTCGATCGCTATGCAGCTCGTGATCATACTCGGTGCATCAATCTCGACTTTGAGCTTCAAGAGTTCTCTCTTAAGGAAGGGGATGATTTGAAAGTTAGGCTGGCTGACTATAGGAGGTTACTTGCCGAGTTCGCCACTACTGGCTCTCCAAAGTCAGATGACGATCAGGTTACATTTTTCTTGAATAAGTTGCCCGCAAAATACTTCAGTTTCAACACATAATCTCCCAACCTCGATTGTCAACCTTGTACGAGTTTGATTGCCAGTTCTTGCGTCACGTAAGGTTGCATGATCAAGTCCACAAGAAATCCTTATCATAGCCTTATTTAGAGCAGAGGGGGTTGGTTGCTTCTTCTTCGGGAGGGAAAACCACCAGTGGCAAGAACTCTCTAGATGCGAAGGCAAGCCAATCAAAGGGTGACTCCTCTTCCTCCGATGGAACCAAAGAATCAAGACCTATCTGGCAGCAACTCCCTAAGAAAAACCGATTTTGCACACGCTGCCAGAGAGCAGGCCATGTGGATGAGGAGTGTCGCTCCAAGGCCCAAGGTCTTCCACCTAAAAAGCCTCAGCAGGCCGCTGTGACTTCACAATCCAGTGGGGCTACGCCTTCCGCTGCTACCCCATCTGCTCCTCCAACCCCCATAACGACTGCTGGACATGTGGCACCCGGACAGCCTCAGCGGCCATCCTTTTCTACTCCTAAAGGATTGGTTGATTGGTTTGCAGGTTCCGATCCCGTTGCATTTCATGCATCTATCTCACCTTCCTCCCCACCTCGTCAGGCGTTCCCTTGGCAGAGCTCTGCTACTGGACGTACGCGATGGTGGCCACCTTCTTAGACTAGCATGTCTCTAGGTCCTTTCGGATACCCTAGGTTAGTCTAGCATTCATTTTTCGCACTCTTAGAGTTGGGCCCATAGGATTTTTGTCTCTACATTTTAAGTCTTCCGTTGCATTTACTCACACACATATACACATTTGCATCTTTGCATTTGTTCCTTCAGTTAGCTTTTCATTTTAGTTTAGTTTAGTTTTTTGGAGTATCTCACTACTGACCTCTATGATTGCAGACTTTGATCTCCTTTGCAGGTTTTGTTTTCAATGTAGGGCTAACATGCAGGTTTGCCCAGTTCTACCTGGGCTGGAGACTTAGGATGTGCGCCGTTCCTTCATGGTTTCATCATCCTTGGAGTTTTGCTCTTCTACCAGCATGGAGGCTTCCCCTCTCGAGGCGGATCGTACAGCATCTCTCTTGATGCTATCATGGCGGTGACTTCTACCTAGCTCTTCCAGCTGGGATGCTTCCTCCTGCTCTTCATTCCTTATGGTTCTTGGCACCATACGAAGACCGACATCAGGCTCCTCTTCCTTCTTCGGCATCTACATCCAGGTTGAGAGGGGGTTCCTACCCTTCTTGGTATTCTACAGGCTTCAACACTTTGTCTTCGACATCGGCTTCTTCCCCCTGTTGTACCTTACCCTTTGCATTGCATGATTTCATTATCTTTGTACTAGGGCGCTTGGGCAAGTGAACAATTTCCCCATGAGGGACACTGTCCAAGTGGCACCTGCTGCATGAGCATTCTTCAGCATGTAGCATACTTTGCATCTCATTGTACAGGGCACCACTTGAGCGGATCCTAGGCTGTTTCCACCGGCGGCCGTTGTTACCACACCACCATTCTTCTTCATCACATGGATACCTCATCACCTACTTTTCCTCGTCATCGACACCTTGAGTGGATGGGCTAACTTGTACTGTTTTGTGATGTGTTGGGTATACCCTCCCTACTCTTGTCTTTTGGGTCACTATTCCTCAATCGGCCGCATCCCATAAAATTTACCACACTTATTAGAAAAAAAAAAAAAACAACACACAAAAGTTCCATGTAGTTCCATCTGCCTTTGTAGGGCTTGGTAGGCCACTGGGCAGCCGACGTGCACCCTTTATCCGATGCCTATCCTCTCTAGGGTGACTACTTGGATTCCCTTGGTAAGATAACCATTGCCTTTGTAGTCTTGGTAGGCCACTTGGGTAGCCGACATGCACCCTTTGTCCGATGCCTTGGCTGCTTTGGGGTGGGACGCCTTGGGATACATCAACATCACAATGGCTAGTCTCACCTTTCGGCTTAGTTTTAGGCCTGAGAGGGGGTGTTGAGCTAAAATATGCATTACTTGCTGATTAGCCTCTTAAATAGCCCCAAAACACACTAAAAATGCTCTTTTAGAGTAAAACCCTAAAACGGGGAGTGGTTCGAGAGAGTTCAGTGGAAACCCTAAAACGGGGAGCGGTTCGAGAGAGTTCAGTGGAAACCCTAAAACGGGGAGCGGTTCGAGAAAGTTTAGTGGAAACCCTAATTTTTGGGGTGCCCTTCCACATCTATACATAGACAGGCTGCCCCCATTCAGCAATCATCCTTGTTTTGTAGGTTACACCAGCCCACACACCCTGTGCTGCTGTTGGCACCCAGTTTCTAGCCTGCAGCCCGCCTCCATTTGTTGTCCAGCCATCATTGACTGCAGCCACATCATCTTCGGCCTGTCTATTGCTGTAGGCGACAGCTCTCAGTCTGGCGACAACTGTTAGTTGCTGGCGACTGCTCCAAACTGTCCCAGACTGCTGTTCAGCTTGCTGTCCATCATCTCCAGGGTCAGCCAGCCTGCGTTTTCAGCATAGCAGGCCCTGACACTCTCAGACACTATTTCAGCTTGCTGTTTACAGCAGACTGTGCACAGTTTCCAGCCCCCGATCGGTGGTACATTGCTGCGTTTACCAGTTTCCAGCTTCTAGACTGCTGCGTTTTGGTGACCAGCCTACTGCCATTCACTATTCAGCACTCCTACACTCCGATTGGTGGTCACAAACTTGGGATCCGTCTTCGGTGGATTTCACACTCTAACATTGCTTTGCCCTTGAGCACACTGTACACTCTTACATTCATTTACAGCATTCGTTCACTTTAGAGTTGTGTTCTCTCTATCCCTTCTTCTGTTTGTGTTTGAGTTTTGAGTTTTGCATTTAGGGTTTGAGTTTTGCCCTGTGTGTCTGTGTATGTGTCTTTGTGTTTCTGTCGTGGTCGTACACTCTGTGTGTCCTCAGTGCAAACTCTAGCACTCTTCTTAACACTACGACATTTGATGCATCTCGCAATCCATCTCCTTCATCTCAGCCAGGCTTTATATTAGGTTTGTATAACCCTTTTGAGTCTTATGAGCCAAAACTCTCTTCAGTTTTTCTTTTTGATATGCACGATTCGGGTGATTTTCAATATGTTAACTTTAATAGAGGAGGCTCTCGAAGCAAATTCCCTTCATTAGGTATATCTCTACTCTCAGTTTCATTTGAGCAGGTAGACCATACTTTTCAACTTCGTCCCATCCCACCACTATCTTCTCCACGTTCTAATCTACTTACATCTTCATCCCAAAACATGGGATTATACTTCACTTTTGCTCAAAGCACACTAGGGGTTGGATCTTCCATCTCTGCTCCTAGCACTTTCTCTTTCTCTATACCACTATCTACCTACCCTTCATTCACTTTACCTCTTGGTGCATCGTTAGGGGGAATGCCACCCTTTAATACTGTACCTTCCTCATACCCCCACTTTACCACATTCTTAACACTCTTGGACGGCTATGATGGACTTAAACTCGTAGGAGGTCGGGAATCTAGGTAGTGAGAATGTATTGGATAAAATGGAGGTATTTATCGGGCAACTTAATCAAGAAGAACATGACCTAGACTTCGGGGAGCTAGTATGAAGAAATTCTCTAAATGCAAGAAGCATAAAATCAATCGTACAACAAAGCACAAATTGATAAACACAGAACATAGTTAGGGTTAGGGTTAGGGTAACCCAGAGAGAGTGAACATGATGAATGATAAAGGGAATGCATAATGAAGATACAGTGCTCATGCAACAAACACACTATGGAGTGAATACTGAAGCTTGACTCTTGTAGCTCTAAGATCAACGCAGAGGTTGAGTTGTAGAGCGTGTCATACTTTGAACGGATCCCAAGTCGCAACAAAGGAAGCATCCAAGTATCGAGCACTAGCAAACGCAGCCAAGGAAGGTTGGATTTGACACACACACAGAGAGAGAGAGAGAGAGAGAGAGAGAGAGAGAGAGAGAGTAAAAACGATTTACGAAAAAAAAGGAGTAAAAACGAAGGTACCTAAGGAGAGAGGAAATTGGCGACTGTGTAGATTAGGTGAACACAAGCTCACGAAAAAAAAAGGACTAAAAATGAAGGTACCTAAGGAGAGAGGAAATTAGCGACTGTGCAGATTAGGTAAACTCAAGCTCACAAAAAAAAAGAGACTAAAAACGAAGGTACCTAAGGAGAGAGAAAATTGGCGACTATGTGGATTAGGTAAACACAAGCTCACTATGCTGGGCGACAGGTGGAAATTGATGGTGACAGTTGGATAAGAGAGATTGACTGTAAATGCAAGTAGGATGATGATAGTGACAGCTGGAGGAGAGAGACTAACTGTAAATGCAAGCAGGAGGATGATGGCGATAGCTCCTATTGATGGCGACTGGCCCTTGCAGCAACAAACACAAATTCCTTGATATTGATGATAGCTTCGCAAGGTAGGCAACAGGTAAAGAGGCTAGAAACAAACACTAGGTGATAGTGGATTGCAATGTTCTTCTCAAACGGGTGTGGGCAGCAGAGATATAGCTCGTGAAACGTGCAAAAACGAGATTAAGAGAGAGTGGTGGGCTGCATGTCTATTTATAGAAAGTTTGGGACACCCAAATTAGGGTTTTGCATGTGAAACAAGATAACTCTCTGGAATTACATTTCTTTTTAAAATAAGAATGTTTATTCATTAATTAAGTATGTTTTAAGGCTGTTTAAGTTTGACTAATGCATTTTTAGCTCAACACCCCATCTCAAGCCCAGAACTGAGCCATGGAAAATAAGCCCTTTATATTGATGCTTCTTTTACCCCAGTGATCTACCATGATTACAAAAGTGATGGTTATCTTATGAAGGGAGCTCAAGTGATCACCCCAAAGAGGCCAAAGTATTGGACCAAGGATGCTTGTTGGCTATCTAGGGGCCTACCAAGTTTAGCAAAGGTAGATGGAATCAACAACAGACCGTTTTTTTTTTTTGAAGGGCTTTTGGTGTAATTTGTTCAAAAGATTTAGCATTAAGTGATGGTTTCAAATCAATTTTCATCCCATTGAGTCAGTGTGCCTCGAAGTACGGAAAGTAAGGACGGATAGCTCCACTATCTTCATAAAACAAGCAAAACAATCCACACACTACTAGGGTAAGTATCTAGGGATACCTAAGTGTGCGTGGATGTACCAATCATATGGAGAATATGTGGAGAGAGGCAAGATGGATAAGCAAGTAAGACAAGCAAAGCCAGCATGCAAACATAGGAAAAAATTGCCTTTGGAGATTGCTATGTGCGATGCCATGAGTATGGTGGATTCAGAGTCGACCACTCCAAGGGTGATCGAAAAGGGATAAATGCGCATAGATGCATGCTTACATGAAGAGAATGCCAATGCTTGGGTCAATGCAAGTATTCATGCTCATGCAAAATGCGATGCATTGGTGTCACTTGGACAGTGCCCTTGTTGGGGAATTGTTCACTTGTCCAAGCACCCTTTTATAATCATGCTATCTTGCCAGTGCAAATGAAGTTATAAATGTTCATAATATATAATTTGTAATAAAGAAATGTTTGAAAGTAAAAAACTGCAAGCATCATCACTTTCACTATTAAGAGAAGGAAACTGTTTGCTCTCTAACTAGAAGGAGAAGTATGAGGGAAGCACACTCTCCCCATCAATTTAAAGAAGTAGAGAAGGGTGTACCCAAGCCAATCTATGGTAGAAGATACTGTAGAACCAATCAGTTGATCGCGCCTTACTAGGCGAATGGTGCCTAGGTCAACCTACTTCGTGGTGAAGTGGTAATGAACCGCCATGTGCCATGTTTGAGAGGTGATGATGGGATTGCCCGTAAGGGCAATGGCACTTTGATTGTCATAGTAGATAACTGTAGGCGACTCGCAAGGAAGTTGGAGTGCGGCTAGTAAGTTCCTTGGATAGATGGCCTTCATAGTATGATTGAAGAGAGCTTGATACTTTACCTCGGTCGTAGAAGCCACCACGATCTCTTGCTTATGGCTAGCCCAAGAGATGGGTGCAGTGCCCAAGGTGTAGAGGTAGCCTCCATGGATCATTGGGTGTTAAGATCTCCCGACCAGTCAAAATCAATATACCCTTGTAAGCATAAGCCATAACCATAAGTTAGTCCATAATTATAGGTATACCTTAAATATCTTCACACACGAAGATAAGCAATCCAATGAGACATTCTAGGTGCATTAAAATACTAGCTAAGCAAACTAATTGAGAATGCAAGATCTGGCCTAGTATGAATCAACCAGAGCAATTTCCCTACAAGAGAACAATAGGTAGGAGTATTAAAAGGCTAAATCGAGGTATCCTTGTGCAGATAGATAGTGGAATCTAGAGGTGTGACCACTGGTTGTGTCTGATCCGATGGTACAATACTAGTCCACTAATTGTAGGGCATACTTTTGCTATGACAGAAAAATATATATCTCGGATCTAATAATCTCTATCCCCAAGAAATAAGACGACAAGCCTAAGTTTGTTATCTCGAATGTAGAGCCAAGTTGTGCCTTGATTTCTACCAGAGTCGCAGAATCTGAGTCATTGGATATGCCATCAACATGTAGCAAGATATAGCTGACCCCTATGCTAGTGGTGCGCATGTATAGATTTGGATCATAGGGAATAGTGTCCATGAGTTCGTAAGAGCTCATCCATCCTGTGGTATGAAGATCTCGGTGCTTGCTTAAGTCCATAAAGAGCTTTTTACAAGCAAAATACCTTGTCAGTTTGGTTAGCAAAAGAAAAGCTAGGAGGATACTCCACATAGACTTCCTCCTCCAAATAACTGTTCAGAAAGGCACTTTTGACGTCCATCTAATAGATTGGCCAAGCGTCGTGAGCGGCGAGTGCAACCAATAAACAAAATCCTATCAACCGAGCGGTAGGTGCAAAGGTTTCTTTATAGTCAATCCCGTGCTTTTGCCTGAAAGCTTGCACTACAAGGCGAGCCTTGTATTTGTCTAACGTACTATCAGCCTTTAGCTTGGTCCTAAAAATCCACTTCATCCCGATGACCGGTTTGTGATGATGAGGACAATCCACCAATATCCAAGTTCCATTGCGATCAATATTGTCCAATTTCTTCTCCATGGCCTCACGCCACAAAGGGTCTTGGAGAGCCTCTTGCCAACTGTCCAGCTTAGAATGTGCAATGTAATCAGTTGTAAACAATGGCGCATATGAAGCCTGAGGAGCGAGCCGAGCAGACCTTCTAGGGCCCTCCATACTGTAGTCCGGTGGAAGGATCTGCGAATTCGGCATGGCTTGCTAGTATCAGTGAGGTAACCGGTCTCACGGAAGAGGCTAAGGAGCTAAAGTATCTGCAAGAAGGTTAGGAGCGGGTAGTAGATTTGGCTTAGTAGGCATGATCTCATATGATGTGAGTGAAGGTGAGGGCAAAGAGTCTAGTGCAAAGGACTGTACTCTGTTCCTCTTATCAAAGACGACATCACTCCTAATGATCACCTTGTTCGTCTGAGAATCGAACAAACAATAGGCTTTTGCTTTGGTAGAATAGCCCACAAAGATTAAGAGATCAGCTCGAGAGGTGAGCTTTCCTATCTTGTCATGAGGAGTGCGTATAAGTACGACTACCGAAAACTCTGAAGTGAGAAATAACAAGTTGAGAGCCAAAAAATGCCTCATATGGAGTCTTTTTAAGGACCGATGTAGTTGGGTGTCGGTTGAAGATGTACATTGAAGTGTTAACAGCTTGGATTCAAAGGCGGTTAGGGAGCTCTGCTGCTAACAGCATAGAGCGTGCCATATTCAGGATTGTTTGGTTCCTACATTGTACGACTCCATTTTGTGTGAGGGATTGGTAGAGGTGAGCTAGTATGCAACGCCTTGCTCTTGTAGAAACTCAGAGAACTTGTGGGAGGTAAATTCGCCACTAGAATCACTCCTCATAGTATCCATATGACAACCAATCTGGTTATGGACTAGTAGCACCCGAGCACTAAAATAAGTAAATGCATTAGACTTGTGCATGAGGAAGTACATCCACATGTATCTAGAGAAATCACACTATAAAAAAGAAGTACAATGTGCCATTTAAGGCGGTAGTGGATGTGGGACTACAAAGATCTACATGAATGAGCCTAAGGGCAGTAACATCACGAGTGATAGATTGTTGGGGAAAGGGTGTACGGTGCTGCTTACCTAGTTGACATGCTTTACAGACCTCTCGAGATAATTTTAGGTGTGGAAGGCTCTCAACTATCCCTTGATGTGACAACTCATAAAGAGAGTTGTTGTGAAGAAATCTACTAGGGTTTGCACTGAGGAAACACAGAGTGTATGACCATGACAGAAACACAAAGAGACAGACATAGACACAGAAAGCAAAACTCAAACCCTAAATGCAAAACTCAAAACTCAAATCCTAAATGCAAAAACTTAAAACTCAAACACAATAAGAAGAAGGGAGAGAAGAACAAAACTCTGAAGTGAATGAATATTGCAAATGAATGTAAGAGTGCATAGATACTCAAGGGCAGAGCAGTGTGTCGGAGAATGACATCCACCGGAGATGGATCCCAAGTCTATGACCACTAGTTGGAGTGTAGGATGGAGAGGATGCAGCAAACACAGGTGTTAGGAGGACCTGGAGCACCAAATGCAAGCTGGACAGATGAGGAAGAGGGCTGGCAGCTGTCGTTTGGTGTGGAGAAGCTGTCGCTTGATGGAGGAAAGTTGTCACCTGATGATGGAGATGGACTGCCAGCCGTCGCCTACACACTGGAGGAGCAAACCCAGCAGCAGGTGTGGTAGTAGTCTTTGGGGCTGGAGAGCCATGCGTGGTGGACTAATGGCTGAAATCTGCACTCAAGGGTGTGAAACCTGCTCAGACGGGAATGCAGCTGATTGGGGGCAGCCTATCTATTTATAGACGTTGAAGGGTGCCCCAAAGAATTAGGGTTTTTGGGGGATTGTTGAAACTCTCTTGGATGGCTTCCCTTTTTAGGGTTTTTCATTAATTAAGTGTGTTTCGAGGCTGTTTAAGAATGCTAATCTGCTGAAAAGCGTGTTTTAGCTCAACACCCCCTCTGAGGTCCAAAATTGAGCCAAAAGGTTAGGCCAACCACTTTGATGTTTACTTACCCCAAGGCGTCTCATCCTAAAGCAACTAGGGCATCGGACAAAGGGTGCACGTCGGCTGCCCAGTGGCCTACCGAGACTATAGAGGCGATGGTTATCTTACCAAGGGAGTCCAAGTAGTCACCCCAAAGAGGAGAGGGCATCAGACAAAAAGTGCACGTCGGTTGCCCAGTGGCCTACCAAGCCTTACAAAGGTAGATGGAACCACATTGAACTTGTTTTTTTTTTTTTGTTTTTAAGTGAGTTAAATTTTATGGGATGCGACCGATTGAGTAATAGTGACCCAAAAGACGGGAGTAGGGAGGGTACACCCAACACATCACAAAATAGTACAAGCTTACCCATCCACTCATGGGTGTCGATGATGAGGAAAAACAGGTGATGAGGTATCCATGTGATCAAGGAGTATGGTGGTGTGGTGACAACAGCCGCCAGTGGAAACATCTTAGGATTCGCTCAAGTGGTGCTCCACACAATGAGATACAAAGTATGCTACAGCGCCCTAGTACAAGCATGATCTCAGCCCTAGTACAAAGATGATGAAATCATGCAATGCAAAGGGGAAGGTACAATAGGGGGAAGAAGCTGATGTTGAAGACAAAGTGCTGAAGCCTATAGAATACCAAGAAGGGTAGGAATCCCCTCTCAACCTAGATGTGGATGCTGAAGAGGGAAGAGGAGCCTGATGTTGGTCTTTGTGTGGTGCCGAGAACCATAAGGAATGGAAGAACATGCAGTGGATGAAACACTCCGTTGGAAGAGCAAGGTAAATGTCATTGCCATGATAGCATCGAGAGAGATGCCGCACGATCGCCTCGGGAGGGGAAACCTCCATATTGGAAGAAGAGCAAGCACTCCTAGGATGATGAAACCATGAAAGGAACGATGCGCTGTTGAGAAACCCTTCACCCGCAATTTGTGTTTTTGCGTTTTTGCATTTTGCGTTTAGGGTTTGCAGCCCCAAAAAGAGGCGCCACCCTGGACTGAATGTGCCTATTTATAGGCCGCTCTCTCATTCATTCCTTACGGCTGATTTATTCAGTCCGTCACCTCTTCTCTCCAGCCTCTCCACTACCCTCACGCCCCTTTAGGAGGACATTGTGGTTCGTGGCTGTCTTCATCATCTTCCTTGTGCTACGGCATCCTTGTTGCCTTGTATCACATTCACTCCACGATTCAAGTCTTCATCATTCCATTCGTTAGAGTTTCTTCTCTCTTCTCTTCTCTTCTCCTTGTTTGCCGAGTTTACTCCGTGTTTCTCCTTGCAAACCCTATTGTCCCGCTGGTACGTTATCTTTTGACATGGTATCAGAGCTGGATTTGCTCAAACAGTGGCAAAGATCCTCCACTCCAGTGATGGCAAAGACCGGTGGCGGGTTCGACATCCACTTCTCTTCTTCTTTCGCTGCATCAAAATCTCGTTTTTGCAGGTTTCAGGTGTTTTCAGCTTGCTGCCCACACCCCTTTTGCAGAGGACATCGCAGTCTCAGCTGTCCCTTGCTGTCATCTATAGTCTGGCACTTGTTTCTAGCCTTCCACCCACAGTTTGCAGCTGTTTACAGCAGAGCGACTATTGCTGATCACTCTCCATTCAAAAAACAATCTCGTTTTTGCAGATTCGAGGTATTTCAGCTTGCTGCGGACACCCCAGACGTGGAGGACATCGCGGTCCAAGCTGGCCATTGCTGTCTACAACAGTCTGGCGCCTGTTTCCAGCCTATCACACACTATTCGGATCTTATTTTAGCATACTAACTGCTATTGCTCAGCTGTTCCTTGGTGTCATCTACAGTCTGACACTTGTTTCTAGCCTTCCATCCACAGTTTGCAGCTGTTTACAGCAGAGTGACTGTTGCTGATCACTCTCCATTCAAAAAACAATCTCGTTTTTGCAGATTCGAGGTATTTCAGTTTGCTGCACACACCCCGGACGCGGAGGACATCGCGGTACACTTGTTTCTAGCCTTCCATCCACAGTTTGCAGCTGTTTATAGCAGAGCGATTGTTGCTGATCACTCTCCATTCAAAAAACAATCTCGTTTTTGTAGATTCGAGGTATTTCAGTTTGCTGCGCACACCCCGGACGCGGAGGACATCGTGGTCCAAGCTGGCCATTGCTATCTACAACAGTCTGGCGCCTGTTTCCAGCCTATCACACACTGTTCGGAGCTGATTTTAGCATACTGACTGCTATTGCTGGTTTTTTCTTGCGTTTTTAGTCTTTCTCTCTCCTGCAGCCAGCGTTTTTAGACTTTCTCTCCCGCAGCTTGCGTTTATAGTATTTCTCTCCTCACTTGCGTTTTTAGACTTTCTCTCTCCTGCAATCTACATTTTTAGTCTTTCTCTCTCCTCACTTGCATTTTTAGTCTTTCTCTCTCCTGCACTGTGGTCTACATCAGATCCAGCCTTCCTTGGCTGTGTTTGCTGGTGCCCAAATAGATCCTCCTCATCAGAGAAGACAGAGACTGATGGCGGGTTTGGCATGAATATTTGATTTCTCTATCATTTCCACTGCGCATTGGGAGAAATCCTTTTTCTCCCTCCCACCGTCCCTTATCTTGTTTACCACACCGGTATCATGGTGTCTCCCCCGACAGATTGCCCTTCTACTGGGTGTTCCTATTGTAGCATGAACAAGCATCCCACCGAAGACTGTCAACATCGATCTTTGCTCCCCACCCCTCCGGAGTATATACGTCTTTCACCAGACACTCCTTGTGCCACCTATTCTTTTTGCCACAGAGATCGTTTTGCATCGACTATTAGAGTATTATGCTCAAGGCAATAAGCCGCACCCAACGCGCACTAAGTCCTTTTGAGCACATGGAGGCTCTAAGACCTTACGAGGCGATAAGCCCTCTTGGAGACCACTCCACTGTACAAAAGTTTCCCCACCCACTTCCGGGTACAGTGGCTTCCACTGCCCACATCTCCTCCACAGTCCACTCTCCTGAGAGCTCGTGACTATTCCCTACCCTTGGCTCATCCTGAGCCTTCTTCTTTCCCACCCTCTTCCACTTAGGTTCGAGAGGCCACTTCTGGGTGCTCTTTCGAGCCCCAGATACCTTCTTCGGCACAACCGGCGGCACTTCCTTCGTCATCAGATGCTTCGTAGTTCGTGAGCCATGAGTGGTTGGATTCCCTTTCTCTCTCAAACTGGAATTTAGAGGGGGATTTTCTTTCTTTGGCTTCAGAGAGGGCTCCCTCTTCTACTCCTCCAAATTTAGAGAGGGACCCTATGTGCCGTGAACTTCTTCACACACCACCACCTTTTACTTCCGAGGAGTGGCTCTCATTTGAGTAGTCATTTCCTCTACTCATACCGAGGATCTAGAGGACCTACTGAGTTCGGGGTCCTTGGATCTTCAGCAGCGACTTGGTGACTAGGCCTTCATATTCCTTCTAGCATGGAGTCACAGAGCTAGTGGCTTTTTCTCAAGGTTGAGTTTCGGATTCTACAGCTCATCCTATCTCATGATTATCTTCAAAGGTCTCCTTTCAAGTGGTATTCTGAGATTACAGGGTGGATCTTCTTTGTCCCTTGGTCAGCTTGGAGCCTACTCCTGAGATTGAGTACAGGCATATCCTTATGGTTCTCGGCACCGCACAAAGTCGGACGTTCCCTCTATGCATTGCATGTTTTCATCATCCTTGTACTCTGACGCTTGGACAAGTGAACAATTTTCCCACGAGGGACATTGTCCAAATGGCACCTACTGCATGAGCATTCTTCAGCATGTAACATTGTATCTCCACCTCACTCTTCTCTTGTTTTCCTTTTTGGGCCTGAGAGGGGGTGTTGAGAAACCCTTCCTCCGCAGTTAATGTTTTTGCATTTTTGTGTTTTGCATTTTGCGTTTAGGGTTTGCAGCCCCAAAAAAGGGTGCCACCCTAGACTGACTGTGCCTATTTATAGGCCCCACTCTCATTTATTCCTTACGGCTGATTCATTCAGTCGGTCACCTCCTCTCCAGCCTCTCCACTACCCTCACGCCCCTTCAAGAGGACATTGTGGTTCGTGGTTCATGGCTGTCTTCATCATCTTCCTTGTGCTACCGCACCCTTGTTCCCTTGTATCACATTCACTCCATGATTCAAGTCTTCATCATTCCATTCGTTAGAGTTTCTTCACTATTTTCTTCTCTTCTCCATGTTTGCCAAGTTCACTCCGTGTTCCTCCCCGCAAACCCTATTGTCTCGTTGGTACGTCATCTTTTGACATGCGCATCCGTACATCTCTAGCCCAAGTAGGACCAAAGCAATTTGCAAGTTAGCCTTACACTGAAAGACAAAACACTGCAAAAGAGATGAGAATCTGCAAACACAAAGGTCAGTGGTGAGATGCTCCAAAGCAAAACATAACAGAGAGAAAATCTAACTTAAAAGACAGGGCAATGAATGTGTATGTGTATCAATAAATGCAATGGAAGACATAATAATGGAAAAACTAAGGACAATGAATCCTATGGGCCCAACTCTAAGAGTGCGAAAAATGGATGCTAGACTGACCTAGGGTATCCCAAAGGACCTAGAGACATGCTAGTCTAAAAAGGTATCCACCATCGCGTACGTCCAGTAGCAGGGCTTTGCCGAGGGAATGCATAACGAGGTGGAGATGAAGGTGAGATGGATGCATGAAGTGCAACATGATCAGAACCTTAGAACGATCAGCTAGTCCCTTAGGGGTAGTGAAAGAGATTGTCTGCTGAGGTTGTGCTTGGGCCACATTTCGAGCAACAACAACGGGTGCTGAAGGAGCAGATGAAGCAGGAGCGGAAGGTGTAGCCCCACTGGACCGTGTAGTCGCAACGGTTTGCTGAGGCTTTTTAGGTGGAAGACCTTGGGCCTTGGAGCGACACTCCTCGTCCACATGGCTTGCTCTTTTGCAGTGTGTGCAAAACCGATTTTTCTTAGGGAGTTGTTGTTAGATAGGTCTAGGTTCTTTGGTTCCATCTGAGGAAGAGGAGTCACCCCTTGATTGGCTTGCCTTCGCATCTTGCGAGTTCTTGCCATAGTTGGTTTTCCCTCCTAAAGAAGAGGCAACCAACCCTCTCTACTCTGAATAAGGCTGTGATGAGGATTTCTTGTGGACTTGATCATGCAGCCTTGTGTAACACAAGAACTGGCACTCAAACTCGTAGAAGGTTGGCAATCGAGGCTGTGAGATGATGTGGTGAATGAAATTGAAGTATTTTTCGAGCAACTTATTCAAGAAAAATGTAACCCGATCACTTTGGAGAGCCGCCTATATTCAGACAGCTTGACTTTTAGATCATCCCCTTCCTTAATAGAGAACTCTTGAAGCTCAAAGTCGAGATTTATGTACTGAGTACGATCAACTCAACATTGGCTATGGCATTGTGGGCTCTCCATTGACGGACGTAGTTAGGGTGAGTTAGTCGAGGGCCCAGCATAGGCTCTAGACCAATGACAAGGTCCCAAAGACCCTGAGACTGAAGCACTTGTTGCATAAAATTTGACCAAGTGGTGAAATTTGACATGCTAAAACGAGTCTTATCCATGAAGGCAGTCTCGGCCATTGCAACAGGAGTGGTAGTGCTCGGAGATGGGTAGTGCAGGAAAGTGTAATGGGGGTAAGATGGGGGAGGGAAGTGCACTTGGGAATGGGTCCGAGAGTACCACCAAGCATGCGGGTAGTGTATAAGGTGGATCCATAGGTAGGGATGGCTGACTAGGCATGGGCATGGTAGCCACATAAGAAACCCAAGGAGGTGGGATGGGAATATGTGGAGCAAAAGATGGGAATCCTTGCGTAGGTGTAACCCAAGGAGAGTGTGAAGACGCACCATAAGCTGAGGATGGAAACCCCTGTGTCTGAGTGGTCATGTGAGAAGTGAATTTGGGGGTAGTGAGGGGGTGCCCATCAGAGGCATCCTAAGTGCTATGGGTGTGCTCATTTGTGGAAAGGTGAGAGGCACTGTGTTAAAGGGTGGCATTCCCCCTAAACGAAGTACTATGGTGCAAAGAGATAGAGAATGGGGTACACAACGAGAAGGTGCTAGGAGCAGAGATGGAAGATCCAACCCCTAGTGTGTGTGAAGCGGATGTGGAGTGCAATCCGAGATTTTGGAAGATGATGAGAGGTGATCAAGGTGTGATATAGAAGAAGATGGGATGGGATGGGAGGGAATTGAGAAGTGTGTGCTACATGCTCAAATGAAATAGAAGTTGCAGATGTACCTGAATTCCGTCTGCTTCGAGAGCCCCCTCTATTGAAGTTCACATATGCAAAGCCATCCGGATCCTGTACCTCAAAAGAGGAAACATGTGAGGGTTTTGATTCATGCAACTCAAAAGGATTGTACAAACCTGACATTGGACTTGGCTGAGATGATGAATATGGATTGCGAGACGTTCCGAATGCCGTATATCCTCCATAATCGGAGAGGTGACCAGCCTCACCAACCGGTCCGAATGTGGCAGTAAAACTGGTAGGAGGGGTGTAAACATCACCATACTTGTTGCGATAGTACTCCTCTGTCATGTTAGTGAAATCTAGAATAGAAGTAGAGAAGGAAGGTGAAGGTGAAAGTGGAGTGTCATCCTTCTCACCAAGTCCATAATGTCGTCTTAAGGCCTCCAGTGATGGAGAAGCCTGATAGGACATCATAGGAATTGGAGAAGAAGGTGTCTGGGACATTGTGATTCGGTTACGAGTTGTATTGTGCGCCTTGCACAAAGACTAGCTCTCCACAATATCCGTAGGATGTTCTTTACAAGAGCACCAACTCTGATACCATGTGAAGAAAACTGCTAGGGTTTGCATTGAGGAAACACAGTGTACGACCAGGATAGAAACACAAAGAGACAGACACAGACACAGAAAGCAAAACTCAAACCCTAAACGCAAAACTCAAAACTCAAATCCTAAACGCAAAAACTTAAAACTCAAACACAATAAGAAGAAGGGAGAGAAGAACAAAACTTTGAAGTGAATGAATATTGCAAATGAATATAAGAGTGTATAGATACTCAAGAGCAGAGCGGTGTGTTGGAGAGTGACATCCACCGGAGATGGATCCCTAGTCTATGACCACTAGTTGGAGTGTAGGATGGAGAGGATGCAGCAAACATAGGTGTTAGGAGGACCTGGAGCACCAAACGCAAGCTGGACAGATGAGGAAGAAGGTTGGCAGCTGTCGCCTGGTGTGGAGAAGCTGTTGCTTGATGGAGGAAAGCTGTCACTTGATGATGGAGATGGACTGCCAGCTGTCGTCTACACACTGGATGAGCAAATGCAGCAGCAGGTGTGGTAGTAGTCTTTGGGGTTGGAGACCCATGCGTGTGTGGACTAATGGCTGAAATCTGCACTCAAGGGTGTGAAATCTGCACAGAGGGGAATGAGGCTGAATGGGGGCAGCCTATCTATTTATAGATGTTGAAGGGTGCCCCAAAGAATTAGGGTTTTTGGGGGATTGTTGAAACTCTCTCGGATGGCTTCCCTTTTTAGGGTTTTTCATTAATTAAGCGTGTTTTGGGGCTGTTTAAGAAGGCTAATCAATTGAAAAGTGTGTTTTAGCTCAACAGTCGTAGTGTTATGTTTTGAAACCTCACTTAACATGTGGATTAATTTTTAATCACATGACTAAGTAAATGTTGCACATATGAGATGCAATTGGGGTTAAAGTAAATTTACGAGCCCAGGACCCGAAGAAATCACGGAATGTCAAAGGCAAAAGTTGCTATAAGTTATGCCGCTCATGTACTTGGTGGTATCTAGTGCCAGATGTTGGCCTAGGTCATCCATTTGGCCATAAGTGTCAGTTGATTGATGACACTAGAGAAGTGGCGTTTAATGGTACCTAATGCCAATCTGATGGTCAAATATGCTGTAGAGGTACTCGGGAATGGAAATTGCCTAGTCAATTTAATTATTGACTAGTCAGATTATTTTTTAGGGCACCAAAATAATTATTAGATTAATTTTCAGTATTTAAAGACTGAAAATTAATATTTAATTATGGAAAATGTTGGAAAAACCATTTGGGAAGGCTTCCACTTGTCAAAAATGCCCATGCAAGACTGAAAAACGTCTTTAGAGGCTGGAGAGAGGTATTTCTATAAATTCAGCTTGCAAGAGAGAGGGAGGAGAGGCTGCTGGTTTGATTTGCAACCATTGGAGGACCTTCTGAGGCTGCCAAGGGCAGGAGAAGACCAACAATAGTAGGAGGCAGCATCTACAGGCTGTTGAGATAGGGCAGCAGTTGTAAATGACTGATTTTCTTCAGTTCTTTGCATCTACAAGCTGTTGTGGCAGGGCAACAGTTGCATTTGACTGATTTTCAGTGATTCTTAGTGACAAAACTCTGAATTTTCTCTCTCTACAGTTTTCCCTCTCATCTCCCAGCCATTTCACAGCCTTGCTCCGAAGATCTCAGCATTTGGACCCTTGGAGGCTGAGAAATTGTAATTTTCTTTGTTGTAAACCCTAATTTACAGCAGAAATTAGGGTTTAGCAGCAGCCTTGGGAAGCGTGCCAGAAATTGGAAGCTCCAAGACTTGGATTCAACAAGGCTGAAGGTGAATTTCAGCTGAATTCAGGCGGAGGATTAGCCAGCCATTGAATTTCGGGCATTTGCATCGTTTATGAAGTGGGTGAAGGCCAATTGAGTGCCCGAATCAAGGGGCAAAATAGATTGAAGACTTGCGGGTCACTTTGGACAGCAAGGGGAGTTTAAATGCCGAAAGGGATTGGGTGAATTCCATTTTAAATCAACTTTTTCTTCATTAAATCTAAAGAAATACCAAAAGGGGCACCAATTTTGGGGCCAATCGGGTGTGCATTGTCCAAGATCAGTAGGTAAATTTGTATTTTCAGATTTGTATTTATTGTTTGCTGCTGTAATTAAGTTGTAATCAGGGATTTACCATCCTATCCAAGAAGGAAGGCTGGTTTCACGTAGTCAAGTTGTCCTAAGTGAAAATGCCAAAGTCGCTCAGAGTCCGTAGGCTCCTGTGTGGTAGCCAAAGCTTAAAAGTGATGGAACTCCGAATCATTGACAATCGGCTTAGTAAGAAAGTGTGTCATGCGGTAAAGGCTAGTAGGTTGTGTTGTGCCTTGAGCAATCAGTAATCCAGTTTGAGAGTTTAGGACTTCGATTGTGGTTGTGGTAAAGAAATTTGCTCGCTTCAATTGGCAAAGCTGCTGAACAGACAACAAGTTCACCCCAAGCTGGGGGACGTGATAGACATCATCCAACGAAGCAAGATTTGGACCTAGGTTAGTGGAAAAACTTACGCGACCTTAAGCTTGAATTGTGACCAAGGAGTTGTTTGTATGCAAATACTCTCGGATGCTGGGACTCGAAAAATGAAAATGTCAGCTCTAGGAGTCATGTGATGGGTAGCTCCATTGTCCATAAACCAAACAGATACTAATGGTTCGACTATGACGATAAAGTGGGCCTTTGTAGGTATCTTATTAGGAGATAGGTGACATATATAAATGATGGAAACAGGCGCTAGGTGATAGCAAATTGCGATAGAAGGCTCCGACTGTGATGTCCTCCACAAATGGGGTGTGGGAAGCAGAGAGAGCTTCTAAAGCTTGCAAAAACGAGATTAAGAAAGAGTGGTGGGCTGCCTGTCTATTTATAGAAAGTTTGGTGTACCCAAATTAGGGTTTTGCATGTGGGACATAGTAACTTTGTAGGATCACATTTCTTTTTAAAATAAGAAGATTTATTCATTAATTAAGCATGTTTTGGAGCTTTTTAAGTCATACTAATGCATTTTTGGCTCAATAGCCAGTAGTGGCAAACTCGACGAGTAATTGTTGCTATTTGGCGAACTTGATTATGAGAACATCACCTTTCTTAATGGAAAACTCGTGATGCTCAAAATTGAGATTGATACATTGAGTGTGATCTTGCACCACATAGCAGTCAATGAGATAATTCCAATACTCAGATGCAAGGGGAAAATTTTGTAACTGAGAGTGGAACCCAAGAAGCAACCCTTGCGTTAACTCAACATTGGTTGTGGCATTGTGGGCTCTCCATTGACGAATGAGATTAGGGTGAGCTAATGGAGGGTTTGGCATAGGCTCTAGACCTACGAGGAGGTCCCAAAGTCCATGAGATTCAAGCACTTGTTGCATGAAGTTCGACCAAGTGGTAATATTCGACCCGTTAAAACGAGTCTTATTTGTGAAGGTATTCTTAGCTGTTGCAACAAAAGTGGTAGTGCTAGGAGATGGATGAGGTGTGAAATGGGGATAGAGTAGATAGGGGAATAGGGCGAGGGAGTGGAGTACCCTTGGGAAGTAATCCGAGAGGGCCTACCATGCATATAAAAAGTGTGCACAATGGATCCAAATGTGGGCATGGGCTAATTGGGTATGGGCATGGTAACCAAATGAGGAGCCCATGGTGGAGGAACAGAGATAGGTAGAGTAGAGGATGGGAATCCCTGCGTAGGGGGGACGCAAGGGATGTGAGATTACATACCATAGGCAAAGGATGGAAATCCTGCGTTTGAGAGGTCCAAGGAGATGGGTGAGTGGGGGTAGTGAGGAGGATGCCCATCATAGTCATCCTAGTGCAAAATGATGTGCTCATTGATGGAAAGGTGGAGGGAACTGTGCTAAAGGGTGGAATGCCCTATAACAAGGCCCCATGGTGCGAAGAGGCTTGAGGGTAAGTGGAGGGTATATTGTTAAAGGGTTCATTTCCCCTAATGATATACCATGATGTGAAGGGGTAGGAAAGTGTGAGTATGGAATGGAGAAAGACAATGTGCTAGGAGCAAAAATGGAGTTTCCAACTCCCAGTGTGGAGGATGCGGATGTGGAGTGTAATCCAAGGGTTTGGAACAAAGAAGTGAGGAAATTGAGATGTAGGCTAGAAGAGGTGGGTGGAATGGGAGGGATTTGAGAGTAGTGGCTTGCATGCTCAAATGCAACAGAAGATGTAGATATACTTGATGAAGGATACCTACTTCGAGAGACCTTTTTATTGATGTTTACATATCGAAAATCATCCGAATCTTGCACAACAAAAGGAGAAACAGGAGAGGGTTTTGATTCATATGACCCAAAGGGTTTGTACGAACTTGACACTAGGCCTCTGAAATGAAGAAGATGGGTTGCTAGTCATCCCAAATGTTGTATATCCTCCATGATCGGAGAGGTGGCCAGCCTCACCAACTGGTCTGAATTGTATAGCAACACTGATGGGAGGGGTGTAAGATTGACTATAAGTGATGCACAAGTACTCTTCAAACTCCTCCTTTGTCATGAGACTGAAATTTGGCATAGGAGAAAACAAAGAAGGTGAAGGTGAAGGCGGGGTGTTGTCTTGCTCACAGAGTTCATAATACCTCCTCCGGTCCTCCAATGATGGAGAAGCTTGATAAGACATCATGGGGTCCTGAGAAGAATGTCACTAAGGCATTGTATTTTTGTTATGAGTCGTTCATGTGCCTTGCATAAAGCGTCACACTCCACTATATCCTCAAGATACTCTTTACAAGAGCATGAGATTTGATACCATGTGAAGAAATTGCTAGGGTTCGCACTGAGGAAACATAGAGTGTACGACCATGACAGAAACACAAAGACATAGACAATGACATGCAAAATTCAAATCCTAAATGCAAAACTAAAAAAAATGCAAAAACACAAACACAAATAGAGAGAAAAGGAGAACTCTGAAGTGAATGAATCAATGCAGTATATGAATGTAAGAGTATACAGAATGCTCAAGGGCAGAGCGGTGAGTGTCGAAGTGTGACATCCACCAAAGGCGGATCATGAATGTTGTAACCACTAGTTGGAGTATATCAAAGGGTGTGAAGACCAAAACGCAAATCTCCGGAAGCAGTAGGATGCCTGGTAACAATAGTGGAGATGTACAAGGATGTTGGCGATGGCTGAACTGCCAAATGCAGCAGAAGAGTTGTTGACTAGGGCTTGCGATGGTTGCTGGGGCCAAACATAGCAGTGGAAGAAGCGCCAGATAGTAGGGGGCAGCTAGAAGGGCAATTGCCAAAGTTTGAAGTAGCAGATGGAGTGGTGGCAGTTGTCAAAAAGGTTGGATAGCCATGTGGAGGAATGTTGATAGTGAAGATCTTTACGTGAACACAAAAAACCTGTATAGAAAAAATGAAGATTGAATAGCTAGTCTATGTATAGATGTGGATGGACCCTCCCAAATTAGGGTTTCACAGAAACTCTCTCGAATAGCATACCGATTTTGCATTTTTCATTAAATAAGCATGTTTTGGGGCTGTTTAAGAGGCTAATCAGCATGGAATGCATTTCTTAGCTCAATAGGGAATTTGAGGGGGATGTTTTTTCTTTGCCCTTCATGAGGGCTCCTCCTCCTCCTTCAACTTCAGAGGGACACCTACATCTCCACCCTTAGAGGGGGTACCTACTCATCATGAAGTTCTTCACCCACCATTTACTGCTTGGGGATGGGTGTTTTCGAGCAATCATTTCTTCTCTTGATACCTAGGATCTTTAAGTACCACCTTGATCGGGGCCTTAGAGGTTTAGCTGCGACTTGGTGACGACGCCTTCGAATTTCTTCTAGCATCGAGTTATGGAGCTAGTGGCTTCTCTCCTGAGGTGGAGTCAGGTTCTACAATTCATCCTATCTACTGTTCCTTACTACAGGTTACCTTTCAGGTGGCAATCTTGGATCTCAAGGATTCTTTACATCTTCTCCTTACCTCTCTCCACTGCTTTTCCTTTATCCGTTTTTGGGCATGAGAGGGGGCGTTGAGAATCACTTCTTTAGTTATCAACTTCAGTTAGGGTTGTGCATTGATAGCCCCAAAAAGGGATGGCCCTCTCATTCTAGGCACTTTATCAGTGGATGCCCACATAGTGGTGTGTCACCCTACATAGCTAGGGCCTATATATAGTCCACCTCTCCCTCATTTATACACCAATATCCCAAACATTCATTCTTTTTCACATTGTTCTCTCCTTTCTCCATCCTTTCCACTGTTGTTCACACCCCACGAGGAGGACATTACGGTTCATGGCTTGTGCATCCATCTCCACTTGGCATTTAACTGCCATGTTCTTTTGCGGCATTTATTGCGGCTTTGTATTGTTGCTTTCTATTGCGGCACTTTATTGCGGTGTTCTATTGCCGTTTTCTATCGCAGCATTCTATTGCTGCGTTTTGCAGCGTGGCCCACTTCTTAGCATGTGAGGATTGCATTTGGCTCCCTCGACAATTGGTGATCATCTTTTTCATCCTTGATGGCATTAGAGGATTGGGTTCCACTCCCTCGTCGGCTATTCTTCACACCTTCCAATGATTACTTCGATAGCCCACTGCTCGGAGGACTGCATTTTCTTCCCTTCACTACGTAGATTCCCCACAAGTGCTACCGCTTGATTTAGACAAGATAGTGCAGTCATCTTTAGAGCTTTGGCTATGTTATATCAACTTTTCTTCATATAGCACAATTCAATGCTTCATCATCTTGTTCTTCTATGTTCTAAGTTTCTCTTTTCTCTCAGTGTTTACCATATACACTGTGTGTTTCTCCCTACAAACCCTACTCTCTCTTTGGCTCATCACATATTTTGACATGGTATCAGAGTATACGTATTATTCTGACACTCCCTTCCTAGTGCAGATTCCCTACAAGTGCTACTACCTGATCAGCTAGGATAGTGCAATCATCCTTGGGCTTTGCTCCATTGTATTAGCATGATTAATTTAACATGATTTAGTGCTTATCATTTTTCATTCTTCATTCTTCTTCTTCCTTTGTGTTTTTGAGTTTCTTGATCATAGTGTTTGTTGGGCACTTTGTGTTTCTCCTTGCAAATCCTACCGTTTCTTTATAGGGAGCACTCATGGGCGGGTAGTGTTGGGCAGGGAGTTGCTGGGCAAGCTGGGCTGTGGTGGCGAGGTGGGCAGAGTGGTGGATGGAATGTAGGCTAGTGGCGCACGTGGCAGGGTGGGTAGGAAGCTGTTGGAGAACAAACTAGTGTTGACATGTGAGTTGTTGGTGGGTAGGATTGACAACAAGATGAAGGGTTGTGATGGCGAGATGGCAAGATGGTAGGCACGTTTGTTGGTGAATGTTGTGGTCGCAGGCAGTTTTGGTAGGCAGTAGATAACAACATGCATAGCTCAACATAGGTTGTGCCTTCAGTGGCGTGTTCGCCATTAATGTATTAAGTTGGGGGCTTGCTTCAAGATTGAAAAAAAGGTCTTAGGAGGCTGCTCTACATTCAATTGTTCCAAGGGGGTTGCTTTCTAGCAAGGGGATGCTTGCTACTCATGTAATCAAAGATTAGCAAATGTGTAAACTCTTCTGTACAACATGGAGAGCAAGACTTTCGTAGGCCACCACATGATCATCTTGCATTAAAATTTAAGTAGCGCTAATGTTTTTATCACATGCATCATAGTACACTACAAAAGACTTCTTGAGATTTGGAAATATAAGCAGTTGATCGGAAGTCATCTTTTCCTTTAACTCTTCATTGCTGTCCATCTAAATGGAATACCCTTCTTTTGCAAAGCATGCAATGAAGAAGCCATTTCAACAAAGTGCTAAACATACCTTTTGTAATAAGAACATAGACCCAAGAAGCCACGAACTTCATGTACATTCCGCAAGTGCGGCTATGATCATATTGCCTCAACCTTCATGGGAGTCCATGCATACCTCATTAACTAATACAATATACCCTAGAAAGTGGATTTCATGCAAAAAGAACTCACTTTTCTTGTCATTGATCACTAATTGATGCTTACATAGCTCATTAAACACTATGTCCAAGTGCTTTCTATGCTCTACCTCATTTTTGAAACCAGTATCATATCATCAAAGAATGTATCCACAAAAGTTCTATGTGGTTTGAAAATGCAATCCATTATCCAATTTAATGTGGCAAGAGCATTGATAAATCCAAATGGCATGACAAGGAACTCAAAAAAGCCCAAAAGATGTCTTGAATGCTGTTTTTGGTACATCTGTTGGCCTTATATGAATCGGACAATACCCACTTGAATCAATATGACTGAAAATGGCCTTGCAATCTATCCATAATATCATCGATCCTAGGAAACTGATTCTTGATCATGATTTATGGTCTTATTCAAAGCATGGTAGTCAATGCACATATGTCATGAATCATCCTTCTTTTAGACCAAAAGCATTGGCAAATAGTAAGGAGATGAGTTGGGCTGAATCAGCCCCTTTTCCAACAGCTCATTTGTCAGAAGTGGATGCAATAATGGAAGCATAGAAGAATGCTTAAACAGACTACTGAACACAAGACAGAAGAGAGAGAAAAGGGAGAACACAAGAACATGACAAAGGAGAATTCATAGATATGCTTGGGAAATGGAATCCATATGCCAAACATGAGACAATTGCGAATAATAGTGAGTCATTGGGTGTGTGGGGCACTAGCATTGGCTCCCTTTCTCCAAGAGGGCATGCATTGGAATTTGTAAGTGATGAATAATAAAGTATGGAGGAGGAAACTTGAATATAAAGGCCAAGAATATGCCCATAATGTGATCAGATTGGCCAGCAATAACTATCCAAATGATCACCATAATGACAAATAAAAAATACCTAAAATACTCAGTTATGTTTATCCCACTAAAACACATCTCAAACTCACCCATGAGTTGACTAGACTACTAACACCCTCTCTCAGATTATGGGTGATTTGATACATTACAATGATAATGACTCATCGTAGTCCATACAACAAAGACCACTAGAATAGGACCATGGATACGTAAGTAGTGGGTGATCAAGCCACCACCAAGGTGCCTTGGAGAGAACTTGATGTTGATCTCGATCATACTAGTTCTTGAAAATAGAGAAGAACCATAACAACACTTTGTGTTTGTTAATAATGCCTCGTAGTAGCATACATGATGATCCGGTCAAAAAATGCCTCTGAGCATATGTGAACATGGATTCTTTGCCTTTAACCAAAACTGCTGCTAAAGTGTCCCCTCATGCAAGTGCGGTCTACAAGCTAATCACGTTCTCTATCAAGTAACAACCCAATGGCCCATCATGAACTTGGATGTCAATCCTAGCTCTAGGATTTCAAATGTGCCAGACTTTTGTCAATGCGTCAGAGAAGTCCCCCTTTGGAACTTGTGCATCTGTATACCTTGAGAAACCAAGTCATTTAGTGCATTTCGCCTACTTTATTCCTATTTTGGTTTCCATTTATAGCCCCTAAAATGCCGTTTTTGGATCATGATCTAGAGACTTTAGTGGGCACCACTTGAGATAGTTGGTGCCCACAAATTTATGGTAGCTAACATTGTACTCCTTGTGAACACTAGGAGATATGTGGGTTTACCTTAAAAGTCCTAAAGGACTTTGATTCGACGACTACTAGCAAGTGGTCTAAATTATCTTTGAGGTTTTGTGGTCCTTTTCAGATCACCAAGAGCATAAGTAGCATAGCCTATGAGCTGGGTTTGCCTTGAGAAATTCGGATTTACCCTATGTTCCACGTTAGTTGTTTGAAAGAACAAATGGGACAAGGTGAACTGATTGTTCTGATTGAGAAAGTCCCATAGTTTGAGGACACTGCTTGATATATTCCACTCGAACTTGAATTGATTCTTGACCTTAGAACTAAACGATCCCATTGGACTGTTTATCCAAAGCATTTGGTCAAGTGTAATACTTGGGAGTCAGTACGTTTGTTGAAGGCTTGTTTTCCCCGCTTTGTTTCTAAGGATGTGGCTGAGGACAATGATCATTCATGTGGAGGGAGGTGTTATATCCTTGGACATCCAGATGGGTGCTAGTAGTATTGGTCACAACAGTCATGAAGTGACTCAGTGCACCAAGGACACCTCGGTTTTAGGGTAGTCGAGTCTTGTTTATAGGATTCAAGGCCCTATTGTGCACATTCATTGTGTGATCACCACTCTTGGACTCTTGGCCTATTAGTCGACACATTTGTATTGTGGGATGGTGTGGTTTGGTGGTATGGGAGGCCAATCCTTGGGACCCGGAGTGTTGCTAGCTCCATTCTTGAGGTGAGCCCACCTGGATCTATGGCTGGGAGGTGAGTCTAATGCCTAGTCCCTTATATTCATGAATGTGGCTTGTGTTGCATCTTGTGTGCAGGTTGGATCCTAGGGGCATGTATCATGTGGGTTTGTTTATTCATTCTCTTTGTTAGTTGTGCTTGTACAATGTTAAGCATTGTTGCTGCTCATAGTGCTCATACGTCTGGGCTAAGTACTCGCATTTGAAGTTATGTATCTTGGTTTTGTTTTACAATGTGTGTCAATCACCTTTTTTACTCACCCATGTGTTCGTCAAATTTTGGCTATAGAGTTGGAAAGTGATCAAAGTGAACTTTAGCTCTACACTTCAGCTTAGTAGTTTTAAGAACATGAAACTAGATCATATTGAAGGCAAGGAAGGATGACATATACTAGATTTGTAGCTCTTTTAAGTTTAGTCAACTGAGAATTTTATCCAGATTGGAAACTTGGATACTTTTGAGTGTCTGGTATGTTGTACATGTCTACTATGATTTGCTTTAAGTTGAGACATGGATAGGGAAATGATGATTGTTAAACACAGGATATAAATACTTGACTTTTTCACATGCCCATGCCAGCTTCACATTTCTATGGAACCTCATACCTCTATTCTGTAGTATGTCAGACCAGGTGCTATTGGAGGAGTTGGAGCTACTTCTAGTGGAGTGGGTTCAGGTAACCGATTGAATGTACCTAAGGGTGGCAATGGAAGAGTTGATTGGATGGGTCGAGGCTATACTAGCCAGAAAACAGCTCTACTTTCTTGGAGCAACATGGCGCCTCGAGGTTTCTTATCTGGGTTCGAGTATAGTCTACCTTCAAATAAGTAAGCAAAACAAACTCAAGTTTACAGGTCCTGCTCCTGGTCATACTTTGTATCATTAGTTCTGCTATGGATCATACTGCATATTATTGGCTCAACCTTTTTCAACCAGGCTAGTCTGTGCTTGTACAACACTGAGGTGGACAACATTCGTCATATTTCTATCTGTATAGTACACAAACTCCTTCCAGAGGCATTTGAAATGATGTGTGTGTGCATGTGCGCAAATATAACTGCTGTCTACCCTGTTATCTTCAGAGTCAGAAGCCAAGTGTCTCTTTGTTGCTGATGAGAGCTACCATGCAGGACAGTGTTCGATATCGACATTGACTCCTTAGAGGACAAACCTTGGAGGCACTCAAATGTTGATGTGTCAGATTTTTTCAACTTCGGTTTCAATGAAAACAGCTGGAAGGATTATTGCAAGCAGTTGGTATGGTTCCACCTAGGCCCTCTTGTGAGCGGTTTTGTGTGGGTCTAGTGACTAGTCAGTGTTTAAACTTGGTTCTGAAATGCACAGTTAAATCAGTTTGCCTTGATGCTAACTGAAATTAATAATTTTATCTGTGACTCAATTGTGGTCACTTTTGATACAGGCACAACTACGTCTAGAAAGCACCATGCAGAGCAAAATCAAAGTGTATGAGAGTGTTCGATCAGAACAGGTCAGTTTTCCTTTATTATCCTGACAATGATGAGGCTGTCTAGTTTTAATCATTCTCAAAGGCATTCTAGCCTGCCTGTCAGCTATCATGATTTACTTGATTGAGTGAGTCAGGATCTTCTATGAATGCAGGAGCTAAAACCTCCATCTGAGTTGGGAGCAGCAGCATCAGTAATGCGAAAAGCATCTACTGAAATCAAGCATCATCCTTATCCTCATCAACCAGGAAGCGTAATATCAAGTGCAACTACTGGAGCTGGTGAAGCTTCAGGGAATGTACACGGGGACACATTTGTATGTGGCTGATAACTTCTAACTTACTTACCTATACCTATGCAATTACCTTTGCAGCTTGCTGAAGGTCCTTTTTTTTGAAAGAGATGAGCTTATAACTGTAGTTAGAACACACACACACACACACACACACACACACACACACACACACACACACACACACACGCACGCACGTTGTAAAGCTGAATTCATCTGTTTGAAAAGGATTTTCAGAACTTATGAATTTTGGATGGAGACAGGCTGTAAGTTGCCTGGCTGGTATTCAATAGTCATTCGATGTTCACAATTACAATTAGATAATGAGGAAAACACAGTGTACAAGGCCTTCGTTGATATTAGGCTAGTACTATTTGGACCTGTATTAGTAACGTGTAAGGATTTGGAAGACGTGTTTAAATTGTAGAGTTGTTTTGCAAATTGCCACTTAAAAGGATGTGTGTCCTGTGCTAAAGTAGAAACTTAATTACTTCCACTAGGAACTCACAACATATATTTATTTGCTTGTGCAGCCAATGGGGCGACCTATACAGGTTGAATGGGGAGGTGGTGAGCGGCGTCCCTCTGCTGGTCGCAATCGTATGCGTGACTCTGATGCTGTAATAAATCATTTGATTCTTTAGAGACTGATGTATTGAAAACTTCCATGACGGGATTTGAATCAGAAGTATTTATTATTTGGCTGTGGACAGATTTTGCTAATTGACTCAACAACTGATTGCTCAACAAAAGATCAAGTTGACAGTGATGCTGCTCAAAAAGAAATAGAGAATGGTGTCAAAGAGCATTGTATGAAGAGTGAGGTAGATACATGGGAGGACACAATTGTACCAAAGAAAGCACGTCTTTCATTGGATGCTGCTTCCCAAGCTCATGGAAAGAAGTCGAATCTTCAGCTTGGAGGAGTCTCAAGCTCTGAAATGCAAGTACACCAGCCTTCTGCATCTTTATTCATGAATACCTTAAGCTTGCCATCTGCTGCTAGGTAATGTACAGATTTAAGTAGACCTTGTGATGTATTCACGTCCAAAATTTTGGTTCTTGAATATTTGGTTGTATGTAGTTGGATGTGCTCATGCTGTATGTACACATCAATTAGAAAAGGAAATCAACAGAAAGGAATTGTAACATAGCTGGGAACATTGTTGCCCAGGACATCTTCTTCATTACAAAATGACTGAATCTATTGTTTCATGGTGATCAATGCTTTAGATACCTGCCAACCTCAATGGCTGAGATACACATTAGTAAAGGTGGTCTTAATGTTCAATTGAGGCCTGTACCATAAATGGCTGTGCAAACAATAGTCACATGGAATGTGATGCAAAGGTCTCCTCATACTACATAGTCAACACCCTGTTGTTTGCATAGCCTTCAACACAAGTCTACGTGGTACATCTGAATTGTGCTTTATTTGGCCACTTAATGCATGTCATCTAGCTCACATTGCATCTTCCTGAATCCTGTCTATCTCTTACTGCATGGTTAGCATCCCATTCTCTGATGCATCCTTGTAGCATAAGGTTCCCTTTGTTATGTGCCATAACAAATTGTCCATCATCAAACAAACTGCTGAGATGTGTGACGAGTAGTTTCTCTAGTTTGACTAGGATGTTGAGCTAGTAGATTGAAAGGCCTTAATACTATGAGATTATCTTGAATTTAGACCTAATTGAACTCTACAAAAACAACCACAAAAAGAGCTATCAAAAGAAAATGCAATTTTATTGGCACGACAAATGCCATAAATAGCCTATAAAGAGACGTGGGAATCCATCCTTATCCCTCATCATTACCATTCCTCTTCCAGCTTGCTACCCTCTTCATCAACCTTCCTTCCAGAAATTCATCACCAGTCCTGCCCTTTAAACAGCCATTGCCATCATTCTGCCCTATTGTGTTTGCCGCCTCCCCTGCTCTAGCTGGCATTGCCAGCCTGCCATGTCATCATCCTTGCGTGTTTGAGCCTCATTTTGAAGGTTTAGAAACCTCAAGCATCACCTCCATAAGGATGGCATACTTTGGAAGAAACCTATCATTGGGGTTGTGACCTTGGAATAGCCTTACTTTTGACCATCTTGAAGGGCCTTGAGCGCATACACTATGAACTTCTTTTTGGTGTATGCTATATATGCCCAACCTACATGTCCAAGGATGTAACATTGATGATTGTTGTCTTCAGCAATCCTCAGGGGCGAACTTAGAAAAGGAACTCGAGTGAGCCAACTGATGTCTTGGGGTGGTGTTTCCAGTTGACCAAATGCTTGGGATAGATAATAAATGATCTTGTGGGATCATTTAGTTCTATAGTGAAGAATCAATTTGGGTTCAAGTGGAATGTAATGAGTTGTAGCCTATAGTCATGGGACTTCCTCAATTGGGACAATTTGTTCTCCTTGCCCCAAGTGTTCCTTTAGATGACTTACACGGAATACATGATGAACACGGATATCCGGTGGTTAATCCAACTAGTAGGATATCATTACTAATCTTCTTGGTGATTTGGAAGGGTCTACAAATGAATATAAGTTATAATACTTGTTGGTGCTCATCATAACAAAGTCTTTTGGTACCTTGAGGTACATCCCTATGACTTTGTGGATCTCAAGAGGAGTACAATGCCAGTTAGCATAGAAGGTAGCATGAGCCTCGGCTGTCTTAATTCTCTCCTTTGCAGTAAGTAATAGCATATTGTGCAAAAGGTCAACTATGGCTTGCATTCTTACCTCTTTTAACTCCAAGACTTTTGGTGGTTTTGGCTCATAACCTATGTAAACTTGAACATGATATATCCATCGGGCAAATGCTTAGAGCTATTATAAGTACACCCAATTTGTGGAAGATAGTGCTTTCACCTTGATTGACGAGAAGAGACATATACATATAATAGATCCTCTATAGTTTCGGTTAGTTCTTTTAGTTTGTTCATTGGTCCATGGATGTTTTAAAGACAACATAGAAAGATGGGTCTCTAGCTTTTGGAAGAGCATTTTTAATAAATGGTAGTGAACTTAGGGTGAGGATTACTAATGATTTCGTATGGCAAACCAACAATCAATAAAGGTCCTCGAGAAAGACATTAGCCAACTCTTGCCTCTTAGCAATTGTTTTAGTGGAATGAATTGAGCCATGTTAATCATTTGGTTAATTACAACCTAGATGCTTCATGGTGACATTTCCTCCTAGGAAATCTAACTATCAAGTTGTCACAAGGATGTGAAATTTTCTTGCTTTTCTTAGCACTTCATTAAAAGTTAATCAAATGTGCTAATGTGGCTTGCAGATGTGAGGTGCAAGTTAATTATTTCATAGTGTGGGACCTAGGACCCCGAGATATTAGTTGGTGCCAAAGGAAAAAGTTGTAATAAGTTATACATGATAGGTACTAGGTGGTATCTGGTGTCGGATTTTGGCCTAGATCAATTTGTTGGCCACTAATGTCATTGGTGACATTAGAGACTAGGCATTTATTAATTGATGCTGGTCTAAGGGCTAATAACTGCTTAGGGATACTTGAAAGAAAAATTGACCTAGCCAATTTAATTTTTGATTGGTAAAATTATTATTTTTGAGTATTAGAATGATTATTAAATTAATTTTCAGAATTAATATTCTGAAAATTAAATTAATAAGTTGGATAATGCTAGAAAATGGAATTAGAAGGTTGCCACTTGGCAAAACTTGCCTATGCAAGTGGGAAAAACGTTTTTAGGGGTTGGTGGAAGGCTATTCGAGCCATTGTGAAAGAGGGAGGTTGTTAGAGAGCAAGGAGAGGCTGCTAATGTGATTTGCAGCCATCGTGGATCAGTCCTACAGCATGTGAGAGCAGTTTGGAGGCCTCCAAGAGGAAGTGGCAGCATCCTAAGGTCCTTTTGGTACAGATGACAGCATTCAAGAGGAGGCACCAGTCTTTCTGGTGGTCCTAAGCTGTAAGTGACAGCTTCCATGCTGTTTGAGTAGGGTAGCAATAGCTTTTCAGCATTTCTCGCGTTGAAACTCTGAAATTTCTCTCACTACAGCATTCTCTCTCGTTCCCTAGCCATCTCTCAAGTTATCTTAGCATTTTCCAGTAGCTACAGCCATTAGAGAAAGATATTTCCATCAATCTTTGTTATAAACCCTAATTTACAGCAGATGTAGAGTTTTGACAGTTACCTCGGGATGCGTGCTCAGAATTGAGGACCTAGGACTTGAATTCCTGACTGAAATTAAGGAATTTCAAGGAGATTGAAAAGGCCAGCCACCCAATATCAGATTTGGGGCTTAATTTGTTTTTCAAGGAGTAGGGTGAAGGCCAATTCCCAAGCAAACCAAGGGGCAAATTGGTTTGGAGGCTTGCTGGTTAGTTTTAACAATAAGGGGCACTTGGATCAGCAGAGGAGGTTGGAGAATCTAAGTTGTACTCCATCCATTTGCAATAAAAGTTAAAGAAATACCGCAAGGGGCGCTAGTCTTAGGGCCAACAGGTTGTCCAATGTCTAAGATTGTATTGTAAAGCGTGCATTTCAGTTTTGTGAGTTTGTTAATTGCTGTAATTAAGTGCTCAATTAGGTTATGTACCACCCTATCTGAGAAGGAAGGCTGGTTTTACCAGTCTTATGGATTTTTCAAGAATCTATAGAGGATACAAAGTGCTTGCTTGGTTGTGTGTTTCAACTTTGTTAAGTTGACATTGTGGGCATTCATGCACATAGGTCTCATTGTGGGCACTTATGCACATAAATCAACTTGTAAAGCTGAGTTGATGCATGACGAGTTAAAAGTAATGAGTAACCACGATATTTCAAAGACTTGTGGTTTATCCACACCACAAAATGGGCATCATAAAGATAACGACACCAATTCCATGCTTAGATGACGGGCAACAATTCGTTTTCTTGTATAGTGTATTGCATTTGTGGTTTCTGCTCAGACTCACTACCAAACTTTGCAAAAGTGTGGATTCATCTTGTAGTGCCCTTTAGGAGAAAGAAGTCAATCAAGATCTGTGTAAAGGAGAAGGCATTGACCTTAGAGATCATACTAAGGGTATTGACAACGTGATCGATTGCATGCTTGTAGTGATGCATCTCAAAATCAACTTTTTTCATGAGTTCAAACTAGGTAGCCTTACGACTCTTGAGATTGGGCTTATCATAGTGATATTTCAAAAAGTGGTAGTTTTTCTGCACCGTAAAATGGACACCATAAACTTTATGGCACCAAAATTTTTAATGCATTTATGATATCCGACAATTTCTTTTCTTGTGTGGTGTACTACATTTGCGGTTGTGTAACCTTGTAGTTCTCGAATGCAACTGTTTAGTCGCCATGGTAAGGACAAGGTAACACTCTTGAATGCAAGTGTTTAGTTGTCATGGTAAGGACAACATCTATAGTATAATCACTTGTATCCTTTTCAGCCACAAAGGGCTTGTTGGATGCACAATTTGCAACATGGGTGTGGTTGTAACTAGCATTTTCAATGTTTGAAAGCATTGATCAAGCTTATCAGTCCATTGGATGAATGGACTAACAAAATGTTTTTTGTTGTGAGTTCCTTTTAATAAGCACATAAAGAGCTTTCCAATCTTAGTGTAATCCTCCTTTATGAACTTCATGAAAATCCTATAAAACCTAAAAAAGATATCACTTGCGGAAACATGTGTTAATATAGTCCATTCAAGAAAAACATGAGCACTTTCAAGATCGATTCGGATGCTATAAGTAAAGATAACACAACTGAGATGCAATAGCTCCATACGAAAAAATTCACACATGGATTGCTTAGTGTGTAACTTCCCTCGTCTTAAGATATGTAAGATGATACGTGTTCAATCAATGCTTATCTATATACAAGAACATCATTTAGTAGTAACACCACAATCCACTTTTCTAGGTATGGATGCAAAAGACCATTCATCATTTGATGGAAAGTTGCAAGGGTGTTGCTCCATTGAAAAGGAAGGACCAACAACTAGTAAGTCAATACCATGTACGAAGCACAATCTTTGAAATATCCTGAGATGCTAGTTGTATATGATCATGTACTTGAGAGTTGATCCATAAGATCATATTGAAATTGATAGTAAAGTTGTTGTTAAACAATACCCTTATGACTTGACCATTATTTTCTCAATCACATCATGGAGATCATGTGAGCCAAACAAGATCTTGTTACCGTGACAACTTGGGCATCTACGTGCATTAACATAAAAGCATTGTAGTTAATAAGACAACATGCTTGATGATTTGAGGTTGTTCATTTGCAGTGGAGGTCTTTTGGTTCTTGTTTTTACTCAAATGATCTTTGTTGCCTTGGAAGGGGCTAGTTTAATGATAGTTGAAACAATTCTTCTTTTGGTCTTCAATGTGATAGTGCTCTGTTTTGTTGAAGTCCTTGGGTGGCTCAATGGATTGGCTAGTCTACTGCAAGATGCTTCATTGGACACGTGACTCGAAACAGTATGGCGAGAGGCACCTCGCATTGGCTGACTGCCCCTGGATGTCGCCAAGGTGTTGTGAAAGTCCTTTGATTATTTGTAGATGTTGTTGAGTGAATTCGAGGGGTTGTAGAGGACTTCGTTTTGATACTTGGGTGGCCACACAAACAAGTTCAGCATGTAAAATACTGATTGTATCTCCTCTAAGGCCTTCATATTGTAAAGCAAGTCCTTAAATTCCTGCAGGTATGCATCCAAGCCCTTTGTCCCATCTCCAACTTGAACAAATTAGAGCACTCAATATTGTGGATTGCACGAAGCATGCATGGAAGACATGCTGAAATTCAGTCCAAATTCACAGCGTTTGGAGGTAGCCCCATCCCACCACACATAAGCCTTTCCTTGAAGCATGATTTATGTGCCCATAGTGCTGTACATCATCAAACCGATACAAGTCAAAGTAGGCTGTCCACTTTGCAACCATAATGCAATTCTCGTCTTTTCACATGGTTTCCTCTCCCCTTTGAAAGGGTTGGGATGGCATTGAAGAGGGAGTGCCCCTATGGCTATGGGCAGACGTAGAAGTTGCACAATCTACAGATCACAGCTTAGAGAGATGGTATTGCATCTCCATTAGCTATGCTTGAAGTGCTGCTATGAGAGATGTGTTACTAGCAGGAGATGATGGAGAAGAAGCCATGGGATGAGGCCCATGCAAGTGTGTGGAAGCGGGTAGAAGCATCCGAGTGTCCTCGAAGCATTGGTGGCTGCAAACATCATAATTCTCTTGTGGAGGGGCATTATGTGATGGGATGGTGTGTTAGAAGGTTGGTGATAGAGGTAGTGTGTAGGTAGAAGAGATAAATACAGTAATGGTGAAGGTGGGTGAATCCTGAGAAGAGAGGGAGAATGTTGTTTTGCTGAAAGCAAGTGCCAAAAGAGAGAGGCTAGGACGGAGATTGAAGAGAGAATCTCAACTCTCCATGCACAAGAGCTTTTGTAGTTGCAGGAGATAGTATTGGCTTAGTTATAAGTGTTGTGTCAAAGATGACAAAAAGGAAATCAGATTGTTCATCAAATTGAGATGGGGAAGTGTTGAAGGACTGCCATGTGTTAGACACTTCCAAATCCTCTAGCAGAGATAGGAACAACCCCATGTGACTTCCAACATGTCATTGCTCAATGAAATGGACCCTAAAAGATAGCTGCTTAAAAAAGATGGGTGGGGCACATTTGTCCCATGGAGAGGTCTAGGAAAATCAGCATGGACTAGGAAAAATTCGATCGTCATCTAGTGCTAGTAGGCGGGCATGACCCCATACATGATCACACTTCCATGTGTGGACCCCCTTTTTTCTTTTGGTTTTGGGGGAGGGGGTGGGCGGCCTGACCAAAGCGGAACATTGCTGGTCAAAACAAGGGTTCTCATCCCAAAATGGTATATACCCCATATAGGTTAATGTGGGCAATGCAAAAGGATACCATTTCTAAATAATAATCTATCTATTTAAAACAGACCACATTTTAGTTAAAGATCTGCCTATAGATGATATGTAGCCACCTTGGGTATCGCTTGTTGTCCACTACCATGCCATGTCGGAGGCACAATCTAGTTGAGGCCTCATTCAACCTAGTGCTGAGTCATCATCCCATTGAGAGGCCCACCCACATCATCTTCAAGGATGTTGCCTTATAGGATCATAAATTGGGTTTGACAACATTAAGGTCAGCTGTCATGGGGATGTGTATTTTTAATGCTTAGCTTTGGCGCCATTAAGTTGTGCACATGTGAAGTGCAAGTTAGTTAAGTTGTGGTAACAATGTAAGTACCTTTAAAATGCAATGAGTGACATTGGCAAAAGTTGTATTAAGGTATACTAGATAGATACTTGTGGATGTCTAGTGTCAGTTTGGCCTAGGACATTAGGAACTTTAAAATGTTTGGCAGTAATCAATTAATTAATGCTAGCCTAAGGCCATTTAATGTTGGGAACAACTTAAAGTTTCAAAGGGGTTAGCACATTAAATGTGGATGGGCACCAACCAATAATTTGGCAGGTTCAAATGGATAATTAATTAATTAAAGCCAAAAATTGATTTTTGAAGGTTGTTACTCGGCAACTTGCCCATGCAAGCTGAGAGAGGGCTATTTGGGGTTGGCTGAGTGTGGAAGCAGCCATATTTAGAGTTTGAGGAAGGATCATCTCAGCCAGGTCGACGACTATTGATGCACTCTGCGGCTGCCAGATTAGCTCTGAGATAGGTGATGCGATTGTGTAGCACGATAGGACATGGGCAGTCCGTTCCCTTGTCTGCTTCAATGAGAGGTGGCGATAGAAGAGGAGGGTCATCAGCTGCATTGGGGTTTTACCACCCTTTCAAAGCTGTTGACACCATCAAAATTGCCATCAAAGCTGCCAAGCTGTTCTTTCTAGCCCTTATGTATTCATTCCACTAGACAGAAACTTATTGAGATGTGGCAATTAGTCCTAGGTAAACTTGTTTACGTCATCATGATTGTGCTTCTTGTGGTGGAAATTGTGCATTAGTGGAGGGTCCAGCTTGCAAAGATGCGAGGATGTAGACCTTGCAAAGATGTGAGGATGTGGACCTTGCAAAGATGCGAGGATGGTTGAGGTGAGCATATGTTCAATAAGGGAGATGGTGTTAAGGATTCAGGCAATGGCCATTGGAATCAAAAACACGGTAGGAGAAATGGGTGAATGTGCTGACTGCGGTGGGTTTGGCAGTGCTCCGAGGTAAGTCATAGCTGCTCCTTGGCTGTTGGATTGGTTCTCGTGTCTTTTGTCTTGAGGCTGTCAGGGTAATGGTCAATTGAGATGCCTCATCTTCTTTAGCTTACTATTTATCTTTTCGGCTTAGTGAGGCCTAGAGAACAGCTGCTTGTTTCTCATTCTTTCTCCATCCCTTTACCCTATACTCCTGTTTGTGAGTTGTTTGCTTATTCACATGGCAAGGGTATCTGCTTCTTGTTTCTTCTTTCTTTGTGCCTAGTAACAATTGACTGCAGCTGTTCATATTCCTGGCAATCCAACTGATGCAACAGTCAACCTGCCGTGTAGTACCCATCTACTAGTTGATGTTGACTGTCAGATGATGGCATGTTGCAGAAATCCTGCCATTCTCGTGTTGACATTTCATGTAGTTGCATATAGCCTTTCCTCGAATGCAGCCAGTCAGCAAAGAGATGGCAAGATGGCAGCGGTCACTATGCTATGTGGTATGGGGATAAAGGCGACCTGGCTGCATCCATGGCCTTCCTTGACAGGAAGTGAAGAAAATCAAGAGGGGAATGCTCCAATGCATACTCGTGCACACTTGTTTTATGGAAATCATGATGCCTCTCATATATTAAAAAAGAGGACAGAACTCCAGTCAAAAAGCATTGGTAATTTAAAGTGGTGTATTTAGAGGTAGTTATATGCATTGTGACAAAATTACATTTCACCAACTTTCTATGTTGGTTGCATTTTCAGGCACAAGTTACCAAGATCACCAACTCCACCAGAAGGGATGCCAATGCCAGGAACAGATGGCAGGGTAAAAATCCAAAGTCGACGTGGCACCATGATGGGTGGTGAGTATAATGAAGGGCAAACCAATGGTACCTGTGATCACAATGGCATTCATGAGGGGAAGAAAATCCATCCTGTCAAGTTCTGTGATAAATGCCATGTCACTGAGGATCATAAACTTTGTGCAACAAGCAGCGGAATAAAGCCTGATAGAAGAGTGGATGTAAAAATCAAGGTAAAGTCTAGTGCAAATGCTGCCCAAAAGGCCAAGAAACGGAGCTCAGGTCTACTGAAGGAAAACTGCTTTAGTCTTGAGGATGAATACACTACAAGAAAGCCATCTCACAAATCAATTTTGAAGGTAAATTTGGAATCACTTGACGTACCTGCTAAGCTAGAAGCACCAGCAGAAGCTAGACATCCTAAAAATCAATTTTACAAAAGGGGGGATGACCATCCAGATAATGAGAGATTTGAAGATAATAAGATAAATGAAATGTTTCAGCATCATGGAAAAAAGAAAGACAGAAAATCCAAGTCAAAACTGAATACTAAGAGCAAGAAAAAGAAGGGGGCTGGTGAATTGAATACGGAGAAGCTTGATGTAGCAGATGGGCATCTGGGTGATACACAGGATCGGTCAAAGAAGCAAGCAAAGGTGGAGCAGATCAAAAGGATTCGCCTTCACAAGAAAAAAGTCAAACACAAAGAAAGGGGGGGTCACCTGATACTTGGACCAGCAGTAGATATGACAAATGAGAGTGAGAAATACTACAGAGTTGATAAGCAAGAGATGAGAGAGAAATCTGAAACTTTTCTTGTAGAAGAGAATGGGTTTTATACACAGATCCCTGAGGAAGGTGTGTGTGCAAGGGATGAGGATGAGCAAAAGAATGGAAGCCTTGGCATAAAACATAAGAGTGACGACAAGAAAACTAAAGTCATGCGTAAGAAAAAGTCTCAGAATCATCGTCGGTGCAAATCAAAAAAAGACTCATTGGAGGAAAGAACAGGTTTACTTCAGCTAAAAGGATTGTGCAATATACAAAGTAAGACAGAACAGGTAACACATTTGCAAGTGGTGGGAGTCAGAAAGGCTCATGATAAACCTCTTCGTGGTAGTGATGAAATACTTTTCCAGCAAAGTATTCGAGCTGCCAATGACAATCATGAAATACTAACTGGGGAATCAAAGCATCCTGAGATTCAAGAACCTGAAGACAGGTGTGTGGAAGATTACTTGCACAGGGAAGGTCGAACAGATTGCTACCATGATCTAGCAGGTCTGACTGTTCAAACACACATTATACATCAGTCAAATAGTATGGAAATCTGGTCTGCAAGTAAACTCCAGCCTTTGTATGGAAAGGTAATGGACAAAAAGAAGCGCAAAAGCAAATCAAGGAAGTCTTTGCCAAAAGATACTCAAGTCAAAATAGAAACAAATACATGTTCTGATTTAGGGAGTGAGTACCAGCAGAACCATGCAGTTTATAATGCTAACAAGGAACACAATTCCCGACCTTATCAAACTGGCAGCCATTCTGTAAAGGTTTTCTCTTACTCTTGACACAATTTGTTCTTATCCACACACATTGGAATGTTTCTGTATCTTTCCATTGTAAAGTTTCTTGCAATGTTGTCAGATTCAGTTTAAACTCACCGTATTGACACTTCTTCATTCTCATATCTGTGAAATAATGCTAAAATTGCACTTTACTTGAACAGTCCAGGGCTGTTGTCACTCACTGCATTAAAATGAATTTTGAGTTCCCAATGACTTTGTTAATAACGTGGTGTGGACTTGAAAGATTTATTTTTTTCTTCCCTACATTATGGCCTTTACCTTATCCAGTATAGATTCAGCTCTGATCTTGATAAATTTTGGACCCCTCCCTACTGGAAAGGTGTTTGTTGAAGAGTTAACTGCAACTTAATTGAACGTTGAAGAAGGCTATGCTGAGAAACTAAGTCATTCGGTATATTTTCCCCTTCATTTCTATTTTTGGTTTCCATTTACAGTCCTGAAAAGACTTTTTGGGTGCCTTTTGAGAGAGTCAAGGTCCACCCAAGATACTTTAGTGGGTGACAACTCTAGACAATCTATGCCTATATATGTATGGCATTGACTTCACACCCATTCTATCCATCCCACACTCATTCTTCCTCAGTCATTCTAACACTCTCCCACATTCTTCTCTTTCCTCCCCCCCCCTTTGGAGGACATTGCAGTTCATGGTCAGCTTCCACCATCTCTACATGGCATTTAATAGGCTGCTCTACCTGGTGTCAACTCCTCTCCATCTGGCGTCAGGCTATAGGCTTGTAAAAGCATTCCAGGAGGATCTCCACCATTTGGTGTCACCTCTTCCACATCCGGTGTCATCTTGGCATTTGCGTCAACACCACAGGCAGCTGGTGCTTGCATTTTGCAGCCTGGCAACTCCTTTTCCACCTTGCATCACTTCACTCCACGTGGAGTCAATCTTAGTGCTTGCATTTGGCAAATGGCACCTTCCTGACTTTGGATCTTGGTTACATCCGGCACTCCTCAGCATACTCGAGGCCGCATTTTGCATCAGTAGAGTTTCCTCATGTTGCTTTTCATCCTTCAGCTGGCCACCCTCTTGTCAGTCACTTTGTGGAGATTGTTGGTAATCATCTTCCTCCCCTCCAATGGCCTCAGAGGACTGTGTTTGGCTCCCTCGACATCTGTCCTTCATCTTCAGCATTTACCTTCTACACCCTACTGCTTGGAGGACTGCATTTTGCTCCCTCTACAGTGCAGCATTCCTACAGGTACTACCACTTAATCAGATAGGACAGTGTAGTCATCTTCAGAGCTCTGGCTCCGCTATATTAGCTTTGTTCACTTAGCATGATTCAATGCTTCATCATCTTCTTTCGCTATGTTTTTTGAGTTTTTCTTCTCTCTTAGTGTTTGGTGTACATACTTTGTGTTCCCCCCCACAAATCCTACTCTCTCTTTGGTTTGCTTTCACAATGGTCATTTCTTTACAGGTTGAACTTATTGCAATGTTTACATCTTTCAATTAGCCTAGCAGTGTGTAGTTGCATTTGAAATCTAGACCAGCCTGGCAAATTTAGCATGTGGGAAAAGTGAAGGATAATGGTAAGCCATGCTTCTAGAATAGAGTGTATTTTATGATTTACACCAAAATGGAATAGATAAATGGGTAACTTGTTAAATGCAAGGTGCAAACATGACTTGTATGAAGTGGTTAACTGCAGAGAAAAAGCTGTAGGCTCTACTATACTTAGGTGTATTGAGGTTTGTCACAATCTCATTGTAAAAGGTTGGTCGTCAATGCACTATCGGCTGGACGCAACATATGAGTTAGCTTTTCAACGAAAAGGGACTAACTACATTTTGAATCGTAACTAAACTAGACCCTAATCGGTTTGTTTTAGAGGACCTAAACAATGGCCATGCTGGAGTCAATGGCATACTGCTCCTTGCAAAGGTACAATGTTCATAAAGGCTAGATAGCTTTAGGTACGGTGAAGCCAAGATGAACCCTAGGTCAGTCTATGGGTAGATGACCTTAGGCCACCGTGCAAGGTAGAACCGGGGATTGCCTAACTCAGCTAAGTCCATGTATCTGCAGGAACCGAATAGTTTCATTCAATATTAGAACCAAATCACCTATACCTAGGGTATTCTCCATCCCAAGGTTTTGCCAACATTTTTACCATGAAGATAGGTGAAACAATAATTTTTGTGCGAAACAAGTTACAACCCTTTCCATAGGCATTCATAGTAGTCAGAAGAGTGTGTGCCATAAAGTAAGTTAAAGGTAGTTCTTTTGAGGAGTGTAACAACAACAAGTTCCTGGGACTTGTGTATAGGCATTCATGATTTTGGTGGAGTAGGAAGAAGAGGCACATAATAAAGGAAGCCTACCACACATAGAATGGATAGGGCTAGGCTTGGAAGTTTGCATAATAGTAGGAGGTGTTGTATTTTGTGAGAAAAAACATGGAGTATTGGTTTCTAGACATGGCATGGTCAATCTCTAAGAGATATGAGCACAGCAAGAAAAAGTAGAGGACTAATTTGCAACAAATGCAGTTGGGTTAATTTTTTCAACAAAAAAAAATGCAATTGCTAAGCTTTCAAGAAAAGCGCATAGCTAGCTTTTTCGAAGCAAAATCAATGATTGCTTCAACTAGCCTTTTAAAAGACATGGATCATTGGCTCATGGGGAAATAGCAAAGGTGGTCATTTTGATGCCACCACCACGACTGGAAAGGTGTTGTAATCACAACTTTGGTGCCCAACCTTGTTCAAGGATGCAACACATTTTATCCATAGTTGCCTGCATTCTATGTACAAACAGGTCCGTATTCTGGTATTGTACAATATCATACGTATCCATACAGATTTGTATGAAAAAATTGGCCTGTTTTTGCCGTTGCATTTGGTGCATTCCTGCATCACTAAAACCTGTTCTAACTATGTGTTTTCTAGACATTGGCACCTATGCAGCACTCTAGGGAGTCTCTAGGCCTTGGATACCACATTTCACCCCTTTTTCTAGTTGTGCACACCTCTCCCAGGCCCATTGGTTTCCTTTCAAGCCTCTCACTCTCCCTCCCTCCCTCTCTCTTCCCTCTTCTCCACCCGAACTTCCAAGCTTGAAGCCCTCATCGGCATCATGATTCATGAGAAGCATGAGGCCTTTAAAATACCATCCATGTGGAGAGGGACATAAAGAAGTCCAACTCCCACCATTGGATGTGCAAGTATTGCGGGAAGCACTACACAAATGTGACCCAACTTCTCCAACATCTTTCTAAGATTTTATTTGTTTATTTATTTATTTGGGGGGTTGGTTGGGGCCCCGGGGGTGGGGAGGAGGAGATGTGCAAGTTGCTCTATCCAAGGAAATCCCTCAAAGCATCCTAGATGAGAGAGGGTTCTACTAGAGGAGGATGAGGAAGTGGCATATTGGCACCAATACATATGGCTATGCATGAGAAAGCCTTGAATGTAGGCTTTTCTTTGATCGATACCGCCACCATCTGTGGTGCCGACTCCACATCCGTGCATGGCTCTAGAAAAAAGACAGAGTGGAGGCTTATGTGGTGCCAAAGAGGCAATCCTCTCTCTCAAGCCCCTAGTCATGTGCACGGGTCGATTGCCTTTCTTAGAGAAAGGCAACGACTTGGGGACATTGAGATTGCGGACTCTATTTTTTAGTGCAATCTAGACTAGTGTTACCAATAATTACATGGAGATCAAGAAGATTGATGAAGAAAATGAGAGGATTGATAAAGCCCTTAATTCTATTGAAGCCACATGGACAAAGTATGGTTGCTCCATTCTCACCGACAGATAGAGTAGTTATAAAAAACGGGCATCATCAGTATACTTGTTTCATGTCCACTTGGCACATACTTTTTGTGGGCTGTAGATACTAGCAAGAGGGGGAGGAAAACGAGGGGCACGTTTGTCTACTGCCACATTCGACAAGCTATCATTGAGGTGTACTTTGTCTTTTTAAATTTATTACTTTCATAACATTTTTAAGTTTTCTATTATAATTTATTAAATGATCATGATTCATAAAGCCTCTCTCTCTCTCTCTCTCTCTCTCTCTTTGAATCTTTTAAGGCTCAAAACTCTATGTGTATGTGTAAGTGAAGTATTGTGGTTGTAGATGGGCCTCTCAAATGTGGTGCAATTCGTTATTGACAATGCATCCAATTGTTAGTGCATGGGCCACTTGCTTGAGGCCAAGTTTTCTCGGAGTGCATGGACTCCATGTGCAAGTCATTGTTTGGACTTACTTATGGAGAGCCTCGAGAAGCTTAAGTGGGTGAAGAGGATGGTGCATAAAACTATATTAGTTGTTTCCTTCTTCATGGTAAAGGTGAAGGTGCTTGCAATGTATTGCGAGCATAGCACAATTGAGTTGAAGAAGCCTTCTTCAATTCAATCTGCTTTCATCAAGTTGTTGTTGGAGCGACTTTATGAGATGCAAGCTAGACAATGATGTCCACTATATGGAATGAGTGGGATGAGTACAAGATAGAGGAGACCAAAGCCGTGCAATGTTTGTGTCTCGTTGAACAGCTTTGGCAAAAGATCCATACCATTTGCTATGACTCTCTTTTATAGGGTGTTGCATATAAGTGATTGTGAGGGGTTCATCAAGGGTCTTCTTGTTCACTTCTTTAGAGTGGCATTGGTGGAGGTGCAAGCTTACACAATGATCATAGAGAGACATCGTACACACATTCTAGAGATAGTAGAGAGGAGATGGACATGGATGTATAAGCTCATCCATGGTTTTGCAGCTTGGGCACCTCTGGCCTATAAGTCATCGGCGATCATGGATCATAGAGATATCCGTTTATACCAGCTTGTATATCTAACTTGTGTGCTATCCTCAGATAACCACAATGCCATGCTACAGGAGCTTGGATGCTACGCAAATTAGAGAGGCATGTGGCATTTGCTTCTCCCACTTGTTGGAGGAGAGAGTCACTTGTGAAGTCTCTCTTTTGGTGGCAGAATTTTGGATATGCACTGGAGGAGTCTCTTTAACCCTTGGCCATGAGAGTCCTCATCTAGGATTGCTTTTTGAGTGCATGTGAGAGAAATTAAAGTGCCTATTCTCTTAGCCACACAAAGATTGGTAATTGACTTAGCACACAACAATTAGTGCAGTTAGTCTATTGTTGCACTAAGTAATGCATGATGAGGGCCATGCTTAGCATGGATAGTCTGAAGCATGTAAACAGTTAACCATAAATCATGATTCATAAATTTAAAATGATAAGTCAAGTTTTAACTTGTTTTATTCAACTTTATACTTTACAATTTAGTATTTACAATCTTCATATGCATTGTGTAGGTGGATGTTGATACCTTCACGTTGATAGGTGATGCTCTTTCGATCATGCATCAGGAGGTTGATGATGATGAGGAGTTGATCTTTGTGGAGCTCTATAGAGAGCTCATGGCAACTGACACTCCTGACACTTGCAGTTAGCATGCTTGGGGGTGAGGAGTTTGAGTAGGTAGTGGTAGGGGTGTGGTCATTTTGGCGCCTTGCGACATCGATGAGGGTGATTTGTAGACATATGTGAGGTGGGGTTCTATTAGCTCTCATCCCGTGCCTTGTGAGATGACATCCCTTCCTTGTCTACATAGCCATTGCGTAGGGAGCCATCATTACCATCTGATTTTGAGGAGTCATCTTCAGACTCTCTTAATGAGCACTTAGATGGTCTTGATGATAATGACATTGCTGCCTCACTCTAGGCCTCTCTCTATTTTGTAAGATTGTATCTACTCCTAGCTACGATCTATCCATGTATGTTGTTGTACGCATGTTGTGGATGCAACCGCTAGGCTCTTTTATTTGTAGTTTTAAAAAAATTCAAGTTTTTTTTTGCGTACTAATATTGTATTGTACCTTATAAAATCTTAAGGTACCATTTAGTATTGTATTGTATTGTATCTTTTGTACTTGATAACTATTGTTTTTTCAAACACTCTGATAGTGCCAATGCACCAAAGTGCCCACATCAGGAAGGATAAGATGGAGCTTGTGCTTGTTTGGGCTCATCAGCCCTTCGAAAAGTGGGGAATTGGCTTCATAGGACCAATCATCCTCGCGACAGAATATTCTCAAGCATGGTCGTAGCGGATTGTATGACAAATTGGGCCGAGGCAAGTTCCACATGTAGAGATGACACCAAAACAACAGCCAAGTTCCTATGGGAATAGGTTACATCAAGGTTAGAAGCTAGTAGCTACACTTCATAGCCTAAATGTACAATGCAATAATGGTAGCAATCTGCTCTCATTTTTGATAGTATCTTTGGGTCAATTGATATAGTGAGTCATATGGAGTTGGGATCTTGCTTAGATGTTGACCAATGATGAGAAGGGAGTGGTTCTCATGAAAATCCTTATATCTGTATGGTGGGCCTTTGTCTATGTACCATGGTCTTTGTTGTGGCATGAAAGACCATCTTGAGGGCTCTCCTCCATCCCTCTTAAGTTGTTGGATTGTCCCATAGACAAGTGTCTTTGCATCTTCTTTGACTCTCAATATTTTGCACATGCAGCTAGGACCTTGTCATACCCAAGCCAAGTGTCAATTGCTAAGCTCCTATGAGCTACCAACCATAGGAAGAGAGAGATTTTTCTAAGCTTGAAGTTTTTGTCCAATCTCCTCCAAAAGTCTGGCTAAGAAAGGTCTGAGATGCCTTGTTTGTGCCAATGGGAAACGACTACTGGCTGTCTATTTGAATCCTCCTCCCTAGCCTACTAGTGTAGCCAAAGAAGATCACATTGCACGGCTTATCTTGGAATGGGTCTTGCGGCCAGGCTTCAAACCCACTCTTCTGGATCCCATTGTAACCTTTGAAGGGGTCTCCTTTAGTAATCGTCTAGTGTCTCCATCCATCTATCAAGTAGATGGCTAGGCTTGGGTTGATGTATCACCTCCTCTCACAATTTGTCACTACTCGAATCCTTTCTCTAGAGCACCTTGCAAGCTCTATTTGGTCCAAGTCTTCTCTCTAAAAATGACCGTTGTCCTCTAGCATGAATGCAAAAATCTTCTCTTTGCTAGTCACAATGACTCCAAGGAGAATGCCTTCTTTGGAGAAGAGGCCAATCCAAGTTTGAGAAGTGACTGTATCTATCCTACACTTAGGCGGGACTCCCTTTGCCATGGCCTCTATCATAACTTTGGCACCTCTAAGGCCTTGTAGTCTTTGCCTTTGTATCTCTGGTGGTAGCTTTGGAAATGCGAATCAATTTCCCATTGAGAAAGCAACTTGCATGGAGAACCTCCCCTAGGATGGATAAGTCTCTATTCTTAAGTGTGATTTGACTCATTGCAAATGGTGATTGAAGAAAAGAGGCTGACTTCTTTTCTTCTCAACTATGGTTGTTGATGGCTGGTAAAGGCCAGATGAAACTGATCTCTAGGCTTTGATGGTGACAGCTGCAAATTTGACCTCAAAACTCTTCCCCAAGTCCTTGGCTCTGATGTCCTGAAACATTGAGTGAATGCTAGATTGCCATGGTCCGCCATATGTAGGTCTAATAGATTGAAGCCTCCAAAGCAAAAGAAATTTCTAAGGCTCCTTGTCTAGAAGGGGAAACCCTTGACTAAAAGCTTGACCTGTAAGGCTATGCTTTGACAATCTAGATCTATCATCCTCAAGCCTCCTTTAGATCTAGGCTGTATAATACGTCCCAAGCCACCTTCGCCTTTGACGGTCTGCCATCTCCTCCTGACCAAATAAGCATCTTGATGAGGTCCCGCTGGGAACCCAGATATAGTCAAGGGCCTTTCTTCCTGAATGTGATCCAATTGGCAAACACACAGCTTGAAGAAAAATGGAGAGAAATTTGTGTTTAGATTTATGCTGTAACACACTAAAAAATTCGCATTCAAACTCGAAAGACTTGTTGAGATTTGCATCAAGATTTTGTAAAGAGTATTGAGGTTTCCTTTTCATTATCCTTGTAAAATTGCAATGATTATTCTTTAACTTTTCTTTTCTCAAAGTTCTATTATTGCTGCATAGTTAGCTTCTGTCCAGTGTTACTACTTTCAGGCAGTGCAACACTTCTACTGCAAACATGTTTTAGTTCAATTTGCCCACTATTGGTAACTTATCTTTGCACTGGAGAGCAGGTTTACTTATCCAACATCTTCATGTATGTTGTGTATGCTTTGCTTACTATGTGGTTGTAATTCTAGCTTGAAGACTTCTAACTGCCTCTGATTGTGACCACTCGAAGTTTTGAGATGTGCGATGCTTGAAAATGAATCTGCCTCACTTTAATGTGGCGTGATTTTTGTTGCATAGGAAGCCCTAGAGAGCCTTGGTTAATGAGGACATTTTAGTCTCAGTCACACTTTTAGCTGCTTGTTGATTCAAATAGTTGTGCTGGAGGGCATTTAATTCCTCACATTCCTCTTGAAATTCTTATGCAGGTCCATGATGTTGATGTACAACAATTTGATCATGAAACTCTTAGTTGCAGTGGGGAAGCAAATGTGGCCTTTGACAGGTGGCAGGAAAATAAATTTGGAGCTGGAGCATTTCCCATTCAGGATCAGAATCTGGTGATGTTGACATCACATCAGGAACGCAAACAAAAAGGCCATTCCAAATTGGAACGCTGGACAAACCGAGAGGATCTGGACAAAGAAGCTACTCCTGATGGCCTAGTATATAAAGGGAAGTTGAAGAAAAAGATCAGGCATTCTGATTGTCAGGGCATTTTTAATGGAAGTTATGGGCTTGCCATTTCACCAAGCAAGAGTGAACAAGGTAACTGTCAAATTGTTGAGGAAACTACAGATCAGGCCATCAAGGCCACTGGCAAGGTATCAGGAAAAGTGAAGGCAAAGGCAAGAAACAACTCGAACTTGAATCAGCAGTCAAAGGGAGAGAGTAAAAAGGAAATAGGATTTGTAAGTTCAGATGATAGACTGTATGGTGAACAACAGTTTCAGGAATGTCTGAACAAACAACAGCTAGAGCTAGCTGCCAAACTAGAGAAGCGTAAGGAGCGCTTCAAACTGCCAATCAGAGAAGAAAAAGAGCCAGCCAGGACAATAATCAATAACAATCATCAACCTCTCTCTGAAGCAGAAGTTAAAGCAGAGCGACCAATGAGAAAACGCAGATGGGGAGGGATGTTAATGGCACAGTAAACATGCTTGATGTCATATTAGAAGGGCCCGCTTAATTCTTTTCCATAAGCATTGTAGTCTTATTGTGACTTTACAATCCTTAAGGCTGTGAAATTGGATGCATTTAGCCGTCATTGCTATAATGTTGAACAGCTGAAGCAGGATATACTTGTGTTCAGTAAGTGTTATAGCAAGGCACTTTGGTTGTGAGTGGGGGTCCACCACTGATGCAAGCAATTACTTGAGGGTCGCAAAACTGGTCAATCCTCCTGCATACATTGTACAGAGTACACAATTGATTTAGAGGAGAAAAGCTTCTGGAGGGAATGAGGAAACTGTTTACTTGACCCCCTTAGTCAAGTTTTTTGACCAATAAAATTCCAGTCCCTTTTTTGATGCAACTGAGACTCGTGATGGCCCAATTTTTGAACCGGTTAAGTGTGCTGTTTGAGTCCTCCTTTAGTATAAATCTGACATCCTTTTTAGAAAAGAAAATGATACACAAGGATGAGAAAAAAGTGTGTATGAATTCCCACCCAGATGCGCATGCACCCACGCACATGCTCATGTTGGTTGCCAAGCAGGACAAAAGTGAATGCTGGGTCTTTTCAGAGTTTCAAGAGGCCTTTGGCAAACAGCTTAGCAGGGATCTCTTGAAGATTACTCTTGTTGGTTGCTGCAACAAGCAGATGATTACTAGTATTTGCCTTTTTTTTGTAACGTCGAATAAGTAGACAGCACCATCAAGATGCAATGGGGTAAACCCCGTAACAGTCAAGCTCTAGCTTTTTTAGGCCTCTTGTAACCCATCTTACAGACAATTCTTCAAATTAAGAACCTTCAAGCGAGCCAGAACATCTGGGGAGCAGGCACTAAGTAGTGCATCATCAGATTTGGCCAGGTCACTAAGTATTTGTAGAGCAAAATTCTAGAATATTGTTATGTCATCTCTTGAAATAAAAGGGCTTGAAAAGCAAGATTCATTTCTCACTTAGGCTGCAATAAAACTTCAGTAGGAAATGGGCAACACTTGGATGCAGGTGGAGAATTATCTATAGTGTGAGTTGAACACCATATATTCTTCCAAAATGTAGTAGATTGAAGCTGGCAATACCTAAGCACAAGGTTCTTATGACGTTTGTAGGGATGCTAAGCTGTGGCCTTATTTGGTGAAGCACATTTACAAGATGATTTAGCAATTGCTACCTCATATTTCTGGTATGTGTAATCATTGGATTGAAAGCGATTTGTGCAATATTGTTAGGTTGGATAGCCATCTTAAATAGATTGAGTTCAGATAGAATGCTATGAAAAGGGGACGATTTGTAATTATTCAGTTGTGTGGTAATGTCCGAAGGTCATGGGTTTACATGTGAAGCATACTGATTATTGATTCTACAGGTCACTCGATGTATATAATCAAATATTGTACCATTGATCTTTTCTTCAGCTTGTTTACTAGATTTATTCATTCAATGCCCATGAGTATGATAGATAAATGCTCAATGTGCTATATGTGAACTCTTTTCACATTTCTTGAGTGTTTTCTTGATTTTGTTGCAAGGCTTCATTCACTTGCTGATTTGTTTTTGTCTATGTGCTTCTATACTTTTGACCCTTGTCCATTGTTTGTCGGTTGTGGTATCATTTGTACTTCAAATATGAAACTTGAATTTATTGACAAATGCTTAAAAACCCTTCTAGTATCCTAATGAGGCTAGGTGGCCTTTTGTTTTTATTCTTTGGTGTAAGAAAGTAGGGTTTGCTTGAAACCAATTGGGGTAGAGATTATTGGAATCATTGGTGAAGTTATCCATCGAGAGATGATTTGATTACTAAGTTTTTATTGACTTGCATGATATTTGATGCAAAATTCAAAAACACAAGATGCCAGATAGAATATTCCTAGTATAAAGAATTCAAATAATGTATGGTTGTACCAAGCTGTTATGAAGAATTTATATAATCTTTGGCACTTGTTTTGTATTTATTGTTTATAGGACTAATTCCTCTTGTTCTACCTCTGAATGGACAAAATACATATGTATCAACTAGAGAGACGACTTGTGGCTTGAGGGTAGGTAGAGGAGGGGATTGACTTTTTGATTAGAGCCAATCTCCAATTTTATGGTGCACTTCAAACCTTGTATAATGTAAGCAAAGCCTCTAGTTTATCAATATTTGCATGTGTTGGAGGATTTTAGTAGCTTCCACTCAACTCCTATGGAATAAGAAAACAACATAGTCTTGACTTATTGAATACCTCTTTTTTATCATGATTTTGTGAGATACATGGTCCTCACACTATGAAAGCAAAATACTTTGTACATAATACAAAATTCTTACAAGATGAAGAAACAGAAGCAAGATGTGCCCTTACACATACACATGCTTAGAAACTAGGTACTATGGAAAAATCATAGGGTAAATGAATTAAAACTTTTGCAACGTACAGCTCTTCACTTAATCACACTTTAACTAGTTCATTAGATTTGATGGGTAAAAGGATGTCAAAAATCTTAATTGGGATTTGGGAGTTTGGAGTGATTAAACTAGAATATCTTCCAATATGTGTACCTTTGCAATCACCTTTGAGCACCTACATTATTAGAAGGGCAGGTATCATAGCCTCTAGTGTATTGTCCAATTGCAACCTACAAATAACACACTCCAAATCCTAACACGATTAGCTATATCTTGTAAAGTCCTCTTCAAAGACACTTCTTCTTTTTGCAACACTCGATTCTTTCACTAGCATCATAGGTGATTCCTCTCCTTTACAAGTCATTTCATAGGGAGCAACCTTCCTTATCTATATATTTAATCAACTTAACCCTTGCATCTTCCACACCTTTCCCTTGGCTATCACCACTAATGTAAAACCTTGAGGCATCTTAGCTCCACCCCTAACTCCAAGGCCCTCTTAGATGTGTAATGAGCTTCCTCTCATCATAGAAGCCACCTCTCTAGTAGGAGATTCATTTCACCTCCCTTATATAACACTACAAGCTCAAAAAAACAAATCTATTATCTTTAAACATGGGGAAGCATCTCTTGTTGAGCTTTACTTGACACCCATATGTTCTTAAAACTTCCAACATTGAAGCACCCATAGCATGTAGGGTACTCATAATCCATACTTGGTGGTTATTAAGCCCTCAAGTGAGCTCCATGATTTCTCAATGAAGTGTTAGATTTCCCCTACAACTTATTCCCCAATACCATCTCATGTCTTGATTCATAGTTTAGACCAACCAAACAAGTTTCAAATCCTCAATAAAATCTACATCTTTTTGTAAACCTTGAAATACTAAACCTCTTTTTCTAAATTTATATAAAATTGGAGGACATGTAGATATCCTCAATTGTGGGCATTGCAAAGGGAGAGTAGATTTCACACCAAAATCTCTTGTATTCAAGGTTTGTCCACATGTTTCAAAATCTTATGCATCAAGGTGTTCATACTTTTGCACATGTTTTAAAAATGATTTCATGATTGACCTTATTGTGATATTGCTTACATTGAGACATGCAGCACATAAAAATTATTCAATGCAAGTGTATGATAGTATTTTAATGTGAAAAAGTTTCCAAATCTTGTAAGTAGACTAGATAGTATCCAAGCAAAAGCACAAGCTTGTGGAAAGACATTCCATTAAATGATTTAGGTTAATGATGTCTCAAGCATTGGCCATAGGAAAGTATGTGAGAGCACACTTGGAAAATTACAAGTCATAAATTCATTAATGCAAAATGATGTGTGGGAATGGCCAAAGGAAGACATGAAGCAATCCATAAAGAGATGGAATAAAATGAGTGGTTCAAAAGTCCTATCCATAAATGAGAGAAGGTAGAGAAAAGACTTGTTACTAAAAGGTGGAAAGGGTGACCAAGAATGAGAGTACAAGCAGAAGTAATAAGCAAGAGCTATGGATGTTGAAGTAGGAAAAGAGAGCAAGACCATATGTGAAAACTGCAACCATCACAATGCATGGACTACCTTTTCTTATTCTATTGTCATAGTAAAGAATAAAGCGACAATGATGGGCAGTTGCCACTTGCAATGTATAGATGTGTAGGTACTAAATACAAAGTAAATGTGGGTGACTAGGCACATGCTTCCATTTAACTCCCAATAGCCTCCCACTTAAAGGTGAATGTGCTTGAGTGAGGAGAAAATTTAAAAAATATACCAAGTACAATGTATGCATACAAGTACAATTGGATAACAAATAGACGTCATCTCATCCTACACCGATCATCTTCCTAAGGAAGGCATATTATTATATTGGGAGACATTTAGTGAGCAAATTAGCAATATTCTCATCTATAGAGATCTTGACAAGCTCTATCTGCTTGTCTTCAATAATCTCTACTGATAAAGTAGTAATGGACCTCAATATGCTTGATCTTTGCATAAAAGAATGGATTATGTGCCAATTAGATGACACTTTTAGAGTTCAAATGCAATGTTGGAGTTATATACGTGATTCCAAGGTCTGCAACCAAGCAACCTAACCATAGGCTCCCTTGCAACTCTCATTGGCTTCAATATACTTAGCCTCATAGTGCATTTTTACACCCTAGACATCGAAGAAACTATACTTCCAGTCAAGATAAAGACATAACTAGAGGTGGACTTCCTACTATCTGCATGTCCTACATAATCTAAGTTTGTGTAACCCATGATTCTAATTTCCTAATTGCCATATCAAAGGCATAAGTGTGCAATGCCCTTAAGCTATCCCATGATACCCTTCACAACATCCCAATGTCACCTGCCAAGTATTGCCATATTATGAGCCACAACTCCCACTACAAATGCTATGTTAGGTATAGTGGTTATTGTGGCATACATCAAGCTACCCACCATGGATGTATACGAGACCTTGGCCATCTCAATTCTCTTATCATCATATTTGTGACAATTTGCATGACTCATCTTCACATAAGAAGGCAAAGGGGTACCAATCGTCTTATTGCATTGCGCATGGAACCATTCAAGTACATTGTGAATATACTCCTTTTGTGACAACTAGAGGAGTCCCTTAGAGCGATTGCATGTTATGCACATACCAAGTATGTGAGAAGCATACCCCATGTCCTTCATCTCAAAGCTCTTTTTGATTTGAGACTTCAAAGCATCCAACTCATACATGAATACTCCTAGCAATCAACATATCATCAACTTATAATAACAAAAAATAATAAGGCTACCATCATTGGCCTTCTTTGTGTAAAGACAAAGATTTATCTGCAAGGATATAACAATGAATGCATGAAAGCATCAAACTTGTGATACCATTCCCTAGGTGCCTACTTACGTTCATATGACTCTTCCTCAGCTTTCACACTAGGTGTTCCTTGCTCTTTTCCACAAAGGCCTTAAGCTGTTGCATATGTAGGTCCCCATGTAAGAAAGCCATTTTCACATCCATTTGGTATAAGTCTAGGTCCATTTGTATAACAAAGGCCAAAACCAAGTGAATGGTAAAAATCTTGACCACAGTGAAAAATATTTGATAAAGAACAACTTTCTTTTTCTTCTTAAAATCCTTAGTATCAAATCATGCCTTATAGGTTGGCTTAGGGTGACTATTGGTGCTCTTCAACTTATAAATCTACTTGCATAGCAATGCATGTTTTTCACTAGAGGCAATGGAACCAAATCCCACGTATGATTCTTTTGCAACGAATCAAAATTAAATTGCATGGCCCTCTCCTAAGAGTGAATATCACCTCTATACATAACCTCCTCATAAAGAAGTAAGGGGCTCACCAAAATCAATCACCATCACATAATGTATTAGAGGACTCATAACAATTAGGAGGAGGTGAGACTCTAGTAGAGTATCTCTAGTCTAGCTCTTGGGGGCCTATATATCTGTCTTGTATATCTTGTTTTGTTTGTGTCCAACATCATGATCTAGCAAAATAGGTGGATCATGGGCCATTATATCATTAATAGCTACATGCTATCTAATTGTGGTTGGTTGTACAATAAGAGGAGTCTCCTCCTGAAAGATCACAATGTGCATCTCAATCACTTGCTTTGGTTTCTTATACATTTTGTCCTTATGAAACACAACACATGGTTGTGGATAACCTTACAAGCCTACGGATCCCAAAAGTGATAGCCTATCTCACTTGCATGACCATATCTAAGAAATATGCATTTGATGGACTTTGGGTCCATCTTGTTGCATTCTTCCTTATTGGGAATATTGCAGAATGCGTCACATCCAAAGATTCTTAAGTGAGCATATGAGGGAGGGTTTACTAGACCATACCTCCTTTGCAACTCTACCACCAAGAGCAATGCATGTAGATCTATTAATCAAGTGAATTGCATTAGTAATTGCATTAGTCCAAAATGTATGTGGTAAGCATGTATCACTCAGCATATTGCAAACTCTTTCTTGAATAGCCCTGTTCATGTGCTTTGCAACACCATTTTGGGGTGGGGTCTAGGGGACATTCAATTGATACTAAATACCACTCTCATCACAAAACTTCTCAAAAGTGTGTGAGACATATTCACCCCCACTGTCAAATCTTAGGCATTTTAGCCTATGCCCAAACTAGTTCTCAACCATGGCAAGAAAGTATTGAAATGTAACTAAAACTTTTGACTTTTTCTTTATGGGATAGGCCTAGACTTTATATGAATAATCATCAACGAATGAAATGAAATACTTAGCACCACCTAAGGACTAACAAGGCATGGGACCACAAAGATTCAAATGAATGAAAGCCAAAGGCTCATCGATGCATATGGAGACAAACTTTCTATGCACATACAAGTCTACTTATTATATAAACAATGATCAGATGAATCAAAATGTGAAAAGTCTAGGGGTAAGCAATACTACAAACAAGTCAAGTCTGCCATTTCTTTGAGGGACATATACCCATAGGACCGTGATGCCAAAGAGATACATGTGGAAGAATACTCAAGGCCAAAATATAATCACTAGTATAAGATTTAAGTATATGCCAATCTTGGTACCTCGAGCCAAAACGAGGTTGCCATGAGTGATCTTTAATGCAGAATCACCAAAAGTAGCATGATATCCAACATCATCCAACTATCTTGTAGATATAAGGCTTTTGGTTAAAGAAGATACATTATATACATCGTAGAGAACAAAGGAAGGACAAGTGGGAAACTATGCATGTACATTACCAATACCAACAATATCACATACATGATCACCTCCCAGTCTCACAAAACCTATCATATGAAAAGAAGCCCCCAAATCAAGCAATCAACACTAAGAGAAAGAGGACTAGGTATCAATCCATTGGACATCAAGTGAACAGACACCAGACGTAGGAGAGGGAGTGCCCGGGAGGCCAAGCCCAAAATGGCAAGTGGGAAAGGGGCCAAAGTATACTCATTATAATTGTGCTCCAATGCATTTATGTCCTCAATCTTGATAGTAGACTTTGTGATGCTACAATCATTTGAGGTCTTAGCATTATTCTATACTTTTTCATTGCTTTATCATACATATCTTGGCATATTTTATGGCACTATGGCCAAATATGACCATGTTGCCTGCAACAATGACATGTAAGAGTTGACTTGGGGCCATGGGATTTATTGTGACCTTGCCCACAAGATCTACCTATTGTACATCTTTGCCACGGTGGTCACTACCTTTTTTTCCATCATTATAGCCTCTAACAATAAGTATATGAGAGACACATGTTGCATTAATATTATTTCTATTTACTTCCTTAATAAGCAAGGCAGCCCCTACATCTTTGAGTTTAAAACTATTTGCACGAGCATTAGTGCTTATGGTGGTGTGGAAAGTATCCCATGACTCAGGGAGAGTGACAAGTAAAAACATAGCCTTGACATTCTCCTCAAAGATAACCCCATGCGAAGTAAGCTGGTTGGAAATAGAATGAAACTTATTCAAATGGCATAGTAGTGCCTTTGTTCATACAAAGATCTATAAGTTTTTTAAGTCAATACAATTGCGAGGAATGGCTTTTCTCATCATAAAGATTATATATTTTTTCCCATAACTACCAAGCACTACTCTCAATTTCAATGACATTGAAGTAAACCTGCATTGACAAAGACAAGATGATAGTGGACTTGCCTAACCCATCAAGATTAGCCCAAGCATCTATACCATACTCTTCAAGTTTTACCCCTTTAGTTTTCAATTATCTAATTTGCTTCTTTTGAACCAAAACTTGCCATATTTGGGTTTTCCCATAGTAAAATTTATTCCAATCCAACTTGTCTACATTGAAAATAACACTATCCCTAGAAGTACTTGAAGCAAATGCCATCATGGTTGCCAAACAAAGAGGGTATGATCTACTATAGTAATAGCAAATCAACCCCAAAATTAAATGCAAGAGATAGGGTGCAGTACAATATAGGGCTATCCACAAAATGAATGCACCATAGTGCTCAAATCAAGTGTTTGCTCTCAAGAAAATGACTTAAAGTTGAGTTTTAGCATTGATGTCCATAAAATGCAGTAAAAGAGTACAAAATTTTGTAGGCAAAAGTCCAAAATGACAAGCTTCCATTGCCAGGGAAATCCAAGTAGCAACCAGGATGTACAATGCAACTAGCAATATGAAGAAAAAGCATAAACTACTAGTTCAAACATCCAAAGGTGTCATGCACCTAGATGCATACCCATTAGGGGAGATTTGGACTCAAAAATGGGCCTTCTAAGGAATACCATGTCACAATATTCCTAGGAGAAAGAGAATTGGCATAACTTCATTGTCCCATTTCCAACCCATATATCATTGAAAAGACTATGTTATTCCAAGGCAAAAGAGAATCTTTGGTATAAATTCATTGTCCCATTTCTAACCCATATATCACCAGAAAGACCATATATTCCCTAAGCAAAAGGGAATATTTGGTATAACTTTGTTGTCCCACTTCCAAACCCTATCAACCCATATATTATCGAAAAGATCTTGATGAGTAGAATCTTAATCCTCAAAGTCTGAAAAATTTGGAGCTCATTTGCAAAAATTTTGTAGTGCCACCCTTTTTTTGGGAATATTGTGACATGGCATTCCTTAGAATGCCTATTTTTGAGTCCAAATCTCCCCTAATGAAAGTGCTTCACAAGCCTGTATCCACCAGGAATAGGTACCATGTATACAAAGCAAAAGTAGATCAGTCCATAGTAGGCAATGTCTACAAAGATAGTGTATGCATAAATCAATTGAGCATGTATATAAGCAAAAAATTCCCACTATCTCTAACAAACCAAGCTATGTAAGAAAATTCCAAGGTACTCTCACTAAAGCAAAGTTGGAATTCCTAAACAAGCAACTTAAAGCTCATATCATGCAAGAAGGGCACCCAAGTATATTGACTATACACTTGAGAAGCCCAAGTACATTGAGTATACACCCGACAACATATATATATACAATAGGTCTTCAAGTTCGTAACTAAGATACCAATGAACCAAGTAGCCACTGCAAGTAAGTATGTAAGTAAGCTCATAGGGACAACTAACATTAATGCCTACTACAAAAATCAACCCACATGAGGATCACCTATACTTATTGTTAAACAAGTGGAAATGACCATAGAAGGGAATAGTGTGATGATCTTGTTCCATGTTTTGCCTAATTATAAGAATGTTGGAGAAGAGGTGTTTCTTGTTAATAATTTCAAGTTTCAAAGAATTTGCAACATAAAGTACTTAGTAGAATTATTGATATAAACACACCAAGTGTAATGATTGTTGCAATATTTGGCCATGACAATGGACCAAAAGATTTGTGGCAAAAAGATACCCCCTAACCCTCATCAGCCAAGTGTATTAGCTAGCAAGGGGGTAAGAACTTGGTGAATGGACAACATGACCACCTAGCTCTCATCAATAGGGTACATTATCTTGCAAGAGGATTAAGAACTTGGTGAAAACAATACAAGTGATAACCAAAAACTTGGAATCAACTTGCCAACCAAATAGGGAATAAAAGATGAATAAGTATTGAGTAGCCCAAGAACTAAAAGGCCCAAGTCTTGCTCTTAGGAATGGAGAGTCAAGAAAAAACTACAAATGAGGAAAATGAAATTAAGGAAATACTAGAAGTGGCAAAATGTGAAGCTATAATAGGTTCCCCAGAACCTTCTACATACACAAGATGTCTACAATATGAACCACACCACCTAGCTAGCTCCTTGATGTGAATCCCTTAGACTTCAAGTAAGTTTTAGATTTATTTGTCTTCTACGAAGTGGGAATCGATGAATCCTTCAATAGTGAGTGATGGTGATAGTTTGAACTCTACACTTGTCATGGTCTCTATGAAAAAACATGGTGTATCATTCTTATCTACTTTGACTTTGGTGGTAGCAAGTTACATCATAATGCTCCTTAGCTTGTCTAAGTGATCAAGAAATAAATCTCAAGCTTAAGATGGGTTCAAATTTTTTTACTCATGTAATTGTTTGGGGGTTAAAGGTGGCATGTGCCTAGCCCTCGCCTAGCCACCCACATTTACTTTCTACTTAATGCCCACACACCTGTACACATATACACTGCAAGTGGCAGTCGCCTATCGCTATCACTTTATTCTTTATTCTTTACTATGGCAATAGAATAAGGGAAGGTAGGTCACACATTGTGATTGTTGGAGTTCCAGCGATCTTGCTTTCTCTTCTTATTATAACCTGCATAGACTTGCTTCTTGCTTCCACTTGTGCTTTTATTCTTGCTCACCCTTTCCACCTTTCAATTGGTATCAAAGCAGGCATTTGTAGATCTTCATCCATTCTTCTTCACCCTGTGAAAGAGAGCTTCAAGCGTCAAAAAGAGCAAGGCAACCCTACATGAGAACAACCTGCATTTTTTAGTGCAAATTTAGGGGTGATCCCTACATTCTCTACCTCATTCATTATCTCTTGCTAGTCCTACTTCTTGCGTAGTATTTGGGTGTTCATTCCAACTTATTGAACTCCCTTTTGGTCACCATTCTAGGTTGACATAATTAGCCATTGATTCACTATTGTGGAGAGACCTCTTTTTCACATATTAAGGTAGTAAACTCTTGAATATTAATGCTCCTCTAATGTTCATGCATTGAAGATTCAATGATAGGATGATGTATTAATGCTCAGGTAGGATTTTTGACAATTAGAGCTTGCTTTGCTCAACCATTGGAAAATTTATAGACCTAGTACATTAGGGTGCTACATTTTGCACCTTCATCGATGAAAGCATCCAAGGTAAACTCTTGCTTTGCAACTAACTTGACCCTAAGGTGTTCTATTGGCACAATTTAGGGGACCTTATGCTCAACTTTTCATTGGCCAATTTAAATTGTTTTGCCTTTGTGAAGTTGCAAGTCTAAAGTTGCTAAGTTGTGCATCCAATCCTATATGTCTTAAAGGGGCAATGAGATATTTAGTCACAGGCATGGTCCTTGGAGTGAGATCTTCATGTCTTATCACCAGTTTGGATATATTGTCTAGGTCAATAGGAGGCCTTTTAAGTTTCCATTTTTACTTGCACTTTTGCAATCCATTTCCAAGGAACACTAACCCATTACTCTAATCTTCTTTGAATCTAGCATATCTCATCCAAGGTGCCCTACGAGTAAATCATGGGCTATGGTTTTCGTCACTAAGTTGATTGAGAACTCAATTAAAATTATACTTTTCTAAACTTCATTGTGATCTATTAAACTTACATCAATCTCAAAGAACCTACCAAGGGTTAATCCCTAGTATTTGGCTTATAGATCCACAATACTCCACTAGTTATTCTTGAATCCATCAACTACTATTTAATTAAACTAGATGTTCTCAATGGGTGGTGACTTCTACATTGATTATTCTACTTCTTATAATATCACATAGTGTTGACACTAGAAACATTGTATTTTCTTGGCCTCCTCCAAAAGCATATTGCATCTTAATGCTCCTAAGATTATGCTAGGAATAAGGCATAACTAATTGTAAGCTAGGTTGTTATCTCCTTTACTCATATCCTCTTCATCACTTTTTTCTAACCACACTTCTAAGGTATTTTAGATTATTGGATTTCCCTTAAGAAGCACACCTCAAGGTACCATCATGTTAGTTTCTTTGTGAAACTCATCTCTAATGGAGTTTAAAGATAATCATGTGCTCAAAATCCCATGTAACTTGTTTTGGTTTCCCTAATTAAGTCTCTCACTTGTTGGAATGGTGGTTGGCTCAAGAGAGGTTGGGAGAGAAAGAGAGAGTGCATGTGTTTACGGCATCACAAGATCATGTGTTAGCTAGTAACAAGACAATATAAAGCATAAACAAGAGTAATTAAAAAAATGGAAAGAAACTAATGGAGATCACATATGAGATACCCCAAAGCAAGCCACCAAGAACACTCACAACAAGATAGCAAATAGGGTAGACTTTATCTAGGCTACAAGTGGGATGAGACATGAGAGGACAAGACCCAAGAGGATGAGGCTTGAGAGGACAAGCTTGAGAGGATGAGACCCGAGAGGATGAGACTTGAGGGGACAAGATTGAGAGGATGTGACTAGAGAGGAAGAGACTCAAGAGGAGTCAGTATAAGAACCTTATCAAGTAGCACACATGTATCTAATAACCCTTGTTGGTACTTAATGAGTGCTATGCATAAAGAGAGATTGCAACAATACATAAAAGTCAACAAAATGTTGGAACCATGTCTACCCCAATCTTGAGCATAGATTGTGTGTGCCTTTTAGATAGCATGAATAAGATTCCTCTATGACGAAGGTGTGGATGAAGAAACAACTCCCCACATAGTCTAAGATAGTCCAAGAAAAGAGCTACTCAAATCCTTAAGGTCATCTAATACCTTAAAACATATGCAACATTTGCAAGGCCATAAAATGTTAAAGAAGCTAAATATAGTCTAAAGCCATTGATTGCAGAAGCAAGGATTGGATTCATGAATCACCTCTTAGCACCAATACTGGATTTTTTGTAAGGCAATGAAACCAAAAGTGCACCCAAGAAGCACAAATCACAAAGAACTCCTCAATTTGAATACCAGATCCTTGTGAAGGCACTATTGCCCCTATCAAACACTACGTTCCATAGTCTTCCTTTTGGGGGTTAAACGAGAAAGCTACTACCATGTGCTAAGAGAAGTCCACCTAGGTGGAAGTGATTGCATTGAACCATCCACTATAAGATCGCTCCAAAGGAAGTGGACCCTCCAAAAATGCAAATGATACTATTCTATGATGGGAAGCCCCTTCTAAAAATATAGGAGGATGGATGGACTAAATCCTCATAATGAAATTGCATATACTTCCACCAACTTTGCATGCTTGTAACTTCCCTTCAGCTTGCATTGACATTTCATAATGACGATGGCCAACACAAGGTGCCTTTATAGAGAGTGAAGACCATATTGACCATGCCACCTCTTGTGGATGTCAATCTTTGTCAACCATGTCAATCTCACATGGTCCTTGTGATGCTAGTAGAGGATACATTTAATAACGAACATAATGTAAAAATGAAAAAAAAACATAAATCCAAAATACAAAACACAAAACAAGAAACAAATGAAACAATGATGAAGCAAAACACTTGTCAAGGATAGGAATTGAAGAGCATGATGCTTTGATACCATAGTGGGTGTAGTGAATGTGTGTGTGTGTGTGTGTGTGTGTGTGTGTGTGTGTGTGTGTGTGTGTGTGTGTGTGTGAGAGAGAGAGAGAGAGAGAGAGAGAGAGAGAGAGAGAGAGAGAGAGAGAGAGAGAGAGAGAGAGAGAGAGTGTGTGTGTGTGTCAACATGACAAGATCATGCACTTAGTAACAAGACAATGTAAATGATAACCAAGAGCAATGAGGAAAAAAACATAATTCAAAACAACCATATAATACCACACATAACACATCTCTAGTCTACTTTGTTGCCATTCTTTGGATTTTTCTTCTTTAGGCACCTTGAGGCTAGATGGCTAGGTTTTGCCAACATGCCATTTCTTCTCATGCTTGTCCCATGTCTCTTACTAGTCCTTCACTAAGTACCATTAGTGCTAGGAGCTTGTAATCAATAGGGATTGCATTGCCTCTTCATCATCTATCACATCAAGATCAATGTACATCTATCTTGCATTAGGCTCTTCCACATAGTTGACTTGAAAGTTGCTTACTAGATACATAAGATACATAACAAGAGGTGTTGTTGGCTTAGGTATGCATAATATATTTATACACTATCGAGGGAATTTTGACCTAGGATCCAATGGTGCAAGGAGCACTAAGGGAGCTACAAAGATGTATATTCATAGGCTAAGGTTGTTGGCACTGTGATTGAGATAGTGTAGTCATATATGTGCTTTGCAAGTTGCATTCTATTGTCTTTATCTACTATAGTTCACATATCCTCACATGTCTGAGCACTAGGCCTTTACAAGGAAAGTAGTTGCCACCAAAGTGCACACACAAGATATTAGGCCTATATATAGGTTAGGTTGCATGTTTTCTACTAACTTGAATTGGTCTTGATTTTATAGATTCAAGGTTGCTATGTCCACTTGACTCTCTCTTGATTTCTTTTTTCAATTTAAGTGATGAACTATAGGTAGTGAGCTTTTCTTATCCCTACTCCTTTCTTATTCATGTCATCCACCTTGATTACTTCCCTGAATAATCTTCTAAATTTACTCTATCACTTATGACCTCATAAAGCATTTATCCCTACTTCCAATAATGAAGGCTTTTGCTACCACCTATTAGCATGTTGCTCGTTTGCAAGTATCCTCTTAAACTAACCTCTAATCCTTGACATGGTTTCATGTTGACTCTTCTTCTTGTTATTGTGGATTCAATTGTGTGGCAATGAGGTTTTATCACAACTAGCTTTTGAGAAGTATCTTATGAAGATGTCATATAGCATTGAGAACCTTACCTTCTCTAGTACACTTAAGCTAGTGGACCAAGCTATTTCATTTTCTTCCAAGCACAAGCCAAAATTTTTAGGATCCTTATTGTTAGCTATAAGTTTATTAGTCTCAAAAACTTGCCCAAATTGCTCTATGAAGATATATGGGTCATCTTTCACCTTATATTTATTGTACTTTCTTGGCTATGATCAAATTCTTTGATTTTCTCTCAAGAAGTGATGTTAACTCTTAATTTACAGTGAGAGTGTATCTAATCTAGCATTATCTTGAGTTAGAAAGTGATTGTTAACCAACTACCTTTGTAAGAGGTCCACAATTAAGTCCCAAAAGTAGTTGGGGCTTCAATATTGTTCATGAAGCTTCTCAGCTAGTTGATGAGAAACCATTTAGTAGCTAGGATAGTATATATGCTAGTAGGTAGACTTAATTAGTATTGAGGCTAGTAGCTAGATTAAGTATTAGCTAGGTTATTGGCTAGGCTAAGTAATTACTACCTAAGCTAATCTACACAGTTAGTACGTAAGAGGTTAGGGGAATGTTAGAATTTTTGTTGAATGAGTGGAAGGACTAGGACATGCCTCAAAAGACAATGTCATTAAACTCTTCACGAGAAACTTCCACAACCCCATAGTATGATTTAAACTTTGGATGCCTTCAGAGACACAATGATTATGCTTATATGTTGCATTGTCAAAGCAAAGAGCTTAAGCATGGAAGGGGAAATATTTTATCATAACATAGAGAGCAATGGAGATGGCTAAAATAGAAGATGAAAGAGACCCTTAAGAAATGGAAACAATAAAGGCACAAGGACATTTGTATTGCACATTGGGAGGGGTCCTTGGATTCATTTCTCTCTTCATGTGGTTTTTATGAGAAGTGAATCATGTTACTAATTAGGTTTCTAGGTTTGTTGTACTATAGCTTTTATGATAGGCTTTCTACAAATTGAGAGAAGGATTATAATGCAATATATGGTCTATATTTTCTTGTAATGAAACTCTCTACACATCATGGCAATGTACACCCTATGCATTCATGATCCAATAGTTTATTTTTAGACCAAAGGCTCACTTGTATGCTTACTAAATGTGTGAAATCTCTAGGAAGATGAGATATTATAATAGTGATAATGCCCATCAACTAGAGTGATGTTTGTATGCAACTTGAACTTCTCTAAGTACATGATGATGATCTTCTACTTTTTGCATGAATGAGGCTACTATGCCATAGCTTTTATTGAATGTTATTTCATTTTGCTAATTTATTCATTGTTCAAGTGAAGTGTAGCTAACTTGCTAACAACTTATTCATTTTGTTAATCTATTGGACATTTATACACTATGTATCCATAGCTAGATCGATGATAGTGGTCTAGCCATTGACCCCTCCAGATATTTTTTTGCTAGCTAACTTGCTATGTGCATCCATATTTTCCTAAAAAACCTAACAGTGCTACCTCCCCTCTTTGTTTGTATCCCTATTTTCCTCAATGTTTGTCTCAGTATATATTTCCCTATTTACATATTTATTTGCCTTGGTATAGCAAGATATATAGAGAGATATATATATAGAGTTGCATATTGAGGCAAATAAAGATATTTTGATACAAAGGTATATTGGGAGATATACTATTTAGGTGCATATTGAGACAAATAAAGATATTTTAATACCAAGGCACACAACACCATTTATAACAATGATGGGCGCTAACATTAACAAGATGTCACTATCTCCTCTATAGACATTAGTGAAATGGTTCTCTCCTATGTGCATTGTGTCAAGAGGATGATAGTCTTAGTAGAAGATTCTCCCTTAAGGAACAAGTTTATAATGATGCTTGTCTATTCTAATAGATGACATTCATTAGTATATGCATGGTTGAAACCACTAGCTAGTGATTCCAAAACACACATTAACTAGTCAAGGTAGTTATGTGATTTAGGAGTTTTTGGGTATAGTTCTTTAGCTAGGATACCAATGGAGTAATTAGACTATTTATACTATGGTTGGCCAACTTCTAGTTCACAATTATAGATTTGTTATGGGGATATCTTGCATTTTGAGAAAGAAGAGTTTATTTTAGAAAATTAAGGAGAAAGGGTGCACACACACACACACACACACACACACACACACACACACACACACACACACACACACACACACACACACACACACACACACACACACACACACACACACACACACACACACACACACACACACACACACACACACACACACACACACACACACACACACACACACACACACACACACACACACACACACACACACACACACACACACACACACACACACACACACAGAGTTCAATGCTTTTGTGCGCCATAGTGCACCTTTGTTTCTTGCTTCTCATAGTAGATTATCCTATGTCATATCATTTTCCACCAAGATAATGTGTGCTTCTTCCTCCAAACATGGTCATTTCAAATATAGTTCTTTGCTCTTCTCTTTGGTTCCTTCCTTTTCACATAGAATAGCTTCACTATAATGTCATCATGTACCTCTTTACAAAGCACAAGAGCACAAATATATGCCAAATCAATCATATTCATCTTGGAGAAGCTTGCATAAGCATTGCTAGACAAGGACCAGTATGAAGTTATATGCTACATCCTATAGACATGTAATCGAAATGCATCACATGAAGGAAGCCTTGTTACCAATCATTGAAAGAGAAATCATACGCTTAAATGAAATTCCAAGGGAATTAAGAGAGAGAAAGAGACAAAAAAAACATAATGGACTTATCTAGAGGAAATAGGGGAAAAAAGAGGCTATTCAATCTTACAAAACAATATATATCTCAAATTTCATGTATGAATATTCATCAAAATGAGGAAGAATCAAGCTTGTCAAAGAAATCATGAAGAAAAAAGACCTTATAAGAATTTTGAAAATAGTAGAGATGTATGATACCATAGATATCAATCATAATGGTTATTGTGCTCTCACTAGATTATGATTCCAAAATCTTAGATGCAGTAGAATAATGGAATTCGGCTTACCTAGATCCCTTTCAATTTCAACTACTAAGTTTGCATTGAATCAATGGATTCCACTAGTTTTTAGAGATTATGTTCATATGGGAGGGCTAATGTCTTATGAAAAGAAAAGAAAAATCCTATCTTTGAATACGACACATTTAATAATATTTGGGTGGATCTCTAGAATGCAGAAATTGAAATGATTAATATGTATAAGCCAATTGTGGAAGAATGTGTTGATATTTTGAATCTTGCCATAGCATTTGATAAAGCACAAATTCAAAAAAAGGACAAAAGATGAAAATGGTCAAATTTTTGTAATAAATAGGGCACTAGAGTATAGGAACAATAGGGAACAAAACTAGAGCATAAGATTTCATCTGAGATGGAGATTTGGTGTGACTTAAATACCAATTAAGAATCATCAAAACCTAAAATCATTGTTTTCCCACACAATTAAAGAGTCTTATAGTGAGAGAATTTACATTTTTCAAAAAATATGAATATACAAAAGACATATGGAGTTTCATTTTTCAAATTTCTCTTTGGAATGTTCATATTTATTGCATGGAGAGAGTAGAATAATTGTCAAGTTGCTTAGGTTGCATCTTAATTATGCACATGCAAGTAAGCTAATATCTTTGTCAAATAAGTGCATTGATAAATTTGAGGTATTACTCTCAAAATGAGTTTCCATGAGGGTTAAGTTCACTTGAAAAAAGATCCAATAGTTTCAAGGAAAAGAAGAGATATCTTAGTAGATGTGTCTATTATGATAGATGTGGCTTGCATATTGCACATGCCTTAGAATATATGTTTGAAGACACCTTGATGTCTCTCTAAAAGTGCTTAGGAATAGAATACATCATATATGCATCAACAAGATTGAAAATGTTCAATTACAAATCTTGTTTATGCAATCAAGGAGGCATGGGGAAAAGGGATATCACTTTTTATTTGGTAAGCTGGTTAGTATTTTTGGAATATAACTATAAATGATATACATTGACTATTGTTTTTTTCTACATAGCACATTCTTCGTATTCATGGATCTTATTGTGTGGAAGAGCAAGGGCCCTAGCAATATAAAGTAGCCAAGGAATAGAAAATTATTATTGCTAAGTATATACACCATTATTTCATAGTATAAGACATGGTTAAGGAGTTATAAAAAACAATACTCTTATGGAGATATTCAATTGGTTTTCATAAAGCCATTATATGTATAAGATAATTCTATACAAAGCTAGCTTTCTAAAGTCTTTACATCCTTTTCCTCCTCAAGCAACTTTCCTTTGTAATTAAAAAATTGTATCCTCTTGTAACCACTATGGGTTTTACATCTATTTAACTTACTAGTAAAGCATAAGATAAGAATGCTAGGAAGTATTGAGCTTTGGAGGAAAAATAGACAAGACCATACCCAAAAGTCCAAGTGGCAACTATCTCTTCTAGAAAATGTTACTTTTTTTGGCATTATATTGGAACCTTGATTAAGCAAGAAGCTATGGTTCCTTATCTAAGTAAGTGTTATGGAACACCATAAAAATATGTTGACTGGCCTTCATTTGGAAAACTATAATATATAATGGTAGGCATGACTAGTTTTTATAACCTTCAGCTGTATATGAATTCCATGAGTCAATCGATGTCTCCTTGATAACTTTGAGTTCTTCTACATACTCAATTTCAATCGATGTCTCCTTGATAACTTTGAGTTCTTCTACATACTCAATTTGTTTTCTTCCAAAACTAGAAATTCCAAACCTCTCTTCAAGCTAGTTAAGTTCCTCTTTAATCATCAATAACTCTTTCTCATGCTCTTTTTCTTTGCTCAAGCAAAGAGACAATGCTTTAGATGCATCAACAAATTTCTCATCTAACATTTGGGGTATCTAGTTTAAGTATTTCCTTAGACTAATTTTTAATGTCAAGTATACCATTAGCATCAACACAAGTCTTTGGAATAACTACTAAACAATAATCTTCTCTCAAACTGAAGAGCTTATGGATACTTGATACTAGCAAAATACTCATTGTCCTTCATGGAAAGAGTTGGAAGAGAAGGCACAATATAGTTAGTAAGAGACTGGACTCTTCAATCACTTTCTTAAATGACACAGCTTCAGAGTGAGCCACATCAAGTTCTTTTGCTAAGTATGCCTCCATTTAAGGATCCACATGCTACTATGAACCCTTATTATTCACCAACTCCTTTAGTAGGAAATAGCTAGAAGAACTCTTTGCTTCCACTTTCTCTTCACATTAAATTGAATACTTCACAATAACATAAATAATTAATGTAGTAAGCTTTGCCATTAGCTTATATCTCTTTTGGAGAATGAGTGCAAACTACATTTTGTGTAAATAATTTTTCCAAAGAAAAGACTCTAGGTTTCTAGAAAAAAATGGCTTCTTTGCAAGTGGAACTCCAATTGGTGGTTGAATAAAATCCTTTGAATCTACCTACATCAAAGGCCTTGCTAAATAGTCAAATTGAGCATAGTCCTCTTTACAAAAGTTCATGCAATAATTTACCCACTAGATCAAGGTTCCACTCAAGGCTGCATGTATCAATCACGACAAATGAATAAGTCAATATCATTCTAAATAATAAATTATAGCAATCTCTATAAGAGAGTGATTTCTATAATTTGGGAGGGGCTAGGTTTTTTGTTAAAGCTTTGAATTTACTAGGGATTCTCTTCGATTTTCTTGCACCTGTTGGAGAGCTTGGAGAAGTAGCTAAAACAACATCAGAAGCAAGGGTTTCTAGAACCTTTTTGAATCCTTAGGGTTAATAGAGGGTCTTTTTCTTTTTCCTTTTTTCATCAAATCTTCATCAGGATACTAGCATAGAACTTGTGTCCTATGATATGATGAAGGTTATTTCAAAAGACAAAGACAGTAGAAAACCCATAAGAAATATGCAATGAGATTTTGCAAATATGTGTGATAGCTAGAGTTGGAGTAGCCCTTGAAGGACCATATTTGCACCATAACTAACAATAGGGAGCTTGGTTTGCCAAAATGATGCAAGAGGAAGTCTCTAATATGATGGAAGGAGGAGGGGTCTAACAAACCTCATTGTTGAGTAGGGGGTTCGAATCGGTCTTACAAATGTCCTATTCACATTTTATCTAAAAACATGAGAGGAAAGCATGAAGGGCAAGGAGAATAGAAAGAGTGAAAAAAAAGGAAACTCAAGATGATCCCTCTAAATAGGCTACATTTTGCTTACTTTTTGACCATTCTTTGTAATTGTCCTATACAATGTGAATGATGACCTTCGACGCTGATCATCCTCCACCTTTATGCTCAAGGAGGAAGCACCCAAGTGTTTTAGACCTTCATGGGATTTTCAAGTAAAAACCTCTAAGATGGCATAGAAAATACATAATAGTGAGGGACACAAAATTTATCAATAAGGAAACTTTATATTATGAAATAGAAAAGGGATAATATATGTTGCATGCCTCAGGACTATGCCCTCGTGATGCTACACATGTGAGGGTCATTCTTGAGTATAGGGAATCACTTGTAGAGTACACACCAAGCTACAATTGAGTCACCACTAGTCCCTATATAGGTGCATTTGGCACCAATACCAAGGCACACCTACAAAACTCCAAATGATGAAGGGAATCCCACACTTTCGTGCCTACACAAGGGATTGTTGTCCTCAATAATCTAAGGCTTGTTTCCTTTTAACTCATTCCAAGGTCTTAAAATAGCTCATTCTAATAATTTGATAAGAGTTTGCCAGTCTAGAACTTGACTCATTCACGAACTCTTAACATAGCTTATACTATCAAGCTAGCCATGTTTACCGCACTATGACTTGGGGATCTTAACATGACTTTTTCAATCAAGCCAATTAGTGTCCTAACTTATTCATTCTCATTTCAATCCATCCTAAGCTCAATTGCATTTGAAAAGTGGAGGCTTCAAAGTCCTAACTTATATTGGCTTGTCTCTTATCACTTCACATGCCAATAAGTTGTCAGACTATTAGGGTAAAGGAATAGTGGATTGTAACTGGTGGTTAGATCTAGGATTGGATTGGGTGAAGGTCATAAGGTCTCCAACTTCATGGGGGTGCACCAAAGTCTAGATTATGAGGTTTTAAATTTGTATTATGAGCTAACTAATGGCTACCTCTAGGATCAAGTTGGGTGAAGGTCACAAGGTCTCCAACTTCATGGGGATGCACACATCTTCAAAGAATAATGTCTAGGCCTCAATGATAAAGCTATCCTCCCCACAAATGATATAGTTAGGTGCTAAGTAGAATACAATTCTTGTCTCTTATAGGATCTTGATGTGGGAGTGAGTCATGTATCAATAGGTTTGTGATATCCTTTTGCCAATTAGGGGTGACTAAGATACATGCTTGAGTAAGGTAGCACCTATGATATTGGAAGGATTCATTAGCCTTGGAGGACCTCTAGAAGGGGGTGGAAGGACTCAAGATTTGGGAAAGAGGACGAGAGATGTGTGCATATAGGTTAATGAATCAATAGTGATATCTAATGTGACCTAAAAATGAGGGGACTACCTTAATTGATGTTGGGTTGGGCATCTTGAGTATGGCAATCATTTTATTTGGATCGAGGGCAAGGCTATCTACTAAAATGGTGTCAAGTCAAGGTTCCCCTAGTCATAAGAAAGTGGCACTAACCTAGATTAAGTCTTAGCTCAATTTTTTTATATCACACTAATATTTTTTCAAGTTCTTCAAGATGTAACTTGAAGGCCTCCAATGGCATCATACCTTTGTCACATGAAAAGATGTAAAAGTCATTAAGAGATATTCAAAGGGAATCATTAAGAAATGGTTGGAAGATTACCATATGCTAGGGGTTTTTAAAACCCAAAAGCAAGCTTATCCTATTGGAATGTTCCCCATTGTGTGACAAAGATGGCTCTCTCTCTCTCTCTCTCTCTCTCTCTCTACACACACACACACACACACACACACACACACACACACACACACACACACACACACACACACACACACACACACACACACACACACCAATTGGTCTTTATGTGATTACATTGATGTATACCCACCTAGTTGTAGCCTCTAAATCCATCCATGAAACTGTAAAGACCATGGCTCTATCCTTTAAAACTCTAACGATATAAGAAATAGAAAAACGTTTGCTAATAATGGCCTTGTTTAATGCACAAGAAGTAATACAAATTTGGATTTTTTCATTATTTTCAGGAATAATTATGATAGGGGTAAGAGATTTTGAGTTTTCTATGAGTGTGATGACCTTTTTTTGAAGCCTTTTGTACAATTCTTACTTGACTTCTAATGCATACTTAGGGTTGAGCTTATATGCTCATACACATACTCAATGGGCATCATTATGGAGTGGAATGCAGTGTTGACTATGTTGCAAGTGAATGGTTGAGCCTCCAAGAGTTAATGTAGGATAGAATCATGGTTAAATTCATGCACGTTCCTTGCTTAGGGTCGATTTGTCAATTATCATTTTATTGCAAAATGATGTCCTAACTTAGAATGGCATGCCTATCTAATGAACCCTTAATAGCATAATTGCGGTAGTGTGCCATCAAAAACTCCCTTTTAATATCCAAATTTTGTTTTCTAGGGTCACTTGAGTCTAGCCTCATAGAGGAATATTTGCTCCATTCCCATGAGTAATAATATGTAATAAGGTTCTTAAATAACTTCTAAGGTCTGATAATAAATTTTTAGCATCAATTATGGATAGTTGCTTCTATAAGTCAACTTGAATTGAAGTAAACCTATGTCACACTTGGTTAAAAGAAAGTGAGTAACAAGGAAGAGATAATGCATTGATCTTTCTATCCATAAGGCAAAGCCTCACCTTGGCCCCCTAAAACAACACAAGGTTGGGATCTATGAGAATTTCGTATGATAGTCAATGTTCAACCTTTCCTAAAATTCTCCTAACCTATCACAATAGGGTTCATTTACATAAACTAGGCATAACACTAAGACAAGATCAAATAATATTTAGAGGATAGTGGCAATAATATACTTACCCATACCTTCTTCAAGGTACAACACCCAATCGACATTTTGTCCCTTAGATTGGGACTTGTATCCAAAGCGTATGGATACCTGTGCCCAACTTCTATGGGGGACAAAATCCATATAATCAACCCTTTATTTAGAATAGGTCCTTCTAATGTCCATAGATGTTAGGCCATAAAGGTTTTCTAACCACTGGACCTTCAACCAATGTGTCGAGGAGTGTCCTTCCAGGTCACATGGCTTTACTAGCAAATCTTTTCGTGATGTGATCATGAAGGTGACCCACTGATGTATAAAACCCTCATCCAACAAGCCCACAAAACAAGTAAAGCTTTCCCCCCTAGGGGATTCTCAAAGCTCAATCAACAACCAAGAGAACAACCTATCTTTAGCTAGGAAAACATTTCTTTTGTCTAACAACAAAATGTATCTTAAAACGTTTCGATAAAGACAAATAATTCCCACTGAATATTCAACAAGGGAAAATAAAATTTGTAACATATTCCTACTAAGGGGATACAATTGTCCTAGAATTCAACACATAACTTTTTGATACATAAAGGTTGTTCATTAGTTTTCATCATGCATGGTTAAATCTAGGTAGCTTCATGTACTTATTTTCATTTCTAGGGCATTCTAGTTTATTATAATCTCTTGAAGATAGTCCTAGAGCTTAGTTACCAAGTCATCTCGTTAATTTTGATCCATCCTCTAGTTCATTGGTTTGCAAGTTGCAATCATACTTCATGAGACATTATTTTATATAACACTTCCTTGTCAAGGAAATAAACTAAGATTATTAACCCTATAATACCTGTTGAGAATCAGAGTTTGCAGCAGTAGAATGTGTGCACAAGAGGGAGAGAAGAGCTCAAAGTACAAGAATGAAATCTTGCTTACTAAGTTGCTTAGAGTACAACTTGGGTACACTCTCTCACAAATGATAGTGACCCATAGGTTGTTTATATAGCCCTTTGCCAGCTAGGGTTAGGGTTTCCCCTGCCCCTAGGGCTATTTACACCCATTTGCCCTTATACTCCCTTGCTTATAGTGGGTTTCTATGCCCATCTTCTAACACCCCCCCTCAATGCCAGGGTGGCATTGGATTACAAGACATGTAAAAGATCCCCCCCTTTTTGGGATGCCTTTATAAATCAGGCTTACAAGGTTGTTTTGGGTAGATGATTTAAATAGTCAAAACGGTCGATCTTCATATGAATTGGAGACATAGTTGGCCACCAATTCTTTGGGTATTTCAGGAGTGTTGGGGCATTTACTTGTTATATTCCCTGTCTTCTTGCATTTGTTACATTTCGTCTTCTCGGGATACTTCTTCCAGCAGTTGTTTACAAGATGTCCTTTTTTCTTACAAAAAGAACATTTAGTGAGAACTGTATGAACCAATACTTGTTCACGAGAATTTGAAGTTGCTTGACTGTTGCTGCTTTCTTTGTGGTTCCTCTTTTCTTCATCCAAACAGGATTGAATGGTACTTGCCAAAGTAGGATCTGGAATGTTGGTGAGAGTGGTTACAAGAGTAGGAAACACCTGTTTTACAGCTTTTAGGAGAATAGCAATAGCATCTTCTTCAAGTATTGGAGCTTGTACAGAAGCAAGCTATGCCATAAGTCCCTTCATATGAGAAATGAATTTTCCCAAATCTTCTCCTGAACGATATTCCAAGCTAAAGAATTCAATTTTAAGGAAGATTTTAGTTTCTTGCTAGTGGCTCCATAGAGCTTTTCAAGCTCATCCCATTTTTCTTTAGCAGTGTTTAGTTGATCAACATGATGAATCAGGGATTCATCTAAGTGTAGCATTATGATTGCTTGAGCACGCTGGTCATCCTCTATATCAATCATATTTTCAGAGTTTACAACTCTATTGCTTTGAATAAGAGGCCAATACCCTCTCTCCATCATTTTGTATTTTATAAGTACCTGCCATGGGTGGAAATCCTTACCATCAAACTTTCAAATTCGAGGACGGACATCAGCATGTGTTGTGGTCATTGGGAAGGTCTTACCACTTGTTAGGACAAGGGCAGTGTCTAGTCCCTTACAAACCTTTCACTAAATGCGGAAGTAAATTTAGACAAAGTGAAGTCAAAGTTGCAATGAAGAGAAGGGCTGAAAATCATATAAGTGTAATATTTCAAAGTATGACTTTGGTGGTCCTTTCTTATGTGCAAGCTTCTTCCGTGGTTTAATAGTCTTTTTAGGTTTTAATGAAGTAAACCTAGACTGGACTTCAGGCTCCTCCTTGTGATACGGCTTAGTGGATGAAGCTTGTGTTGGACACGGTTTGTCTATGATCTCAATGCTTGTTGTTGATGATTCCGAGGAGAGTATGATGACACTCATGCTATGTACTTGAGACAATGTCACTTACGGTATGCAATACACTTCTTGTGCATAATGGTCTATGTGTTCATTTTACACATAACCTTACAACAGTATATCAAGAGGAATAAAAAACTCACTGGGTTTTAGTGAATGCCCAGCAAGCTATTCAACTAATGATTTATGATTAGTGTTTAAGAAAACACTATTGTCAAGCTTAGTGAAGAGCTTGATTGGAACCCGGTTGGAAGTCGGCTTCCCGATGCTTGGTGATGTCCGTTGAGCATGCCCAAGAGCTTTAGACTCTGGAATAGGATTCAGAGACTCTGCTTCAGTGATTAGAATCACTGTTAATGAAGCTCAGAGTGTAAAAATGCCAAAATGTCAAGCTTGGAGCTTGTTGGCTATGGCTGCCCAAAAAGTCAGAGTTAAGGTTTGGCTTGTAGCAACCAACAGAAGAAGAATTTCTCATAGCCCTCTTAGCTAAGGATAGCCCACTTGAGGGGCTATCAAACCCCTATGGTAGTGGCTGAGATTGCGCCGCTTGCTGCCCACGCCAGGTCAGGAAACGCCACACTGTCAGAAACTGCGCCGTTTCTGGGATCTTGACAATGCTGGCCTCACACGTGGACGTCAGTGTTTGAACTGACGAGGAGCTGCGCCCTGATGTGGAAAAAAGATTTCCGAAGAAAGCTCAGGCTAATATGGCCTCCTTTGTCCTCCTCAAGTCCTCCAATGGAGGCAGGTTGCAGGCAACTATGGAGGAAAGAAGGATAGGATGAAGAAAATGATAGCTCATGTGCACTTAGTGATGACTGATGCTGAGGGAAGCTGAGGAGATCAGAGATGGCTCTGATACCATGTTGAGAATCAGAGTTTGAAGTAGTAGAATGTGTGCACAAGAGGGAGAGAAGAGCTCAAAGTACAAGAATGAAATCTTGCTTACTAAGTTGCTTAGAGTACAACTTGGGTACACTCTCTCACAAATGATAGTGACCCATAGGCTGTTTATATAGCCCTTTGCCAACTAGGGTTAGGGTTTCCCCTGCCCCTAGGGCTATTTACACCCATCTGCCCTTATACTCCTTTGCTTATAGTGGGTTTCTATGCCCATCTTCTAACAATACCTTCCTATTATGATAAGTTTTTACAATTTATTAGCACACTTAGTACCATGAAAGTTGACTATAACCCTTCAAGATGATCTAATCATGGTTTATTTATATCCCTTAAAACATGATGAAACAATTACCATTAGTACTAACATTTAGATTATAAGGATTACTATCACATAAGGCAAATCCATCAACAAATCCCAAATTTCTTCTAGTATGACGAGGCCATGAATACCTTCACCTTTAATGAACAATCACCCCATCACTTAAATACAAGTATCTATTAACTTAGCTATTGATGAGTTAGAGCTAAGGTTGAGAAAGGAAATTATTGAGAGAGAATCACAAGTTGGCCATGGCTGCAATTCAACGGATCAAAACCCATTATAACCACCCAAGAGGGGTAAATCACAAGAGTAGGAGAAGAACTATAGGGAGGTACCTAAAGTCCTATACAAATCATAGGCTTGATGTGATCTCACTTAAACTAGAAGTGTTTCTCTAGCTTGATTTAATGCTCCCATGGTCCTTCAAGCTCCTAAAGCTCTATAGGGGGTACCTAAAGTCCTATGCAAATCATAGGCTTGACGTGATCCCACTTTGACAAGAAGTGTTTCTCTAGCTTGGTTTAATGCTCCCATGGACCTTCAAGCTCTAACGCTCTAATCCTTTGGTTGATGTGTGTGTGTGTGTATATATATATATATATATATATATATCTCTGTGCCGTGCCTAGCGTGACCCTCGTGTGACATCCCTACCATGATGGAGCTAGCGTGATGTCAGATGTGTCATGAGGACCTGATGCGACGTACCTGGCATGATGTCAAACCTGTCATGGTGTCCAACCTGTTGGGAGGGACCTATCATGATGCCAGACCTGTCGTGAGGCAGTATCCCTTTGATGTGAAGCAAACCCGTTGTGAGGCGAACATGTCTCTGGTGTGAGGCTGACTTGTCTTGAGTGTGAATGTACTTGGCGTGAGGCAAACATGTCATTAGCACTATAGTGATGCAGAGATGTGCTGAATGCATTGACGCAGGCGTACTGTATGTAGTAATATACTAACACAAACCTAGATGCCAATGTACTGAGATTGCAGATGTAATCAAATTGATATGACATGAATGTACTCAGAATGACATGAATGAAGACCTGGGTGAATGTATTGATGCATTGGCTTGTGGACTACGCAATGATGCATTAACTTTGATTTTGATCATGTCTTGGAGTATGCAGTAATGCACTAACTGGGGCTGAAAATTGTATCTCCACAATGACTATAAACAATGTGAAGGCATTTGGGCTCGTAAAAGATAATTTGGCTTGAAAAATTTAGTGAGGGTTTAGGGAAACCCTTGAAATTTGCAGGAATCACAGAAATTGCTCAGATTTGATAGTACAAAGTACAAGTTGAGTGGCTTTGCAGACAATGTGTGAGAGTGGATAACGTAGACAAATGTAAGCATCAAACCATGGAAAATGAATATCTGGGAGATGAATCTGATCAAGAACTAACAAAACCATCCATGGAAGCAATGTTCAACACCCCTTCTAAGAACACACAGTACAAGGCGTATGGCCATAGGGTCCGTGATTGGACCACCGTCTCCCCAGCAGGCATGGAAAGACCTCATGCACCATGAATGAAAAGAAATACGAAGAAATTCATCTCATGATTCGCTCTGAACTACGAATTATGAGACAATAATTGGATAAAGAAATACGAGAGTAGGTCAAAGCCAAACTGATAGTAAATCAGAGGGCAAAAATGTAAGACATGCAGATAAAGATTAAGAATGACTTACAAGCACAAATGCCGTCTGAAATGCTCATGCTGAAAAACTAAAATGTTGAAAGTGGTAGATGCCTACAAATCTGGAATCTTAGAATTGGGGGAAGAATTGAATACATTTAAGAGAAAAGAAATGAACGTGCAAGAAGACCTACAAAAAGAGAAAGAGGCTTTGAAGGCATGCAAAAGGGAGGTTCACTCATGGGCAGAAGTGGCAAAGACAACACAAAAGCAGATAGAAGAAGTCAGCCCATGGATTGAGGTAGTAAAAAAGAATAAGGGAACATCAATGAACAAGAATGAAGTAATGAATGCTACCTTGACAGAAGAGGCTAGGAGACGGCAGGCTAGGGTTTTACATGTACGGGTAGTAGGATGGGAGAAGAAGAGCAACCCACAAGAAGATGCTAAGACACTTGCTAACAAAGTTGGGGCTTTAGATGTACCTATCGTCAGTGCTTGGAGAGTGGAGAAAGAGGACTCTAAGTCCAAGGCTCTAATTCTTCACTTTGGAGACATCGAGAAAAAAAAGGCCTTCCTCTCCAAGAGGAGAGCCCTCAAGGGTGAGAAGATTTATTTGGATGAGGACCTTACCCCATCACAAATAGCGCATCACAGAGAGAACACATGCCTAAGGTATTTGAGGCTCGCAAATAGAGAAGTGGGTTGTTTATAGGCATGGACGAGTCATCATCACTGACAAAAGGACTTCATGACGATACAAGGCCTATGAGACACTTCGGATGTCAATATGGAATTGTAATGGAGCCCTATGCTTGGATGATGGTTACTTTGAAGATAGCTTCCAAAACATAGATATAGCAATGTACACAGAAACACACCAATGTGAAGGTAGTCGACTACCATACGTGTGGGGATACAGGTGGGAAAGTTTATTTCGTCCAACAGCTAGAAAACTAGGAAGCACTAGGTGTTCTGGGGGTGTGGCCATACTATACCAAGAAGACCTCAAAGGGATAGTGCAAGTAATGAAAAGAGATGATGATGCATGATATTTATGGATTAGGATACATGCAGGAAGACCATGGGATATATTCGTCACAATATGCTACTTTCCTCCTGCAAATTCTACCTATGCCACACGAGATGAATCTCCCTTTGATGTACTTTATGAGGATATCATGAGACATGTTAGCATTGGGGGCATACTATTAGTAGGAGATATCAATGCACGCACTAGAGATAGACATAGTGACTTTTATATGCATGATAATGCCATGTTCAAAGAGATCGACATAGATGAAATAGGTCTACGCAAGAGAGCCCAGGATAAAGAAGTGAGTACCTATGGGACACAGCTATTGACTTTGGGAAGTGCACATAAACTAGCCATCTTTAATGGTCTCCCACAATGGCCAGAATCTGACAATTTGACATGTTGGAAACACAAAGGAGGGGAAATTACAATGGACTACTTGATAGGCTCACCAGCATTGATACCAAACATCCAAAATTTTAATATATTTAAGAGACCAATTGGCATAGCAGCAGATCATGCTATTTTGACATTCATGCTCTCTTGTGTACATATGAAATAGGAAACACCATGCCTCCCTAAACATCCCAAATACTACTTTACATAAGACACCTCACACATCTACAGTGGTTCTCTGCAGACCACTTTACATACATTGTAAATCGTTGGAAGAATGCACAAGGGATTTAGCAGAGGCCATACATGAATCAGCATTGTATGCATTCCCACACACCTTGCCCCGATGTAGACCCACACAATCTACTGCTCCCCAAAATAGCTGGTATGATGATGAGTGTAGAGTCACTCAAGCTCACTTTACAGAGAGAAGTGGACCTAGGCACTCGGACACATTGCCAAAATCAAAGGCGTTCTTCAAACGCCTTGTGCGGAAGAAGAAATGAGACTACTTAGTGAAAGCAAAAGCAGAGATATATTAGCTATTTTTGGGGTGGGATAGCAAGAGCGCATGAAAGATGTTTCATGGAAGACAAACCCCCATACAGATTACATCATCAAATGCTTGGCTTCCCTATGGGAGACAGTTGTATGACCTGCCAGGATAGCCACCTATGTAGCCCCCCACGAGCTTGTAGGCCAACATAGTGGTCTTTCTTCACATAGAAAATGGTTAGAGATGCAATTTATAGATTACAAAATGGGAGGGCACAAGATGAGGATGGATTAGTAGCAGAACATTTCTCACATGCTTGTGACATATTAGCACCCATATTAGCACATATCTTCAATAGAGCAATATGTGAAGGTTTCCATATGAGTTGGTCCAACAAAACTATAATTCCGCTATTTAAAAGTGGTGATCCCTTGATTCCTAGCAACTAGAGGACTATCATGATCGGTCATACTTTGGCCAAGATATATGGATCTATATTGGAGCATGAACTCACTGAGTGGGCTGAAATGCAAGGCAAGAGAGCACAAGGACTTTCAGACAAGGATATATCATGTTGTACCATATTCTCACACTTAGAGCCATTATTGAGGAGGGTCAAGCCCAAGACAAGAGGATCTATTATTGCTTTGTAGACTTTTGCAAAGCTTTTGATACAATGCCTCGTACACGCATCATGCAAAGGTTGCAGGACATTGGAGTACTAGAGGGTATAGGATGGGGTGTCTATGCATTATATGAGGCAGTGACAAGTCATGTACGAGCACCTGGGGGGATATTTGAGAGGATTGTCAGTACCATAGGAGTCAAACAAGGATGTCCACTATCACCCACATTGTTTGGTCTATACTTAGATGAAGTGTCCGATTACATAGATCGAGGAGGAGGAGCTGGAACCAGCCTGGCAAGGGCGCCGATATTATTGTATGCTCATTCAAAATTTAATGGAGGGATTTTAGTGCCATCTAGATGCTTTGCACATCTTTTGTAGAGATAAAGACCTCACAGTGGACCTTGGAAAGACCAAAACCATGGTTTTCAATACTTCAGTAGCATGGGTGACTAGATCTATGTACCAATTCACATTTGGGGCAGACATTTTGGAGCATGTGAGGAAATATGTCTATTTGGGGTTCACCTTCTCTGGCCCACGTTTTTCGTTGAGAGGGGCACCAGACGCACCTCTGGCACGTTGACAGCAACCCTCTTACAAACATAATCAACCACAAAACCAGGGACAAAGCACACAAAATCTATGTGTATGGCTCTACCATTAATCTCAAAATTAAAAAGAAACTATAAATCTCTTTTTTAATAATGAACAATTTTTTTATCTTCATCATCTTCATCCATAGCTTCAACCATTATACAATAAAAAAAGGGAAAAGAGGAGTTTCTGCACAAAAGACAGAGGAGAGAGAAGAGAGGAGAGAGAACAAATTTTTGGCACCACTAAAAAGGAGAATATGCGGTTGGACAAGAGAGAGAAGGGAAAGAGGCACATAACCACTTGTGCACTCCACCCCACCTCTTCCCCAAAAAGCACACCCCTTCGTATTTTATTATTTCTTTGAAACTTTGATACATTTGATATTATAAGACCTTTGGCCTTTGATTTTGAGTATTCCTACCCTTTCCAAATGCATGCGCGTAACACTTTTGTGTATATCATTTATTTATGATGGATGTGGATGTGGATGTGGCCTCCTCATATCTCTATCTCTTTTTGGTGATTTTGTAACAATATATTTATTATATTTTTTACAAAAGATGAAATTAAATATATGCATGGATATTTTTGTGCCTTGTTTTTATGCTTCTTTTGGTGTCATCATATTCCTCCCACACTGAAATGTGAAGCATCCTCGCAAACCTTGTCAAAGAAGAACCACTGTCTAACACAAACAACTTCCAAAATTGTTAGTAAAACAACATCAATCACAAGGCCTAACCATGGTAGGGTATGGGACTCCAAATCCACGACCACCAGAGTAAGGGAACTCCTGCCTCAATCATACTCCCACACTGAAAAACTTGTATAGTCTTCAAAGGATAGGGTTTTGTCTTCCACAAGGAATCACAAGCACAACTTTCTCCATTCCAATTGGGGAAATAAGGGGATAGCATAAGGGTATACTTGTGTAAAAAGGATTGTTCTTTATGGATTGATGTTCAATGTTATTTGTTTAAATGGTTTTCTTCTTAGGATATTGGGGCTTCTATTGTGTCTCTCTTTGCTTAGAAGACAAAAGGAATGTAATTTTGTCCACTATGTCATGTTAGAATTGGGTAGGAAGTGAGATGGAATTGTAGGAGTAAGCTTTAACCTTAGATTATCCATATGAAATGGTTATTTTAAACTAAATCTTCTAAGGTTCCACCTATGTCCCATTTCTATATAGAGGATGAGATAGATAGGAAGATGCATTGGGTGAATGAAGGACCAAATTTGCAAAAGAATGTGAGACATTGTAGAGGACATAGGAAAGCATGGGAACATGGCTGAACTTTAAAGGTCATAATTTTATCTAAATCCTTCAATAATAATTTTTAAATGGTTAATTAAATTTAAAAGTGATTCATGTAAAATGGTTTATTCCTTTCCATTATTGAAATGAAATGCTTAAAGGATCTTGAATTTGCCCTCGTAGGTCGCAATAGGGCTATGGGAAGATTTTGGAGGGAAGGGAAATCAATCACGCTTATTGAGGGGCCATGGTATGATCATGATCATGATGGTGAGTAGATAGTGATAGCCTATGAGACCATTGTTGTAATGTTACGTGGAAGGAGGGAAACGATTAAAAAAATTTTTGAACAGAAGGGAAAAACCAAAGGTCATGGCAGAAGGAAGGATAGGGAAATAGGCATTTTCATCTTGCCAAAGCCCTCATCCTCTTTCCGTTGTGCATCTTCATGTTTTTCTTTTCCTTTCTCTTTTAGAAATTTTTATCTCTCTTGCTCTCTCTCTCTCTCTCTCTCTGGGTTGGCACCCACGTGGCCCCAACTTTTAATGGTACCAAGCATGCCAGCTCGTCGATGGCAGGAAACGAAACAGGAGGAGGAGGTGGGGAGGTACCCCCCCGCCATTCGACCGTATCATCTGATCCTCTCTCTCTTTGTCTCACTGCTTCTAACAACGCTTATCTAACTGCCTCTACCTGTGTCTTTGCTATCTGTAGACGTCTTCTCATCCTCGGTTCATTTATTCCTCTCTTCCTGCGGGACGGAGACATGCCTGCCTTTTCGACCTCGTCATAAACCCCCCAGACAACGTCATGCGAGGGGACGAAATGGCAGAACCAGCTGACAGGGATGGTGGCCAGGAAGGCGAGGAGGAACCGGAGGGATCGAGAAGCCAAGGGCAGAGGCGAGCGGGAGCAAGGCCATGGCCATGGCAATGGCAGTGGTCTATCAATTGTGTGACTGTGTGTCTGTTGGTGGTGGCGGTATTCTGCAGCACGCTCTCTCTCTCTCTAGCATGCGTCACGGGGAACGTGCCAATCCCAATCCCCCCCTTTCGGCTCTCTCTCTCTCTCTCTCTCTCTCTCTCTCTCTTTGCAAAGGTAAAATCACCGAACGAGCAATCTTTCTGGACACTCTTGAACTATACAATCTCCATTGCAAGTGGCCTTGTCTACCCGCTGAGACACATCAGTGCAAAGAGCACTGGCCATGCAGTTCCACGTCCTTCTAGGAGGCAATTGCTCGTTCATTTCAACTGTCAGGCGCTACGTTTGGGAACAAAAAGCTCTCTCTCTCTCTCTCTCTCCCTTCCATCTTCTTCGTTTTCATCTACCACTTCCTTCCATCGTGGTCGTCTTGTCGCAAGATGTACAACTACTCTTCTTCTCTTTCATATCCTTCTTCCTGCATATGCTCCCTTCATATCCACCACTTTGGCCTGGCTGGTGCATGATTTGGACCTCTCGATGCACATCCTCTATGTCATCCTTGGTGGAGAGTTTGCGCTTGGCGATGGATTTGCAAGCATACAGCTCGTCAGTGACCTTGTCATAGTGCAGAGATGGGTGACACCGAACTATCCGTGCCCTAATTCTTTGCCTAGGTTGTAATGGTTGCACACATCCTCCATGGGGCGGTTGAGCACAAGTCCGATGGGGGATGGCTTCACTTTTAGTAGTGCAGGAGGATGGGAACCTCGACCATGGCTTCCTGGTTGTCCATTTTGGTTCTGGCTGCCAGGTTGTCCATGCGAGTCAGCATGGCCATTGGCCGATTCTATCTTGGTTTGGGAGGGTGCACTAGTCTCTTGAGCATGGTAAGGAAGTTTAGGGGAAAATGAAAAAGCTTTAAGTAGCTTCTTCTTCTTCTTCTAGTTGATGCATTTGTTTCCTTTGATTTCTATCTCTCTACCTCTTCTACCTTAGAATCTGAGCCTTGTGATGCTTGGCTCCTATTCCTCACAATCTGAATCATCATCTCTTTCTCAAAACAAAACCGATTTACCAGATGCATTGTAGTGAGTGGATGCAGTAGCACAACCCTCACTGTCACTTATCTTCTTCCACTTCTTCTTCTACCTTTGTCCATTTTTACAATGGTATATGCATGCTTGGAGCAGGGGCTGGAGAAAATGCTGGATGGGAAAGTCATCCTTGTCTTCTTCTCCTTTTCCTTGGTCCTCCCCATTGCATTTGCATTTCCCATCACCAGATGATCTCCCCCCTATTGTAGTTGTTGAGATCAACTTCTTCCCAGGCTGCACACCAAAATGACAGCAACCCTCCCACGAACATAATCAACCACAAAACCAGGGACAAAGCACACAAAATCTATGTGTATGGCTCTGCCATTAATCTCAAAATTGAAAAGAAACTATAAATCTCTTTTTTAATAATGAACAAATTTGTTATCTTCATCATCTTCATCCATAGCTTCAACCATTATACAAGAACAAAAGGGAAAAGAGGAGTTTCTGCACAAAAGACAGAGGAGAGAGAAGAGAGGAGAGAGAACAAATTTTTGGCACCACCAAAAAGGAGAATATGCGATTTGACAAGAGAGAGAAGGGAAAGAGGTACATAACCACTTGTGCACTCCACTCCACCTCTTCCCCAAAAAGCACACCCCTTCGTATTTTATTATTTCTTTGAAACTTTGATACATTTGATATTATAAGACCTTTGGCCTTTGATTTTGAGTATTCCTACCCTTTCCAAATGCATGCACGTAACACTTTTGTGTATATCATTTATTTATGATGGATGTGGATGTGGATGTGGATGTAGCCCCCTCATATATCTATCTCTTTTTGGTGATTTTGTAACAATGTACTTATTATCTTTTTTACAAAAGATGAAATTATAATATATGCATGGACATTTTTTTGCCTTGTTTTTATGCTTCTTTTGGTGTCATCACACGTGGATACGCAACACTAGGGGCACTTGAGAGTCAATGTGCTCACATACAATTCCAGGAGCCCCGCACCAAACTCTGGTTGTTTGAAACCCTAGCCACACCTACATTACTATATGGAACAGAGGTATGGGGTTGCAGCTTGTACCACATAGGTGTCTTAGCCCACTCACTAATCAGATTGGAGTAGAGAGGGATTATTATGATGTTTGGGATAGCATAGAAATGCCATTGATCATGATGATAGCACGCATGATTAGGAGAAAGCCCTCCACCCCACATCCCATTGTTAGAGCAGAGTTAGGGGAAACACCTATAGTTATGGAGGCACTCTTTAGGGCAATGACCTCTTGGCATGGACTATGGGAACTTCCACACCATAGATACTCTAGATTGGCACTAACCTCATCTAGACAACTAGCAATAGGAGGCAATAAGAATTGTTGGTTTCCACATATGGCTATTTGGATGAGCCTACATGGTTTGGATATTGACCGTCTTCCACCTTTGGATTATAGCCTTGATTGCCCTACTCTTTCTCTCAGCCGATCAGAGCTGAACCAGGTGATCATAGTTGATATCTTGAGGATTGAGACAGCAAGGACATGGATCCACCCACCACTCCCTCTAGGATCAAGGATGGAGTTCTACATGAGTCATTTCTTATGTCTCTCTTATGATGGTTTCACTATTCGGGTAGCAAATATGGACACCCATCTCTTCCATAATGTACGGGTTGCTATCGAATAGATTTGCACCTCCTCACATAGGCTTTAGATGGAGACAAGCACATGGACAAATACCCTAGCAAAGGATAGGACTTGCGAGCTTTGTTTTTGAGAGCTTGAGATGGAGAAACACTACATATGCAGATACACAGTATACTATGACATATGAGTACGGTACCACTGCCTCTTCTGTTATAGATTTGGACCCCTTCGTCGCATCATGGAGTACGAGGACCAGAGATGCCTAGGTCTTTTTCTCCTGGAGCTCGAGAGGCACAGAACTTCACTATTGCGAGACAAGAGGCCAGCTCATCCAAAGGGGCACACACACAGAGCAGTGATAGACTTCTTCTTCAGAGCCGGCCCTACTAACACTACCAGCCTATCAAAGACAGAGCCACCCAGCCAAACACCTTACAGGACACACCATGGAGTCACATTGGATAGATCCATTTCTCTTCGTTGAGCCAACGACTCCATCTTCCAGGACCACGTCCGAGGAGGCCACACCAAAGTTGGATTAGAGCCATTATCACGAGACACTAAAGAGTCACCACTATGCATATCAGTGAAGCAGCTAGGGACCGCATCATAGCTGAGATCATGTGTAGATCTTGAGATTAGCTATAGCCCATAGTCTTCAGCACACTTTTGTACATGGTTCTATCAGATCTAGTTCTCCTTTCCTTTCCTTTTATTTTCTATCGATGGAACAACACTACACATGGTTCAACCCTAGTATAGTCCCATCGTATAGTTATTTTCAGTATTGTTTCATAGGCCACCCACTTGTTTGTAATGTTATCTTTACCTTACTGATGAGATGGCATTAGACATGGATGTACTCTGGATTTTGTTTCATAGGCCACATTGGCCTTATGTAGACATCAGCATATCTTTCTTTTTGAGTGATATTGGCAAGGAGATTATGAATTTGACATTTTTTGAATTACCCAAGCTCATAACTTGCATGGTAGTGCTTCTCTATGAATATTTTTATGCAAAAGATGAAGATAAAAATGTTAAAGATGAAACAACAACTGGTCTCAATGTTAAATTAAATCTTTAATACATTTTATCTCTTTGTTACTTTGCCTTCAAGACTAGTATTCTTTAATCTTTTGCACCTATTCACACGTGAGGAGTGTGGGATATTATAGTCAGGCATTCATTGACATCATAAGGTATCCTATTTTTTACAAATGAGGTTAATATGGCTTCTATTATGAACAATAGAAATCATGTCAACACAATTGATGCCCACTAGTAGCTTAAGATGCGTGGTTCTCCACACACATGAACAATGAGCGTATGTAGCTGAGGTCATTTTGTATACCCATTGTCTTCCAGAGCACACAAGAAACATCTAAACATTGTGACTGGTAGACTTCAAGTGTTAAGCCTTTTGGGCCTAACAAGAATTATTCATCCTCGTTTATCAAGATAGAGAGTGTATAATGGGAAGGATAGAGGTATGTTGAGGCTCTCATAGGTAAGGTGATGGACTAGTTGTCGTGAGGTGCACAAGTAGTATTCCATGTGTAGTGCAATGTATAATGGTCCAAATGATGCAAGATGGTGTGTTGCTAAGGTCCTAGCTTACCACATTGTGAACTTTTGGATGATCTTAGGCCACTCAAATCCATGAAGTTTGAATGGTCCTATGTAAGCAAGCGATGTGTCAATGAGACTCCAACATATGATGCTTCCACAAGATCAATAATTGAATATTTCTTTGGGTTTTGGTAGGTTTTCTTTTTTCTCCTTGAATATTTTGTTGTATGGTCATATCATATACTCTTCAATCTATTCTAATCTCTTCGTAATCTATGATTCTCCAATGGATTCCTCAGTAGCTAGCTTTTTAGCTCATTGCATGTGTCTTGAAGTAAACAAAATGCATAAATGCTAGAACAGCTCCTCATCATTCCATCCCACTCATTCTCTCAAGTCTCATATTCCATCCCACATTAAGAATACAAGTGCCATGAATATATTGATTCGACCCTTGTTCTTGACAACATAACCAAAATCTTATCCTCTATAAGAGCTCAAAAACAAGATATTGGATGGAGACTCCTATTCCTTCAAAAGGTCAACCCACTCATGGCTCAACTCTCTCTCACCTAGTTGGCTTGCATTGCAAACTCTGTCATTGTACTCTCTTCTTGTGATCCCAAAGAAAGGAAACCAAATAACTCAAGAGGGTCTAGTAGACACGCTTACTTACTTCCACTCATTGTAGTTTCAATTTCGTCAAAGTTTCATTCGTAGCCTCATGATTCATGTGGTACTCCTCAAACTATTCTCATTATTCCACGTGTCCAATCCAATTCATTGACGAAAGGAAATGTAGAAAAGATGAAGGAGAAAAAAAGAAAGGTATAGACAATATATTCTCTAACATGTCCCTCACTCTCTCACACATATACTCTTGCTCTCTCAACCTCTCACTCTACTCCTTACCCTCTAAGCTATGGAAGTGAAAGGGAAATAAGAGAAGGAAAATAAGAAGAGAAGAGCTTCACTCTCCAATTCCCTTACTCAAGCTTTCACTCATTATGTCTCTCTCTCCTCCTCACTCTTAAGCAATGGTACATAAGAGGATAAGACAAAAGCAAGAAGAAGGGCTATTCTCAAAGTTACACACACAAGAATGAGCTCTCTATTCAATTTTCCACTTTTTATACATATGGTTCAACTTTAGGGCTCCCTACTTAAGTTGAGCACACTTTGCTCATTTCCACTTCATTTGTGACTAGTCCTTTCCCTTTTTTGCATGCATTTAATCTCTTATGGACATGGCTTTATTAAAAATGAGTAAAGATTACCCATACCCTGCTCATTTGTTGTGAATCTTCTCGAAGTAACTCCAAGTGCAACTCTCACTAGATAACAATTACAAAAAGGAATATACACAATAAGTTGAATTTTTTTTTCAAGAGCACCTATGAATATGTTGCATCTAAGTTGATTCATTAAGCTCCTCAAGATTTTGATCACAACCACAAAAATATTTATAATTGTCATTTGATCTCTTCCAATCCAATTTGCATCCACTTCTGCTCTTTAACTTACATTCACCTTCAACAATTTTCTTGTGAGGGTTAACATTTAGCATTGGATATTAGGCACCTTTCAAATTTGGTAATCCAAGCTCAAATAGCATACTATATGGCATGACAACATATGCAAACATCCTCCATTCTATAACAAAGGCAATTTTGTGCCTACCATTAAGGAGGACTTCCACTTGATTGTCCATCAAGGAAGTTGTAGAATTCGTTAGCCGTGTTTTGGGCATATGTTCTATATACATCACTTGTTGGTAATAATTTTACTTTTTAGTAGCAACATTAACACTTTCTTGTAATTGACACACATTTCAATTTTCCATTCTTCTTGAGCATCACAACTATTGTTCTGTATGGTTGATTTTTCATAAGATTCCAACTTTGAAAAAGTTATCTAACTCCTCTCTACCTAAACACGCTTGCCTTGATTTCACCAAGTATGGCTATTGCCTCTTGGGTTTTATATTAAAATAGTTGTTAGAGTAATATGCATAACATTTTTACATTAAAGCCCTTAGAAGGTCCAACAACTTTGCTTTTTGTTGCTTGCTAAGATCATCAACAATGGGCTCATAGGTTAACATTAGAAAAAAATACACTCAAAAATGGACCCTTAAAAATATTATAGTAAGAGTTGGGACTTTTGGATTTTCTAATAGGAAGGTAGGATATTGAAATCCATGGAGGGTGAATCTTGTCTCAAAAAACCTTGGATTTTTTATTTACAAAAGGAATTGTGTGGGATTTTCAAAAGGGGGAATGAATAGTGTACAAATTTTAAGTATGTCTATCCTCCCTCATACTTTCCCTTCTCTTGTTTGGGCATATTTCAAATTTTCTTTTTTCTCTCCTGGAAATTAGTTTGGTCCAAAATTTGGGCTATGGACTTCTTTCTCTCTTTGCTCCATTCTGGTGAGTTTTCATTACCATTGAAACTCTATGGTGATAGCAATCAAGGTTTTGATCTCTCCGCCTCTCTCTCACTTCTTCTCCATACACTAGTAGATTTTAGATAAAACATAGGTGCTTACTCTCTCTCTCTATTTATTCTTTTCTATTGTTTTTAGTGAAGCTTGATCTTCTTTCTAACTCTTATTGTTGTCCTCTTGAAGAGACAATGTTGGATAAGAGGCATAGATGCACATGTGTGTGTGTGTGTGTGTGTGTGTGTGTGTGTGTGTGTGTGTGTGTGTGTGTGTGTGTGTGTGTGTGTGTGTGTGTGTGTGTGTGTGTGTGTGTGTGTGTGTGTGTGTGTGTGTGTGAACTGGATGGAAGACCTTAATTTGTTCAAGCTATTCATCTTTGAAGAATCACATCTAAATCCTATCCTCAAAAAAGGCAGAGAACGAGTTTGCAAGAACCATTATCTTTAAGACCAAGTGCTCTGAATTCTCCCAACCAAGTGTGTTGCCATTTTAGGGTGTTCATGCCCCCACAATTATTGTAAAGGTGGTTTTCCAATCTTCCCCAAAAATATAAAGTTATAAAAATATTTGATGAACCTCTAACCTACAAAATTATTGATGTATCTGAATTTCACAATTATGACTATTGGAACTCAAAATTCCTTCTAGCTTAATTTCGATTATGTACTTGATGTAATAAAGAAATCAAATTATCTTTATTTCAAATTGTGAATAATAAAAGAGTCTTAAATTTTTGAAAGATTATGTACCTCATGCTAATCATATGGTGTAAATTTAAAATTTGTGAAATGTGTTAAAAACCTTAAAGAGAGGTGAATATTGTAAGCACTTAAGATGTGCAACTAATCTTGCAAATGTTAACAAAACTAGGGCATTGTACCTTTTATATTTATGCTTAGACCAATTGAAGCATAAGAGAAGAAATTTCTAAAGCAAATCAAACTGCCTAAGTTTGATGGCAAGGGAAAGGATATCGAATCTGAAGCAAAAATTTGAACCGAACCTATAGAGGATTATTTCACTGTTACATGTATACTACTGATTGATCTAAGATCAATCAGGCTACTATAAAATAAGGATCGGAGAAGAAGACATGCCAAAAACAACATTTAATACAAGGTATGGCCATTACGAATTCATTATGATGTCTTTTGGATTAAACATTACACCCACAACCTTTAACAAGCTTATGCAAGACATCTTTTGGGCTTATCTTGATGACTTTGTTCTTGTCTTCTTTGATGACATCCTAACCTAATCAAAGAAGAATGAAGACCATGAGTTGCAACTCTGAGTTGTCCTTGAAATTATGAGGAGGCACAAGCTTTATGCCAAGAAGAAGAAATGTGCCTTCTTTAAGAGGCAAATTGAATACCTTGGATGTATAGCCTTTGGCAAAGGGATTGCAATAGACCTTGCCAAGGTTAAAGATGTACAAGAATGGGCACCCCAACAAAAATTAAGGAATTTTGAAGTTTTTGGGGCTTCACAAGATGGTACATGATTTTTATCAAGGAGTATGCCTTGATTACCGCACCCTTGACTAACTTGTTCAAGAAGCAAATTGCCATTTTATGGACTCCCATTGAAAAGTCTAGCTTTGAGAAGCTTATATAGAGTTTGATCATAGCTCCTATCCTAAAAATATCTAATTTGAACCAAGAATTTGAAATTGTCACTGATGCAAGCTCTCTTGCATTAGGTCATATGCTCATGCAAAAATATCATCCAATAGTCTATTCTTCTATGAAACTAAAGATTCATGAGAAGAATTATGCTACCTATGATCTAGAGCTGCTTGTTGTAATTCAGGCTCTCAAATCATGGAGACAATATTTACTTGGTAGCAAGTTCACTTTAGTCACCGACCATAAAAGTTTCAAATGGATCTTTACTCAACCAAACCTAACATGAGGCAATGATGATGGATTGAAGTCTTGTAGAAGTATGACTTCGAGTTCAAGTATAGGCTAGGTAATGAGAATGTCATTGCGGATGCCCTAAGATACAAAGCATTTCTCAACAGCCTTATCTCAAAAGAATCCTCCAAGGCAAGATCTCTAATAGTCATGGTGTCAATGCCTAGTAGTCCAATCATAGAAATGGCTAAGGAGAAAGCAAGGACCCAAGGTATCAACAGATGATAAAGGAAGCCATATCCAAAGAGATAGACCCTAAGTTCAAATTCAAGTATTTGAACTTCTATATAGAAGGAGGACTTGTCTACTTCAAGATAAGATTATGCATCAAGAATTTAAGACCTCAAGAGGAAGATACTTTGGGAAGCCCATGATTCTCCTTTCTCAAGACATCTAGGCTATGCAAATGCTCTCAACAATGTAAGAAGAAGCTTTCATTGGGAAAACCTCAAAGGAGAGATGCTTAAATATATCACTGAATGCCTGACCTGCCAACCAACTAAAGGTTGAGTGCATTAAGATGCCAAGAAAATTCTAACCACTTGACATCCCACAAATAAGTGGAAATTCATCAACATGGATTTTATAGTTGGATTACCCTATGTTCAAGGAGAATACAATTCAATCTTAGTCATTGTGGATACGCTAACTGAGGTTGCTAACCTTACACAAGTTTAAACCTACAAGGCCTCAGATATTTCAAGGATCTTTGTGAAGGAGATCTTTAGGCTACATGGATTACCTAAAAGGATCATCATGCGATCATGATTCTCTCTTCACTTCTCATTTTTGGAAGGGTTTATTTGAGGCCATTGGTACCCAACTTTGTTTCAACACCGCATATCATCCTCAAAGTGATGGGCAAATCAAACGAGTCAACCAAGTCATTGAAGACATACTTAGAGCTTATTGTTTTAGGGATCCTAAGCATTGGATACAATACCTACCTTTTGTAGAGTTTTCATACAACACATCCTATCATCAAAGCATCTAGATTACCCCATTTTAAGCTTTGTATGGACAAGAATCTAACCCCGCTAGACTTTTTTGAACCTACCCTAAAAGTAGAGGCTTCCAAGAAGATGTTGGAAGAAATGGATGAAGAAGTTAAGGCTAACATACAAGATATCTAGGCTACTAAGGATCGACATAAAGCATATGCTAATCTAGGAAGACAGGAATGGATCTTCAAGGAAGGAGACATGGTTTTTATTCATGTTTGGCCTAAGAAGAGTTCCTTATCCTTTGGGTAATTCGAGAAGCTAAGCCCAAGATATTGTGGACCATGCAAGAATTCTCAAGTGTCTAGGACTCGATGCTTATAAGCTACAACTTCCTGAACACGTGAAAGTTCACAATTTATTTCATGCTAGCCTTCTAAAAGGTTATGTATCCAATCTTCATTTTGAACAATCAGCACTGGTCAACCACAAAAATCATCCAACCCACTCATTGATGGAGTCAAAGATATCATGCTATCACCCATCCACTCAATGGAATCACCCCGGTCCATTGGGTGATACTAGTACTATTATTAATCTTAGCTAAGGCTATAAATCCTTAGCCAAAGGGTTATGCAAAGGCTAGTTATCCTTACTGGACCTGGTAAGTTGTTGAGAGAGAGAGAGAGAGAGAGAGAGAGAGAGAGACAGAGAGAGAGAGAGAGAGAGAGAGAGAGAGAGAGAGAGAGAGAGAGAGAGAGAGAGAGAGAGAGAGAGAGAGAGAGAGAGAGAGAGAGAGAGAGAGAGAGAGAGAGAGAGAGAGAGAGGAAGGAGGTGGTGAAGGAGAGAAGAGAAGAAGAGGAGAAGATGATAGGTAGAGAATAAGGGAAGTGAAAGAGGAGAAGAAGAGAAGAGGAGGAGAAGAAGATAAGAAGAAAATAACAGGTAGATGAAGAGAAGAGGAGGATAAAGAGGAAGAGAGTGAAGAAGGAAAGAGAGGGACTAAGACAAAGAAGAGCAAGAGGAGATATTCATCAATGATGAAAGAGGGTACCACTCTAGATTACAAAAGACTCATTGACCTTTACACCTCTAGTACCCATAGAGCAAGCCCTTCTCCTCTCTACAAAGGCTCTAACTCACAAGGAGATCACCTAACCGTTTGGAGTTCCTGCTTAAGACCATCAAGCTCAAAGCTAGCACACGCATGCTCATTTCTCGCAACGCCCCCAAAGAGATGGTATTTTGGAGTGGGGAGTATAGGAGCTACAAATATAGTCATGAACATGGTCAACAAGTTATCACATGCAACACAAGACTAGGTTCTTCTGTATATTAATGATCAATTATTTATACATGAGTAGGAACCTAAGTAAAAGAGTTGTTCTAGTAAAGAAATTATAGCTTAACGGGAATTTAATAGAAAAGAAATATTAGAGCAAGTAAAGGTTATTAAAGTAGAGTTATAGCTTAACGGAAATTTAACAGAAAAGAAATATTAGAACAAGTAAAGGTTATTCAAGTAGAGTTTTATAAGGTAGGATAAATTGCATAGCATCGAAAAGCATTGAAAAAATTCCCTCCAGTTGCATATGCATCGTGAGCATTTTTTTAATCATAAGAAAAGTAAAATTTCCATTAAGAATATTTTGTTTAACATTTATAAATTATGTAAATATTAGAAAAAGTAAAAAACACATTAAGAATATTTATTTTAGCATTTACAAATTATGTGAATGTAAAAAGAGATAAAAATTGCATCAAGGATATTTCTTTTTGCATTTATGAGTTACACAAATATCGAGAATAAATTTCTTAGTATTTATAAATCATTTCAACATTAGAAAAAATTATTGGTATTTATTATTTATTTAAAGTAAATGAGGATAACTAAAGTAGGTGATTAAAAATGATTCATTAAGAGTATTTTTAAAAGGAAAGAAATTCCACTATTGTTAAATAAGTTAAAAGTATATTGTATTAAAAATTACCAAATTGAATACATAACTATTTGAAACCTAGGATATTCGAACAAAGTCACTTGCCAACCTAACAAAGTGAAATATGAGTCCTAGGTCACAAGGATGATATTATTCTCCTTGGAAAAAAAATGGTCTAAAAATTCCTAAGGAAAAAAGGCTCGCCTTGTTAACTCTCATAGTTTCCAAGGAAAATTTGGGATTCCAAGATCCAATTCATTCTGACAAAAATTAAAATAAATTCTAATTATTTCAAACTTGTACTGAGTTCAAGTGACCAACCTTTAACAAGGGTTACAAGCAAAAGCTGTGAACAAAGACTAATGATAACCAAGGAAAGACCTAATGAAGGAAGACTAATCAGAAAATTTAGATCTCAAAAAGGGGACTTAGAAAATACAAATTTGAAGAGAAATTACGGAAAAATCCAAGAAGTTAGAAGAGGGCCGAGTTGGAAAGAATTGCCTCTAAGTTAAGACCTTACTCAAATTGCCTCTCTATTTGTATAGGAATATTGCTTGAAGAAGGATTCCTTGTGCTTGTAATGGTGCATACAAGTTTAACTTGATGAACTTAGGAAGTTGATTGAATTGAAGCAAGAATTCCAATATACTAAGTCTGCAGCAAGATAAAAAAGAAAGCACACTAAACTTCCCCCAAGGCTAGTTGCAGGTCTCTTTTCCAAGGGGAGTTAGCTACCATGTAGAAGAGTTTCGGATTGCTCCCGATAGTAAGAGGTTGCTCTCCATAGGGGGATCCTCGAGCAGGAGGAGTTGAGGGTGCTAGGGGGACTCTAGTCGGTAAACTCTTAGACTTCTAAGAATCATTCAAACCCCTATGCAACTCAAGATGGACTTCTAAGGCCCCGATACTAGTTAGGGGCAAAAATCTTGGAAAAATAAAGCCCTTCATACCATTCTTCTGTATGGGTAGAAGGTGAATACTTGTATAATAATTTTCTATTAAATAAAACACTTGCTTTTTAAAATGATTATTTTCACTATTTGTATGTTGTGATTTAAATTACATGAATGAACATTATGACTAAAAGGATTAATTAAGAAAGTTGATTTTATGTGTAGAACTTAAATGTGTTAGGTAAGTAGACAACCAAAAATACCCAACTAAGGAAAGTGAGAGGATATGATTCTTAATGAATCCACCCTAAAGTAGGGTGAGCTTGATAAGACCAGAGCTTCTTTACAAATTTGATATGTTGAAATATAGGAAATATTGACCCACAAAATCAATTAGAACCTTAACACCAACGGAGTGAGACTTTGCCCTACATGTACAGGGGTCGACATACTCATGCTCCCCCTCATTCCTCACTCTCCTTTAACCAAGTGTGATACAAGCCGGCTTTGATTCGAGCAATCTAGCATAAGCAATTGCTCAAAGATCAATGCTAGTTAACCCAAGATAGGATACCTTAGTCTACTTAGAAATCAAAATTTAGATCAACTCTCATGGGGACAGCTAAGACCTTCCATTATGAAGTGCACTCCATATATTCTATGCAACAAACCTCATGTTATTTGAAAGAGTACTGAGTGGTGCTACTTAAAAAATCATCTCGATGGAGTACTAAATCATGCCGCTAAGGATGTCTCAAGCGGGCACCTCACACTACTATTGGACATATTGCCCCATATGCAAAGCGTACCTTCTTTACATGTAGTTGGTGAGTATTCATACTTTGTAAGGAAGATGCTTAATTAGGGTAGTCAAATTAAAGATCTTTACCAAGGTTTGTGGGCTTGGGCTTATGAACACATCACGATCTCATTATCATACCTAATAGCCCTATGAGTTATTGCCCACAAGTAGCATTAGTTGTATGTAAGTTATACCTTACCTATATACGAGCTACCTACTTATAAATACTCAAAGTTATCTTACAAGTTTGGTCGTATAAGAGTGTGAAGTAATGATATTCTTGCAACTTTGGTAGCACATGAGGTCACATGACCCTTACTTGACTTTTCATAATTAGAGATTCATGAAAACTATGCCAAATATCATACAAACATTTTAGATGCATAATGATATTGTATTTATTAATGAGCATTGAACATTGTCAAAGCAACAAATGCATGCTTTTCTCTTCTCTTTAATTTTTGAATGCTTTTATTTAGATAAGCTAAGCTGCTTAAATACCCACACAATTCAACTCAAGGACACATACAAGTGTATTAGTACATAAGACATGCCCACAAAAACTATTACAATATTGTGAATCTATGTCCCCCAATCACACACTTGTATTGCTAAGAATATTCAAGACTTTTGAAGCATAAGTGAAATGGTAGTGTTGATTTCTATAAGACTAGACTTGGGTTATAGTTAATAGAAGGACATTGACTTTGGTGAGACCTTGGCTCCCACTTGCCACATGACAATAATTCATAGTGCTTGTGTATTAATAGCACCAAAGAATTTCTAAATTCTTGAAGCAAATGAAGGGGGTTTTAGTGGTAAATCATCCCTAGAGCATCCTCAAGCATTTGCCCTCAAGTCTTCATCAACATTGATCCAACATTGGAGAGTCTTGATCCAACATTGATCAAGGGAAGATAATGGACAGCATGTACCTCCAATGTCACTGAAATTTTGGCTTCTCTCTTCAAATTTTGGAGTCTACACACTACATTGGAGCTTCTTTCATTGGTCCTTCAAGCTCTACAACAAGTAGAATAAGAATTTTACCTACATCAACTATTCTTGAAGCTATTGGAGCAACCATGGAACTCAATAAAGCTGAGGCCTATTTCTTTATGGAGCATTCTTGAGATTTGGAAATTCTTGGATGGATTTGAAGCTGAAGTCAAGCTCTATTTGTGGGAGATTCCTTCATCAACAACAACACTCTTCTCCTACAAGCTTAAGAGGTACTCTAATCATCTTTTAATCTCTCTTTAAATCTGCTAAGTCCAATTGATGAAAGAGGGATTAAAATGATAAAGAATCCCATCCATTCAGTCAAATGCATTTCAGGGGAAATCCATAGAGCTATCTTAGTGATTGATCATTGCATAATCACTCTCATTCACTGATATAATCACTTCCAAGTGCCTCAAATTCTCATTTCATTTACCTAACCCTGATATTGAATTGTTTGCCTTTTTGTTTCATTGACATGAGTGAAATTTTACCCAATGGTAAGTGGAATAAGAATTGTTAAGCAGTGAGTCACTGTTGAGGTTATCCCTTACCTATCCCCATTTAAATTTCAATATATTCCATTCGAGTTCTTGCATATCATAAAAGGACAATCAAATTCTTTTCATTCCATGCATTTCATGCTGATTTTTTAGAGCCTAGCATTGAACTGCCATGTATATACCCACGAGGAAAAGTGGATGTCGTGCGAGTTGGTAAGACAAAAGAGAGGTGACCCTCCCCTACTGACAAGGACCCTGAAGGGGAGCACAAACCGGCTTGAGAGGGAAATTTGCACACCCCTCAAGTCTCAGATCCCACGCATTTAAGTTCAGGTGCATGTACCACTCAAGGGAACAAGAATTCAGCCTTTAGCATGGTATATTTGGCATGGGATTACATGATGCAAAAGCAAATGTATGGCAACATAATGCAATGCAAGTGGCAAATGTGGACAGAGTTATGTTGAGCATTATGAATGCTATTGTTGGCATTTTTTACTTGGGTCAGTAGTAAAAGAGTTGGAACAGGGTTTTCCAGCAAAGTTCCATTGATTAGACCTTTCTTTTGCAGCATACAGTGGGATTGTTAAATCCTTAGTTTATTGCAACGGTTATTTTCAGTATTGGTAGATGTTGCAGGAATTTCGAGACAGCTACAATAAACTGTTTACAGAATTTTATGTACTCAACTACTTTCAACACTTGATAGTTCCTTAGAAAGGGGAATTATCAAGCTTCAAGCAGAGCCAAAGAGTTTGTTATTCAGAGCAATAGAACTCAATATATTTGAGTTTTTCTTCTACTGTATATACAGGACAGGAAGTTACTCATGGCAAGAAATAAGAAAAGGGATCCTATTTTGGAGGCCATCAATGAAGAGCTGAGAGAATACCAACATGAACATGAACATGAAACCCCTCAAGAAGCTATATACCGCATGCATTATGAGAATGAAAAGGATGATGTAGCTCCACTCATTCTCCTATCAATCAACCAACGAATGGAGTTGAGATGTCCCATGTTTCCATGAACTCTAACAATCTACAACATCTCTCAAATGATATTAAAGATATGAAATCAGGCCTTGATGGTATGAGGATGGGCATTGACAAGTTAGTGGCTATCTTTAGTGAAAAGATGTTTCCTACAACTGGTCCCAATGTTCCAAACCCTCCTTTGGCTGAAGAGCAATACAAACCCTCTATTCCAAAGGTGGTAGGACAACTTGAGATTGGGGAATCGTCAAAGGCTAAAGATTTTATTCAGCCCACTTCATTTCAGCCTCAGCCCTATCAATCAAAGGTCTATTCTCAACCACACGGGCGAGATCCACATGATAGGGTTCAAGCAAGCTCTAGGCATGAAGAGGACATCCAGGGTTGCAATCCATTTTATAAACAATTCTATCCTCGACCAAATATTGGTGGGCATGAACAAGGGCATGTGAATTCAGCCCCAAACTCCTATGGACATCAACAACACAATTCTCATACTCAAGTTCAGCCTAATACACCAAGCCAACTATCCAATCATGGTTGGCCTCAACAAAACAGTGGGCAGCAACCACCATTTAATACTCCTATGCATGGACAACATCAAGGGTACCATGGACAACCTTCTAATATGGGCAACACTCATTTTCAACCTCAAAGACATTATTTCCAACCACAAGGTTATGGTATGCAGTATGGATAGCAAACCCCATATGCACAAGGAACTTGGAATAATGAATTCCGTAGGCAAGGCTCATTTGGTAACTCTTTTGGACAGCAACACCATAATGGATAGCAGCACCACAATGGGCAACCACCTCATTATGAGAGAGAGTATAAAGAGAAAATTAACATCTCAAATTTCAAAGGAGAGAATCCTTCACCCATGGAGTTGGAGGAGTGGTTTGACAAATTGAAGATGTACTTTTTCCTTTATCCAAGGCCCAAAAATGCCAAAGTAAAGTTTGCAGCCCTTCATTTAGAAGGCTATGCATATACTTGGTGGAGATTTATGACAAGAATTGGGCATGACTTCTTATCTTGGGAAGCACTAAGAATGCTATGATTGAAGTCTTCGTCTCTCCCATTGAAAAAGAGCGCTTGGAAAAGAAATGGTACGTCCTTGAGCAACATGGTCTCTCGGTTAGAGAGTATTCAAATCAGTTTTTAAACCTCTCAATGTATGTTCATGGAGTCTCCGATAGCACAAAAATTGAACAAGTATATATTTGGTTTGGAGTCTACCTTATCATCCGAAGTTGGAGCCATGAAGCCTACATCTTTGCAAGCTGCCATCCAATTGGCTGAGCATTATGGGCAGAAATACAAGAGTTTTCAGCCAAAAACAGGGCATTTATTTCAGCCTACACGGTCCCCAAAGACATCATGCCATTATGGGCATGTAAGGACTGATTTTCAGCATGGTGGGAAGCCAATAAATGTTCACAACAATACCTACACTAAGATACCAACTTTCTCCACTGTTTATGGACCAAAGCAGGGCAGCAATTTCAAATCTAATGTTGAAAATAAGTTTGATGGAAAAAAGACTGACATTAGTGCCAAAGATTTAGCCCCTATCCAAGGCAAGCATGTGTCTAATGACAAACTCAAAGAAATATATGTCAAAGGACTATGCTTCAAGTGCAGGGAGAAATGGTCACCCGACCATAAGTCCAGGTGTAAGGCTAAGAATTTGAAGGTTAGCATGATTTATGAAGATGATTCTGATGCTGAACCTATTGTGGGGAGTCTAGCACAGCTTGAAGGCTCTACTACTCAAGAAGAGATGCATGAAAATGAAGAGAGTATCCATGATGAGTTTTATGACCCAATGGATGGCTTTCCTTTTGATCCGGGCAGTCATTACATGGATGATTCTTGGACTGATTTACATCCCTCGCTATGTTCCATATCAAATGATGCATGGAGTGGTTCAAGAGGGGACAATACCCTACGCCTCAAAGGCCAAATCAATGGAAGAACCGCTCGCATACTCATTGAAGCACACACAGCTTCATTAATTCCAAATCATTCAATGGGCTGAAATTGAGTACACATGATATGCCTTCTTCCCTCAAAATCCAAGCGGAAAATGGAGACTTTGAAAATAGCAATCAATTCCACCCAAATGTTCCTATTACTCTATCTCCATTGTGCGTTACAGCAGTGAGTTTGATTGCATTAGAAATGGGTCCCATTGGCATTATACTTGGCTACAATTGGCTGAAATCTTTGGGCAGATTTACTATGGATCTTAACAAGCTGGAAATGGAATTTCAATGGCATGGACAGCAAGTAACTCTACATGGTTTTGAGAAGAAGAAAATGGAGATGATCAGCCCCAAGAAGATAAAAAAAGAGATAAATGCAAAGGCATGCATGTTCACTATTCTTCTTTCGAAGATTGATGAGGATCAACCCTCTCCTCTTACCAATGACATAGATCCATGTCTTTCCAAGTTGCTGAAGGATTATGATGATATTTTTCAACCATCTACTTCTCTTCCTCGCAAAAGAGAAGTGAATCATCTTATAGACTTGCTGCCCAACACCAAGCCTATTAACAGACTACCATATCGCCTCTCCAAAGTGGAAAGGGAAGAGGTAGAGCACCAAGTGAAGGAGCTATTAGAAATGGGTCTCATCAAGGCAAGCCAATCGCCTTTTGCCTCTCCGATCATTCTTGTAAAGAAGAAAGATGGCTCTTTTCGCATGTGTATCGACTACCGTGATGTTAACAAGGTCACTAACAAGAATACGTATCCAATACCTAGAAAAGATGACCCCCTAGATGAATTGAAAGATGCTAGAATGTTCTTCAAAATTGACTTGAGATCGGGGTATCATCAAATACACATGAAGGAAGGGGATGAGTTTAAAATAGCCTTTAGGACGGAAAGAGGCGTCTATCAATTCATGCTTATGCATTTTCGTTTATCCAATGCTCCAGCCACATTCCAATCTCTTATGAATAAGATACTTCAGCCCTTGCTATTTCGGACAATTTTCATGTTCTTTGATGATATTTTGATCTATAGCAACAGCAAAGAGGACCATTTACAACATGTAAAAGAGGTCTTCGATATATTGAGGAAGCACAAACTATTTGCCAAGGCAACTAAGTGTTCATTCATGACAAAGGAAGTTGAATACTTGGGTCATATAGTGGGAGAAGATGGAATCAAAGTGGATCCTAAGAAGGTGCAATGCATCAAACAATGGCCTACTCCAACTAATGCCACTCCTTTAAGAGGCTTTCTTGGATTATCATCCTTTTATCGTGGCTTTATGAAGAATTATGCTCATGTTGCAGCTCCTCTTACTGATCGACTAAAAAAGAGGCCTTCTTTTGGGACGAAATCGCCGACAAGAGCTTTAATGAGCTGAAGCAATTGCTTGTTTCGGCACCAATACTAGTTTGCCTTGATTTTTCCAAGACTTTTACCATCTATGATACGAATGCTAGTGGTAGAGGTTTAGGGGCTGTTTTGGTTCAAGAGCATGGTGTCATTGCATTTGAGAGTTGAAAATTCGATGATAAAGAGAGGGAGATACATGTCTATGAGCAAGAGATGCTTGCTGTTCTGCATGCGATTAAGAAATGGCATCATTATCTCTATGGAACACATTTTAAAGTCAAAAGCGATCATAGAGTGTTGAGATATTTTCTCTCATAGCCCAACCTTTCTCCCAAGCAAAAGAGATGGCTAGCTACCTTGCAATCATATGATTTTGAAATAGCATGCATAACTAGAAAGGATAACATTGTAGCTGATGTGTTATCTAGAATGTGGGCATGCAGTTGATCTACAATGTCTACGATTTATAAGGATTGGATAAACGACATCCAAGAAGAATATGTGCTGGATGAGCATGTTGTCCAAATTTTACAGAAATTACAACAAGGACATGATGAAGAATTTCCAAATTTCAAAGTGCATAATGGACTCTTATGGTTTAAGGGTAAAGTGTACTTGGTTCCCAACAGTAAATTCAAGTTGAAAGTGCTCCATGAGATGCACTCATCACCAATGGTTGGTCATTTGGGTCTTTTCAAGACCTTTGACAAGGTCCATAAAAGTTTTTATTGGAAGGGTTTATGAAAGTATGTCAAGGAGCATGTATCTAAGTGTTTAGAGTGCCAACAAAATAAGGATTCCACCTTATTACTAGCCGGACTCCTTCAGCCTTTATCTATTCCTACGAGCAAATGGACCAACATTTCCATGGACTTTATAGCGGGATTACCTACTACTAGTCATGAATGGAATAGTATCTATGTGGTTGTTGATAGATTGACTAAATCAGCCCACTTTATTCCGACCAAAATACAATATTTAGCAAGGCAAGTAGCTGAGCAATTTATGGAAAGTGTGTTCAAGCTGCATGGTATGCCAATGAGAATAGTATCGGATAGAGATACAAAATTCATGGGAAACTTTTGGAAAATTATATTCTCTTCTATGGGTACTTTTCTCACTCCTAGTATAGTCTATCACCCCCAAACCGATGGGCAAATGGAGAGAGTCAATCACTTCGTGGAAGTGTACCTTAGGCATTATTGTCATGACACACAAGCTTTATGGGATTGTTGGATCCACCTTGCTGAATTTTGCTATAACAACATGTATCACATGAGCATAGGTATGTCCCCATTTGAAGCACTTTATGGGTACAAAGTCCAAATTCCATCATTTTTGTTTCATGAAGATATCAACCTCCAAACAAAGGAAGAGTTGGAAAGGATGGAGATGCTCATGAGACAATGCAAGGACAGCATAAGGAAAGCACAAGAAGTAATGAAAACCTATGCCAATGAGAAAAGAAGACATTGGACTTCAAAGCTGGAGATTGGGTGTTGTTTAAAGAGATTTGGACTTCAAAGTTGGAGATTGGGTATGCTTCATTGAAGGGTGGGAACACTAAGCTTGCTCACAAATTTTATGAACCATATTTGGTAGTGGAGAAAGTTGGAGAGCTTGCTTATAAGCTCCAACTACCTTCTTCCACTAGAATACATGATGTATTTCATGTTTCACAGCTTAAGAAGTATGTTGGTCCTGATGTGCAGGTATTGGAAGAGTTGCCACCAATGGATGAAACAAGACTTGTCATATATGAACCTGAAAGCATTATTGGAAAGAGAGAAAAAGTGCTCAAAAATCGTACTCTTACTAAGTACCTCATTAAGTGGAAGAGCCTACCTATAGAGGAATCTTCTTGGCAACCATCCACTTATGTGAATGATTTTCCTTGGTTATTACAGGATGATACATGACAGACTGTGCAGGGACTGTGCAGGGACTGCTTGCTATGAGATATTATTGTCAGCAATAAAACTATCCTAACTTTATCAAAATTTGATTTTGATGTTATGAGGTGATACTAGGGATTGTATACTTCATTTCTGTACCTCGTATGTGTCATTTGTACCACTCTATCAAAAGTTATGACAGTTTTTGTAAATTAGCCTTGCTTGGACAACATTCAGTTTACTCACAGTTTGGTATATATAAAGGTCTCTCTTACATGGAAAGTACTTTCCTATCATATCAGAGCTACATGGGCATGATTATTATCATCCTTGGCATGGATTTGGTCCATTTATCCTTGGTTTTGAGGACAAACCCATAGGACGGGTTGATTTGTCATGAAGGAAAAATACTTTGATATTTTTGTACTTTGGAATCCTGCTAATTCCATACCTAGTAATTTCCAACCCTTGTAAATTCAACCCTTGCCTATGTAAATGTGCCCTTAACTTTGGAAATGAGGGGTTAGGATAAAGAAGGCAAGAGGCTAAGAGAAGACATCTTTTGGCTCATTCACTAAGTTTTGTTGTTCACTTTCTTGATGTTAGCTTCCTTCTTGCTAGATGAAGCATCAGCCATGGCTGTCATGTATTTTTGGAACTCTCATCATTTTTAATACATGGCAAGATGTCTTGGTGCAATAGCTCTCTTGTTATTTCATGTCTATTCTAGTTTTTAGTTAGATTTCTTTTCTTGGTTGAATGCTGCATTACAGTTTGGAATATATAGTAGTTGGAAATCAAAACTTTATTTTTGAATGGTGGTTTACATGAGGAAATGTATGCTTTTTAGCTTCATAGATTGTATAGAAGGAGCAAGAAAACAAAGTGTGTAGATTGGAAAAGGCATTATATGTTCTACAACATATGAGAAGATACATATATTCTTGATTGCATGTAGTTCTCAAAAAAGAATAAATGAGAGCATGGACATGATGATGATGTGCCTCTAGTCATTGTGCTTTATGTCGATGATATGGTACTTGTTCGTCCTAATAAGATACAAATTGAGTTGGATTTAGCTTTTGATATATTGAATTTAGGCCTAATATATCATTATTTGAGCACTCACTTCAAGCATCTTGATGGGGGTATTAAGATTTGGTCTTGAGGACTGCAAACCTATAATTACTCCTATGGAGATCAAAGCTTCATGATACCATACCTAAAGACTGTTTATCTTTCCTTGTTAACAAGTTATTGCATACGTGATCTATGTATATATTATGAGGTTTGACATTCAATTTGTAGTCTCATAGATAAGCAAGTTTATGCATAGTTCAAGCAACAAGCATTGGCAGGCAATGGAGTGTATCTTTGGTACATCAGTGGTACTCGATGCCTTAGATTGTGTTGTCCCAAGGGAAAATCATTACTACTAGATTTACATGCTTCTTTAGATTGTAGTAGACTGGTTATTATGACACTCATGTATGCACAAATGGTTTTTGCTTCAAGCTTGATAACTCATGCATTTCATGGTGGAGTAATAATTTGCCCACTATGGCCACCACTTCTGGTTGTAAAGCTGAGTACATGACAACTTACACAATTACGGTTGATTGTCCTTGAATGCAATGCCTTTTGACTAATTTGGGTATTTGATAGTCATTTCCTACCACCATATCCCTTAATAGTCAAATCACATTGACAACTGCATGGAACTCAATGTTCCATACTCATATTGAGCATATTTTAGGTACATTATCATTATGTCGTCAGAGAGAGATTGTGCTTACTATCTACACTACACAACCATTACTAATAAAACCACTGAGATTTCCAAATAAATGAATTAATATGCAAAATGTGTCGATTGAAGAAATGTAATTTATTTACACATTTGCATATTTATTGGTTCTTAAACACTAATATCATCGATAAAAGTTAATACATGCATTTTAAAAAAATGTTCAACATTTGAGACTAGGTTAAAAAAATTTACGTAGATGTGTTCATTTTTAAAAATTAGTCACTCTAATTTCACAACAAATCAATTGAATATTGAAATCATTTTAGACTACACCCACCAAAAAACATGTGAGAGTGCACTTTTCATGCAATAAAATAATGGGAGGAGAGGAAAAATTGAAAGGAAATAACTATCTTTGGAAAAAATATTAAGGATAAAAAAAGAGCTTTTTGGAAGGAATGCACAATTAACAAAGCTAAACACAAAAATACATCCCTCTCATTTAAGAATTAACAATTTAGAAAGAGAACAAGCATGACTTGCTCTCTCTCCCTCCCTCTCACTGCAAAACATATATTTAAAATTCCCTCTTTGTGCAAGAAATCCACATCTATCCATGATTTGAGTTAGCCTAAGCCCTTAGCAATGCAATATTGGGAGACTGTGAGGAGTTTGGTGATGTGATTGATTCATTAGGGTTGATTGCAATGTTGTCAAGCATCTTCTCCACATGGAACCTTCACACTTATTTTTGTTACTTATCCTTCTCCAAACAACTAATGCTACAATCTCTCTAAAGTTTGTTTTCACATAAACTATCCCAAATTGACCTACTCTAGCCCCTACTTCTATAGATAATCTTTGAGAGAGAATTCGAGTGATCATGTAAATATTAATGGAAATATAAGGATGGAACAATATATATGTGGTAGTTGATCACACCTCACGAAGGCTATCCACTTTATCCCCACTAAGACCTAATATACTGCCTCTCAATTCGCCACTCAATTTATGGAGTATGTATTCAATTTGCATGGATTACCGCAACTCATAGTGCATGATGGGAATGCCAAGTTTATGAGCAACTTTTGGCACGCAAATATAATAGCAACCCCAAGAGTGCTAGGAAAGCACTATAAAAATACTATATTGTCTCTAAAAATTGTAATTTTTGAACAATTAAATTGATTAAAATCCCAAAAAAAAAACAAAACCAATATTAGATAGATTTTTTCTTGTTAGGAAGGAAAAATAAGATTAAAGAAAGAGTAAATTCATACATGACATGGTCATTGTTATGCTTTCTAATTGTGGTATGATTGTTTTTGGATATGCATATGTGACACTTATCTTAGCCTAAAACCATGGATATCAAATCTAGATGAAAAATAGTTTATAAAGACCATTTGCATCCTTGCACCAATGACTCTTGGCCACCTTGTAGAATACCAAAAAAACTTACCTTGTAGCGTAAGGTCCTACACTCTTGCAAGAGTGGTAGTAGTGGCAATTTATCTTTTGATAAATGTATTCCTACATATGTTTTATATACTTGAGGAGGTTGGTATATGCTTGAATTTTGGCCATAGAGTCAAACACACATAGAAAACATAACAGATTGAAACTTTCCATTCACTATGAGTTATGGAGAGTCCACTAGATGGAAATATTAAAAATAGTTAGGTGTATTGTATGTATGCTTCATATAAGGAATATCTATCGATAAGTGACATAGATAGTACCAAAGGAAAAGGGATATGTTTCACTTCTGGCCATAGAGTCAAACACACATAGAAAAATATATAGATAGAAACATTTTATTCACTATGCTTGACTTTTGGCCATAGATTTAGACACACATAAAAAGCTATATAGATTAAAAATTTCTATTCACTATGAGTTATGGAGAGTCCAATGGATGGAAAGATTACAAATAGTCAAGTGTACTATATGTATGCTTCATATGAGGAATATCTACTAATAAGTGACATAGATAGTACCAAAGGAAAAGGTGGCCATTGTTTCTGGGACACTATGTTCTGAACTACATGTTAGGGTACCTTGAAGTACCCAAGAAATATATTATCATACCCAAAGAAAGCCATTGACTTATGGGGACATAGAGCTTGACTAGTTATACTAAGAAAACATTTATGTAATGATAGCCTAGATGACTCATAACTCAACCTTGGGTCAATGATTTTGTAAATAATTTTGTATTTAAAAAAGAACCCTTACCATTCTTGTAAAAAACTAATGAGACATAGGTAGAGGATAAAGAGTATGCTAGGATGTTCTCAATGGCCTAAAAAGAATATCCCATAAGTTCTTCACAATTAATGAATCGCAAAAGTATCTAATGGTGGAGTGACTAAAGCTAGTTTGTTGTTTCCTATAGGAGAGACAAAGGGCTAGTGATACAATGACCATTAACAAGGAGATGATGACCTTGCGTCATTGGTTGTATGATTAATCCACCAAAGTCCTTCTCCCAATCATACTGTGTTATATGAGAGATACATCTAGAATGGATATGCTATAATAATATTCCCTCCTTTTCCCTACCACTTATTGAGCCTTAGAAAAATGAATAAAGCTCCTACTTTTCTACCCATTCTACTACATGAAATTCATATTTAAAAATCCATGGCATACTATAGCCATATAGGTTCCTTGTAGGCCTCCTATAGCATCCTCACCCTCAATGATCGATAAAGATGTACATGGCTACAATCAAGAGACCCAAGAGACTGAACCACTTGTAAAAGACAAAACCTATAGTAGACCTCCTAGAGTCTATGCCTACACAATCAACATATACATATCCAAGGATAGATGCATCTTTCCTTTTGAAGCATATATGCGTAGCTCTAGCACCATTCAAGTATCTCAAGATACTCTTTACCATTTCCAATGCTTCTTGCCAAGGTTTTTCATATATCTACTAACCACTCCCCCTACATAGGCAATATCTAAACATATAGCATCATGCACATTAACCTACCAATTGCGAATGCGTAAGGAATTTTGGCCATTTCAGCCTTCTACGTAATTAATTTAGGGTTATCCTCTTGTCTAAGTTTTAAATATTGAGGTAATAGAACATTGATTGCCTTCCCACTCTCGATATTGAAATGTTTTAATGCCTTGCCAATGTATTTCTTTTGAGACAAATAGTATATCTTTTTGTCTTTATCATGCATAATGTGCATATCAAGAATGTAACCAGCATTCCCCAAGTCCTTTATGCAACCTTTTCTTTAGTGTATCTATATCCATGGTTGACTTTCTACTAGTCAATATTTCATCCATATAGAGAATTAAAATCATAAGGCTACCATCCCTAGTATTCCTAGTATATAGACAATAGTCAATCTCACTTCTAGTGTATCCTTAAGATGGCATAAAGGTATTGAATTTATGACACCATGCTTTGAGAGCCTAGTTCAAACTATATAAGCTCTTATATGTGGCTTATGCACCAATAGTTCATTGCCTTCCACAACAAACCCTTTAGGCTAGTGTATATAAATGTCCTTATGCAAATCTCCATACAAGAAATCTATCGTTTTTACATCCATCTAAACAAGCTACATTTCCTCTTTGCTAGCCAATGCAAGTATCATACAAAGGGTGGTCATCTTGATTGCTAGTGAGAATATCTCATCAAATTCAATCCCCTTCTCTTGCTTGAATCCCTTGGCTACCAATACTACATTATACTTAGGCAATACATCAAATGGAAATACCTTTAACTTGTAGACCCACTTGCATGGTAGTATACTTTTGCCCTTAGGGAACTATCTCTCAAGTAGCATTTTTCAACAAAGAATCCATCTCTAGTTGTATAGTCTTCTTCCATTTACGACTACCATCCCTAGTCATATTATTAGCTCACTTATGATCATCATCCCTTATCATAGCATAGTCTAGGGATGGAGTGTATCTATTTATAATCTATAAACTCTCATAGATCATTATAAAACTAGGGATGGAGTCTATCCTATAAAACATGTGGTTGTCCACCTACCTCTGGCACTCCTACCGCAATAATAGCTAATCGTTCAAACTCTACATCATGTGGAACAAGCCTTATATATTGCTCATACCATGGCCATCCATCCTCCTAAAACCCTAGCTTGTGGATCTCAAGTGTTTTAATTTGCTACCTATGAATCTTATCCTCGTTAAAAAAGACATCATGACTCCATTATGGATACATCTCTTGACTCCCCAAATATCCAAGAAAGATACACTTTTTGCACTTAGGATTAATCTTACTTTACTTGTGCTTAGGGACATCATAAATGCTTCACAACCAATAAAGATACACTTTTTGGACTTAGGATCAATCTTACTTCACTTGTGCTTAGGGACATCATAAATGCTTCACAACCGAAGACATGTGAGTGATCATAATTAGGTCTCTTTCCAAAGTATAACTAAAACCTGCTAGGCTTACTAGGAGAATGCATCATTGCCTTAATAGCTTCAATCTAAAACCTGCTATTGAGACTAGCATTAGAAAGGATATTATAGCTCCTTTCATCAGTGGTTGTGTTCAATTTTTTCGCCACACCTTTTTTAGTAGGATTTTCAAGAGCTATCAACTCTCTTTTGATACCATGGCTTGCACAAATGTTTGTAAGACATAGAAGTGTATTCATTACCATTGCTACTTCTTAGCCACTTGAGCTTTTTGGCTATTGTCCACAAATGCCACTAATTTTTAGAATGTATCTAACACACCACTCTTTTTACTAAGAGAGTAAGCCCAAATCGTCCTCCTAGTATTGTCCATGAAAGTGACAAAATATAAAGCTCCATCCAATGAAACCTTGGGCATAGGTCTACACAAATATTTGTGAATCAAATCAAAACACTCTAATCTTCTAGTACTATCACCACTCTTATGAGGCTATTTAGATTGTTTAGCAAAAACTATAATCCTTATAAAAACCATGATCTCTAAAAAAACAAATATGAAAGATAAATCAAATGGTACAAACCTTTCATTCTAGTATAACTTATACATTCCAAAATGACAATGTCATAAAGAAATTGATACAACTACAACATGGTCTTTAACCCCAAGAACATGCAAAGGATATAAGTCATATCCATGCATGATCTCCAAAGATCATCCTATAACCACAATCATTAAGCTATCTAATGCTAATCAAACTCTTAGTCAAGTCTTGAGTATACTATAGATTCTACAATACAAAAAAGATCCATTAGGTAGTGACAAATGTTTATCTCCAATTCCCACAATGTTATGCGCATAATTATTAACCCAAGAAGGATGCATTCTCTTCTCTTGGCATTATAAGTATGAACCATTCTCTATGTGAAGTGACATGAAATGATACTTTGGAGTTTGAAAATCAATTTTTTGACATATCATTATCCATGACAACCAAAAATGCGTCATCAAAAGAGGAAACATATAAGACTTACATATATGAATTTTTCTATATTTGCCTTTCCCTTTTCTTTATTTTTGCCATCATCCTCATTATGCTTTTTGCCCCTTTGGTTAGTCTTTCACTTGTAGAAATCATTTTTTCTATGTCCCTTCTTATTACAAAAGAAGCATTCCATATCCTTTTTGCCATAAGACTTACTCCTCACTTGCTTTTGAGAGCTCCCCCCTTAGTATTTGACACTTCTTTTATAGTGAGTACACTAGAGTTCTTTGACCCTACATTGTTCTTTCTATTCAGCTCATTGGTGAGCAAGCTTCTCTCAACATTAGAACTCATACGACCACTTGCAAGTATAGGGTCGCTAATACTGTATTGAAAGTGTCTCAACTCTCAAGCAAGGTAGCCAACAAGAGCATAGCCTTAATTGAATCATGAAAAGTAATCTTCTATAATCTTAACTAGTTGAAAATAGTAATAGAACTCATTGAGATAGTTTGGCATAGAAGTTCTCTCCTCCATGCAAATATCAATGAGTCTGTTTAACAATTATACTTGTGAACCAACGCTTTCTTTCTCATTTTAATTATGTAGCTTCCTCCATACCCATATGGACTACCTGTTGTATCTTTTACATTAAAGCAAATGGACTCTAAGAGTATCAAACCGATAGTCGAATGTGTCAACTTGTTCATTCTCCCATACATTTGCATCCATGCCCTTAGGCTTAACACCATTATTTGGCTTTATCTGCTTCTTTTGAGTCAAGATAATATATGTTTTCTCTTTTTAGTAAGAAAAGTTAGTAATATCAAAAAAATTACTTATCAAAAAATTTACATTTTTACAAGTGAATGAAGAAGGCATAATAGTTACAATATGTCTTGCATATCAAAATACCAAGATATGCCCAATTGCAATCCCAAAGAAGACCAATTGCCTAAATTTTAATTGCCTTGCAAAGCCAAAAGCCAAACAATGGCTAAAATACCATAAATAGCCCAAAAAAAAAGACAAATTCACACTAAGAAACTAAGATATGGTCAACTATAAAACCAAATTTTACAAAAATAAGTGCTCACTACAATAGCAACAAAGACAATACCAAAATAGCTTGATCACTCTTCAATATAAACTGATCTTTTTGCAATTCTTTTTTGGAATTTCTAGACTATTGATCTCAAGTAAAAAAACCTTTTTTCAAATCTTTTTTGGAATTCATCAACTATTAATCCCAGGCAAAATGACCTCCAAATCACACATATCTTGTTTTTGTAGCGTAAAATTGGTTTTAGCTTAATTAACCCTAATTCAAATGTTACAAAAATGGGTTTTTGTCATCAAATAAATGATTTATAGTTCCAAAAGACCAAATAAGGAATGGGAGAATAGCCCAACGCCTCAAAATTCATCAAACTAGGATGTTTTCATCATAAACAATCTCCTGGAGCATCTAGATAAGTAAAGCAAAGTCCATAAAAATCACTACTTCAACAAACTCACACACACACACACACACACACTCTCTCTCTCTCTCTCTCTCTCTCTCTCTCTCTCTCTCTCTCTCTCTCTCTCTCTCTCTCTCTCTCTCTCTCTCTCTCTCTCTCTCTCTCTCTCTCTCTCTCTCTCTCTCTCTCTCTCTCTCTCTCTCTCTCTCTCTCTCTCTCTCTCTCTTTGTGTGTGTGTGTAGCAAGCTCTGCTTAAACATTGTGATTTTGGGTAAGCATGTCCCGTACTTCCAAATGACAACATGTCCTCCTACTTAAGTAGGATCTATACTAGCATATTCAAAATCATGTACCAAATCCTCTTTTTGAGCGTCTAAAGCCAAGTTATTTCTCTTCAATTCTGACTAATAATGGCTACCTACATGCAAACAAATTAGTCTATGATTGTAGACCCAAAATCAAGCCTCAATGACTCCTTAATCTAAATTACTTGTTTATCTTAGATATAGAGCTCAATAATGAGAATAGTATCTCTATCAAGATGTGGATAATAAGTATAAATGTCGTAGAAGAAGCTCAAATTCTCCATGCTTGAGACGAAGCTTTACTCCTCGTGCTCCTTCCTCCAAGCATGAGCTCCTACAAACACCCCTCTAATACTAGTTGAGAGAGAAGCAATTTTGGGACACAAGGTAAAAGCTACAAAGTTCAAAAGGGTTGAAAAGAGACAAAGAGAGTTAAGAAGATAGAATGAATGATGTCCTTATTCTTTCTTACCTACACCTATATATATTTGTATAGTGTGCACTTATACAAGGGGTGCCTGCTTGTTAGCTTTATCCCAATATTTTATTGCTATTATACTTGCATAAATTGGAAGGTTTAATGTTCTTGACTGATTGGATTCTGAAGTATTGACTTATGCATTTCTCAAAATCACTAGGGCTTGCGAATGAATAACATCTATAAGGAGCTGTAAGATAGGAAATTCATTTGGAAGAATAACCCACCATCAGAATTTAATGGAGAAGGATCTAAGGTAGAATAGGGTATGGAGTCTTGGATCAAAGCAATGGATGACTATTTGAGGTCGCCAAATCTATTGACAAGGCTAAGCTCTAGTGGAAACAATGGTGTTTAGATAATGGGGTTATCAAAACTTATGGTCCTTAGGGGGGGAAGCAAGTTTTCAAAGGAAGGTGCACATCCCTATCCTTTGTCTCCATCAAAATAGACCAAATTTATATCATTTATCAATTGAGCTTGACCTTGGAAGGGTACCACTCGAAGTTTGTAAGCTTTTACAAGTACACACCACTAATGAAGACATCTCAATATAGATCGCAAGGTTTTGCTAGGGTTTGAATCCTCCCCTAGATACTTGTTTCTAATCAATGATGTCCGCAACTCTTGACAATTACCTCCTCTAAGGCAAGCCCATATCCAAATAGATTGCTTGGAATGGTAAAAGAAATCATCTAGTGAATAATAACTATGGGAAAAACTATGCAAACCATAGAGTTGATAGAACAATACTAATAACAAGAGGTGTGCTAATGTTATACCCAAGAGAACTAAGTAACAAGCACTAATACTAATGTGAAAAGACTAGACACTTTGAGAGAAGACAGCCCAAACCACTTCAGTTTTGAGAGCTCTAGTTGCTATTGCTTGAAGGCAAAAAGGAGTTCTTATCTTGCATTAAGCTCTCCACTAGTTCACTTTGTTCAGGGTTCTTGAGCTCCCATGCTTGTCTTATCTCTACTTCTCTCGTTGTAGAGATCATGTAATTTGATTTCCTTATTCAGCATCACATTGATTGGATCAATGTAGGGTTGAGTTATTCACCATGGCCTTGTACATTCTCTCATCTTGGATGCCCTTGATGAAAGAAACTGATCATGCCTTTGCACTTGGCCTTTCTCTAAGTGGGATTCTCTTGTATAGACTCTATGCTTTAGCTAGTAATCCTTTATACTCTCTTTATCCTTCTATTCAGCATTTATTAGACATATGATAAGGTTTTCCTCATATCCAACTTTTGCAAAGTGCAACTCACACTACAAGTTCTTCATCCCCTCATCTTCAAGGTGCAAGTTGTTGGACCTAGGCTAGTATTCCATAGCATACAAGACCTATTCCAATTGCAATAAGCCAATCAAGTCTTAACCAACATGTGTACCAATAGATCTCAAAACTAGTGGAAACAAATGATATGGATATGATGAAACATTCACCACTTTCACACAAATCAGACAAGCTTGTCAAAGTGCAACTTGAAATTCTTCCAAAGATATCAATGGCACCCAAGGCACATATTGACCATGCAAGGTCAATTTCTTATGCTTACCAACATCTTCTACTTCATTCTCAAAATCCCCTCCCTAAACACCCTCATCTTCACAATTGTAATCCCTTTCCATGATGTTGAATCCAATTAATGTTTAAAAATTCTAAAACAATTCCATTCTCAATTACCATCTCTTGCAATTTTAGCCCTCCACATATGATGATATTTTTAATTTTGTTGCCACGCCTCTCAAACTATAATAGCAATATTGATCATGCCAACAACTCAAAAGTCGAGTAACCCTAGCCTCTAGCCAACATGGCTAGCAAGCCCTCTCTTGTGTCTTTACCTTTCACTGAGGTAGAGAAGAAATATGATGTCTCGATCCTATCGTACACATGTGATCATGTTCAACCACATGTTGGATGAAGATTCCCCTCTCTCTCTCTCTCTCTCTCTCTCTCCATAAAGATTGTTAAAATTAGAGAATAGTTAGAGCACAAAAAGACATCTAGCGGAGAAGAAATATGATGTCTGGATCCTATCATATGCATGTGATCATGTTCGACTACATGCTGGATGAAGATGTCTCTCTCTATTGTTCTCTCCCTCTCCCTCTCCCTCTCCCTCTCTCTCTTTTGGAGTGTGCAAGACTCAAGTTTGAATCCATTTATCCCGGCAAGGTGACCAAAATGTTGTCACTCTTGTGAGTAAACCATCAAGACCCACTCATTACTTAGTACTTCAAGTGTTTCAAGTCGAGAGCTATGGCTACCTCTCACATAGCCATGTGCACCCTTCAACATACCAATGTAGTGAGCTTACCTTTGAATCTGATTGAGTGTCTTGTCCCACGAATTCTCCGATAGATCCATGATTCAAGATGTGCCCTTAAGCAAGCTCCATCTCCAAGCTCCAAGCTTTAACCTCCATAGCCATGTGCACAAGAAGGGGGAGGAGAAGATGATGATCAAGAAGAGAGGAGAAGAAGAGCTTCTCCACAGTCCCTCACTCTCTCGCACGCGCCCTCTCTCTCTCTCTCACTCCCTCTCTCATGCACAACAAGAAGAAAGCAAGAGCAAGAAGCAAGAAGAAAACAAGTTTGGCCACATGCAAGAATGAGCTTCTTCCTTCATTTCTAGACTTTTATAAATGTCATTATCTCTTCCTTGGATGGCCATCCCATTTTTGGTCCAAGTTTTGTCCATTCCTTTACTCTCTTTTTTTCTCCTTCCTATTAGTGTAAGCCTTAACTCGCACCTCTCATTCTTTACAACTTGCATGGGAGAGAGCTCGGCACTCTTTTAAAAAATGAATTGCAATGTGCATGGTGCTTTTCTTGCTAGCATGTTAAGGTGTACTTCTAATTGTGTGCTTCCTTTTATATTTGAGACTCTTCATGCACTTCGTATCTTCAAGTTTTTTTGAATGTGCCTTTCTCCTCCATCTTCCTCCTACCTTAGGACTGTCTTACAAATCAAGAGATATATTTAAAAATGAATTTCTATAGTTTGCATCATTAATAGAATGATTCACTTGTAGAACATGTATCAAATTTAAGAAACTTAATCAACCAACTTGAATGTTGTTTACCATGTTTACCGCAACACAGAGGAACGAGAAAATGGAAAAAAGGAAATAGCAAAAAAGGCGCAGGATAAAAGCAAGAAAAGGCGCCTTGACCGGTAACCAGACCCTGAAAAATTTAAATGTTTGGGCACGACCCTCAGAAAGTCTCAGTGTCGCCCCAAGACAACAAAAGAGTAAAAGGCGCACCATTAAATGTAGAAGCGCTCCTGAATCCTTGTAAAAGAGCACCAGGCTTGCTCCTGTGCAAATTGTACGCATTAGTTGGGAATAGGATACATTAGAATGGTGGGAAATGGGAAAAAGGGCCTAGGCTACGGCCGGCCATGTAAAAAAGGGAAAAAGGGGATGACCGCCCAAAAGGGATTGGGGAAAGCCACCAAGACAGACTAAGGCCTGGCGGAAGTCAAGATGGAATTAGCCAAGTGACAGGACATGCTAAGACGACCAATGCGCCCGCACATCCAGTGCGTGTACTGTGGAGGAAACCACTTGCGGGCAGAGTGTCAAGACCCTAGGTCAAGACCTTGCGCCAACTACGGGAGGTTCGGCCACGATGCCGCACAATGTAGACTACCAAGAAGGTTTCCATACTCGCAACCCTACGGCCAGCAATATCTAGCTAACATGCCGCAGCCATGCTTCGGAAGGGGAGCCCCATTGGCTCTACCCGCGCCTAACGATATGAAACCCACCGTCCCTAGAATGGACATAAATCCCACCGGCATTCCTAGACCGCCTGGTCCTTATGTGACCCACCCACCGAGCGACGCTCTAGTTCATTACGTGGAGGAGCCAAATGATGAAGAGACCTACATATATCCTTACGTCTCGCATGACGATGAGGGTAATGCGGTCCTCATGCATTATCGACCCGTGCCAGTGATGGCGTTGGGAAGAGGACGGGATAGAGGCCTAGGAGGGTAGCCACATGATCCAGTCACTTGTTGGACTTGTGGACACCCCAGTCATGTCTCATCACGCTGTCCTAAAAGAGAGCAGCAAAACAGGGACAAGGCTGATCAAAGGTGCGCAGAGTGCAGAAGACCAACGGATTCAAGGTTGAGCACTTGCGCGCCTCATATCGAGCATCGAAGTAGGGGATTCATCCCCGAAACGGAGCTTGAGATAAGTAGGAAGTTTGGGTGTTTTTGATCTTCAAAGCAAGTAAGTATTTTGGTATATTTTGGTTGTTTGATGATTGGAAAGCATGGAGAATCTATTTCAGTTTTTTGCCATTGATTTTTGCTGCATTTAGCGTAGGTTAGGATTAGGAAATCGAACCGGAGAAGGGTAGGGTTTACTGTTTCAAAACAGGGCAAAAATCGTGCAAAAATGGATAAAATGCTCGCTAGTGATGCCTAAGATCGGCAAGTGAGTGATTGGGGGCATCAATGCCACACTTGGGAAGGGGTATAAGAGCCAGGAGGCCAAGGGAGAGCTCATTTGTGCCATTTCAGTGAGAGAGAGAGAGAGAGAGAGAGAGAGAGTAGTCTAGTATGGAGCTATGGTGGATTAGTAATGCACAATCTATTGTAGGCTCGAGGCAAAAAAGCACTATGCTTGATTCAAGAAGAGTGGGAAACAAGGGAGAGTTGAGCATCAAACCCTCTATCCATAAGTCAAAGTCTTGCCCTAGCCCCCCAAAACCGTGTTGTACCAAATCTACAACTCAATCCTAGGATGATCACAATTAGCAGTTGTACTCCTAAGCTGTGAGAACCCATTTGATTGACCATGTCCACCCAACCATATGATGGTCATTCGAGGAGTCCGTCCATCCACTTCCCTTGATAAAATAAGACCAGTTTTAGTTGTCTAGGCTAGTATTTTGGACATGTAGTTAAAACATGTAAAAATAACTTTCTAAATTAGCCGTTAACATAGGGTTCATTAGTATGTCTTTTTAGGAATAGACATGAATGGATTCTTTTGCAAAAAATTAAACTTTATCTCTACTCTACAGAGCTATAACCAACTCAAAATCAAGTTATTACCCAACCATGTATATCCCAAGTCTTCAAATGCTACACCACATTGGACTTGCATATATTTACTATCCCTATCCTAGGATTGGGCAAGACATTATTACACACCTAACTAGAGCCTAATTCTTATCCCACCAAAAGGGAAATTTTTCCTATATAGAAAACCTTCTAGCTAATCAATGGGAAGGTGATTAAGTAGTTTGTTTTGACTTTGGGCAAGAGTCCTTGAGGACATATTTTGATCTTATCCTCATCCTACTTTTGTATGCATGGACTATCATCAAAATTGTTAACTAACCTAATTTAATAACTACTACCTTAATGCCACTAACTTAAGTGGTTAGTTTACCAACTTACTAACCTTTGTATTTTAAGGCTCGTTCATGCAAGAGTTTTAGAAGCTCATTCTTGTGGGAGTTTTCCTCCATTGTACAAGAGTTTCCATGAATATAAGAGTTCATGTGGACGTGTAAGAGTGTGGTCTCAAGAGGGACGAAAGGGGGAGTCCATGCATGCATGAAGAACATATAAGAAAAATGCAATACCAAGAAAGCGGGCATGTTACAATACTTTGGTGGGTGTGTAGGGGGCATATCGCAACTACTATGGCTTCTTCATCTACTTTTAACAATGTATTACTTAATATGTTAAAATTAGATGACACCAATTTTTCTTATTAAAGATAGAGAATTTATAATATATTAGTTCACAAGAAGTAAGCAGATCAAATACAATAAACTTAAGCATGAGGACACGAATGTAGATATATGAAAAGAAATCAATAAGTTGGAACATTTTACTATTATGGTGACACTCTTAAAGTCTGTGTATTTTAATGTAAAAGACATGGTAGCTACTGATGTGTATGGCGTATGGGAAAAAGCTATATTCTATATGAGAAAGAAAGAAAGTGATGTTTCATAAGTATATTGGTTGAAGAAATTAATTGGCCTCTGCATGGAGAAGGGGGTTTCTATGTCATCCAATCATCTCAATGAGTTTAATACCACTTTCAGCTAGTTAACATCACAAAATATCATTTTCTACAATTTAATTCGTGCATTGTTGTTGTTGGTCACCTTGCCTGAGAGTTGGGATACTTTCAAGATAGCTATCAGTAGCATACCTACATGTGGTCTTATAAATGCTAATGTTGAGAGAAATTTTCTCATTGAGGAGTGAATAGAAAGAATAATGTAGGATCAAAGAGTTCAAGTGTACTCATTGTGCGAGAAAGGTAGTTCACTGGAATGAAATTTTTATTCCATTTCGATTACCTTCCATGTCTAAACTTCTTTGATCTTGGTGTTTGTGAGCTTTTTTTTTTTGGCAAATAAACTAAATTATTGCTTAAGATATGTAATGGTAATAGAAGATCAAAGTACCTACATTTGGTTTGTAGTGATCTATGTGCATTAACTAGATTCTTGAAGACTCTTGAATTTCTTGAAAACTTTTGAAGACTCTTGAATTTCTTGAAGACTTTTTGAAGAGTCTTGAATTTCTTGAAGACTTTTGAAGACATAGGAAGATTAAAGGGAGCTTAGATGATTTTTGCAAATTGTAATGATTTAATTTGTCTTTATGACACTACCTTGAGAGCTAGGCTCCCTCCCATGCATCATAACACATGAACATGTGGAAGAATGAGAAGGATGGGCAAGGTGCAAAAGGGAAAAGGGGAAACCCTAACCCTAAAATTTTGTATAAAAGGGATGAAAATGAATAGAAGAGGCTATTCTTGTGTGTGCCTTCTTGTTCTACCTTCTTGCCTTTGGTGAGCTATGGAGAGAGAGAGAGAGAGAGAGAGAGAGAGAGAGAGAGAGAGAGAGAGAGAGAGAGAGAGAGAGAGAGAGAGAGAGTGTGTGTGTGTGTGTGTGTGTGTGTGTGTGTGTGTGTGTGTGTGTGTGTGTGTGTGTGTGTGTGTGTGTGTGTGTGTGTGTGTGTGTGTGTGTGTGTGTGTGTGTGTGTGTGCAAAGAGAGAGTGAGGGAGAGTGAGGGACCAAGGGTGAAGCCTCTTTCCCTTCTCATGGATGCTCTCTCATGCATAGTCTCATGCTCTCATCTTGCATCTGAAGGGCCATAGAGGATCAGGAAGGAAGTAGGGGCTTATTTGAATCATAGAGTCAACTAGTGCTACCTTCATGCTTGAGGGAAGGCCTAGGGGGCTCCCTACAAAGGTAGGATTGCTTGCCACATGTGGGAGGCTAGGTGAGAGAGCTATCCCAATGCATCATGTGCTTAACCTCTTGAAATAATAAGAGGGTGCCCAGGGTTCCCATCATTGGGTGTGAAAGCCCAACATTGGTTCCATTTGCCGGGACAAAGGGCATATTAAGCTCATGGTCACTCATGTGTTCCACAAAAAGCGAAATAGGAGGGGCACATTTTTGCCAACTTTTAAATGATTTGTTGGTTAATGTGAGCTACACACTTGCGTGCAATGAGGATGTGTTCCTTTTGGTATTGCCTTTAGCATGGGTTTAGCTTGAAATAGGGGAATGTGATTGGTGGTGCAGTGTCATTGAGGATATTATTCATAAGGAATGTATGTTAGTTTCGGTAAGGTAGTGGTTTCCTTTCTTTCTTTTTCTTTAAACTTATTAGGGTGTTAGTTAGTAGATTAATAAATTAGTACCTTTGAGTTAGTGTTTTAAATTAATGCTCTTGGTGTTAGTGTGTGGATAGATTGATTTTTTGTTAATAAATTAGTACCTTTGAGTTAGTGTTTTAAATTAATGCTCTTGGTGTTAGTGTGTGGATAGATTGATTTTTTGCATTAGTAACTTAAGAGTTAGAGTAGTTAGTTTGCACTTTGGAAGGTTAGTGGTTGTTTTTTCCTAAGGGTTAGTTCTTAAGGTTTGTTGTTTTGTTTTAGTTAGTGTTTTTTTAAGAAAAAGAAAAAAACATTAGCTTTTTTATGCTGCTAATCTCGTCATCTCCTTCGCCATCACCCTCATCTCCTTCTCCATTGTCCTCATTGTCTCCTTCTCCATTGTCCTCATTGTCTCCTTCTCCTACACCACCGTCACCCTCTCCATCTCCAACACATTCTTCATAATGAGATTCGCCTCCATACTTGCCACCATAGTTGGATCCTGAGCTACAATAGCCACCGCGTCTACCATCTCCACCTGCGACGCCTACATGGGCACTACCACCGTCGCATTCGCCATCTCCACGTGCGATGCTTGCAAGGGCAACACCACCATCGTGTCTTCCATCTCCACCTATGATGACTGCATGGGCAGCACCATCATTGTCTCCTCCACCAGCTTCATCATCATCACTATCCTTCTCATCACCTACACCCACATCGACTCCCATACCCTCACTAGCAATATCACAATCACCATCATCACACTCAACTAGTGACTCATCTCGAGGGAAGGAAAGGAGAAGAGAAAGAAGCCACACAAGAGAAGAAGGAACATGTCATAGAGGAGGAGCTTCAATGAGAGAAACCACCACTATGGCCACTGTGGCAACACAATAGCAACTAAGGCACTTAATCCAATCCACATGAGTATTTATAGGTGCATGGCTTGGTATTGTGATTGAGCTTTTCAAGTTGTGTCTTACCTCCCTCTCTCTATGACTCTCACACCACCCAGTGGGTGGGTACTCACCAAAGTGATAGGGGCATCGGTTAACAACTTGGCACACGGTAGATTAATTATGGTGGGCACACATAAGCTTTTGATTAATCCTTGGCATCTACACTCCAATAATTAATCTCCAATGGTAGATTAATTATGGTGGGCATACATAAGCTCAACTTTTGATAAATCATTGGCATCTACACTCCAATGATTAGCATCTACACGGCAAGTAGGAAAGATAGATTACATGCATAGAGCAAATATCTTGTGTGTTAATGTTAGCGAATATCCTAAGAAGAGGCAGCTAACACTTGCACTACATAAAGAGGAGGATTTGTTCTGAGGTGTAATCCTATTGAGTGGAGTCTACTTGGGTACAACACAATGTGGCACTAAGCATCCACCAACTCACCCTACCATTTGACCCACACAGTGGAAAGGGTTCATAGGTGACCTAGTGGATACCATGTGCAACACACATACAGTACATTGACACATGAGACATTTGGTTTGAAAAGTACTCTTTTTATTTCTTATTAAAAAATGGTTTTGAAATTATCTTGTTATATCTCAATGAACCCACCCACACTTAGGCAGTCGACATGCATGATGTGATCCATCTAACACCCCTCTCTTCCCCCACAACTCACTAGGGATGACTATGAGTAGTGGTGAGAGAGGTAGTGCCTTGTGTGTCACACACAACAAACCCCCCCACACACACACTAGGGATCTCCCTTGTCTCTACATCCCACCTTCAATCCACTCTCTGTGGTGACAACTATGGGAGGAGACACATAGGAGGCGCCTTGGTGTGTCACATATCGACACACACAGTAGCACACACTCACCTTGTCCATCTGTGAACCCTCCTCACTTGGCCACCTCCCTCATCCAACCTGCTTAGCAGGGACGATTGTGGGAAGGGTAGCAGAAGGAGAGTTCATAGTGTGACACACCTACCAGTGTGACACACCCTCCTTTGACATGCCCCAGTGTGTCACAAGTGTGACACACCTACACACACTACTTGCACAACCCCCATAGACACAGCGTCATGACACATAAATGCTCACTCATGCACTTAGGAAAAGAGGGCAAGAACACAACGAGACATACTTTTCCACGTCACAACCTTGAATCCAACCCACTAAATTGGGAGGATTGTGGGGTTTAATAGGGATAGTGCCTACCTCTATGTGTCTCTTGCATAGCATTGTGAAACATGTCACTGCACCTAACAACATAGTGAGAGACATCACACATACATCACAACACCACACACACATGTAGGTACCACATAAACACAGGCAACACACACATCATCTCATGCAACACACACACTCACACACACATTACAAGGGCACACTTTAGAAGACATGTTAGATCACCCTCCTTTGCCTTGGGTTAATGCAAGTGACATACAACACCACATAGGAACACACTCTACTGTTATATGTCAAGGGACAACCATGTGGTGGGGAGAAGGTCACCATCTATCCACATGTGTCACTTGCACAATACATGCAACACATAACCATCTTTACTTGCACACATAACACAAGGTGAAAACACCTTACCCACACAAGGGAACTCTTCACAATTAGTGAAAACTAACCAACCTTCTTCCATGTCTCAACCTTAAATCCAACCAATGGGGAATAGTAGAAAGAGGCAAGAAAGGAGGTATGAGGCGTTGCATTAGTGTGTAGTGTACACCTTCACACATGAAAGGGTACCTTAAATCACATGTTGGAGTACATTCACATAGCACACCCACTAGTGTCGCACACACTCACACTTGCACACTTACCTAGGCACACACTATAGGCCACCACACCACACTCTTCAAAACTCAAGCACGATAAGTGACACGCATCACATCAAAGGGAAACATCATGCAACAATAAAATTTATTAAACAAGAAAACAAACAAAACAAACAACAATGAGGAAAAGGACTAAAAGTGCATGCATTTAAGGAGTGGTTGTGAACTTCGTACTCTGACCACTAGTAGACACCGAAGCCCCCTGACCGAGCCCTTGACCTTGAGACCGCACCCATACAAGACCTCATAGGCCAAATTGTTGACTTGGTCAATCAAGAAACCTTAGAAACTACGTTGGACACGATGGATAGGTTAGGCAGAAGCTCGGATGACTTCCAAACCACTGTAGAGAGCTTCAAGTAAGCCACACATTTTGATGCCTCCACCATGTCCCCTAAAGCTATGTAGCAAAAGCTAGTTGACCTAAGAGGGGAAGAACAAATCGCTCTCAACCCATTGGTAGACATTAATAAAGACACCAAGCTATAGCTTGCTACTATGCAAGAAAAGATGGAGGATATCCATAGAATGCTATTCAATGCAAGAGCAATGGGCACATCACAAGACTCACTCTCTGATCTTATGCAATGCCAATTATTTAATCAAATCGATATCCTACAAGTAGGGACCCACATTGCAAAAGCCACCCTAACAGGCATGGGCAAGACAGTTGCCCAAAGAGACCACTCTAAGATTCCTTTAGTGGCAAAGCAACTTGATAAATATAGGTCCGGTGATGATCCTTACAATTTTCTAGAACAATTTGAGCAAGTTTGTGAGGCTAATAACCTCACAGGAGATGCATGAAGAGCGCAAGCTTTTGGACATTGCCTAAGAGAAAAAGGATTCACGTGGTTCATTGGTTTAGAACCCACTGAGAATAACTCCTCTATGATAAATAATAGACTTTTTCATCAAACATTCTACTAAAGCAGGCTATGGGGACAACCTTATCGTCCAACTGATGAACATCAAACATGAGGGACTATGTCTCTAAGGTCAAGAGCGTATTTAATTGAATACAAGTGAGCGAACAATCCATGCCTAAGGGAGTCACAAAAGCCTTCCTCAAGGGTATCCACAATGAAAGGATATACGGAATCTTGGCTGGGAATTCCGAGTTAAACCCCTCTATCATAAAGGATGTACTAGTTGAGCTACAAAAGGAACACATCAAGGATAAGCAATCTATTGGTTCTCATCATGAAAATTGCATAGAGCAAACTTATTCAGAAAATAAAGACACCATGGAACTAATTGCTGACATTAAGAAACAACATCAAGATTTGCTTAAATTGATTGAATCTCTTAAAAACACTCAACCCTATCATCAAAATATGTAGTCCATACACTATGGTGGAGATGATCTCCCTTTAGAATGCTTGAGACCACCTCAAGTATGCACTAACTGTGGACGTTTTGGCCAGAATTTGCCTATTGTAAAGCCCTTGTAGGCTTCCCACTCCTAATTTTGTATATCTGCAATACAACCGAAGCTTCAATTATCCTAGGCCACTTCCGCAAGGACAACCATTGGCACTACCCACTTCTCCTAATCTAGGACCGCAGCTCAATGCAAAAATCAACCCTTCAAGGATTCCTAGGCCTCCAATTGTCATGCACCCACCCAGCAATGCTCCAATCCACTTCATAGAGGAACCCATCAAGGAGGAGGAATACACCAACCCCTTCATCTGCTATGATGAAGAGGGTCAAAAAATCCTCATGGACTACAGTCCAATTCCAAGCATGATGTTAGGATGAGGCGATGGGAGGGGGGCATCCCCTACCAGATATCCAATTGCATGTTGGAGCCAAGACACGTTTCATCTAGGTGCCCACAAAGACAAGACTAGTCTAAGCCAAATAAAGCTGGCCAACACTCCCCAAAATGTGAAATCACACACATGTATTCCAATTGCTCGTAGCATAAGGCAAATAGTAGCAAGGCAATTATGCCCTCAGTCCCCTTGAGCCTATTCAATGTAAAAATGTCAAAAGATGATGAAGTAATCCTCATTTTTGTGCATGCTAGTCAAAATGATAAAGGATATGCAAGTCTTGACTTAGAGATCTTGCTAGTCAACCACTATTAGGTTTGTGACACTACAACCAATTCTGACTCTAAGGAAGATGACAACAAGGATTTTGACCTTGAAATGGCTCCATCATCCCAATCTAAAAGTGCCAAAGTTAAACTTTCAATCCATCTACAAAGGAGACAATTAAAGAAAGATGCGCTCAATGACGCATCAGACACTCAAAGTTAGAAGAAACCATAGGATCTCCCACCTCGCTTCACCAAGTTTAAGAAAAGTGATATAGTAGTGGTATTGCTTGGAGCCAAGTGAGAGGCCACATCTGATGGGCCTATTAAGGGACCAGCAAGGGTAAAAGAGGTAGACATTGCCAAGGCAGGAGAAACACCTAAGCATGTGTACATTGCTAAGGACCTCAATAAGAAGGATGAAGCATGGCTTATCGAGCTGCTCAAGGAATATCGGGACGTGTTTGCATGGAACTACTCAGACCTAAAGGAAGTTCCACCACAAGTCCTTACTCACACAATTCCACTCAAATTAGATATGAAACCCATGATACAATGGCCATATCCTATGAATCCTTTATGCACATCATGTGAAGGAGAAATTTGAGAAACTCCAAAAAGCAGGATTCAATCATGAGATTGAACATACCAATTGGGTCTCTCCAATTGTTGTTGTGCTTAAGAAAAATAGCAAAATTCGAGTATGCATTAACTATAAAAAGTTGAATGTAGCAACAATGTGAGATCATTATCCTCTACTATACACAGATTATATAATCGAGGGGGTAGCAGGGAATGCAACTTATAGCTTCTTAGATGGATTTTCAGGGTACAATCACATCCACATTCATCCTAATGATAGACTAAAAACTACTTTTTCATAGAGAATGGGGACTCTTTGCCTACATAGTTACGCTATTCGGGCTTACTAACGTACCGACTACATTCCAAAGACTCATGTGTAACATCTTCAAGGACATGCTGCAGAAGTGGCTTGTGGTGTTCATTGATGACTTATGTGTTCATTTCAATTGGGAAGAGCACCTCGAGAAACTTTGCCTTGTTTTCGAAAGATGCCAACAATACCAATTGTCCTTGAATCCCCTTAAATGGAAATTTTGGGTTAAGCATGGCATCATTTTGGGCCACGATTCAAAAATGGTATTGCAAGAGACAATGCCAAGATAAAGGTCATCGTGAAGTTAACACCACCCTCAAACACTAAAGGAGTACAATGTTTCCTCGAACACACTGGGTACTATTTCCATTTCATGCTTAACTATGCCACTATCACTTGACCCTTGTACAAGCTATTAGTAGTGTGGGAGTGGAGGCTTCCTATGAGGCACTAAAACAAGCACCGATCACCACACCCATTCTGCGAGCCCCTAACTGGTCAATCACTTTCCATGTGCATACAAATGCCTCCCAAATTGCAATTGAAGCAATTTTATGCTAGGTTGGTGAACACAATATGGATTTCTCGGTGAGTTTAGCTAGCCACCAACTCACTAAGGTAGAAATGAATTATTCCACTACCGAAAGGGAAGGCTTAGCTATTATATATGGTGTTAAGAAATCTTGCCATTATTTACTAGCTACGCCTTTCACATTTTTTGTAGACCATCAAGCCTTGATGTATCTTGTAAACAAGCCTTGTGCAACCGAATGCATCACTAGATTGCTCCTTCTATTGTTAGAATTTGACTTTTTAGTAGTGGTGAGGAAAGGGAGACAACACTTCATTGCTGATCATCTTTCACAAGTGACCAATAGAGAGAAACCTACAATAATTGACAATCAACTTCTTAGCGCTCATTTGTTCCGATCAGAGTAAGAAGACCAACTCTTTACGACGGCTAATCTAACACCCCATTGGGCCAATGACATTGTGCACATACTCGAGAAAGGTCTATCAAACCAAACAATTGACAAGGCTTGACTTACTCGCCTCTTAATTAAGACTAGGCCATACCAATTGATCATCAGTCAACTATATCAATTAGGACAAGATGATCTTATTAGACGATGTGTGTGTGAACATGAAATTGAAGATATCTTGTAGGAGGCACATTGTGGTATTGCCAAATGTCATTTTGATGCTGCTGCCCACTATTGGGAAAGTACTTCAAGCCTAGGTGTGGTGGCCAACACCCTGTTCAAGGATGTTGCTCACTTTGTCAGACACCATGATGAGTGCCAGTGCACTAAAATACCTATCCATAAATAGAAAATAAAGCTCATGCCTATAATTTCTTACTAACCCTTTGAGAAATGGGGAATAGACTCTATAGGACCCATTTGCCCCGCCACACAATACTCATAGGCTTGATACATTATTGTCAGTATAGACTATATGACTAAATGGGCAGAGGCCTAAGAGACCCACAAGAATGATGCAAAGACCATCACACAATTTCTTTGGGAGCAAGTGATTTAATGATTTGGTTGCCCCATCAAAATTGCCAGTGATCATGAGATTCACTTCCTCAATGAAGTCAAACAACATATGTCATCCACTTTCCTAGTCATCCATCACAAATCAAGCCCCTACTATCCTCAAGTAAATGGTCAAACAAGCTAAAGCCACCAACAAGGTTCTCATAAGTGTCTTGACCAAAACAATTTCAACATCATGATAAGTTTGGGATCACAAGATTTGGGCCTACAAGACCACTTCAGGCCAAACCTCGTTCCATCTAACATATGGCAATGATGTTGTAATGCTAGCAAAATTTTTTATCCCCAGCCTACATATCACTATCCAAGAATGTTAGGAAGGCACTAAAGCATGGCAACATCGCCTAATAGATCTAGAACTCTTAACTGAAACACACCTACCAACCATTCATGCCCTACTTGTTGCTGAGAAGGCCAGAAGAAAGGCATGGTTTGACAAGAATGTCAAACAACAATCCTTCAATAGGAGGGATTTAGTCCTTCTTTACTCAATTAAAGGGACACACAAAAACTCAAGCTACATGGCCTCGGTCTTTTCATGTTTGTACAATCAACAAGACGAGGAATGTTGAGTTAGAATCACTAGAACAAGACGAGGAATGTTGAGTTAGAATCACTAGAGGGCCAATCTATCGATCACTTCAATGGCATTCAAATAAAAAAATATTATCCACCTAGCCATGCCCAACCTAATCCACCTATGGTGTCTACAGAAAGTCATGTACTACATATATCAAACAAATGTTCTATAAACAGTTTGCACAGAACCAATGTGTGCCTACATCTATGAATGTACATGCTATAACCATTAGCAACATAGAACTTGATGATGAACCTTTGATCCCAATTGTGTATCTTTGCATCCGTCTTACAACAGCTAGCTCTATGTTAGCCAATGCTCTCATCAACGAGGGATCTAACTATGACATCTTACCATACTGCTAGTGGACCCAAGTGGGGCAACCTTTATTATAGCCAACCACCACCAAATTCAACCCTTATGGAGGACAACCATACACATTGCTAGGTCGATGCAAGCTCACAATCACAATTGAGATAGAAAGCATGCCACTCCTATTCTTTGTTCTTCCAAACATCGAAGGCATAGGGAAAGAGATCCTCCTAGGTTGTACCTTCAAATATCTTACCCGATGCAATGTCAACTTTGTTGACAAAAGGATTTAGCTATGGCTAGCTGACACCCATATCATCACCACCTTTGCATCCAAACAAGGGTAGCCTAATTCCACCATTGTCAGCTGCCTTACTCCACCCAAGCAAACAACAAAGGTGACAACATTGTTAGTCAAACTCCTATGCATGACAAAGCTCATAAAAAGTATACTATTAGCTCCACAATGCAATGGCAATGGCAACAATGTTAACCCCAAGTCAAGAAGGTGAAAAAATGAATGAAAAGTTGGAAAAAGGATGGAAAAAGAGCAAAGACACGCAGGCGGTCTCTAAAGCTAAGCTAGGGCCAAAAGCGTAATTTTAAATGAAAGGCGCCTCAAAAAACTCCAAAAACTCGTGTAAAAGAGCGCCATACTCCCTCCTGTGCCAAGTGTAAAATATTAGACGGGTGTAGACTAGAGGCATAAGGCTAGAAGAGGAAATAGAGAAAGGACCTTACCACAACGGCCGGTCATGTAAAAAAGGGATGGGTGCCCATGGGATTTTAGGGCTTGTATATAAAGTTCAAAAAGTGAATGGAAGCTCATTCTTTGGTGTGTGGCTAACAAGAGTTCTCTTCTTCTTCTCTTATTCTCTTCTCCTTGCTTGTGTGTGCTCTTGAGAGAGGGAGTGTGAGAGTGTGAGAGAGTGAGTGTGTGGGAGTGAGGGATCAAGAGGATGAAGCTCTTCACCATCTCCTCTTCTCTTCTTCTCTTCTCTTCTCTTCTCTTCTCTTTTCTCACACGCGCAGCTATGGTGGATGGAGCTTGGAGATGGAGGAGGCTTGAGGATGCTTGAGCTAGCATCTAGGATCATGGAGCTACCGATGTGTGCGAGAGAGGAGGCAACTCATATCGACATCAAGGTAAGCTCACTACACTTGTAGGATTGACGGCGCGTCGACTAGGTGAGAGATAGCCATTAGAGCTCACTTGAAACGCTTGAAACAATAAGCGGTCCATGGGTCTTGGCGGTTGAGCGTGAGCTCCCTCTACATTTTTGATTCCGTTGTCGAGACCAACAGATTCAAGCTTGAGCGCTTGCGCGCCTCATATCGAGCATCGAAGTAAGGGATTCATCCCCGAAACGAAGCTTGAGATAGGTAGGAAGTTGGGTGTCTTGATCTTCGAAACAAGTAAGTATTTTGGGTTAGTTTGTTTGTTTGATGATTGGAAAACATGGAGAAATCATTTCAGTTTGTTGCTTTCGATTCTTGTTGCATTTAGTGTAGGATAGGATTAGGAAATCGAATCGGAAAAGGGTAGGGTTTACCGTTGCAAAACATGGCATAAATCATGTGAAAAATGGCAAGAAGCTTGCTTGGGATGCTTAATGTCAGCAAGTGAGTGATTGGGAGTGTCAAAACCTTACCCCGAAAGGGGTTTAAGAGCCAAGAGGTCAAGGGAGAGCTCGTTTGCAACCATTGCAATGAGAGAGAAAGAGAGAGCTCCCGCAAAGATTTGACTTGATCTCATCATCGGAGAGCCTACCGCTCACCTCAAGTATACCAATCACTTCCCTTGAAACCCTAGTTATGATCTGGAAGTTTGTGCTTGGAGTGATTGTCTAAATCATGAGATTTGATCAAAATCATTATTGCACTGCATTCATCGCGACGTGTTCAGCCCGTCCAAGCAGCAATTTCTGGACCAAGTCCCAGAATCGACCCTCGGCCCTTGCCATTTGGCCGACTTGGCCCGAAAACCCTAATCGGCCCTTGGCCCAAAGTCTACTCAGCCCATCCAAGTGACGGCACTCGGTCCCATTGACCAACTCGACCCTCGGCCCAAGACCCGATTCGGCCCTCGGCCCGTCCGAGCAACCCCGTCTAAACAACAAGACTCGGCCCTCGGCTCGCGAAAAGTTCGGCCCTCGAACCAGTGTAATTCGGCCCTCGGCCCATGTGTCTCGGCTTGTCTGAATCACCCACTCGGCCCCTGCAATTCGGACCAGTTGGGTCAAGTGTGAATTTGTCTCAAATTTTCAAAAAATTGACCTGACCCGGCTAGAGCTTAGCAGCACAAATTATCGAAAGTCCTCTTGACACTCAGAACTTGATTCTGGCGCACGGAATAGACAAAATCGTAAGGCGCAGCCACTTAGCAGCTTGAGTAGGTTGTTACGAGACCTAGAGACCTAGAGGCAACCCGTTGAGCCATAAAACCCTAATTGGACCGAAAAACGAGCAAGGCAACGTAACAGAAAAACCCTAAACCCCATCAAGACGGCTAGAGAATTGATCGACAAAGTCTATCAGGCCCAAAACGAAGCAAGATTGCGTAAGACGCTTAGAGATTGTTTGCCGCACTCACCTTGAATTTTTGCTTTTGAAGTACATTTAAGGAAAACTGAAAGCCTAATTGAGCACAAGTGCATTGGAATGAGCATAAGTGCACTGGAAAGAGCACACACACTAAGTGGAGATAAATTGAGGATTGTATTTAATAAGTCAAGGAGCTCACTCAAATAAACCACTCAAGGAACCCACCAATAGGAGAGGACCCAAAGACATAGACAAACCATTAACATGCAAAGTAGGACCAAGCAAGCGGCGCCAACGAAGTGGATTTGACAAACCTACTCAACCTGATCGATAGCTTGGTGGAGCATGAGAACTCGACTATGGCAAAAGAATGCTCAGACCGCAGGTCTAACGAGGAACTCGACTTAGGCGTCTTCCTAGAGGCTATTCAGCAACTGATCAGTAGCTACGATGCGCATGACCGATATGAGCACCGCAGCAAGACAGCAGATGCTATCATCACAGAATTAGAAGAAGAGAGAAAGCTAGCCCACAAGGCATTGCAAAGCATAGTCAAATACAATAGAGACCAGCATGCTAGCAGTCAAAGGCAAAGCACGGAGTTGCGTGAGGTGCAGCGGGTGCTGAACTTAGTCGGTAGAAACCGAACGGATCACAAGAGAGCCCTAGAAGGAGATTTAATGCTGAGTGAGCTTCTCATGAAGCGATTGCTAGACAACACCGCAGTAGAGTAAAGTGTTGCAGCATTGGCAACATCACTGCTGGCAGGATTAGGAGCAACCCAAGGCTCTAAGAGCCAGTCTAAAATCCCAATAGTCGCAAAGCAGCTCGACAAGTATCAACCCCACAATGATCCATACAGCTTTGTAGAGCAATTCGAGCAAGTCTGTGAAGCCAACAGCTTCAACGACCTGACTCGGCACTCTCAAGCGTTCAGGCTCTGCTTAGGTGACAAGGGTAGGACTTGTTATACAAGCTTAGATGCCGCAGAGTGAGCTAACTTCAATGGCCTCAAGAATCTCTTCATCAAGAGATTTGCCGAGCCCGGATACTCCGACAATTTGCTAGTATGAATGATGAATGTCAAGTAGAAAGAGAAGGAGGACATTCGCGATTACATAACCCACGTGAGAAGTCTCTTCAAGAGAATCCCTACAGGCAAACGACTGACTGAAAGAGCAGTTTTAATTGTATTCATCAGTCGAATTCGAAACGAGAAACTGTATAAGGCTTTGGTAGGCAACTCGAGCTTGCAGGGAGATGTGCTAGCTAGGGTCTTTGAGGAAGCCATCAGAGTTGACGGATCGGCTGAAAGAGCGGAGCTCCAAGAGCTCAAACTCAGAAGAAACCAACTCACGAAGTTCAGAGAGAGCATCACCCTCTAGTGAACGATCAGTCCCATCATCCCAAGATAAGGGAAAAGCCATCGAGATAAACCAAGACTGGCTGATGTCAAGATGGAGATAGCCAAGCTGCAAGACATATTGAGACAACGCGCCCACACGTCCAATGCGTGTACTATGACGAAAACCACTTGCCAGCCGAGTGTCAAGACCCTAGGTTGAGACCTTGCGCTAACTGCGGCAAGTTTGATCATGACATCGCGCATTGCAGATTGCCGAGAAGACTTCCCTACTCACAACCTATGGCCAGCCTTACCTACCAAACATGCCGCAACCACTCTTTCGAAGGGGAGCCCCATTGACCCTTCCTGCGTCTCACGACATTAAGCTGGATGTTCCTAGGATGGACATAAACCCTTCAGGTATACCTAGACCGCCTGGTCCCTACGTGACCCATTCATCGAGTGACGCTCCAGTCCACTACGTGGAAGAGACTTATGTATACCCTTACATCTCTCATGACAACGAGGGCAACGCAGTCCTTATGGACTATCGACTAGTACCGGTGATGGCATTAGGGAGAGGACAAGGTAGAGACTTAGGAGGGCAGATGCAGGATCCAATCATCTGTTGGACTTGTGGTCACCCAGGTCATGTCTCATCACATTGCCCTGAGAGGGAACAGCAGAACAGAAACAAAGCTGACCTAAGGTGCGTTGAGTGCGGAATCACCCATCTCTTCATCGATTGCCCAAAGCGGAAACCTTCTTCAAGTTCAGCCAACATACCATCTATCCCATTGGGGCTATTTGGTATCGAGAAGCTCGATGGGGAGGCCACACTTATCCCATTGCGGGTCATGACCCATGCCTAGACAAAGCAGGCCGGCATATCACTACCAGAACCTAGCAACCTCGATGCAGCCTCGATAGGGAAGAAGAGCCGCAGGGGGGGAAAGAAGAGGTCGGAAGCTAAGATTGCATTGAAAACTGAGAGTGCTACAACTCTGCCTTTTGGAAAGAAGGTCACGGACGCAGAGATAGAAACTTCAGCCCCTAAGACGGCCGAAAAGGGAAGTGCCAAGGTAGGGGAATACCCGTATCCCAAGCGCCAACTAGAGGCCATAGAGAAAGTGAAGGACTAGGTGAAAGAGACCCAAGAGCACTTAAGGGATGCTGAACCCATCCTAGAGGACGAGATCGATTATCTCCCCAGCATAAGCATGCCAGTCTCACCCCCTCGACCAAAGTCAAGAGATGCGACCGCAACACAAGTAGCACCGCTTAGGCCAAGCCTTGATGCTGTTAATCAATCACGGCCATTGGCCACGACAATCCGATTTAGGAGAGAGACAAGCAGCCAACAACCTCCTTACCATGCTAGTGACCACCCCTGTGACGTTAAGCCTAGGAGACCTGCTTAAGTAGCATCCCATCCTATGGCAAGACCTGAAGCAATGGATTGAGGGGTCACGAGAACAAGATGCTGATCTCTGCACAACCATGATGCAGAAACACAAATACCGAGTCTAACACTGCACTCTGTGCCAAAATCCTTGCACGTTAATGCTTTCTGGGAAGGCACCGAGATGCATGCAGTATTACTGGTCCTAGCCCTAGGCGACATGACGAGAAAGGGGATCGTAGACACGAGAGCTGGGTGGAGCCCCGAGAGGAACACCAAGGAAAAGGGAATTCTCTTGCAAGAAAATCTATCTTGTAACATCAACAAGCTTGTTTATCATGTTTCATATGATCACAATGAAGAAAAGAACACTAGGCACAACAAATCTTCATACAGCATCATGTAGACCTCCCACGGTTTTTAATAGAATCAACCATATTCTTCAACATCTTCACAAAATCCATCAATAGAACAAAGAAAGCAAAGAAGTACACCATCCTTGAATGGAAATATATCACATAGTATTCATCTTCAATATCTTCATAGTCTTCTCTCTCAATCTCTCATATACAATCACTCTGTTTGAGTAGAATTGGCTATCTCTGACTCTCTCTATCTTACTCCATCAATAATACATCATATCCTCACTACAATCTCTCAAAATTACTCTCAATAATCACTCTTAGGTCGTGGATACCCCTCCCAAGAGGTATGTCTGATATGAAGAGTCACCAGAGCCACTACAGTGTCTCTTCACAGCTCACTACTGTCACTTCACTCTAATCTTCTCTTGAGTCTTCAGCAGCTACTTCTTCCACTTCCTCCAGCTCTTTTGCACTTGTATTCACCTCTTTCCAAGGCTAGAAAACTTTCCCCAAAGTCACACATACATTCCACAGAACACTTACAGAAGCATACAGAACAGTCTACAGAACAGCTACAGTACAGAACAGAACAGAAGCAGAAGCTCTACAGAAGACCTACAGAAGGTTACAGAAGATCATCAAAACCTCATAACTCACTCTCAAATCATTTCAAACTCTCATAAACCATTCAATAAACTTTCACAATATCTCATTCTTCATTAATCAATACTTCATTCCTCCTTACAGAAGACAATCAGAACAAAACAGACCAAAACAGAACAAAACAGAAGGTATACAGAACCATTCAGAACCTATCAGAACATCACAGAACCACCAACAAACATCATGATCTTCCAAAACACAATCAATATCATCCAAAACACTCTCAATCCACTTCCAAATCAATCAATAATCTCATAAAATCAACCATTCAGCTCTCAAAAACAACAAAAATCAGCCAAAAAACAAGTCATTTCAACACTCAACATATCCCCACACTTAATAAGGAAGCGTCCTCGTGACCCAGGAAAAAGGGAATACAAGTTCATTGAAAAGCTTCACTGTGATCTTCAATATCTTTTCAGAAAGAATCCATCCAACACGACCCCAACTTATAACCTGTTTCTGATATAAAAATACAAAGAAAGGAAAACTCTTTTTACATTAACACCTCTTATCAAACTAAAAATCATCACAAATTTGTAAAGGATATAAGAGTTTGCTTCTTCTTCATCAGCATCAACTTCAACTCTCCAACCACGACCCCATCTCTACAAATCTCCAAAACATAGCTCATACACAAAATCCAATAGGAAACCACCACGTTCGTTTGACATAAAGGAACTTACAACACAAACACTAATACACAACACAACCATCTGAATGACTTCTTCAAAAAGAGAGTTTGGCATTAAAAAGCTTCCAGTATACATGGGAAAGGTATCAATGAAGATGATCCCTCTTAAAAGATTGATGTTGTCGGAATCGATCCATAGATAAGGATTCATCTACAAAGTTTTTAGGAGGATTTTGAAAAAATTGGAGATAGCACATCCTTTCCAACAGGACCAAGTATCTGCTAGGCAAACAGAGGGCATGAAAATACAATATCTCCAACTGATGGGAATCAATGCTAACATTGACATTCATGCACAACTTTGGAATAGGCTTTGAATCAATATGAGAGTGCCTATGCATATACGCCAGGTACCAAGCAAAGTGAGCAGTTAATCTCACTGAGGGATCTGCAGACTGTGAATATTGCTGGGCAAAATGAACATAGTTTTGATAAGCTTGACTGGAAGCTGTCCATTCCCCTGGAATTACTGGCCAATTAATCTGCGGTCCTGTAAGGCAATCATCCGAACTCCATCCCCTTCTTCTGAAATCTGATTATCAAAACTGTCACAGTCACTAACCAACTGAGGTGGTTGAGATATGGAAGTGTTAGGAGAGGGTAATGGAATAAGGGAAAGTGGATGTAGGGAAGGATAGGAAAAATCATAAAAGGAAGAAAAGGTTAAAGAAGGAGTGGCAGAAATTTGTAAGGAATCACTAAGGAACAGTGTTAACTGATAAATAGGAAATGTGGAGGGTACATTAATGAGGGGTGAAGGACAGGGTGGAGAAGGGGAAAATACCCTATCCTCAATAAAGGAATAGTAAGTGAAAATAAGAATTTGAGGGAAAGATGAAGGTTGGAAAAGAAGTGGTAAAATTACTGTGGAATTAGTTTGACAAAGGGAAAAATATATAGCATAGCGGTGAGCCAATTGTTGGTAATAGAGGAGGGTAGGAATAGAAGGTCCCAAGAGAGATCGTCTATGATAGGCATCAAAGAAGGTAGCATCAAATGGATTATGTTTGGAAAGATAGGTTAAGAGATCCAGCCTCAGTTGGTTAGTACTCTGGACAAAGGTAGGAGCTGTGTTTTGTCTTTGATTTAGGACCACCGAATCAATCATGGGATGCCACGAATTATCCTGACAATTAGCTACTTTGGAGGAATAACTTTGAAACATATCAGCTATGCGCAACTCCAAATGATTGACATATAGAACATCCTGTAAGACCACATCCCCCACATACCATGCCATATCTACCTCATCTGGAATTAACAAATCTCCTCGGAGATACATGTATGACATCAACATGGTGTCTGGCGTGACAGAATCTTCAAAGACCATTCTGACTACCTCTGTCAACAACTCAGCAGACCAAGCCCCACTCCAGCCATCCTCTGGAAAAGGTAAATCCATCGTGGAAAGCTTCATATAGAAGACCAACTTCTGTAAGTGGTAGTGGACAAAGAAAGAATGATCTGGTAAGACACATTCCTGAAATTGCTCAAAGGTAGACCATAACAAGTCCATTCTGGACTGCAATCTTTCCACTTTGTCTTGGAATAGAGGGCACAAAGTAGCCTGTCTCTGTAGGGCAGCCAAATCCTGCTGTGAAAGAGAAGGAATCAATGGAACAGGAGGGCTTGGAGGAACAGAGCGGGACTTTGCAAGCTGATCTTGCAACTGCTGGATTTGGAAGGCTTGGTTGGCCACTGTGTCATGAGCAGTCTGTAAAGCTGAAAGCTTGTCATCTAAGAGAACTTGGAATTCTTTCGCTTCGTTGGACATCCTCTCCTTCTCTGCTGAAAGGCTAGTAACCTGTGACTGAGCCTCGAATAACTGGGTCTTCAATGAAGAAATCTCATCGCTTTGGGTGGCAACCAGTTGGGTTTGCTGTTCCATTTGCTTAAATAGATCTGCTAGGGTATCCTTAGCAGAAGCTAACTCAGATGTTGCTTTATGCAACTGGTCTTTGGACTGCATAAACTCGTCATAGAAAGATGCGTACAGCTGTTGAACACAGGCTGTCACTGACAACTCAATGGAACTTTGAATATCCTTGCAGAGGAAAGGAATGGCATCTCCTGAGACGAGACTGTTCAGGGAAGGAACTGAGATCTCCAAAGATCCTTCTCTATGTGCTCTGAACAGGTTATTGCAAGTGAGATACCCAGGGAGTTCACTACCAGAAGTAGCAGGGATAGGTACTGAGGGAAGTACAACAGGGGCTTTATCCGCTACCCTCTTCAAGCGTTTGCGCTGTATGACCAGGGGAGGCGGAGAATCATCATCCTCAATGTCAATGGGTGCTGACTCTTCTGAAGGTGGAGGAGGAGGTACTGGATCTGATGGAGGAGGTGGAGGCACAGTCTTCTGTAAACCTGAATAGGTCAAGAAGGCAGACAAATATGATCCGTATGTAACATTGGTAACATTACCCCTCGTGACTTTAACAAAATGCTGATCCATTTTAGTAAGGAGGTATGTGGTCCAATCAATAGCAACTCCTTTCAACACCATCCTGGAAGCTGTGAAAAGCTCTTTGGACAAATAGTGGGATGGCGTTTTGGCAGGCATGAACCTGTCCTGAAGGAACTGACACATCGTCTTCCATACGGGATCAGTGATCATAGAAAAGGAAACTCCTGAAGAGTTTATCACCTTCTTAACATCAAGGATTTCCCTTGTCTGCTTTTGCAACAGCTTGAGAATCTCTTCATTAGAGAAGAGCTGACGAGTGGTCACAAAAGGTTCTCCTTTGAAGGGTAAAGACAGAGCCTTCCCTAAGCCTCGAGACGTCAATGTCATAGACATTCCTTGGACTACGCCTGTCTTCTTGCTGTAAGAGGCCAGGAACTCATCACATACGGACGGATCCTCTGGAAGTAATGGAAAAGGAGTGGCCACAAAAGCAGCAAGTCCCGCCTTCGTGAGGGGCTCAAAAGTAAGTAGGGACGAGTAATCCCTACTAACTAGTGGGACGTACTAGATAGGGGGAGGAGCATGAGAAGGCGCCATTCAGATGGTTACACACACACCACAAACACAGACAATCAAGGAGAATGCCTGCAAAGCAACAGACAAAAAACCAAGGATAAGAGAATTACCAATCAAACGTGACACGACCTACTAACCCCAGGCAAACCACATCCTAGAAAAAATTTGACATGACCTCGAGACAAATGCGACCGAAAGCTTCATGCGATGCATCAGACAAACACCCTGAACCCCGTATCAGGCAACAAAAGAAAAAAAACTGCATACCGTACCCGTAACCGTAACTAAGACAGGAAACCAAAACCATACCATATCCGACACATATCAATACTATATTTGTGATAGAACCAAGACTGGACCATGGAAAATAACACTAATGACTGCGCATACCCATCCCTCGAAACGCTTCATTAAAAAGGGGAATTAAGTGCAGTGAGGGGGGAATTAATTTAATGAAGGGTTGATTTTAATCAATTATTAAAAATGGGTGAATTTTTATGAGGTGATAAACCTTAACAAGAAAACGGCGGTTCCTTATTATAAATTTATTTACCAATTATTAGGTTAAGCGGTGCAGTTATTCGATTCCTGGACTTCGATTCCCGACTGGGTCTCTAAATGCAATTCATTGATTATAAATTAAGGTGATGTGGAGCGCTTTTTTGCCAGCGCATGCTCATGTGACGGCTGGTTTATTTTTAATTAAAATTTTAAAGTGCCTCTCTAGCGCACGTAGCGCGTGCTAAGTGAATGGCTGGTTGATTTTAATTTAAAAAGTATGTGTGTTTAGCGCGAATGCGCGTGGAAACGGTGGGTGAATTAAAGGGTTCATTTTAATAATTAATTTGTGATTAAGGGAAAAAATAAAAATAAAGAAAGCACATAAAATAAATACCTGAAAGGGGTGTGTATGTAATGCAGGAATGCGCACGGAAGAGTTCCAGTAAAGGAAAAGTAAAGAGCACTGATGAAACAACAATGACAACACCTTAGCAAATGTGTTGATTTGGTTTGTGTTGGTTTTTTATTTTTATTTATTTTTTATTTTTAGTTGTGATTATTTATATTTGAATAAAGGAAAAATGATGAAGGGAGGTGAGAGAAATTTTTTAGAATGTTTTTAGAATTTTTTAGAATTTTTTTACAATTTTTTAAATCAATTTTCTACATTTATGGGCAATTTAGGGGTAAATTTAGGAAATGGGGAATTTTCAGAAATTATAGGGTAGGCAATTTCCAACAGACAAATTCCCAAAAATTGACAAAAGGCAAAAGGAATTTTTAGAAATTTTTCTGAAATTTTTTTAGGGAAAAATTAATGTAGTGATTAATTAAGTCACCTAAATCACATTAATCAAATAAGTCAGTTAAGCATAAGTCAATTAAGTCAGGTTAGTGGGATAAGTCAGGTTAGTCTACCTAAGTCTAGTCAGGTTAGTTAAGGTTGATTAGGTTAGTCTACCTAAGTCTAGGGTGGACTAAGTCAATTAGGTTAGTCTGGGGTCAGTCTAGGTTAGTTAAGTTAGTCTAGGTAAGTTCTAACTAACCTAGGAGAGACTAACTAACCTAGGGTTAGTTAGTGGGGGGGGAGACTAACCTGAGGTAGGTTAGTTGACTAACTACAGTTAGGTTAGGGTTAACCTAACCCTAGTTAAGTTAGTTTTTAACCTAAGTTAGTTAAGGTTAACTAAAGCTAGGTTAGTAATTAATCACAATTAGGTTAGTGTTAACTAATCTAAGGTTAGTAGCTAACCTGGGGCAAGTGAGAGGGTGGGAGGAGGTGGCAGAGGGGGAGGAGGCGGTGGAGGAAGGGAAGGAGAAGGAGGAGGTGGTCGCTGGAGCGATGGAGGTGGAGGAGGGAGAGGAGTCGCTGGGAGGGAGGGTGGAGGAGAAGGGTAGGAGGCGAGGGAGGAGGGGGAACGCGCTGGGGGGGCACGCTGTGGAGGAGGGAGCCGCTGGGGGGGGGGGGGGGGGGGGGGCGCTGTGGAGGAGGAGGTGGTCGCAGGGAGGGGCGACGGTGGAGGAGGGAGCCGCAGGCGGGGCGCTGTGGAGGAGGAGGTGGTCGCAGGGAGGGGCGACGGTGGAGGAGGGAGCCGCGGGCGGGGCGCTGTGGAGAAGAAGGGTAGGGGGGTTGTGGAGGACGAGGGAGAAGGAGGAGATGCTGGGGGCAGTGGGAGAAGAAGGGAGGAGGAAGCGCGGGGGGAGAAGACGAAGGAGTGGGGGGAGGGAGAAGGAGGAGAGGGCGCAGGGAGGAGGAGAAGGAGGAGATGGCGGAAGGTAGGGGAAGGAGAAGAAGGTGGCGCGTGGGAGGGAGGAGAAGAGAGGAAGGGGCGGCGGGAGAGGATGGAGAGGGAGGTGGCGCTGCTGCGGGGGGGCAGAAGAAGGAGGAGGATGACGAGGAGGGAGGGTGGAGATGGCAGGGAGGTAGAGGACGCAGGAGGAGAGAGAGAAAGAAAGGGAGAGAGAACGAGAGAGGGAAGGGCCGTCGGGGAGAAGGGATGGGCAGTTGGGGGGGGAGGGGTGGGGGGGCCCATGGGGGGGCCATGGGCTGGGCAGGTGAGGGGAAGGGTAGGGAAGGGTAGGGACAAGGGTAGGGTAGGGGGTGGGCAGGGTGGGGACAAGGGTAGGTACCCCCGTCCCGCGCACATGCGCGGGGCGGGGTAAAAAAATTTGTCGTGACGGGATTGAAATGGCATCGGGAAGACGGTGCGGGTTATGCGGACACGACCGGGGCACGTGGAGACTCGTAAAATCGAAAAAGGGCGCGTTCACGCGCAAAACGGGCGCGAGAAAAACGTAAAAATAAAGAAAAATTAATAACTCTCAATCCGGACGTCAAAACGAAATAGCGTAAAAACGAAAAGTGGGCAGGACGACAGGGGGGAAACAAGGAAAATACGGGACGGGGGTTCCGGGAGGGGTAAAGGGCGTTCACATGCAAAAAACACAAAAAAAGGAACCAAAAACGCAATTTAAAAATTAATATCGAAAGATCCGTGCATCGGAATGAAGTGCAGAAAAAAGGAAAACTGTGCAGAAAGATGTGCCCGACAATCCTATCATGTCAAAACATAATCCCGACTGAGAGAAGACGCGTTCACATGGGAAAAACCCAAAAAATAAAACCGAAAATGGGATCGGAAATTAATATCGAACAAACCATTCATCGGAATAACATGCAGTAAGAAGGAAAAATGTCCGCAGAAAGGAGTGGCACAGGGTTATCACGTTAAACCGCAGTTCCGGCGGAAATAGGAGGGGTTCACATGTGAAAAACTCCAAAAATACTCCCGAATAACTCATTTAAAATTTAATAAGTAAAAATCCGAACGTCGAAAAAGGGTGGAGGAAAAAGGAAAAAGGTAGGGGAAGGCACAGGGGACACGGCTGTCAAATCAAATTGGAATTCCAATGCAAATAGGGCAGGTTCACATGGAAAAATGTCAAAAATACACATGAAAAAGTCTTAAAAAACCAAAAAATTAATAACGGACAAACCGTGTATCGGAATGATGCGGAATAAAAAGGAAAACTGTCAGGGAAAAAGCACTAGTCAGGGCTATGACGTCAGATCACGGTTTCGAAGCAAGAAAAGTGCGTTCACATGGAAAATTGTCTAAATTGCGTAAAATGCGTCAAAAATTAATAACTCAAAAACCGTGCACCGGAACAGGGGTAGGTAAAAAGGAAAAATGAGCAGTTTGAAGGGAGAAACAGGGCTATAAGGTTGGATGAGGACTTTGGTGAACGTAGGATGCATTCACAGGACAGGACCGCAAAATCAGGGAATGAAGGAAAACTGCAAGGGAACAGCCCCAAAGGTGGGGGAAACATAACTGGGTGGGTGGGAAGGGACCCCCGTAGGGTAAAAGCAAGTCAAGGCATTCATGCATGAGCAGGTTAAGGCATATGCAGAAAGGTATGTACGGTAGACGCGCAGGGACGCGTCCCCACACTTAAGACCTTAACGGATAGGGTTAACCGAGCAACAAGGACCTAGGACCACACCACAGACCATCCACTAACTTCCCCACACTTAAAACATGACCATCACTAAGAAACAGAAGTTTGTAGGGTTAGAAAAACTTGGCCCGTTTCGTCAAGAATCAGGGTTGAGTATCGATGGCACGTCCAGTGTTGTTGTCGGCGCTGGAGGGACCAAGGCATCTTCTCGGCACACGTTCGTCATGGCAGGGACCACGCGGCAGCACCCAGGGAGGTAGTTGATGGAAGAAATCACAGGAAATTCGTCGAAGATGATGAGGAATACTACACTCAACTCACAGTCACTCAATTGGAATGAAAGATCAATCACTCGCCCCATGACTAATATCACTCAAAGAAGCATGATTAAAACCCATATCTCATACTCGGTTGAGGAATCGACAAGGGGGAATGGTGCAGAAGGAGTATGCCAGGGTGCACGGTTGATGGTGCATTAGTGCGTCCAACCCGTCTGGCATAGGTGCAAGGAGGAAGGCAAGGGAGCCTTACAGTGCCGTGTACAGAACAGGGTGGCGTGTCTTGTGTTGACGGTAAAAACCCATCCCGTGGGTGCATAGAGAAAGTGAAACATACCTGACTCCAAGTGTCGTAACGTCCCTCAATCTCACCTCTCGGTAATTGATTGAAGAAACTCCAGTCAAACTCAACCCACCCGCTGTCTCACGCTCTGTTGATAGATACAGGAGGGCAGCCTTTTCCTGAAACCCATTGATGTAATCCTCACAGTCACTTGTGCAAAGGGCGTATGCCTTGTGCGCAGTTGATGGTGCAACAGTGCATCCCGCCCTGTGCCGGCATACAGTGCAAGAAGGAAGGCCAGGGAAGCCTTACAGTGCAGTGCACAGAAACAAATTGTGCTTTGTGCATGGAGAGGCCCATCCCGTGAGTGCAACACTTCATTCACACTTCTCACCTCTCATTTGATTTGAAGGGAAAAGACTGGTCTCTCGACCCACCCTCTGTCTCACTCTCTGTTGATAATTACAGAGGGCAACCCATACTCACTTCCCCATCCGGTTAGGATGAAAGCTTACATCACTCAAGGGGTTGTCGATGAAGATCGCGTCATCAATTATTGAAGAGGCGTACCCAGGGAGGTAGCCATCAAATCGATTATTGTATTGGATAGGAACATGTTGTCTGCTAGAGGACAGGTAGTCACATTGCAGAAAGACCGAGGACACAGCGTACCAAGGGAGGCAGCTTCGGAATTGGATCCTAGGGATATCAATTAATAAATCCACTTTCTGGACTACTGGGTGTTACCACCTTTTCCACAGCCAGCTTCTCGCCCAAGGGTGTTTACCACCTTTTCTTGGAACGAGGCCTGCTATGACATGGAATTGCTTCCTTTTCTCTCATAACAGATTTGTTTTGTTTTTTTTTTCTTTTTTGGTTTTTTTTTTCTCTTATTTTCCCCTATTCCCGAGGGTGTTTCCACCTTTTCTCGAAGAATAGGTCGGCATGACAGGGACCTAAGTCCTTTTCTCCCATGACCGATATGTTTTTTTTTTTTCTTTTCTTTTTTCAATATTGAACAAGGGAATGGTAGAAAGACCATTTGTCAGAACCCACCTCGCCACTGTCGCTGGTGGAAAATAGAGGATAAGAGATCAAGGCTGGAAGGGGGTTTTGAGGGGCCAAAGGGTTGCGTCCACCTCATCAGAAGTGGTTGAAGAACGGCTATTAGAAGTAGCATCATAAGAAGTACAGTGCCGCGCCAACGAGGGAAAGGATTAAGTGTCCGTAATTGTTAAGATCCCCAAGGAGGGAAGTACTTCTTCAGGTGATATCCATTGATCAGAAAGGGATCATCAGAGGCATCAACGATCTGTACTTGGACAGAGCCATTAGGGTTGACTGCAAGTACCTTATAGGGGCCCATCCACCGCTGTTGGAGCTTGCCAGGAAACTTGCCAAATCTTGAATCATAGACTAGGACCAAATCACCTGCTTTGAACTCCTTGTGCTTGATGAAACTGTCATGGTAAGCCTTACGTCGAGCTTGCGTGGTTTCCATGCATTGTAGAGCCATCCTGCGAATTTCGTCCAAACATTCCAAATGCAGGAGACGGCGTTGCAGTGAATCATCGTCCCCCAAACGCTCTTTGATAGCCACTCTCAAAGAGGGTAGTTCCAATTCAACAGGAAAAACAGCTTCTGTACCATACACCAACTGGAAAGGTGTCTGTCCCGTTGCTGCTTTATGGGAGGTTCTGTACGCCCAGAGGGCCTCTGTAAGTCGATCGTCCCAATCACGACGATGTGCGGCGATTGTTCTTGTCAGAATCGAGCAGAGGATGCGATTCATGACTTCGACTTGGCCGTTGGCTCTGGGGTAATAAGGAGTGGACTTGCGATGGCGGATCTTATACAATTCTGTCAACTCTTCCATGACTTTGTTAAGGAAATGAGTGCCTCTGTCACTTACCAGTTCTAAGGGACTGCCAAAACGGGTGATGATATTCTCGTACATGAACAGGGCCACGTTGTTACCATCGTCCCGCTTTAGGGCTTTAGCTTCACACCACTTTGTGACATAATCCGTACATACGAGGATGTATCGGTTCTGTTTCCTTCTGGTAGGAGGGTCGATCGGACCTACGAAGTCAATGCCCCACTTCTCAAACGGCTTCAAAGGAAGGATAGGTTGCAATGGCATGGCACTTGTCTTCGTCGGTTTCCCCATTCTTTGACAAGTATCACATCTTTTACAGTAATCATAGGAATCTTTGTGGATGGTAGGCCACCAATAACCTGCTAGCAGAGCCTTCCTGGCTATAGCTTCTCCTGCAAAGTGACCTCCACATGGCTCGTCATGGCAAGCCTTCAGAACAATCCCAATCTCTTCTCCTGCAACACATCTTCTGAGCACTTCATCTTTGCCTTTCTTGTACAGTGCACCGCCGAGCAGGGTGTATGGGGCTGATTCTAGCATGAGCTTCTTCCTTTCCCGACTAGAAATACCAGGAGGGTACTGTTGGGTTGCCAGCAGATTGGCAATGTCTGCATACCAGGGAGTTACAGTCTCTACCAAGAATAGGGAAGCATCAAGGAGGTCTGGATCATCTTGCTCCTCGTCTGCAGTTTGTGGGATACGCGACAGATGATCAGCCAGAACATGGGAACGACCAGGCTTAGTAATCACCTCAAAGTCGAACTCCTGGAATAAAAGGAGCCATCTCATCAATCGTCCTTTCACATCTGCTTTGTTCATCAAGAAGGACATGGCCTCATGATCCACATAAAATTTAAAGTGGATGGATAGGAGGTAATGGCGAAACTTTTCCAAGGCAAACACCATTGCCAAGCACTCCAGCTCGGTCACTGTATAGTTTCGTTCCCTATCAGTGACTTTTCGGCTTGCATAATAGATCGGTTGATCCAACTTTGAGGAGCTCTTTTGGCAGAGGACAGCACCTAAACATTCAATTGATGCATCAGTGTGTACATGGAACTCTTTCGTCCAATCAGGAGGTTGCAGAATGGGTGCCTCTATCAGACACTGCTTCAGAGTGTGGAAGGCTTTGTCACATTCTTCCGTCCAAGTAAACTCTGCATCTTTCCTCAGGAGCTTATGCAAGGAGGTTGCCTTTGTCGCAAAATGGGCTATGAACCTTCTGTAGTAACCCACATGGCCTAGGAATCCCCTCAACTGTTTGAGGTTGGTGGGTGCTGTCAGAGCGGCGATCTTTTCGATCTTTGCAGGGTCTGTTGATATCCCTTGTGCAGAGACAATGTGGCCCAACAGAACTCCAGAAGAGACCCCAAAGATGCATTTGTCGGGGTTGAGGGAAATCCCATACTCCCGACATTGATCAAAGCATTGCTCCAAATGTCCCCAGTGTTCACTGACCAAACTATAGACACAGAAGTCATCCAAATATACCTCAATAAAGTCATGCAGATGATTTTGAAATGCGGCCATCATGACTCGTTGGAAAGTAGCAGGGGCATTGCAGAGCCCAAATGGCATCACTCGGTAAGCGTAGGTCCCCCATTCTGTGGTGAAGCTCATTTTGGATTGGTCTTCTTCTGCGATTTGGACTTGGTTGTATCCACTGAATCCATCCAGAAGAGAATAAAGTTCATGTCCTGCCATTGTGTCCAACAGTTGGTTTGTGAAAGGGATAGGAAAGTGATCCTTCTTTGTCTTGGAATTAAGCTTTCGGAAATCCACACATATTTGCAATTTTCCATTCTTCTTGGGTACAACCACGATGGGTGAAACCCATTCACTATTTGCCACTGGATAGATGAACTCGGCTTCCAGAAGCTTGAGCAGCTCCGCTTTCACCAATGTGGAATAATTCGGGTTCATTCGCCTCTGTCGTTGCCGTACTGGCTTGGCATCAGGCTCCAAGTCAATATGATGTTGACATATTGTGGGATCAATCCCCTTTAGGTCTTTGTAAGACCATGCAAACACGTCCAAATTTTCTTTCAACAAGTTGTACAAGGTTGACAACTCCTCTTCTGGGAGACTACTACCCACCTTCAAGTGGCGTTCAGTGCCTTCTGCATCCACAAAGGTTAACCGCCTTTCACCTTCTACTTCACGGATGAAGGTCCCGCGGACTGCTTCTGGATACAGATCCGACTCCTTCAAGGGAGTGGTGTCCTCTTCTGATGTCCCACTAGAACCAACTTCTTCTTTTGGTGGAGACTTAGGTTGCTCCTTAAGACGTTGGAATGGAATTAGAGCTGTTTCGGGTTTGGTGTCAAAATTAATTACCTCTTGGCTTGAGGACTCATCTTCTGAAGATGACACATCCAGGAACATCACATAACAGGGACCCTCTAATTTCTGTTGGGTTTGTCGGACTGGTGCTTGTTGGCACGGTGCATCATCATCATCTTTCTTTGGCAAGGATGGGTTAGGACGGCAGGAGCCACACTTAAAAGACGGCTTGCTCTTCTTAATCCATTTCTTATAAAGGTTTTGCATATGAGAAGATCCATTTACCAGACCAAATGGTACCATCGCCATTCTGTCCCATAGCATGAGCTCATCGGCTTCTGATGCTTCTGGAACTTCTTCCTCAAATGTATCCTCTTCAGGTGGGATAGACTCTTCTGGCTCACTTTCATCACCTTCTTCGTCCATATCATATTCATCCTCTTCTGTCTCTGTCTCTGCTTCTGCTTCTACTTCTGCTTCTGTCTCTGCTTCTGCTTCTGCTTCTGTTCCTGTTGCTGCTTCTGTCTCTGTAGGAGTTCTGTAACAGAAGAATAGATTCTCTGTCTCCTCTTCTGCCTCTATCTCTGGCTCTGCTGTGGCCATATAACAGGGAGAGCAGTACATCCATGCTTCTATCTCACTGTCAGAGGTGATTTCAGAAGTCATGCCTGGTTCTGGCAGGAAGTATTCACCCATTGATAATGACTTTGCATCTGTTGGAAGTCGGCTTACAGTATCCACTGTTAAGGAATGTGCCATTACTTTCTTGGGAAGGATCTGTTTGACAGCATCTTCGTCTGCTGATGTTCCATCTGTAGCCTCGTTAGGGGAATCAGAAGATAATTCCAAGGAGGTGGATCCATGTCCTTTTTGAGAACCATACAGTTTCAACACCACTTTGTTGGGTCCTCTGCCCAAGGTCAAGGTTCCTTTGAACCAATCCGTCCTTGCTCGGGCTTCAAAAAGCCATGGTCTGCCCAGTAACAGAGGATAGGACGTACCATAAGAGTTTGGCTTCACCACCAAATAGGTTAGCCAATAATCTTTTCCAGCCACTGTAGTCTTCACATATGGAAGAATGCCCAAAGGCTTGATTCTACTCTGATCCGCCAGTCTGATGAGCCATTGGGTGGGTTGCACACCTTGTAGGCCTAGATCCTTCATTGTCACATCCGTCATAATATTCACTGATGAGTCTCCATCAATCAGAGCATTTGCAATGAAGCAGCCTTCTATCCATACGCCAGTCTCTGGAGTACCTGGATCTAGGAAAGCATTAGCCACATCCACTTCTTTTACAGGCTCTGGAGCCTTGTTGGACTTTGTCGCTGTTGAGGGAGCAATCCTTAAACCACGTCTTTTTGTCAGTATACTTTTGAACCTTTTTCGGCAACTGGGAGACAACATCAATAATTGTCGGAATGTGAGGTTTGGTTTAAAGGTATCTAGATCTCTAACCAGATCGTATTCCTTAATAGGATCCACTGGCTTCTCTAACCGATTAGGGAATGGGGCAACACCCATTTTCATTTTCCCTCTTTCTTCCATCAGAGGAATTACAGGAACTTCTTCTGCCACTTGTGGCACTTCCTCCTCTTCTGTATCCTGGACCTCTGGTCCTGCCTCTGTAACTGTCTCTGTAACTCTCTGTGGCACTGTAGGGCTCTGTACGGTACTGTTAGGCTCTGTTCTGTTCTGTTCTTCTGGTGGAAGATTGAACTCCACTATTCTGGCAGGAGGGTTATTCTCTTTCTGGGTAGGTGGTTCCTTCTGCTTTGCACGTGTGATGGCAGCAACTTCCAATTCCACCAAATTAGAGGTAGGCTCTTGGGCCTTAGACAGACTATCAGTAGCATTGTTTTTCACTGGGGCTGGGCTTGGACAGTCTTTTGCAGTGTGGCCTTCTCCTTTGCATCGACTGCATAAGGGCTTGTAATCCACTGACCTTCGAGGATTTGGACAATTTGGTGAGATGTGGCCCTTTTCTCCGCATCTGTAACACTCCACTTCTGATCTCTGACCACCGCCAGACTGTCTGCCTCTGTAACTTTGAGAAGGAAATCTTCTGGGTCCGAAATTAGGACCAAACTCTCTAGGCTTGGGTCCAATATCTTGTATTGTCATTTTGGATTCTAGCAAGTTAAATCTTGCGTCTTCTTCCTTTCTTCTCCTATCATGCATCTCCTTCAGAGAGCAAATGTCCTCTGTATGGTTCTTCCGCAAACAGTAGGAACAGAAGGCTCCAGGGATTGTTGGTTTTCGTGTACATTCAGTGGCTAAATGACCTGCTTGATGACACTTACCACACCAAGTATTTGACCGCATCACATCCCTTCCTGCTCCTACAACGTTGGATATGCTAGCGGTATTCACTTTCAACGTCTGTAGTTGTTCTGTAATCACATCCATCAACTCCTTTTTGATGTTTGCAACTGAGTTGGATAAACAATCCTTCAAGCTTTCTCCTCCGGACGTACTGGCAGGAGGGTTTTGAGGAGTCTCTGTAATTACTGCATAAATGGGTTGGGCTGGTACAGAGGGGTCTCTGTTCTGGTTCTGATTCAAGGCTCCTGTTTGAACTGTTGGCTGTTGACTCCAGTTGGTAGGGTTCCACTGTTGATGCTGATTTGGCATTGAGGAAATTGATTGAGACCATGGTTGTTGTGGTGGAACCACCATTTGAGGCATGGATTGTGGCCATTGTGGATTTGGTGCACTGTACTATGATACTGAGGGCATCTGTTGGTAGGGATAGGGAACAATCCCTGGAACTGCATTTGGTGGGTACATCATTCCTGGCATCAGAGGAGGTAGGGCTCCTCTTCCTGAATTCATCGCCAATCGAGCTTCCACTTCATCGTACAGTCTTGCACCTTTTGTTGTAGCTTGCAGGGTGGCTGGTCTTTGTAGCTCCACAAACTTACGGACTTCTGGTTGTAATCCTCTGAGAAACACTCCCTTCTGAATGCCATCATCCAGATTATGGTTAGTCCATCTCTTCAGGATGGATTCCATTCGTGAGACATAGGCTTCCACTCTTTCTCCAGAGGACTGACTTAGGTTCATAAATTCCTCTCTCATCCGCTCTTCAAAACCTTCACGCCTGAATTTAGTGAGGAAGGCCAACTTCAGGTCGTCCCATGTGCCAAAAGTTCCTGCTGCTTGTCTCTCATACCACTGAAATGCCGCGCCCTTGAAAGTGGCGGGGAATATTGCCAACCAATGCTCAGGGGTTCTGGCATTGTTAGCCACACACGCTACCATAAACTCTGCTACATGAAGATCGGGGTCTTCATTGTACTCTCCCTTAAAAACTGGCAATGGGACTACATTCGCTGGTCTGTCATCAATATTTCCAGGACGGATCTGGCTTGGAAGTGGACCTCCAGCAGGAGGAGGAAGGGCTTGATGTGCCATTGGGACTTCTGTAAAGAGTTCCGCAAGGGCGTCAAAGGCGGCTTCTGCTGCGAGCTTGCTCTCGGCTCTGATTCTTACTTTCTCTCTTCTCACGTACCTCTGGACTCGTTCTAACACTTGCCTTTTTATTGCGTCATTCATCAGGGGGTTGATTCCACTATGTTGTTAGTGCTCCACAGAGGGTTAACAGAAGGCTTCAGTCTCTCGAGGACTCTCTTGCCAACATTTCTTCTACTTCTTTCCTCTCAATGTCCCTGAATTCTGCTTTCATGCCACTGCACGGAGGAAGGTATTCGGTTCTGAAGGTGTCAAAATGCATACGTCTGAGCATTGTGGTGGTACCATCATCATAGTAATGCCAGCTTCTAATGGTTTCAATAGTGTATGTTGTGAAAAACACTCTGTCTACCAACTTCCAGTGGGTTGCTAATTGAACAAACAGAAGATTATCAGTACACCAAGCATCCCATGTATCTTGCTGTTGAGCATCCACGAACAAATTCCAACTCTTTTCCTTCTTGTCCCTGTGAACCTCTACAGACCAAGACTCCTGAAGCTTCTTCACAATCTCCCACTTGATGTTGTTTGGAAACTTCTCAATGAATGCCAAATCTTCCATGGATGTTCATTCTCTCTGTTTCTGTTCTTCAGTTTGTTCCCAAACAGTTTGCCACCAAGATGCAAGTTTCTACTGCTTCAATAGGAAGAGGAAACTGTCCACCACATAGAGCATGCATCATGATGGTGATGTGTTTCCGCCATTGTGGGATGAAATTCTTGTGGAAAGTGGCTTTGATTATGAGAAATTCCAACTCTTCAGTGGAAGAAGGAACTTTACAAACATCCATTGAATTCTTCTCTTCTTGGCAATGCCATTTCCTTCATTTTCAGCCTCTTTTGGTGCTTGTTGATGGCAAGTTTCCCCGGCTGCGCACCAAAAACATGGAGCCCCGAGAGGAACACCAAGGAAAAGGGAATTCTCTTGCAAGAAAATCTATCTTGTAACATCAACAAGCTTGTTTATCATGTTTCATATGATCACAATGAAGAAAAGAACACCAGGCACAACAAATCTTCATACAGCATCATGTAGACCTCCCACGGTTTTTAATAGAATCAACCATATTCTTCAACATCTTCACAAAATCCATCAATAGAACAAAGAAAGCAAAGAAGTACACCATCCTTGAATGGAAATATATCACATAGTATTCATCTTCAATATCTTCATAGTCTTCTCTCTCAATCTCTCATATACAATCACTCTGTTTGAGTAGAATTGGCTATCTCTGACTCTCTCTATCTTACTCCATCAATAATACATCATATCCTCACTACAATCTCTCAAAATTACTCTCAATAATCACTCTTAGGTCGTGGATACCCCTCCCAAGAGGTATGTCTGATATGAAGAGTCACCAGAGCCACTACAGTGTCTCTTCACAGCTCACTACTGTCACTTCACTCTAATCTTCTCTTGAGTCTTCAGCAGCTACTTCTTCCACTTCCTCCAGCTCTTTTGCACATGTATTCACCTCTTTCCAAGGCTAGAAAACTTTCCCCAAAGTCACACATACATTCCACAGAACACTTACAGAAGCATACAGAACAGTCTACAGAACAGCTACAATACAGAACAGAACAGAAGCAGAAGCTCTACAGAAGGTTACAGAAGGTCATCAAAACCTCATAACTCACTCTCAAATCATTTCAAACTCTCACAAACCATTCAATAAACTTTCACAATATCTCATTCTTCATTAATCAATACTTCATCCCTCCTTACAGAAGACAATCAGAACAAAACAGACCAAAACAGAACAAAACAGAAGGTATACAGAACCATTCAGAACCTATCAGAACATCACAGAACCACCAACAAACATCATGATCTTCCAAAACACAATCAATATCATCCAAAACACTCTCAATCCACTTCCAAATCAATCAATCATCTCATAAAATCAACCATTCAGCTCTCAAAAACAACAAAAATCAGCCAAAAAACAAGTCATTTCAACACTCAACACTGGGGTTAGTGTGCTGAGCCACGTAGTACTTCAGACTTGGAGAAACCCACCTGTCGAGACCGCTCGGTTTAATGTCACATTAGCAAACGGCACGAGAGTGAAGCCATTCGGGGTACTCAAAAACTAGCCCGTGAAAATTGCAGGTGTCCAGTTCTGTGTCGACTTTATAGTCATGAAGGGAGTGGACTACGATATCCTATTAGGCCGACCCTAGATGCACAATGCCAGAGTTATCGAAGATTGGGGTCACAGCTTGATCTTCCTAGGCAACAAAATGGAAGCTGTGAGGGTAGAGATGGACACTTGGAAGACCTCACCAGTCGACTTGGATCCCATCTCCGCGATGCTCAAAGGTAACAATCAAGTCAAGAAGTCTTATGGGCCCTTGACCAAGTATATCCTATGCTCGGAGGATGAGCGAGATTGGATGCATGTCCTTGCTACAATCGACCTGCCGTTCTCGGATCATGAGGCATATGAGCAAGCCATCAAGATGATGGGCAAGTCTAACGGCACGCCCTCTGTACCAATTTGCATGATGGTAGGAACCCTTCGTGGGAGACCTAAGCTCGTTACCTTCCAAGTGCCAAACAACAAAAGAGAACTCCAGGAGATTCTGGAATACTCAACGGACAAGCTAGCTGACAATCCAGTAGCAAACTTCAAACCACTCTAGGATCTCTTAGCGAATCCAAGTGGCAAACCAGGGTGCATGACTTAAAGCTCATGTACAACTGGGCCCTAGTCCCTAATCAACGACAAGAGATATACCAAGCCCTAGGAGATGACAAGCAGTCTAACGCAGAGGACTCTAATGATGAGTACGAAGACTGCCGATCCTTCAGTGATGAAAGTGAGGGTGAGATAGATACCATAGAATACGACACTGAGGGATGAAATAGAACAAATACAGGCAGACTCCAAGCCACAGAAAAAGAGTGACTTTAGGACAGAGTGAGGAGTCATGCGCATGGATTGTGATCACGCCTGGTTAGAACACGTAGGAGCCATAGACTTTGAGCAAGCAGGCCTAGCCCAACCGGGAATGACACTAGTGCTTAGGACACAATCACCATTTGAACTGTGACCACCAGGGGAGACCACCTCTTCTAGCGAAGACGGGGAGTTCGACTCTAAGTCGGAGGTAAGTTTGGATAGCGACCCAGAAATACCTAGGCCGCCCAACACCCGCGACGCACCAAGGGGGACCTACCTGTCCACCTAAGGCACAGACGATTGAAGCAGGAAAGGGCGAAACAATCCAGGGACACACAAATTGACAAACAGTGAAAACTGCAGGACCTCCCTAAAAGATTTACAAAATTCAAGAAAGGAGATAGGGTAATGATCCTGTTGGGTGCCAAACGACAAAGGCAAACAAGCGAACCAATCGAGGGACTAGCCAAGGTCAAGGAGGTGAACCTAGCCCAGGAAGGGGAGACACCCCGACCAGCCTTCATTGCCAATGACTTGATTGAGGAAGAAGAAACGAGTCATGTCGCTCTCTTGCGAGAGTACATAGACGTATTCGCTTGGTCCTTGGAAGAGCTCAAAGGGGTAGATCCAAGTGTAGTGACTCGTAATATACCCATGACACCAGACGCAACGCTGGTGAAGCAGCTACCGTACCCTATGAATCCAAAACATGCTCATGCTATCAAGGAAGAGATTGATAAGCTGATGAGAGCGGGATTCATTTACAAAATTGAGCACACGGACTGGGTATCACCCATAGTCATCGTGCTGAAGAAAAATGGAAAAATCAGAGTGTGCATCAATTACAAGAAGGTGAATGTTGCTACTAAGAGGGACAATTACCTATTGCCATACAGTGAGCACATGCTTGAAAGAGTGGCAGGTAAGGAGGCCTATAGATTTCTGGATGGCTTCTTAGGATACAATCAGGTGCAAGTGCATCCTGTCGACAGGCATAAGACTGCCTTTGCCACTGAGTGGGGCATCTTTGCTTACATAGTCATGCCTTTCGGGTTGACTAATGCCCCTGCCACTTTCCAACGCCTCATGTGCACCATATTTAAAGACATGCTTCGCAAAGAGTTGGAAGTCTTTGTCGATGACCTTTGCGTTCACTCGACTTGGATGAACACTTAGACAAACTCCAAGCAGTCTTTGAGTGGTGTCGCCTATATCGTCTCTCCTTGAACCCCTTAAAATGCCAGTTTTGGGTGAAGCATGGATGCATCCTAGGCCATGTGGTGTCAAAGAACAGCATTGCCACTGACTTCTCGAAAGTCAGGGTTATTGTTGACCTTCCACCCCCAATCAACTATAAGGGAGTCCAATGCTTCTTAGGCCATACGGGATACTATCGGCAGTTTGTGCTGAACGCATTGATGGCCAGACCTTTATATAAGCTACTGATTGTCTTTGAATGGACTGAAGCATGCCAATGAGCTTATCAAGAGTTGAAGAAGGCTCTAACAACACCAATTCTACGAGCCCCAAATTGGACCATTACATTCCATGTGCATATCAATGCTTCTAAATTTGCTATGGGGGGGGCAGTGTTGTGCCAACCTGGCAAACACAACCTAGACTATCCACTGAGCTTTGCTAGCAGACAACTCACTGAGACGAAAATGAACTACTCGATGACAAAAAGAGAGGGCTTGGCCATGGTGTTTGCTATGAAGAAGTTCCGGCATTATCTATTGGCTACACCCTTTACCTTTTTTGTGGACCATCAAGCATTGCTATATCTAGTGAATAAACCTTGCACTACAACGATGGCTCCTTCTGCTTTTGGAGTTTGACTTCTCCGTGGTTGTACGAAAGGAAAAATAGCACTACATGGCTAACCATATGTCACTCATCCCCACAAGAGAAGCCCCTAGAGAAGCCATCTCTTTAACCTTTCTAGCGAGAGAGATTTATTCAAGGCCGATCTAACACCATATTGGGCAGATGACATAGTCCAAGTGCTTGAGCACGAACTACCTGAGCGACTGATAGAGAAGGAAAGACTTAGGTGACTCATTCTCAAGATCCAACCCTACCAGTTGATAGCAAGCCAGTTGTATCGCCTAGGGCAAGATGGATTGCTGCACAGATACGTGTGCGAGCATGAGATGCATGATGTGCTCTCACAGGCACACAGCAGATTGCTAGTGGACACTTTAGCGGAGACACGACGGCTCGCAAGATGCTGCAGTCTCAACTATGGTGGCCAACGTTGTTTCATGATGCAGCACTATTTGTTAAGCATTGTGACGAGTGTGTAGACAAAGGTCCCGATTCGCAAGGATCAAATGGAGTTAACCCTAATCATTACACGACAACCCTTCAAAAAATGGAAAATCGACTTCATAAGATCCATCAGCCCCGTTGCACAGTATTCGCAAGCCAAATACATCATTGTGGCCACAGACTACCTAACGAAATGGGCAGCAGCGAGACCAACACGAAAGAACGATGCTCGAACGACTGCCAAGTTCTTGTGGGAGCAGGTAATCTCACGATTCGGTTGCCCCATCGAACTAGTCAGTGACTAGCACACACTTCATCAATAAAGTGATAGTGCATCTCCTATCCACCTTTCTCATTATCCATCGGAAATCCTCTCCATACTACCCTCAAGCAAACGGCCAAGCAGAATCCACGAATAAGATTCCTGTCAACGTCCTAACCAAGGTAGTCTTTGCTTCGCGCAGTGACTGGGATAACAAGCTAATGGCAGCCTTGTGGGCTTACCGCATAGCTTATAAAACGGTTGTTAAGCTGCCTATTTTTTGCAAGTGTCTTTTCCTAGAGTTATGATGGTCTAGTTCTCAGTTTTATCATTTCAAATGGATATCCATATTGTAATGAAGCATTCAACTGGGAAAAGAAATCTAACTAAAATTGAAATAGACATAAAATAACAAAGAAATATTGCACCAAGACATCTTGCCATGTATTAATGATGAGAGTTCCAAAAATACATGACAACCATGGCTGATGCTTCATCTAGCAAGGAGAAAGCTAACATCAAGAAAGTGAACAGTAAAATTTTGTGAATGAGCCAAAATATGTCTTCTCTTAGCCTCTTTCCTTCTTTATCCTAACTCCTTATCTCCAAAGTTAAGGGTACATTTACATAGGCAAGGGCTGAATTTACAAGGGCTGGAAATTACAATGTATGGAATTAGTATGATTCCAAAGTACAAAAATATCAAGGTATTTTCTTTTATGACAAACCATCCCGTCCTAAGATGGTTTTTTCCTCAAAACCAAGGATAAATGGACCAAATCTAAGCCAACGATGATAGTAATCATGTCCAATGGTAGCATGTGTAGCTAACAATACCCAAATCCCTGAGCATTGGTTAGCAATATTCCCTACCACTTTCAAGGGCGTGGTGTTTTAGTGGTATGAGAGACAAGCAGCAGGAACTTTTGACACATGGGAGGCCTTCCTCACTAAATTCAAGCGTAAAGGTTTTGAAGAGCGGATGCGAGAGGAGTTCATGAACCTAAGTCAATCCTCTGGAGAAAGAGTAGAAGCTTATGTTTTGCAAATGGAATCCATCCTGAAGAGATGGACTAACCATCATTTGGACGAAGGCATTCAGAAAGGAGTGTTTCTTAGAGGCCTACAACCAGAAGTTTGTAAGTTCGTGGAATCGAGAAGACCAGTCAATCTGCAAGCTGTAGTGGAAGGTGCAAGATTGTATGACGAAGTTGAAGCAAGGCTGTCATGACTCTAGGAAGAGGAGTCATACGTCCTCCTATATCAGGAATGGTATACCCACCAAATGTAGTCCCAAGGACAGTTCCCTACCCCTATCCCCAAATGCAAACAATGCCACAGTATAATGCACCTAATCCACTGTGGTCACCACAAACGACAATGCCTCAAATGATGGTTCAACCACAACAACAGTGGCCTCAAACAGTTCCTCCATTAACGACTCAACAATAGTGGAACCCTACTAACTGGTATCAACAACCCCAAGTCTCAGTAGGAGCTCTGAATCAAAACCAGAACAGAAGACCCTCTGGATCGACCCAACCAGTGTATACAGTAATTACAGAAGCTTCCCAAAACCCTACTACAAGTGCTTCAGGAGGTGAAAATCTGAAGGACTACTTATCCGACTCAGTTGCAAGTATCAAGAAAGAGCTTCTAGATGTGATTACAGAGTAGCTATAGACACTGAAGGTGAATACCACCAATATATCCACTCCTGTGGGAGCTGGAAGAGATGTGATGTGCTCTAATACATGGTGCAAAAAGTGTCATCAAGTTGGACATTTAGCCACTGAATGTACCCGAAAACCAACCATTCCTAGAGCCTTCTGTTCCTACTGTTTGCGGAAGAACCATACAGAGGATATTTGCTCTTTGAAAGAGATGCATGAACGAAGATAGAAGGATGAAAATGCACAATTCAACTTGCTAGAATCCAAAATGACAACACAAGATATTGGACCAAAGCCTAAGGAATTTGGTCCTAATTTTGGTCCAAGGAGGTTTCCCTCTCAAAGTTACAGAGGACAACAGTCTGGCGGTGGTCAGAGATCAGAGGTGGAATGTTACAAGTGTGGAGAAAAGTGTCATATCTCCCCGAATTGTCCAAACCCTAGACGATCTGTGGATTACAAGCCCTTATGCAACCGATGCAAAGGAGAAGGCCACACTGCAAAGGACTGTCCAAGCCCAGCTCCTGTAAAGGTCAATGGCACTAATAGCCAACAAAAGGCACTAGAGCTTGCCTCCAATTTGGTAGAGTTGAAATTTCCCGCTGTCACGCGCACCAAGAAGAAGGAACCAGTTGTTCAGAACGAAAATAGCTCTCCTACTAAGACTGTGAAGTTCAACCTACCAACAGAGGGACAGAGCAGTACAGAATAACACAGTACAGTACAAAGCACTGTAGTGCCATAGAGAGTTACAGAGACAGTCCTAGAAACAGGACCAGAGGTCCAGGAGATAGATGAGACAGAAGCGCTTCCAAAAATAGAAGAAGTGCCGATGCTGTAATTATTAGAAGAAAAAGGAAAGATGAAAATGGGTGTATCCCCATTCTCCAGTCAGCTGGAGAAGCCTGTGGATCCTATCAAAGATTATGACTTGGTCAAAGACCTAGACACTTTTAAACCAAACCTAACATTTCGACAGTTACTGATGCTATCTCCCAACTGCCGAAAGAAATTCAAAAGCATCTTGACAAGAAGACGTGGACTAAGGATCGCTCCTTCAACAGCAACCAAGACCAATAAGGCCCCAGAGCCTGTAAAGGAAGTATATGTGGCTAACGCCTTCCTAGATCCTGGAACCCCAGAGATTAGTCTATGGATTGAAGGATGATTTATTTCAGATGCATTGATTGATGGAGACTCATTAGTAAACATAATGACAGATGTCACAACGAAGGACTTAGGGTTGCAAGTAATTCAACCTACACAGTGGCTTATCAAATTGGCAGATCAAAGCAAAATTAAGCCGCCGAGACAGCCTTTAGTGCCCAGCAAAAGGCCTTCATTAACACACTAATGGACACCACCCGCCCAAAAGAAGGAGAGTCATTGGAGGTGGTACATAAAAAACTCAGTATCGTATGCAAAGCTTTGCACGCAGGGCTTTAGGTGCCACCCCAACTTGCGGAGGCTAGGCTGAGCCTAGAATAGCAATGAAAGTACCTGCTACTGGTTGGCCTAACCCCCCAGGAAATTGACACAATGGGCTTTGAAGAAGGAGTACAACAAGGAGACCAGCAGGGGGAGAAGGCTGAGCTTGAATTCGATATAGGGAGGTTCAAAGAAGAGGTGATCCCACAAACCCACTTGTCGCATTCCCAAGAGCAACAACAGGTTGATCCATCTGCGAAGAGACAAGCCGCGCTTAGGGAAACACGGAGAAAGTTAGTTGAAGAAACCAAGAAGCAACTAAGGGCCAAGCCAGTCGTGCAACCGTCCGCACCCCTCCCACCGTGCCTTGATGACATTCCTATTGGATTCCACACGCAACTCGTAGTTTGGGAGCGGCAGGAAAGAGAAAAATACCCATTCACCTTCAGCTTTCTCATGCCCAACAGCCTGCGGAGGGTCTTACCGCTCAAGGTGATGGAGGAGGTGATCGCGATTGGTAGCCGACTAGGACAGAAGTGGCTGGAGGAAAGGGAGAAGACCCCCACTCTTTGGGGAAATGAAGAAGCTGAGTTTTGGCAAAACAAAGTGTTTGAAGTACCACATACCGTACAGGGATATAATTGCCAACCCCTATGGAGGAGGCGGGTGTGCGACATCGGCATGCTTGCCTGGATGGATTTTTGCAACACCCTACCCTACGAGAGAAACAACCCATGTTCATGGCGTACCCTAGTAGGGTAGGTGTGGATTTTGATGCCACCCTCCATGGGCGTTATGATTTTCCTATCATCTACAACTCTAATGTTGTCTCCTTCGAACATGCCCTTCTCTTCTACTCGGAAAGCTTGGATGACTCCATGGCGCGTTTCCTCGTGGATTTCTCTTCATGTCCCAATCCAGCTTTTGTAACTACATGTAATTATATTAGGTTACTTAAATTATTACTTAAGCAGGACCCGACTCCACAAGAACGTGGCCTGCCTCTCCTTTTCTTTGACCCTAACGCCATCGACAACTGTGCCATGGCGCATTTGATGATGAGGGCTAGCCTCCTCCCCTCTTTTTGCCTAGCTCTCTTGGAAGACATGAATGACAGCCAATTCACTAGATGCAATCATCCTTTCCTTTTCACCACCTCCCTCCACATCCGCATGAATCTGAAAGGATACATGCAAAGCTATCAATTTTTGAGAAAATCCATCCAATCCCCTTTTCTGCCTAATTCAGAAGATGAGAATTAGGCATTGGCTGTCATTCTACTAGTGTAATACTTTTTTTTTTTTTAACAAAAAAAGAAGAAAGAAAGAAAAAGAAAAGCATGAAAGGAAAAGCAAGAAGAACATTACACATGGAATGGACAAAACAACTCACTTGCAGAAACACTTAGCACCACATAAAGCACAATCACTGCACCTAGGGGTCCTTAAGTTAGGCGTGCCCAGTGTCTTCGGTCGGCTGGCTCTGCTCCTAACCCCTTAGCCCTTTTTGCTCCCCCACTTCACGCTTAGGGCCCATCAAGGGCAGGACATACCTAGGGAGGTAACACTCCCCTATGGTTAGACCTATCACCCTAAGCTACTTGCACCGCACCTCCCTTTGCACGAATGGGGTCCTCAAGTGTGGGACATCACCCAGGCTAGCCTGTGGTTAGACCCAACTCCCCATTCCACCAGCATGAGCACAATGCACTACACAATAAGGTAGACATTCCCCTTAGGTAGAGCACCGCACCTTTTCCTTTCAGACATTACAAAGGTGACAAACCACCGACTTCGGAGGCCCCCATCATCCACTTGCTATCCATTTGGCTTCTCCAACAAACATCATTACCAAGCTTCCACAAGCACCTGAGTTTACATGTGGCCCTACCCTCACACGACTGCTTTGCCAACTGCCTATTAAACCCCAACAATAGCCAAAAGTGCCATGGGACTAGCACCCGTCTCGGAGGGGGGTAATGTTAACCCAAGTCAAGAAGGCGAAAAAATGAATGAAAAAGTGAAAAAATGATGAAAAAAGAGCAAAGGCACACAGGCAGCCTCTAAAGCTAAGTTGGGGCCAAATGCGTAATTGTAAATGAAAGGCACCTCAAAAAACTCCAAAAACTCGTGTAAAAGAGCACCAGGCTCCCTCCTATGCCAAGTGTAAAATATTAGATGGGTGTAGACTAGAGGCATAAGGCTAGAAGAGAAAATAGAGAAAGGACCTTGCCACAATGGCCGGTCATGTAAAAAAGAGATGGGTGCCCATGGGATTTTAGGGCTTATATATAAAGTTCAAAAAGTGAATGGAAGCTCATTCTTTGGTGTGTGGCTAACAAGAGTTCTCTTCTTCTTCTCTTCTTCTCTTCTCCTTGCTTGTGTGTGCTCTTGAGAAAGGGAGTATGAGAGTGTGAGAGAGTGAGTGTGTGGGAGTGAGGGATCAAGAGGGTGAAGCTCTTCACCATCTCCTCTTCTCTTCTTCTCTTCTCTTCTCTTCTCTTTTCTCGCACACGCGGCTATGGTGGATAGAGCTTGGAGATGGAGGAGGCTTGAGGATGCTTGAGCTAACATCTAGGATCGTGGAGCTACCAATGTGTATGAGAGAGGAGGCAACTCATATCGACATCAAGGTAAGCTCACTACACTCGTAGGATCGATGGGGCGTCGGCTAGGTGAGAGATAGCCATTAGAGCTCGCTTGAAATGCTTGAAACAATAAGCGGTCCGTGGGTCTTGGCGGTTGAGCGTGAGCTCCCTCTACAACCAAAATACCCCTCCCCTGCCCCAGTCCCTCAAAAGTCAAAATGGTCTAAACAATGATCCTTCCGCTATTCTAAGAAAACTCACCATAACCCATGCCCTTCACAGTGTTGGGTCCCCAAGAGACTGTTAGATGCCCAGGGCTACAATCATAGAGTCCGCAAGCTGTGGTTACCCAAGTTGAGTAATACTCTAGCCACCCCGTAATTCCCTATCAAGTCTTCTAAATCCCCATCACTCAAATCCATCTAGTTAGCTCCACCTGTGAATTCTCTTAAATCCCCATCACTCAAATCCATCCAGTTAGTTCTACCTACGAATCTCTGTGAAATAAGAATTGTTAAGCAGTGAGTCACTGCTGAGGTTATTCTTTACCTATCCCCATTTCAATTTCAGCCTATTCCATTCAAGTTCTTACATATAATAAAAGGGGCAATCAAATTCTTTTCATTCCATGCATTTCATGCTAATTTTTAGAGCCTAGCATTGAACTTCCATATATATACCCACGAGGAAAAGTGGATGCCGGGTGAGTTGGTAGGACAAAAGAGAGGTGACCCTCCCCTACTAACAAGGACCCTGAGAAGGGGAGCACAAACCGGCTTGAGAGGGAAATTCGCACACCCCTCAAGTCCCAGATCCCACGCATTTAAAGTTCAAGTGCAGGTACCACTTAAGGGAACAATAATTCAGTTTTCAGCATGGTCTTTTTGACATTGGATCAACATTGAGGTTTGGGACAGGGTATACAAACAGGGTCCCATTAATCTTGCAGTCTACAGAGGATTATTCAACCATTTTGGTTATTACAAAGGGTGTTTTCAGCTTTGGAAGATATATGGAGTTCCCTTACAGGTCTACACGGTTGGTACATGCATACAAATTGAAGGTACAAGTCATTAAATGATCAAAACAGAGCATTCACAGGTTGCAGGAATTTCCAGAGAGATACAGTAAACTGTTTACAGAATTTTCTGTACTCAACTACTTTCAACACTTGATAGTTCATTAGAAAGGGGACTTCTCAAGCTTCAAGCAGAGCCAAAGAGTTTGTTATTCGGAGGACTAGAACTCAATATATTTGAGTTTTTCTTCTGTTGTACATACAGGACAGGAAGTTACTCATGGCAAGGAATAAGAAAAAGGATCCTATTTTAGAGACCATCAATGAAGAGCTGAGAGAATACAAACATGAGCATGAACATGAAACCCCTCAAGAAGCTATATTCCACATGCATTATGAGAATGAAGAGGTTAATGTAAGCTCCACTCGTTCTCCTATCAATCAACCAATGAATGGAGTTGAGATGTATCATGCTTCCATGAACTCTAATGGCCTACAACAACTCTCAAATGATATTAAAGAGATGAAATCAAACGATGAGTATTGACAAGTTAGTGGCTCTCTTTAGTGGAAAGATGTTTCCTACAGCTGGTCCCAATGTTCCAAACCCTCCTTTGGCTGAAGAGCAACCCAAACCCTCTACTCCAAAGGTGGTAGGACAATTTGAGTTTGGGGAATTGTCAAAGGCTAAAGATTTTATTCAGCCCACTTTATTTCAGCCTCAGCTCCATCAATCAAAGGCCTATTCTCAGCCACATGGGTAAGATCCACACGATAGGGTTCAAGCAAGCTCTAGGCATGAAGAGGACATCCACGGTTGCAATCCATTTTATAAACAATTCTATCCTCAACTAAATATTGGTGGGCATGAACAAGGGCATGTGAATTCAGCCCCAAACTCCTATGGACAACAACAACACAATCCTCATACTCAAGTTCAACTTAATAGGCCAAGCTTTTTATCCAATTATGGTTGGCCTCAACAAAACCGTGGGCAGCAACCACCATTTAATACTCCTATGCATGGACAACATCAAGGGTACCATGCACAACCTTCCAATATGGGCAACACTTACTTTTAGCCTCAAGGAAATTATTTTCAACCACAAGGTTATGGTATGCAGTATGGACAGCAAACACCATATGCACAAGGAACTTGGAATAATGAATTCCCTAGGCAAGGCTCATTTGGTAACTCTTTTGGGCAACAACACCATGATGGACAGCAGCACCACAATGGTCAGCCACCTCAATATGAGAGAGAGTATAAAGAGAAAATTGACATCTCAAATTTCAAAGGAGAGAATCCTTCACCCACGAGTTGGAGGAGTGGTTTGACAAATTGGAGATGTACTTTTCCCTTTATCCAAGGCCCGAAAATGCTAAAGTGAAGTTTGTAGCCCTTCATTTAGAAGGCTATGCACATACTTGGTGGAGATATATGACAAGAATTGGACATGACTTCTTATCTTGGGAAGCACTAAAGAATGCTATGATTGAAGTTTTCATCTCTCCCATTGAAAAAGAGCGCTTGGAAAAGAAATGGTACGTCCTTGAGCAACGTGGTCTCTCGGTTAGAGAGTATTCAAATCAGTTTTTAAACCTCTCAATGTACATTCATGGAGTCTCTAATAGTGCCAAATTGAACAAGTATATATTTGGTTTGGAGTCTACCTTATCATACAAAGTTGGAATCATGAAGCCTACATCTTTGCAAGCTGCCATTCAATTGGCTGAGCGTTATGGATGGAAATACAAGAGTTTCCAACCAAAAATAGGGCATTTATTTCATGAAGCCTACACAGTTCACAAAGACATCAGGCCATTATGGGCATGTAACGACTGATTTTCAGCATGGTGGGAAGCCAATAAATGTTCGCCGCAATACCTACAGCAAGATATCAACTTTTCGCACTGTTTATGGACCAAAGCAGGGTAGAAATTTCAGATCTAATGCTGAAAATAAGTTTGATGGAAAAAGGATTGATATTAGTGCCAAAATTTTAGCCCCTATCCAAGGCAAGCATGTGTCTAATGATAAGCTCAAAGAAATGTACGCCAAAGGACTATGCTTTAAGTGAGGGGAGAAATGGTCACCCGACCATAAGTCCAAGTGCAAGGCTAAGAATTTGAAAGTTAGCATGATTTATGAAGATGATTCTGATGCTGAACCTATTGAGGGGAGTCTTGCACAACTTGAAGGCTCTACTACTCAAGAAGAGATGCATGAAAATGAAGAGAGTATCCATGATGAGTTTTATGACCCAATGGATAGCTTTCCTTTTGATCCAGGTGGTCATTACATGGATGATTCTTGGACTGATTTACATCCTTCGCTATGTTCCATATCAAATGATGCATGGAGTGGTTCAAGAGGGGACAATACCCTGCGTCTCAAAGGCCAAACCAAGGGAAGGACCACTCACATACTCATTGATACGGACAACACACATAGCTTCATCAATTCCAAATCACTCAATGGGCTGAAATTGAGTACACATGATATGCCTTCTTCCCTCAAAATCCAAGTGGCAAATGGAGACTTTGAAAATAGCAATCAATGCTGCCCAAATGTTCCTATTACTCTATCTCCATTGTGTAGTACATCAATGAGTTTGATCGCATTAGAAATGGGTCCCAATGACATTATACTTGGCTGCAATTGGCTGAAATCTTTGGGCAAATTTACTATGGATTTAAACAAGTTGGAAATGGAATTTCAATGGTGTGGATAGCAAGTAACTTTACATGGTGTAGGGAAGAAGAAAATGGAGGTGATCAGTCCCAAGAAGATAAAAAAAGAGATAAATGCAAAGGCATGCATGCTCACTATTCTTCTCTCGAAGATTGATGAGGATCAGATCTCTCCTCCTACCAATGACATGGATCCATGTCTTTGCAAGTTGCTGAAGATTATGATGATATTTTTCAGCCACCTACTTCTCTTCCTCCCAAAAGAGGAGTGGATCATCCTATAGACGTGTTGCCCAACACAAGGCCTATTAACAAACCACCATGTCGCATGTCTAAAGTGGAAAGGGAAGAGGTAGAGCAGCAAGTGAAAGAACTATTAGAAATGGGTCTCATCAAGGCATAACAAGGTCACTATCAAGAATAGGTATCCAATACCTAGAATAGATGACCTCCTAGATGAATTGAAGGATGCTAAGGTGTTCTCCAAGATTGACTTGAGATCGGGGTATCATCAAATACACATGAAGGAAGGGGATGAGTTTAAAACAGCCTTTAGGACGGAAAGAGGCCTCTATCAATTCATGGTTATGCCTTTTGGTTTATCTAATGCTCCATCCACATTCCAATCTCTTATGAATAAGATACTTCAGCTCTTGCTATTTCGGACAATTTTGGTGTTCTTTGATGACATGTTGATCCATAGCAAGAGCAAAGAGGATCATTTGCAGCATGTAAAAAAAGTATTCGATATATTGAGAAAGCACAAACTATTTGCCAAGGAAACTAAGTTTTCATTCATGACAAAGGAAGTTGAATACTTGGGTCATATAGTGGGAGAAGATGGAATCAAAGTGGATCCTAAGATGGTGCAATGTGTCAAAGAATGGCCTAGCCCAACTAATGCTACTTCTTTAAGAGGTTTTCTTGAGTTATCATCTTTTTACTATAGGTTTATGATGAATTATACTCATGTTGCAGCTCCTCTTACTGATCGGCCAAAAAAAGAGGCCTTCTTCTAGGACAAAATCGCCAATAAGAGCTTTAATGAGCTGAAGCAATTGCTTGTTTCAGCACCAATACTATTTTTCCATGATTTTTCCAAGACTTTTACCATCAATATGGATGCTAGTGGTAGAGGTTTAGGGGCTGTTTTGGTTCAAGAGCATGGTGTCATTGCATTTGAGAGTTGAAAATTCGATGATAAAGAGAGGGAGATACATGTCTATGAGCAAGAGATGCTTGCTGTTCTGCATGCGATTAAGAAATGGCATCATTATCTCTATGGAACACATTTTAAAGTCAAAAGCGATCATAGAGTGTTGAGATATTTTCTCTCACAGCCCAACCTTTCTCCCAAGCAAAAGAGATGGCTAGCTACCTTGCAATCATATGATTTTGAAATAGCATACATAACTAGAAAGGATAACATTGTAGCTGATGTGTTATCTAGAATGTGGGCATGCAGTTGATCTACAGTGTCTACGATTTATAAGGATTGGATAAACGACATCCAAGAAGAATATGTGCTGGATGAGCATGGTGTCCAGATTTTACAGAAATTACAGCAAGGACGTGATGAAGAATTTTCAAATTTCAAAGTGCATAATGGACTCTTATGGTTTAAGGATAAAGTGTACTTGGTTCCTAACAATAAATTCAAGCTGAAAGTGCTCCATGAGATGCACTAATCACCAATGGCTGGTTATTTGGGTCTTTTCAAGACCTTTGACAAGGTCCATAAAAGTTTTTATTGGAAGGGTTTATGGAAGGACATCAAGGAGCATATATCTAAGTGTTTAGAGTGCCAACAAAATAAGGACTCCACTTTATTACCAGTCGGACTCCTTCAGCCTTTACCTACTCCTACGGGCAAATGGACCGACATTTTCATGGACTTTATGACGGGATTACCTACTACTAGTCATGGATGGAATAGTATCTATGTGGTTGTTGATAGATTGACTAAATCAGCCCACTTTATTCCAACCAAAATACAATATTCAGCAAGGTAAGTGGCTGAGCAATTTATGGAAGGTGTGTTCAAGCTGCATGGTATACCAATGAGAATAGTATCGGATAGAGATACAAAATTTATGGGCAACTTTTGGAGAAGTTTGTTCTCTTGTATGGGTACTTTTCTCATTCCTAGTACAGCCTATCACCCCCAAACCGATGGGCAAATAGAGAGAGTCAATCACTTCATGGAAGTGTACCTTAGGCATTATTGTCATAACACACAAGCTTTATGGGATCGTTGGATCCACCTTGCTGAATTTTGCTATAACAACACGTATCACATGAGCATAGGTATGTCCCCATTTGAAGCACTTTATGGGTACAAAGTCCAAATCCCATCAGTTTTGTTTCATGAAGATATCAACCCCCAAGCAAAGGAAGAGTTGGAAAGGATGGAGACGCTCATGAGACAATGCAAGGACATCATAAGAAAAGCACAAGAAGTAATGAAAGCCTATGCCAATGAGAAGAGAAGACATTTGGACTTCAAAGTTGGAGATTGGGTGTTTCTTAAAGTGCCCAAGACACACTATGCTTCCTTGAAGGGTGGGAACAATAAGCTTGCTCACAGTTTTTATGGACCATATTTGGTAGTGAACAAAGTTGGAGAGCTTGCTTCTAAGCTCCAACTACCTTCTTCCACTAGAATACATGATGTATTTCATGTTTCACAGCTTAAGAAGTATGTTGGACCTGATGTGCAGGTATTGGAAGAGTTGCCACCAATGGATGAAATAGGACTTATCATATATAAACCTGAAAGTATTATTGGAAAGAGAGAAAAAGTGCTCAAAAATCGTACTTTTACTGAGTACTCATTAAGTGGAAGAGCCTACCTATAGAGAAATCTTATTGGCAACCATCCACTTATGTGAATGATTTTCCTTGGTTATTGCATATACATGACAGACTATGCAGGGACAACTTGCTGTGAGGTATTATTGTTGGCATTAAAACTGTCCTGACTTTATCAAAAATTGATTTTGACGTTATGAGGTGATACTAGGGATTGTATACTTCATTTCTATACTTCATATGTGTCATTTGGACCACTCTATCAAAAGTTATGACAGTTTTTATAAATCAGCCCTTTCTGGACAGCAGCCAGTTTACTCAATGTTTGGTATACATAAAGGTCTCTCTTATATGGAAAGTGCTTTCCTGTCATATCGGAGCTACATGGACATGATTACTATCATCCTTGGCTTAGATTTGGTCCATTTATCCTTGGTTTTGAGGACAAAACCATCTTAGGATGGGATGGTTTGTCATGAAAGAAAATACCTTGATATTTTTGTACTTTGGAATCATGCTGATTCCATACTTTGTAATTTCCAGCCCTTGTAAATTTAGCCCTTACCTATGTAAATGTACCCTTAACTTTGGAGAGGAGGAGTTAGGATAAAGAAGGCAAGAGGCTAAGGGAAGACATCTTTTTTGGGCTCATTCACTAAGTTTTGTTGTTCACTTTCTTGATGTTAGCTTCCTTCTTGCTAGATGAAGCATTAGCCATGGTTGTCATGTATTTTTGGAACTCTCATCATTAATACATGGTAAGATGTCTCAGTGCAATAGTTCTCTTATTATTTTATGTCTATTCCAATTTTCAATTAGATTTCTTTTCTTAGTTGAATGCTTCATTACAATAAAATCATCCTTAACGCTCAACAACATGCTGACTTTGGCATCATAGTGGAGTGCATAAGGTGGGCCATCTACATTACTGCACAACAAGTTGCGTGGAAAGATTGATAGCTCGATATCTCAGGCTTGGTCATCTCCTAACCGAATGTGGGCCAAGGCAATATGTCAAACACATTGCAATTTCGAGTGGCTTGGTCGAGAAGGTGCTAGGAATCAAAGCAAAAATAGGAAGACACATCAAAAGTGCAAGAGTAGTGGAAGTGCTCAAACACTGGGATGAACTAATCCTATCTCAAAAGGGAGTACAATTTAATGGCATTAAGGAGGAAGAATCGAAGATCAACACTCAAGTATTCCACCACCTTTTCTCAAACTATAAACCTTCCACATTGCAAAATAGAACACCCAAGTGGATCACGGAGGACAGACTGACCAATAATTTGGTCAAACATGACTTAAACACATTATGGATTGAATGCATCACAAAGTCACTCACCTGAGTTTAGAAGGTCCACTCCCTGAAGGCCCATCATATGTGGAAAGTCAAAAACACCATCATAGATTGGGCCAATGCATTGTCATGCCTTATTGGACATCAAATCAGGATCAGGGATGTAAGGGTGGTTAGGCCAATTCCACCTTCTAGGATACCACATCTTATAAGAGAAGAGTAGGAAAAAGGTGAGGAAACAAAATAGAGAAAACAACAAAGATCGGAGGATAGTGGGGATGATGATGCACTAATAGAAAAGGTTCTTAGAATCACATAGGAGAAATATGAAAGGAAAGAGAAAGAGATGCATGAGAAACAAAAGAAGTATATGGAAGACTACCAGCTGCTGCTGGCGATGTGGAACTCCATAGAAGATTCCTTCTGCACACTGTATGAGCTAGTAGCAGAAGGTAGTTCCAAGAAAGGAAAGAAGATGCTTGATGAAGTCACCCCAACTGAGTCAACTCTCCTCCTCAACTTGCAAAAGCAAATGGAATAGCAAGGGAAACAACTACAAAACTTGCAAGCTTAGATGGTTAAGCTAGTAGAACAAAGACTCACACCACAATAGTAGGAACGCCAATCTGAGAATGTACGAGCATTCTTCATGCAATTGAAAGGTGAGAAGGATCGAAGCTTGCACTCGAGAGCTATGGCAAGAGAGCAAGAGCAAGAAAGAGAGAGACAAGAAATGGAAACTCCAACAGTCACAATGTGTGACCAGGCCTTCCTTTATTCAAACTGTCACTAAAAGAATAAAGAATAAAGTGATGGTGACGGGCGCCCGCCACCTGCAGTGTGCAGTGGCGGTGACTGTCAGTGTAGTAATATACGGGCGGCTAGGCAGAGAGGCCTTTACCCCCAACATGTACACATGTACAACAAGATGAGGAGTGAAAAGAAAAAGAAAAAAAGACAGTACAACATGTACACATGTACAACAAGATGAGGAAAGATGTCATCTCATCCCATGCCCATCAACTTCCTGAGGAAGGCAAAGCGCTCTGTAGAGAGGCTTTTCATGAGTAGATCTGCAGGATTCTGGTCAGTCGAGATCTTGACAAGATCAACAGACTTGTCCTCAATGACCCCGCGTATGAAGTGATACCTCACCTCAATGTGTTTCATCTTCGCATGGAAGACCGGATTCTTGGCTAACTGAATAGCACTCATAGAATCCAAATGCAGTGTAGGGATAGCATCAATACCAAGGTCAGCAACCAAACGACCCAACCAAATGGCCTCCTTGCAAGCCTCAGTGGCTGCAGCATACTTGGCCTCTGTAGTAGAAAGAGCCGTGCATTTCTGCACCTTGGACATCCAAGAAACATCACCTCCAACATATGTGAATACATAGCCGGAAGTGGACTTCCTACTCTCTGCATGTCCTGTATAATCAGAGTCAGTGTACCCCACAACTCCTGTATCCTGGCTGCCATAGCATATGCACATATGTGCAGTGCCCTTTAGGTACCTCATGATACCCTTCACGGCATCCCAATGCTTCTTTCCAGGTGTAGCCATATAGCGTGCCACAACATCAACTGCAAAGGCAATATCTAGACGAGTGGCTATCATGGCATACATAAGACTGTCCACTGCAGATGCATAGGGAATCTTGGCCATCTCGGTCCTTTGCTCATCTATCTGCGAACAATCAGTCTGTGATACCTTCACATAAGAAGGCAATGGACAGCCAATAGGCTTTACGTCCTGCATGCGGAATCGCTCAAGGACTTTATGAATGTACTCCCTCTATGACAAGTAGAGGAGTCCTTGATGCCTGTCGCGTCTAATGCGCATACCAAGTATGTGAGCGGCCTGTCCCAGATCTTTCATCTCAAAGCTTTTCTTGAGCTGAGCCTTAAGAGCATCTAGCTCATCATGAGCTTTCCCTGCTATTAGCATATCATCCACATAGAGTACCAAAATCAATAAAGAACCATCACGGGCTTTCTTCGTGTAAAGACACGGATCCATAGCACTCCTGCTATAGCCCTGTGACTGCATAAAGGCATCAAACTTATGATACCATTTTCTAGGCGCCTGTTTCAAGCCATAAAGACTTTTCTTCAATTTGCACACTAAGTGTTCCCTGCCAGGTTCTGCAAAGCCCTTAGACTGTTCCATATAAATCTCATTATGCAAGTCCCCATGTAAGAAAGCCGTCTTGACATCCATCTGGTATAAATCCAAGTCAAGCTAAACAACCAAAGCCAAGACTAAACGTAGTGTGGTCATCTTAACCACATGAGAAAAGACCTCATCAAAGTCCACACCATGCTCCTACTTAAAAACCTTTGCTACCAATCTAGCCTTGTATGTCGGCTTGGGGTGTCCAGGGATACTTTTCAGCTTGTACACCCACTTGCATGGCAAAGCCTTCTTGCCCTTAGGCAAGGAAACCAAATCTCAAGTCTCATTCTTATGCAAGGAGTCTATCTCAGACTGCATAGCCAACTCTCTGGAGTGACTGTAACTCCTACGCATGGCCTCATCATAAGTGAAAGGCTCTCCTGCATCTGTAACCAAGACACAATGCATCGAGGGTTGAAATCTATCAGGTGGATGTCTGTCTTTAGTAGACCGTCTCACGGTAGGCTCTGCTACCTGCCCAGTTGCCTGTCCAATATCCTGACCATGAGCATCTGCTGCAGCTATAGGCTATCCAACTGGCTGTGCGGGAGCTCTCGGCTCCTCCTGAAATATAACCCTGCAGATCTCAACAACTCTCTTAGGATGCCGATGCATATTGTCTTCATGGAAGACTACATCATGACTGCGGATGACTTTCCGCGCCTGCGGATCCTAGAGACGGTAACCCATCTCGCCTGCATACCCATAACCAAGGAAAATGCATTTGACACTCTTAGGATCTAGCTTACTTCTCTTATCCCTGGGCACATGGCAAAATGCCTCACATCCAAAGCCACGAAGATGTGCATAAGAGGGAGGTTTTCCAGTCCATACCTCCTTGGCAACCTGGAAATCCAAACCACTAGAAGGTGATCTATTTATGATATGCACAACTGTACTAACTGCCTCAGCCCAAAAGCTCTGTGGTAGGCCTGCATGGCTAAGCATACTACATACACGCTTCTGGATGGTTCTATTCATCCGCTCAGCCAAACTGTTCTAGGAGGGGGTGTAGGGGGCAGTCAACTGACGCTTAATACCCCTCTCATCACATAACTGCTCAAAAGCACGTGAGACATACTCACCCCCATTATTTGTCCTTAGGCATTTTAGCCTATACCCAGACTGGTTCTCAACCAATGCAAGCCATCTTTGAAACACAGTCAAGACATCGAATTTCAGCTTAATGGGATAAGCCCAAACTTTTCGTGAAAAATCATCTATGAAAGTAACAAAATACTTGCACCACTCATAGACTGACAAGGCATGGGCCTATAGACATCCGAATGTACCAATGCCAAGGGCTCACTCATGCGTGGCCTACCAGACTTTTCATGTGTAGACCTAGTCTGCCTACCATAAAGACAATGCTCACATGAATCAAAACATGCATAATCAAGGGGCGGTGAGCACTACAAACCAGAAAGCATTTTTATTCCCTTCAAAGACATATGGCCCAAACGGGCATGCCAAAGAGATACATGTGGGATAGAACCCACAGACAAAACATGATCAAGGGAAGAAGCTGATACAATCAAGGGATAGAGGCTGCCAACCTTGGCACCTCTCACAATCACGTCTGCCATGAGTGATCTTCCATGCAGAGTCTCCAAAACATACATGATATCCCGCATCATCAAGCTGTCCAACTGACATGAGACTGCATGTTAAAGCAGGTACATGACGTACATCCTGCATAACAAAACTGTTTCCAGAAGGAAACTGCAGCCTAACATCACCAATGCCCACAATATCAAGAGAGCTGTCATCACCCAAGCGCACAGTACCCGAAACAGTATGGTATGAATGAAACCACTCTCGGCAAGGTGTCACATGAAAGGACGCACCTGAGTCCAAGAGCCAACACTGTGCATACATAGGGTGTATCTTTGTCATCTGCGAAGCACTAGAAGAAGCTGCAAGGATATAATCATCATCATCAACATCCTCAGGTTGCATAACATTGATCTCTTCAATTTTAACACTTGACTTTGCAGGCACTATGCTGCGATCAGAGGACTTATCCTGCACTTTGTCTTTCCCCTTATCTTTGTGCCTTTCATTGCGCTGTTCATGGCATTGTGGCCTAATATGGCCCTTTTTCCCACAATGGTGACAAGTAACATCTGTATTCTTGCCATGGGATTTGCCACGTGACTTCCCACGAGACTTGGACCGAGATTTCTGAGAATCTCGTCCAGGGCCACTGCCATTGCCACTGCCATGCTTTCCATATCCATTATTCCTGCCTTTAACTGTCATAGCATGTGACACACGAGAGGCATCCAAATTCTTACGGTTAACCTCTTCCTGCAGAAGAGCACTCCCAACATTAGATAATTTCAAGGTAGCAGTAGAGGCACATAATGCAGTGCGGAATACATCCCATGACTCATTAAGAGTACCAAGCAAGAAAAGAGGACTGACATCCTTTGCAAAATTGATGTCCTACGAAGTCAAGTTCTTGAGTATAGCATGGAATTGGCTCAAGTGAGTAGACATAGTCATATTCTCCTTCATGTGCAAATCCATAAGCTGCTTCAGCCAATACACCTGACTCGCTGGACTTTTCTTGTCATAGAGATTCTTGATTTTATCTCACAACTACCATGCACTTTGTTCTTCCTCAAATACATTGTAATGAACCTGTTCTGTGAGAGATAATACAATAGTGGACTTGCATAACTCATCAAGCTCAAGCCATTCCTCATATGGCATAGTTACAGAGACGGATGCCCGCTCAACCTCAAAGGTTTGATCTGTGATTTCTGCACCAACACCTGCCAAATCTGGCTCTTCCAATAAGAGTAATTCATACCATCAAGCTTAGTGATGTTGAAAATAGCATGATCAGTGGACGAACTCGCCATAATGCAAGCTGGAAGACTCTAGACAGTTCAAAATTGCTTGATGTTTACTGCTGAAAATGACCAAAAAATCACCAAAATCGAGAGAAAATGGCGAGAAAAGTGTAACCAAAGTTGTTGTCCACCAAGTATTAGTGAAAGTACATCATTTCAGAATATTTCAGCATGAAAAATCCATGTCAGTCCATACATATATGCTTGCTGTAATAAATTACAGATTTCAATAATAAATGAGAGCTAACGGTGCCGAAATCGGATCCCAAGTCAATCAGATACTGCCAAGACCAAAGCCAACATCATACTGGCATAACATAGGCATATGACAATTGATAAGCATGAATCCAACACCCAAACATGTCATACAAACATCTGCCAGTGAGTAGGCACACCCCCTAGTCAATGGGGCAAAGTGTTCCTGCCACTACCAAGACTTGACACAAGTAGGTGTCAGCTCACAAAGAGAGGGGGCCAAAGCAAAGAGTTAGCTCATAAGCATCATAGGAACCAAGACATATGAAGCATCATCTTGAAGGGTAAAATATCCCAAATAGTCTAAAAGCTCAAAGAGCATAAACCGCCTGCTCAATGGTTGTCACATATCCAAAGACGCTCCCACTGGCACAAAAGCCATAAATATCAAGAAACAAAGCTCGAACAAAGCATGTACAAGCACCAGTGACAAGTGTCCAAGATCAAGCATCAATGGTACATCCCAGACATGTAGGCGGTAGAGCATCCGTATTAGCATCCATAAGCATGTAAGACATCAAGTACATCCCAAGATACAACTCTGGCAAGCCAATAAATAGCTCAAGTAAGCTCTGGGAATACAAGGTCAAGCCAAGACCGAGCTCCAGTAGCAATAGGCTCCAAACAATGTAACTAGCATGTAGTAATGGCATAGGCTAAGTATGTCAAGTCCGGTCAGGCATAAGCAACATATATGCCATAAGTACATCCAAGACGGAGCATACAAATGCTTTGCAAAGCGAGCTCAAGCTCAACCAACGATCCCGAATCAAAACCAAGCTCTATGTTGAGTCCCAAGTGTCAATACATCACCATATATGCTCGAAACATAGCCCGAAAAGCATAGGCACAAGCATACATGAGCAAAATGACTTTAGTCAAACTGTGTATAGCAGTGATTTACTATTCAAAATTGAGAATTTCAGCACCAAAATTAGCTCCAAATGGTTGCAAAAAAAAAGGCATACATTCCTCTAACATCTGGGAATCAAACGGGACCAACCGAGCATCAAATGACAATGCCAAACAAGCTGTAGCATCAAATGTTAGTGTAACACTGTCATAAACTGCCTGTGGACTGTTATGACAATCCCAAAACAGTGTTAAATCAGTCCAAATGCTATGCCAACACATCAACCATCAAAACCAAGCATCAAAGTATGTTCATATGCCCGAAATGGAGCCTTTCCAAGTGCCAATGGAGGGGGAGAGCTACTGTTGTGACTGTCAATGATGAAGACACATATGGGAGGGCTACGTGATTCCGCCAACTGTAAATGCTGGTCCTGGGGCTACAAAAAATGGTGGCCAAGCTTCGGAGGGGTTCGGTTAAAGCCAAGGAAGGCCTCAAACAAGCTCCAGCAAGGGGAGAGCAGCCCACATTTTAAATGAGAGCTGGGAGTGTAATGGCTGCCCTGTTTCAAGAGGGCTGAAAATTGAGGTAAACCCTATAAAGAGTGAAGCAATACCTCTGTGTGAATGCCTTGAGGGTGCCCAAAGGGGCCGGGAAGGTGCTTGGGAAGCCGGGGAGTGACAGGAGCTTAAATGAGTCGGATATGGCTGCCGAGAAGGAGACCCAATGCGAGTGGGGAGTCGATGGGAAGCTGAGAATGCCACGAACTAAGCTCAAGAGTCGGGAAGCTGAGCTCTGATACCAATTGAAAGGTGACAAGGATCGAAGCTTGCACTCGAGAGCTATGGAGGGAGAGCAAAAGCAAGAAAGAGAGAGACAAGAAATGGGAACTCCAACAGTCACAATGTGTGACTGGGCCTTCCTTTATTCAAACTGTCACTAAAAGAATCAATAATAAAGTGACAGTGATGGGGGCCCGCCACCTGCAGTGTGCAATGGCGGTGACTGTCAATGTGGTAATACACGGGCGGCTAGGCGGAGGCGCCTTTACCCCCAACAGCAACTAGGCTCTGTGGGTGGCATAGAAACAGTGGAAAGGATGTGCACTGAACTCAAGAGTGGCTAAAACAAGGCACTCAAAGAGAAGCAAAAAGCACAAGCCAAGCTCGAATAGGTAAATGAGAGCTATAGGAGCTTCATTCTCCCAGTTGAAAAACAGAAGCTGGACCTTGAAGGATGCCTACAAGACAAGGAGCAAGCTCTCTAGGAGAGGGAGTAAACACAAGAGGACGTTCCCCCTCCATCGGGCCCACTCCGAAAGATCTCATATGCCAAATCTAGTAAAAAGGCTACGATGAATGAGATTTATGTGCCATAGGCCTCATACAAGAGGACCTTCCCCCTCCATCAGTTCCACTCAGAAAGATCGCATATGCCAACTCCAGTAAAAAGGCTATGAAGAACAAGATTTGTGTGCTATAGGCCTCATACAAGAGGACCTTCCCCTTCCATCTCCAATGGCCTTAGAACCACCCTTAGCCATGATTCCACCCACAGATTTGCCAGATTTGGATGACTTTGACTTGGGTGATCCTCCCCACAAATGAGACCCTCGAGCAAAGATGAGCCTATGGAGCCATGATTGAGTAGTTGAAAGTATAGTCCCAAAGAGTGGAAGATTAGCCTCCTCCACATGGACTACTAGAAGAAGAAGAGTGAGAGGATCCTGAGATGGTAGTACAGAAGTACCAACCGGAATTAGTAGTGTTTGATTTCAAAATAAGTGAACAAGCTAGGTTCAGGGAACCATTGCACCATGAATTGTAAGAATTCTCATTTAAGCAGCCGCCGGTCTAGCATAGTAGAAAAGTGGGTAGCGCAAGTGGATATGGATGTGTTCAGAAAATTTTGTCACCCACCCAAATCAAAAGCCACTATCTCGACATGAAGCCACAAGAAGCTTGGCTACGACAACCAGAGTGGAGGTATCCCATCCTAGAAAATAAATAGATGGCCTGGGAAGCCTTCATTTTTGTTAGTGATCATGCCCACATAAACCCACTTCGATGTCCTTATCTATGTCAGCATGCAAGAACTATAATAAACAAGAATATGGTAGGTACAATTTCCCTAAGATCCCCAACATCACAGCTATAGACGCTAAGAAGAAGATCTACATGTTCCAACCCAATGACCTCATACCCTCCTTCGTCCACTTTGTCAAAAAATTCACCAATTGCCTAGATCCATCCTTCATCGCTACCTACAATTACCTCCACATCCTCATTGTATTGCTAAAATAGCCCATTACACCCTATGAGGAGAGGCTTCTGCCACATTGTTCTTTTATGTGAATGCATGATAGAGTGGCTATGATATGGCTTCATATGAGGGCCCTACTACATTGAGCTCCTATGTGACATGGTGGACAGTAGATTTGCCCTTTGCACGTGGCCTTCTACCCAGAATCTAACCTATCTCCTTGTGTATCATGGAAGGAGTATCTGGTCACAATAGAGGGTGCCTACTCTATTCACTTAGGCCAGTCTGTGAGTAAAGAAGAGTATATGTTCTTTATTTATTTATTTATTTAAAAATAGGAAAAAAAAGAGAGAGAGAAGCATTTCATGCACTACAATACATCTTCAGGGAACCTCAAGGGCAAGACAACTCAAGCTTGCTTGATAGACCTATCTCCCTAGAATTAGCACAACACCCTAACATTTCATGAATCGGGTCCTTAAGTGTGGGACAATGTTTCAAGTTTACTTGGAACTCAACCCACCTCCTAGTTCCACTGCACGAGCACTTTGCATCATGCAAATAGGTAATCACACCCTTAGGGAGAGCACCATGACAGGTACTGGACACGCTTAAAGACTCAACAACATCAATGACCCCATCCAATTTCATGCTCTCTTCTTCATCATCAACAATCGGCAGTGCACTCTCTATCACTATATTGCAACACCTCGTGTCCCCAAAGATGTTCTCCTAAACTAGTCAGGCAGTTCTCACGAGCAACACCTAGGTGAGAGTGCCATGGGACTAGCACTTCTCTAGGAGGGGGGACAAATGTTAACTGGATTTTTGAAGACTCTTGAATTTCTTAAAGACTTTTGAAGACATTGGAAGATTGAAGGGACCTTGGAAGATTTTTTGGAATTGTAATGATTTAATTTGGCTTTGTGACACTACCCTGAGAGCCATGCTCCCTCCCATGCAAGTTGTAACGCATGAATGTGGCTTATGAATATGGTTTAATTTGTGCAATAATCAAAAGGATGGGCAAGGTGCCCAAGGGAAAAGGGGGAACCCTAATCCTAAAAAATTGTATAAAAGGGATGAAAATGAATAGAAGAGTTTATTCTTGTGTCTGCCAACTTCTTGTTCTACCTTCTTGGCTTTTGTGAACTAAGGGGAGAGAGAGAGAGAGAGAGAGAGAGAGAGAGAGAGAGAGAGAGAGAGAGAGAGAGAGAGAGAGAGTGTGTGTGTGTGTGTGTGTGTGTGTGTGTGCAGAGAGAGAGTGAGGGACCAAGGGTGAAGCCTCTTTCCCTTATCATGGATGCTCTCTCGTGCCTAGTCTCATGCTGTCATCTTGCATGTGAAGGGCCAAAGAGGTTACAAAGGAAGTAGGGGCTTACTTGAATCGTAGAGTCAACAAGTGCTACCTTCGTGCTTGAGGGAAGGCCTAGGGGGCTCACTACAAAGGTAGGATTGCTTGAAATGTGGGAGGCTACGTGAGAGCTAGCCCAATGCACATAACATGGTCAACCTCTTGAAATAATAAGAGGGTGCCCAAGGTTCCCATCGTTGGGTGTGGAAGCCCAATAGTGTGGGCCTATACTCATGGTCTAATTGCAGATCTTCTTACGAGAGCCTACATTTTGGGCTCTTTGCACATTGCAAAGTGCTTATGGGTATCAGATAACTACACTATATCTCTATTTACTCACTTAAAGGTGCATTGGTCTTAAAATGGGAGGTTATTGGGGTAAAGGCCGATGGCCAAAGATTGAGTGGGCACCCTTGTGTATAGATACATATTGTACAATCACATAGAGGTGATGATAATAAAGAACAAGGTCATGACTTCATTTTGAACCCACTAAAACATTGCACTCTATTTTTGTCACCCTCTTACACTCTTCCACAAGGTTAGGTTTCATAAAGCACAAATAGCAATGAACATCATAGAACAATCTTACTAGTACTACTAGGGTTAGCTCATAGTGTAATGCTAATACACTAAGCACATTATAGTTTAAGAGTTGCACCAACAACTTTCATTGTCACACATATGCTATAGGAATTTGGATAGCCCAAACTAGTCTGAAGGTTTCATCCCTAGGGTCAAGAGAAACAAGCCATCCATTTGTGGTCTAGGGTTAACCTACAATAGGTTGAAGAACCTTAGATCACTGCCAATTAGGTTTGCAGCTAAGTGCATTAACTCTCAGAGACACCATGTGAATAGAGCATCCATCATAGGGTATTAGGACTTATGAAATTGGGTGGCATTTAGACCCATCTACTTGTGGCAAAAGGTTTTACAAAAAATCTAATTGTTATAGAGAAACTAAGATCATGCAAGGAGCAATCATCCCAAAACATGAACATTTCTTTGTTACTATCTAGGCAGACATAACTCCAGCTAAGAATGATACATAAGAATAACTAAATGTCAAATTTCAAGTAGCCACAATTGGTATTCGGTACAAGTGTACCATTACCTAGCCCAAAGCAAGAGAATTAAGCTACCAACATGATCACCAAGGTACCCAACCACCAATCGCTTAGTTAGATCCTCAACCTACAGAACAACTAGAGCCTACCAATGATAGTAAAAAAGACAGAGAAAAGAGGTGAATATAAAGAGAAAGAAATAAGAGAAAAGGATAAATATGAGTAAAATAATAAAAACGATCAAAACCAGCATGATGAATATGACAAGGACAATTACATCGATGATGATGGAGATGTCAATGGTCAAAGAAGCATCAACCGACTTATGCTAAAAAGGACATGATTAAGAGCCAAATTGGTTCAAATGAGGAAGATACACCCACCACACAATGCCAACAATAATAACCACCTAAGCAAGCTAGAGATTTATTGGGGTAAAGACCAATACCCAAAGGCCAAGCAGGTATCCCTTGTACTAGTACACAATATACAATTATATATAAGCGAAGATAATGTAGGATAAGGGTAACTAAGTACACACAAAAAAAACTTATTGTGGCTTCTCTCTCTCTACCTTTTGTTGCATTGACTCAACATTCCACCATCACTTCCTGTGAGCTAGTATTACAATTGTACTCGTGGGAGCTTGGGGTTGGAGCGAGCATGACGAGTGAAGATTTTGAGTTTGAGAAATCAAGCTTTAGTGCAACATTGGTGCTTATTGTGCAGATTGGAAAGAGGGGCAAATCTTATCACGAGCTCCCAATTTAAGTCAAACATGTGGTTCAATTAAGGAAGCTATCGAGACTCGGTTTGGTGGCTATCATAGTTTGGTTTTGGATTGTTTAGGAAGAGGTTTTGGCTCATACATTTATAGTATGCAAGCACAATGGCTGCTTAAGCATAGGGTTAGCTTATTTTTAAGAAGCATACAATTAGCTTGTGTGATAAGTAAGGGGCTATTTATGTAGAGTAAGTTAGAATTGCAATTGTAATTATATCTTGAAACTATTAGCATTGCCATAATGATACATCATTTTATTGTAATGCTATTAGGTAGAGTGACGAAATTAGATCAAGCTATCTAAAGGTTCATAAGCACATGTGATAGGCCTCTCTTCTTGCATTTTTTCTCCTTGTAATCATCTTTTTGTACTTGGAGGGACATCATGCCTAGTTTTTACCATTTTCTTATGGGGAAGGCAAAGCCTATATAGTGAAGGGACCAACAAATGCATTCTTAAGCATTACTTTATTAGCCCCTCATTGCCACTCCGTTATGAACCCTTCATTTATAACTAGGTCTACTAGTTAAAATATCAAAATTTAATGTTAGAGTGTAATATGATATAGAATGTTTAGGTATTGGAAAATTAGTATAATTCATTGAGATAAGGTATGTGATGCATTTTTAGGGATAAAATGAGAGGGAGTAGAATTTTGCTGATTTGTCTTCACACCCTCAAGATTGTCATGCTCCATGAAGTTTGGGAGTTTAGATCCAAGCTTGTGCTTGAGGGTGTTAGGGAAGAAGTGAAATGGGTTAGAATCAAGCATAAGAGTTAGTGGTTTTGGTATACTACTTGCATGGTAGGGAAGTTAGATAACGAGGATCTAACTAGGTTAGCAAATTTGCTAGGATAACTAACACCTCATACTCATATGCCAAATGTATTTTGTTATTATTAATTAAACACTATCTTTTCACGTGAAAGAAAGATCTAATGGACAATCATTAAATGTCATCTTATTGGTCCCTTTGGCATAGTTTGTGAATCGTGGCCTTTGAATAACCTTTTGGGTGAGCTGAAAAAACTCAAGCTAGCTTTAAGAACCGCTAGCTCAAGTGGGTAGCAAAATAGCATGATAAACCCAAGGTTAAGGGTTCTATTCTCATGAGCTAGAGTGAGGCACCATGTACTTGTAAAAAGTGATTTGGCTCCACTTGGTTAGTCACTAAGAGAGACGTTGTAATGGGATCACATAAGGCTAAGGAATCATGGGTTCGGGTGGCCTTGGTTGTAAGAGCCAAGTCATGTAGAAGTTAAAATGACTAAGGTGAGTTGACTAAATAGCACTTAACTTGGACCCCTAAAAATAGAAACTTGGTGTGGTTCATAAAGTACATCTAAAAATGGTGATATTTCATGCACTTCAACAAGTTAATATGATGCGGCTTTAAATGAAAGGTCACAATCTTCTCTCTCATAGAGAGGTGACTATCTCTCACCTCCTTTTTCACTTGTGACACACATACACACACACACACTCTCTCTCATTTGCACCAGCTGCCAGAGAAGGGTTCTACTTGCTCGGGGAAGTGCCATCATCCATGTCAAAGTGGTTGAGTCCCCCCTCCAAGTAACAAACTCATTTCGCGTCCGGCTGGGCGTCAGAGTCAAAGAGTTAATTCATTGCACGCCGATTGGTCCTATATAAGGCGCACTCAGGTTCACGCGTGCTGTGGATCGCACACGCGAAGCAAGCAAGTTCCAATTATGGAAGAGCAGCTGGATCATCAGGAGGAGCGTGCCGTCGATGATTCATCATCGCCACCATTGCCGGAGAGGTCGACGGATGCCTCCTTTCCTGTCCATTCCATCCGCTCCCGGAACTGCACGTCTGGTAAGGACAGGAATAGAGAACACGTCTTCCTCTCTCTACAAGCGCGAAGTTGCCTTGAAGTCTGATACAGCATTGGAGCAGATAGAGCCGCGTTTGCCTCCGTGGCTGCGCTATGGTGTTATATGCGATCTTATTCTGTATTTTAGATTGATCTGTATCGGTAGTGCCTTTTGTAAATGACAGTTAAGATCTATCATAAAGTCATTCGGTATGTCCCGTATGGAAAAGGAAATCTACCGGGCCGGGTGACCGAACAACTAGCCACTTAGTCCGACTCATAGTATGCCACGGGGCACTAGCTGACCACAGGCCCCGACTTGAGCAGTGGTCTGTCTGGTCTTTCCTTGCGCATTGCCACTTGTGCCTACTGACAGTCCACTGGCTAGTGCCAAGTGCAGTCTGCCATGTCCTGGGGGCCCCTCCTTATAGTGATTGAGAAGCTAAAAATTGAGGCAGCCAAAATCCCTCTGATCGTGGGAATGTTTGATAGTCCATTTGCACCGTAAAAAAAGTGCATGAATTATATCAACTCTTTCTCATTAACTTGCAAATTTCTCTTTGCACCATGGAGAGCACAATACTTGTTTATACCACAAGTCGACCATCCTGCATTAAAATAGCCCCTATGTTGTTTCAATGTGTATCATGCTGAACAACAAATGTCTTCTTTAGATCGGACAACACAAGCACAAGATTTGAAGTTATCTTTTAACTCCTCAAATGTTGAAATTTCCATCGCTGCATTCACTTAAAAGGCATACCCTTTTTTTGCAAAGCATGTAGTGGTGATGCAAATTCAGCAAAGTTGCACACATACTTTTTATAATAGGAACATAGACTCAAGAAGTTGCAAATCTTGTGTATATTCTTCAAAGGTGGCTATAAGTGAATTATGTCAACCTTTGTACAGCCCATACGAATGCCATGTAACTTTGCATATTTTTTATAATAGGAATATAGATTCATGAAGTTGTGGATCTTGTGTATATTCTTCAAAGGTGGCCATGAGTGTATTACGTCAATCTTTGTATGATCCACACGAATGCCATTAGTTGACATAATGTATCTCAAAAAGTAGATCTCATGCAAGAAAAATAGACTCTTCTTGAGGAGGAGAGAAGCTCCAAGAGGAGGAAGGCCATATTATAAGGAAGACTTGAATACAATCCTCCAAGAGTCCCTCAAAGAGATGCAAAGAGAGGAGGAGTGTTGAAAATGATGATAGTATATTCAACTAATCATATGCAAGACTAAACCATTCAAGGAGGCTTGAACTCAACAATAGCCATGAGATAAATGCTTAAGATTAACCACAACGCAAATGTAGATGAGATTAGAAAGTTTGAGTTAAGAGTTATAGAAAATAAATCTCATATTGATATTAGAGCTGAACTAACTATCACTCTTGTGCTAGATAAGTACTCATGGATGCTTGATGTCAATTTGAGTCTAGACTATTAATTGCACCATTAAATGTCTAGTGGTAACATTAAAGAGACTAGGAATTAATTAATAAATTAATGCTAAGTCCAAAAATAATTAATGTTGAGGTCTTAAATGTCCCTTGGGAATTGATACATTAATTATGAATGGATACTAGCTAGTTCTTGGGTAGGGTGAAAAGAATAATCAATTAATTTTAAATTTAAAAAACTAATTAATTAAAGCTGAAAATTACTTTTGAAAAGTTACCAAGTGGCAACATAGGTTGTCACTTGTCAAAACCATGCAAATTGAAGGTGGGTTGTTTGGGGGTTGGTTGAGAGTCATTCTAGCATTCAAATGCTGAGGGAGGAGAAATGAGCCATCAAATGAGCTTTGAGAGAGGCAACAATTTATCGTGCATTGTGATAGGATAGAGACAATAGATTTCCTTATCCGCTTCAATGAGAGGCGATGGTAAAAGAGGAGGACTCGCAAGTTGCTCTAGGATTTCACTTCTCTTTTGAAGTTTTCTTTATGGGTCGAAGATTTAATCCATCATCTGATTAAATGTGGTAGGAGCATTTTTAAATCCAAAAGGCAACCAACAGATGGAATGACATCAATCATGTAGTGTATGCAAAGGTCTTCTCATAATCTATGTTATATTTTTTGTTGATAACCTTGTACAACAAGGCAAGCCTTGTATTTGTCCAATATCAATCAGGTTTTAATCTAGTCCCAAAAACCCACTTAGTCTCGATGACTTTCTTGTGTCTTGGATAATCCACCAAAGCCCAAGTCTCATTTCGGTTGATGCTCCAATTGTTGCTTCATCACTCGCTGCTAATGATCATGTTGTAAAGCCTCCTTCATAGAGGTGGACTCTTGATCTTGCATGGCATGAGTCATCAAACAGTAATTAGTGTACACAAGGTCGGTGTAATGTGCTTGGTTTCTCTGAGAATGCCGTGAGCCATATTGCGGCTGCTACTCCTTAGGGACCATCTTAATCCCTGCATCACGAAGAGTGCCACGTACCCAATGAGGAGGAGGCTGGATATTTTCTCGTCGTGCTTCATCTGTTGAAGTCTATGAAATGTCCACTGATTGTTGTTGGGCCTCAATCGGAGAATCCAGTGGTGGTGGAGTACTAAGCTCCTCATTTGAAAAAGAATCCTTGAGATGCAATGACTCTAAAGGGACAGTTGCCGGCACCCAACTATCTCCTGGATCTCCAAGAACGTGATGCTCCTCACCCCCTTTGAGGTTGGAACTTCCACGAACCGAACATCACGACTCATTAGACATCCCGCTTAATGGGATCATACAATTGGTAACCTTGAGACTACGAGCTATAGTCCACAAACACCTGTCTTTTGGAAGCTGTTGCAAATTTTTCATGCTGTGTTTTCGGGATGTGAACATAGGCATTATACCAAAAAACCCTGAAATAAGAAACATCTAGCTTAGATCCAAAGTACGCCTCATAAGGTGTCATACCAACAACAACGGAAGTAGGAGATTGATTAAGAATGTGAACTGCAGTAGTCACAGGCTTAGCCCATAGACATTGAGGTGTTTGTCTATGCTCCATCATGGTATGGGCGTCGGGCCATCTCAATCACATTGTGATTCTTCCGCTCCAATATGTCATTCTCCTGAGGGATATGTGTGTTGGCAAACTCTTGGTGGATACCTCGATTTGTACAAAAACGAGCAAGCTCATTAGAATTAAATTCTTTACCCTTGCCCTTGTTCGATTGTAAGGTCTTCAGTTTTCGGCTTGATCGGTTCTCCTCAAAGAGTAACCAATTTGTGAAGTTGGAGAAAGCCTTTGACTTCAGCTTTAAAAAATAAGCCCACGTCATCCTGTTGTAATCATCCACAATTAGCATGAAATACAAGCTCCCTTTAAGGAAATCCATCCTCATTGGTCCACAAAGATCAGTAGAAACAAGCTCTAGTAGAAATTGCCTTAAAGCCTTGTTGGAAATAGCATCACGAGTTTCCTTCCCACGGATACACACAGTTGGTGGCTTACCATAATATCCGGCAAACCTTGAATAAGCTGTCCCTTAGATGCCTTCTGAAGGTATTCATAGTTGAGGTGGCCAAACCGAGCATGCTAAAGCTTGGACTGTGTCTGAGAGGTAAGAGGAAGAGACGTCAAGGTAGGAGACGAACGCAACTTGTAGACTCCATTCTCCTCATAACCTGAAGCAAGGACTTGTCTCGATCCACGATCAAGAATTCGAAAGGAATCTGCATCAAACTCGACCAAGAGGCTGAGGGCACAAATCTTGTGCACCGAAAGCAGATGGTACCTCAAGGTTGGTACATAAAACACCTTAGATGTATGGGCACCACCCTGACCATCTGGAATAAGATGCATGTTACCCCTTCCCTAAATAGGGATAGAAGAACTATCAACAATGAGAATTTTTCCATGCGAAGGCCGCAAATGAGCAACACCTGATGTAGGAGTCGTGTGCCAAGATTTACCATTGTTAACAATCCACTCTTGAGTGTGTGGGGCCATCAATGCAGCATCAGAGGCCTTTAGGGTCAATGCCTCAACCACCTCCAAGTGGAGGAAAGCAGTTGATGAGGGAGCAGCTACTACTCTAGAATCCTTTGAAGATTTCTCATTCTTCTCCTTGTGGGTGCAGTTCTTACAGTGGCCAGTCTTGCTACAGCTGTGACAAGTGGACTCCTTTTCCTTGTCCTTCTTTGATTTGTCCTCCTCCTTCTTCTTTTGGTCCTTTTCCTTCTTTTGAGAGGATTGACCTATCAATGCCTTTAATTTAGAAGTATTGGTCCCTTTCAATTGCTCCTCTTGGTCCAAGACCGTAGGAATCAACTCCTCCCAATGAAGAGTCTTTGAGTGCCTTGAGGCAATCAAGGTGGAATAAAAACCATTGAAATGAGGCGCTAACTATGAAAGAAGAGTTATTGCCATGTCTTTAGAAGTGATCACTTTCCTTGCGTTCTGCACTTTCATCTGAAGCTGCCTCAGCTTGTTGATATGCTTATGCATAGAAGATGACTTGTTGACACTCATGGTCCTCATCTGCACTTCCAAAGAAACACGTTTTATGATGGTATTTAATTATACATTTGATCGAGCTCCAACCATAGCTCCCGAGTCACCGTCAAATGCTCTATATGGGAGATCACAGCTGTAGTGCATGAGAAAAATAAAAACGAGCGGATGCGAGCATTTAGTTTGTCCCAATGTGCTTGAGCCTTTGCCAACTCCAACTTATCACTTGTAGAGAGTTTAGACCTCTCTCGAGGAAGGACGGTGGTTAGCCTTCGTAACAAGGTCTGCGAAATCATAGGACTCCAAAATGGCTAGTATCATAATACGTTGGATGTGGTAGTTCTTGCCATTGAGCTTTTGATCCAATGGAAGAGCCAGTAACACGGGCACCTTTCGTTCTATGATCGTGTGAAACTCTGTCTTAGCCTCAAAAGACATCTTTATCTAAAATGCTTGCATAAAACACAAAAAGCAATCCTCTCAGATTGTGAAAATGCAACCTACTAGGGCTCTTCACCGCTCATCTCGCTCCTTCTTCACCCACTAGAGGTGATGAAAAGCTGCACTTGAAGGCCCAAAATGCAGCCTTTTTCCTTCTCAATGTAAACGCCCCGAACAACGTAGTATGCTTAACAATTATGATGTTCACTTGTTTTCGAGATTTAATATAAAAGAGAATGAACACTTAAAGCTGAAAATGAAAATTACTCACAAAATTACAGCCATGAAAATGTAAAAGTAATGGAGACAAGATTGAGGGTTGAAGATGGGCAACCCTCCCCGAAGGAATGTATTTCTGCTCAATCCAAGTCCCTTAGGGAAGAGCTCAGTTACAATCAACCTGAGAGTGAGAAGAAGTAATTCTCACTCTCACAAGATCATGCAAAGATGTACAAACACACATGCATTATCTATTATGCAATGATAAGAACTGATTTCTTTACAGTATGAGAGAAGAAAAAGGGGAAATCAGCCTTTCTCCATCATTGATCAGCAGTACATGGATAGGGCTTGCTTCTTGTTGCTAAAATGGAAGAAAGAGCTCGAGAAGGAGGTGCTGTAATGAATTTACAGGCTTGCTGTCCTGTAAAACAGCAGTGATAGAAGAGGGAATATGGAGGAATTTGATAATGGAGAAGTGGGGGATGATGATGGGGATGGATGGGGCTAGTTTCTGGCTATCTGTGGGTGCTGTACATGAGTTTACAGCAAAGAAAAATGATGTTGAATGAAGAAAAACGAGCTCTTATTTATAGGAGAGGGGAGAGCTAGTACAAAAGGGGAAAGTGAAGTAGCACAAGACAAGTGTCCAGCCACATGTCATGAGATGTGACAAGTGGTGGGACACTTGGAAACTTGTGTGACAAGTGTCTTGACACTTGTCTCTTCTCTATGGCTTTCCTTTTTGGGTTGAATACTGTCAAGAATAGAAACATCCAAATTTAGTAAGCACAGTTTGAGTACAGAAATTACTATTTTTAGAATGACATCCCTATTTTTTAGGACTAGCATTTTTAAGCTAATTCGAGGCTCCTAAAATTTAGGGACTTCCTAAAATTTAGGGATCTTCTAAAATTTAGGGACCCCCCGAATATGGGTGTCATATGAAAGCTTTTTCCGTGTACATCGCAAAAATGGTATCCGAATCTTCATGTGACTTTCCTATGCAAAGAAATGTGCATTTCAAGCTTTCAGCCCACACATGCACATTATACAAGCATTTCATGATCATGCCATCTTGTTGATTGTAACTGTCTGTTCTGGTGGATCTAGCCCATACTTCAAGGCATCAATCCTTTCTGTGTGCGAGTCTAACCCTGATATGCGTGAGTTCTAGTCACAGGCGCCCAATCGGGCCATATAGGTGGAAGTGTGAACTATCTTTTCTCTAACCCACCGCGTGGGTCCACCATAACCTGTGACCACTCATCAGTGGCCAGCTCCAATGCACTTTTCTTTATATCTAATTAGTGCAAAGGAAATAAATTTAATAAATCATTATATAGACAAATTAATGAGAAAGGATACAAATTCTGTTTTTATAGAGTTGTGATAGCCCTCTGGCTTTTATTCAGCTGTCCTTAGCTGAAAAGCTTCTTGATATTGCTGTAGAATATTTGGGTAATCCTTCATGAATTTTTCATCTACCCACTGTGTATGTGTTGTGGGTAGATTCTTGAATTTTAGTAAGAATTTTCGTGTCACAAGGCCACTTCTCGTGGTTCGATCCTTGAGAAACAAAATCTTTTCAGGTTCCAAGAGTTGCTCTGTTTCTTCAACTTCTGGGGGATCTTCAATAATGGGTTCCTTTGGTTCTGGTCCTATGTAAGGTTTTAGCAAACTTACATAAAAAGCATTGTGTATTTTCCAATGAGTAGGAAGCTCAAGTCGATAAGAAACTTCATTTATTTTCTCAATCACTTTGAAGGGTCCAAAGTATCTACTGGAGAGCTTTGGAAAAGATGAATTTTGACCAGAACCTTGTTTGAGCCTGCTTTTATCAAACTTTAGCAAGACATATTGACCTTTTTCAAAAGCCAAAGGTCTTCTTTGTTTATCTGCTTGCTTCTTTTGTCGCTCTTGGGCAACTTTGATAGTGGCTCGAACTTGATCCATTGCGATTTTTAAATCTGAAGCAAACTTATCAGCAGCAAAAATCTTATCTTTAGTACGAATAATTGGAGGAGGAATCACTTTACTCTGTACTATTTCATTTGGAGCTTTCCCTATGGATGAGTGCATTGTATTGTTGTAAGCAAACTCCAATAATGGAAGATATTTCTCCCATTGTGACTTATGTTCACTAACATAAGCTTTCAACATATCCAAAAGAGTGAGATTCATCACCTCTGTTTGGCCGTCAGTTTGAGGATGAAAAGCTGAGGAGAACTTTAAAGTGGTTCCCAAATTCTCAAATAAAGCACGCCAAAAGTTACTTGTGAATTTGAAGTCTCTATCTGAAATGATCTCAGAAGGCATACCATGTAATCTGAAGATATGTTGAATGAAAAGTCTTGCAGCTTGTGCGGATTTCAATGTTTTATGACATGGAATAAAAAGTGATTGTTTGCTGAATCTATCAATTATGACCCAAATCATATCATGACCTTGAGATGTTCTTGGAATACCTGAGATGAAATCCATTGTGATAGATTCCCATGGATCTTTGGGCACTGGAAGAGGTTGCAACAATCCTGGAATCTTCTGCCTATCATATTTGGATTTTTGGCATACCAGACAAGCCTCAATGAAGTTATGTGTATCTCTTCGTAATGTTGGCCAATAAAAGTAGCGCTCAATTGCACTTAGAGTGGCTGCCCTCCCTCTATGCCCTGCATAAGGGGGTTCATGACTTTCTTTAAGCACCTTTTGTCAAACAGGAAGAGTGACACAAAGGCGATTGTTCATGAGAAGGTAACCGTCTTTGATGGAATAATCTGGATGAGAACCTCCTTGCTGTAAATTTGACCAAATTGCTGCAAAATCAATATCTTCATCATAAATATTCTTCATCGTTTGAAAATCTTCATGATGAGCCACTGTAATAGTTGCAATGCGAGGCACTCTAGAAAGTGCATGAGCAACTACATTTTGTTTCCCTAGAGTGTACATAATTTGAAAATGAAACATAGACAAGAAATTTTACCATCTTGCATGTTTCTCCTGCAAATGCTTTTGAGTCTTGAAATACTTCAAGCTTTGATGATCAGTTTTAATAAGGAATTCATTGCCTAAAAGATAATGTTTCCATATCTTTAAAGCATGAACCACTGCTAAGAGCTCCTTTTCATAAATGTCATACCTTTTCTCCACATCATTTAGACGGCGGCTTTCAAAGGCTACGGCATGGCCTTCTTGATTTAGCACTGCACCAATACAATCACCGCAAGCATCTGCTTCCACCACAAATGGTTTTACTAGATCTGGAATGATAAGAATAGATCCAGAAGTAAGAGCTGTTTTCAGCCTTGTGAAGGCTGCCTTCTCTTTTTCCTTCCATTGGAAAGAGATCTTATTCTTTGTAAGGTCATGAAGTGGAGAAGCCATATGTGCAAAATGCTTGATGAAGTGGCGGTAATAAGAACATAAGCCAAGAAACGATCGCACCTCATGTACATCATGAAGATGAGGCCATTCTTTGTTGTAGTAATTGTAGAACAATTTCCAAGTGTTGATGATGCTCCTCTTCATTCTTGCTAAAGACAAGAATATCATCAAAGAAAGTACCGACATATTGTCGATGCTCTCTAAAGATGCGCTCCATCATTCGATTAAAGGTGGCTGGTGCATTGGTTAATCCGAAAGGAACAACCAAGAATTCATAAAGACCGTATGAAGTGCGGAAAGTAGTTTTGTGTACATCTTGTGGTATTACCCTAATTTGATGATAACCACTCTTTAGATCAATGCGGCTGAAAACCTTTGAGCCTCCTAGACGATCCAAAATGTCGCCAATTCTGGGAATAGGAAACCGATTCTACACAGTGATTTTGTTGAGGGCTCGATAATCAATGCACATCCTGAATGTGCCATCTTTCTTTTGAACAAGAAGAACCGGTGAACAAAATGGTGAGCTACTTGGCCTAATTAGCCCACGGTTGAGTAGGTCTTCGACTTGCTTTCTGATTTCTTCCTGTTGAGGACGGCTCACACGGTATGGTGCTATATTAGGAGGAGAACTGCCCGGGATAATATCAATATGATGGTCTTCTGGCCTTTCTGGGGGCAGCTGATAAGGAAGATCTTTCGAAAAACAATCTTTATACTTTTCCAAGAGCTGAAGTTGCTCTTGGTTTTCAGCATTCATATTATCTTTTACATCAGTGACATAAAGCAGACAACATTGAATACAATCCTTAATTGCTCTAGAGACTTGCATATGGCTTACCATAGGTATGGTGTCTCCAGAAACTCCAGCTTGGATCTCGTACTTCTTGCCTTTGTTGGTGAGTTCTACCTTTTTTTTCTGAGAGAAGATGGTTGAATCTACTCTATGATTCCAGGGCATGCCAAGAATCACATCGCAACCATCAAGGTCTCCGATACAGAAGGTATCTTCGTCACTGTAGCCGTGAACTTGAAACTTGAGCTTGTCAATGTAGGGTATCACAGTCTTCACTGTGTCACCTTCATCAGCATTTAAAGCTTGGTAAACTTCTACCGGAGTGTCCATCTCTTCATTCTTTAATCTAAGCTCTTTAGCTAATTGCAAGGAAATGATATTTTCATTCGCCCCAAGATCTATCAAGAATAGTGCTTGCTTACCTTGCAACTGTCCCCAATCTTTTAATAATTTGTGTGTCTCTGGAGTGTGAGTTGTGTTTTTCACTGGCGACTTAGGCTTGTTGTCAGAAACCTTGCTTTGTCCCTTGTTTGGACATTGCTTCGCTATGTGGCCTGTTTGTTCACATTTAAAGCACTTCCCTTCTTTCATGAAGCGTTGCTTTTCTTCTTCGGAAAGTTGCTTTGCTTGTGGGTATAGATTGGAGCGAAATTGAGGAGCATTAGGAGGTGCATAGGGCTTCATCTTCTTTTGATTTGATGGTTGCTTTTGCCGCTGTTTTTGTCCTTCATTGGGGCTGAATACTCCTCATCGTCAGCTACTCTCTTGTTATCATTCTTTTGGAATGATTTGTTGCCATTGTGCTCCATTTCCCATGTCTCAGCATGGTCAATGAGCCCTGAGACTAGAACAATGATAATGATTAAGAGCAGTACGAAGTTTAAAATGCAAACCTTCTTGAAACTTCCTAAGCTTTTCCGAATTGCTGATCTTCTTGAAATGTTGGACCTTCAAAAGTAGCTCCCAAAATCTCTTGGTATAGTCACCAAGTGACTCATTTTTCCTTTGCCAAAGCCGATCCCATTCCATTTTTACATCTCTTTTGAAATGAACAGGAAGAAATTGGCTTTGGATCATGCGAACAAAGGACCGCCATGATTTTGGGGCAGCATGATCATATTCCAACCCCGTCCACCAAGTATGGGCTAAGTCGGTTAAATGTAAAGCTGCAAACTTAATCTTTTCTTTTTCTTTATACTTGTCACGACCACACAAAATTTGAAATTGACGAATAAACTTCAGAAGAAGATCAGGATTTCGGGAACCATCATACATACTGAACTTGATCTTCTTTTCAAGTTGAGATAGTGACTTAGTCTTCTTCTTCTTCTTATGCCTTCGTCCATGCTCGGATCTTGAGGTTGAAGATGATGAAGTGCTTGATGGGGATGAAGATGGAGACGAGGGTGAAGAATGTCGACGCCTTTGACGATGATGAGGTCTTCCATGAGAAGGGTGTGACTCTTCGTTACTAGAAGAGGATCCATCAGAATAGGCGCCATATGACTTTGAAGAAGAGGATGAGCTTCGACGTGATCTCTTTCTTTGTCTTGAAGTAGAATGGGACTGCCTCTTAGAAGTAGTTGGACTTCTTGATCGGCTCTTTTCATTGGTATGGCTTTGTCTCCTTGAAGTAGATGGGCTTCTTTCCTTGAATTCTTTGGGATTCTCAACTTTTTCTAGTTTGAGAAGTTGCTCACGAATTTGCTGATTCTCCTCTCTAAGACTTTGAATGGCTTGAAGGATAGCACTTTACTGATCCATTGAGACTCTTAAGAAAAAAAAAAAACTCAAGCACTCAATGCAAGGGCTGAAAACAAACAAACTTATAATTGTAAGCACTACCAGTGTTGGGGGTGAGGACCGAGCCAAAGCTTTGATACCACTGTAAACGCCCCGAACAACGTAGTATGCTTAACAATTATGATATTCTCTTGTTTTCGAGATTTAATATAAAAGAGAATGAACACTTAAAGCTGAAAATGAAAATTACTCACAAAATTACAGCCATGAAAATGTAAAAGTAATGGAGACAAGATTGAGGGTTGAAGATGGGCAACCCCCCCCGAAGGAATGTATTTCTGCTCAACCCAAGTCCCTTAGGAAAGAGCTCAGTTACAATCAACCTGAGAGTGAGAAGAAGTAATTCTCACTCTCACAAGATCATGCAAAGATGTACAAACACACATGCATTATCTATTATGCAATGATAAGAACTGATTTCTTTACAGTATGAGAGAAGAAAAAGGGGAAATCAGCCTTTCTCCATCGTTGATCAGCAGTACATGGATAGGGCTTGCTTCTTGTTGCTAAAATGGAAGAAAGAGCTCGAGAAGGAGGTGCTGTAATGAATTTACAGGCTTACTGTCCTGTAAAACAGCAGTGATAGAAGAGGGAATATGGAGGAATTTGATAATGGAGAAGTGGGGGATGATGATGGGGATGGATGTGTTAGAGATCACAGCCTAATCGGGGGCAGCAGGGCAGGTACGGTGGCGGAGTGCAGTCGGACTGCCACGTGGCAGTCCGACCAGTGCAGTCAGTCGGCTGCATTTAATGCAGTCGACAGGCTATTTTCTGGCGCCCTGTTTTGTCCAGATTTTGGCTATAAATAGCCGATATCTCCAGCAGTCTCCCACACTTCTCTGCTCGCAGATTACAGACCGGTGACACGCGCAGATTTCGTCTCTTTTCGCAGATTTCAGACAGTAGACAGTGCAGACTGCAACAGACTTCGAGGTGAACAGCAGGTTGCATCGTCGAGGTGGAGACACGCAGTCCAGCGCATTGCGCCCGTGTATATATCTGCATATCTTTGTATTCAGCACACTTTATAGAGCAGATCTTCATCTTCCACTGTCTCTTTCTCTCTCTTCTTTCTCTGCGTTCTCTCTCTCTCAGTCCTACGCTTCCGCACCGCTACACTCTGACATGGTATCAGAGCAGTGTTAGAGGGCTGACTGAGCGCAGAATCAACCTGAAGAGGAGTTTCCATCGCGACACAAATTTGCGTTTTTTGCTTTTAAGGGCAGACAGGAGGGCTGCGCCTTGGAACAAGGCTGAAGCGAGTGTGGGCGCGGAAGAAAGGAGTCCAGGTGGTGGATTTGCTGCTGTTTACTGCTGTTTGACGCGGAGGAAGTTTGAGTTTTCAGCCTACAAGTGCAGGTTTTGCTTTTTCATCGCCTCCGGCGGGTGAAGAAGGTTCAGGATGCGGAAGAGCCTTAGCAGGCTGAGTTTTCCCAGTCAGAGGGGGCTGCTTTTGCGTTTGTGAAGGCATTACAGGTGAAGATGTCTACAGAGATTGACTTGGAGTTCCAGTCGATTATGGACTGGAAGGTGCCTGTCTTACCGGCTCTTCCTGCAGATTAGAAGCTCCACGGTGACAACTACCGCATTTGGCGTGTCATGATGTTGGCCATCCTTGAGTCCTATGATTTGGCGGAGGTGGTACAGGAGGAGATTGACCGGCCCTCGGTAAGAGATGAGTCCAAACTCTCTTCCGATGCTCTTTCGGAGTTGGCCAAGGCTCAGTCTCATTGGGACAAACTGAATGCCAGGATTCGTTCCTTTCTCTTTTTATCATGTACTACAGCCGTGATCGCTCACATCGAGTACTTGACGGTGGCTCGGGAGATATGGCTGGAGCTTGATCAGATGTACAATCAGATGACCCTTATGAAGTGGGTTTCTTTGGAGGTACAGATGCGGACCTTGTCCGTAAACAAGTCTTCTTCGCTGCGGGAGCACATTAACAAGCTAAGGCAGCTTCAGATGCAGGTTCAGAATGCGGGGAAGCCGATTTCCTCCGAAGACATGGCGATTACACTTTTGTCCCAATTGCCGCTACGATTCGGTACATTTTACTCTGCCCTTATTGCTTCGGGGCGAGAGTCTACTCTTCGGTGGGAAGAGTTTGTTCCTATGGTCTTGGACCAAGAGGAACAGTTAAAGGGACAGAATGCTTCCAAGTCGGAGGCGCTGACAGGTCAAGCCTCTCAGAAGAAGGGGAAGGACCAAAAGAAGAAGAAGGGGGATAACAAGTCCAAGAAGGACCAGGAGAAGGACAAGGACAAAGACTCCACATGCCATATTTGTGGAAAGACTGGCCATTGGAAGAAGGATTGCCCTGACAAAGACAAGAAGGACACCAACAAGAAGGATACCAAGGATTCTGGAGCGGTGGCTGCACCCTCATCAGCTGCATTTCTTCATCTAGCTGTCATTGAGGACGCTTCACCGAATGCTTCTGATGCTGCGATGACGGCTCCCCAGGCTCGAGAGTGGACCGTTGATAGTGGTGCCTCACGGCACATGACTCCTTCATCAGACGGTGTTGCCCAGTTGCGACCCCCGCGTGGGCAGATTCTCATTGGAGACAACTCTTCAGTACCTATTGCAGGTCGGGGTAAGATGCAGCTTATTCCAGATGGACGAGGTGGTACCCATACCTCAGAGGTTTTGCATGTACCAGGCTTAGGGTACCATCTCCTGTCAGTTCATAAGATTTGCTCCCTTGGCCTTTTGGTGGAGTTTGACAGTACTACGGTGCGAGTCCTCGATCATGGATCGAGGAAGGTTTTTTCATCCGGATATGAGGAGAACGGCATTTATAAACTGAAGTCTTCCACCGTCCTCTCTACTCTTCTTCTTACCTCTCAGTCACAGTCCGAGTTATGGCATGCTCGGTTTGGTCACCTGAACTATGATTATCTTCGGAGGGTGTCACGTGGACAGCTTGTTCGAGGGTTGCCGGATATAGTGGTGAGCCAGCAGCCATGTGTCTCCTGCATTCGGGGGAAGCAGCATAGGGATGCCATTCCCCACACAGCTTCGCGGCGGTCTACTTCACCGATGGAGCTTGTATCTACGGATCTATGTGGCCCTATGAGGAATGAGTCCTTGCGTGGGAGCTCGTACTTCATGCTGATTGTGGATGACTACAGCAGGATGACATGGGCCTACTTTTTGGCATTAAAGTCAGAAGCTTTCTCACACTTCAAGGATTGGCTTCTCTTTGAGGAGAACCGATCAGGCTGGAAGTTGAAGACCTTACGATCCGACAAGGGCGGTGAATTTGTTTCTAATGAGTTTGCTCGGTTTTGTGCAGATAAAGGAATGCACCAGGAGTTTGCCAATACCAACACTCCTCAAGAAAATGGCATTCTTGAACGGAAGAACCGCAGTGTGATCGAGATGGCGTGCACCATGATGGAGCACCGACAGACCCCTCAGGTTCTGTGGGCCGAGGCTGTGGCTACTGCCGTCCACATCCTTAATCGATCCCCTACTTCGGCCGTGGAAGGGATGACCCCGTTTGAGGCTTATTTTGGGACGAAGCCAGATGTTTCTTACTTCAGGGTCTTTGGGTGTGATGCCTATGTTCACATTCCCAAAGCTCATCGTGATAAATTTGAAGCAGCTTCCCGAAGACAGGTATTTGTTGGCTACAGCTCCTAGTCCCAAGGCTACCGATTGTATGATCCCGTCAAGCGGGATGTGTATACTAGCCGCGATGTGCGGTTTGTGGAGGTTCCGGCTATCTCAACGGGTGAGGAGCATCCCGTTCTTGGAGATCCAGGGGAGAGTTGGGCTCCTTCTATAGTACCATTGGAGCCCGTGCCTTTTGATTATGATTCTGTTTCTGACACAGAGTCTACTGTTCCACCGGTCACCTCAGAGGAGTTACCACCGGTGGATATTCCAGAGTCTTCTGCTGATGGAGAGAGACGAGGGGAGGTTCGGCCTCCTCCTCGCTGGGCCCGTGACACACTCCGTGATTCAGGGATCGAGGGGGTTCCTGAGGAGTGGGGACCGCAAGATGGTCTGCGGCGGTCACAACGGCACCAAGCACATTCTACGGAGCTTGTTTGCTCTAACTATTGTTTGATGACCCGTGTTATGCAGGATCGAGAGCCCACCTCCGTGAAGGAGGCTTTACAGTCTGCACCATGGAAGAAAGCTATGGAAGCCGAGTTGGAGGCTATTGAGAGGAATGGCACTTGGTCACTTGTGCCCCGCCCCCCGAATAAGAAGGTGATTGGCGTCAAGTGGGTCTTCAAGACCAAATACCTTAGCGACGGTTCTTTGGATAAGCACAAGGCTCGCCTTGTTGCTAAAGGTTTTGCACAGCGCCAGGGATTGACTGTCATGACACTTTTGCCCCCACAGCTCGTATAGCGACCATTAGAGCTGTTCTTGCTTTGGCTGGCCATAGGAGATGGCCTGTTTACCAGTTGGATGTGAAATCGGCCTTCCTCAATGGTGATTTGAAGGAGGAGATCTATGTTGAGCAGCCTCCTGGCTTTGGATCTTCAGATGGGAAAGTCTACAGGTTGAAGAAGGCCTTGTATGGCCTCAAGCAGGCTCCGCGTGCATGGAACGAGAAGATTGATTCGTTCCTCCAGTCTCAGTTGGGATATCGGCGTTCCAAGGCCGATCCGCAGCTTTATGTTCACACTTCCGAGGATGGTTGTGTGCTTTTTGTCTTATATGTTGATGATTTGATTGTCACAGGTGATGATGCACAGCAGGTCCTGTTAGCAGTCATGTTTGTCATGCCTTGTCATCTCCTGCCTGTGAGCCTCAGTCTGAGTGAGACGAGGACTTTAGGAGCTCTGACTTGTCTATCACTTGTTTTGATGGAGGAGGTAGCTCATTCTAGAGCACTCAGATGTGCATTTCCCGGGGCAGTTTGTGCATTCTTCAGCCTGCCTCACCTGCCGGACATTGTCCACCCTCTCTGGGATTTTTCTGAGCATTCCTGGCATTTTTACCAGCATTAAATGCTGGCCAGATCAGCATTAAATGCTGGTCGGACATATTTATGGCCTCAAATTTCAGGTCGGCCAGTTTGTGGGTTTTTTGGCTATTTATAGCCATTTCCCACTCGGCAGTCAGTTGTATTATCAACTTCCCTCCTTCTTTGGCAGGTGCACACTCCGACTCCGTCATCTTCCTCCGTCTTCGGTGCTGCCATCATCATCAGCCTGTTCTGGTGCCCTCACTGACGCTCTGGGCTGCGTGCAGGGACTGATCAGTCCATTTCAGTGTATTCAGCATTCATTTCAGTCAGTGCAGATTTTCTTCCTTCATTCTGTGCTTTCTCTCTCCTCTCCTCCGTGTTCGTGTTCTTCTTCCGTTGCGCACTCTCACAAGTCCAAGAGACGAAGTCAGCTTTACATCGGACGTTGGAGATGACGGACTTGGGTCTACTCCATTTCTTTTTGGGCCATGAGATTTATCAGTCTCAGCGGGGGATCTTCATCTCTCAACAGAGATATGTACAGGAGCTCTTGGTGTCTTTTGAGATGGAGGATTGTCGGGCCCTTTCTACTCCTATAGATCCAAATTGGAAGGCCACTTTCCATTCAGCTTCTCCTTTGGCGGATGCTTCCCGCTATCGTCAGTTGATTGGGTCCTTGATTTGGCTTCTCAACACTAGGGTTGATCTATGTTTTGCTGTTGGGCTCTTGGCAGGGTTCATGAGTGAACCTAAGACGGTGCATTGGCAAGCTGCTCAGAGGATACTTCGGTATTTTAGGGGGACATCTGATTTAGGGATTCATTACCCCGCAGGGACAGATGGTTCAGATCTTGTACTTGCAGGTTGGAGCGACTCGGATTGGGCCGGTGATGTGGACCGCAGGCGGTCTACTACAGGTTACTGTTTTACCTTGGATGCAGGTGTTATTTCATGGAGTAGCAAGAAGCAGCCCATGGTAGCCCTTTCGTCTACTGAGGCGGAGTATCGGGCCGCGTCTTCCACCACATGTGAGGTTGTGTGGCTTCGGAGATTATTGGAGGAGCTTGGATGCCCCCAGACTCGTCCTACTTTGCTGCAATGTGACAATGAGAGTTGCATTGCCTTGGCACGGAACCCTATTTTTCATGCCCAGACGAAGCACATAGAGATCCAGTACCACTTCATCCGAGAGAAGCTTCTGGATGAGACCATCACTGTGGAGTACTGCAAGACGGAGGATAATCTTGCGGATTTGTTTACGAAGGCACTTCCCCAGGCTCTACTTCGGAGACATTCCAGATCCCTCAGGCTTCTGCCCTGCCCAGGCTCTGAGAGGGGGTGTTAGAGATCACAGCCTGATCAGGGGCAGCAGGGCAGGTACGGTGGCAGAGTGCAGTCAGATAGGTGTGCAGTCGGACTGCACAGTCGGACTGCCACGTGGCAGTCCGACCAGTGCAGTCAGTCGGCTGCATTTAATGCAGTCGACAGGCTATTTTCTGGCGCCCTGTTTTGTCCAGATTTTGGCTATAAATAGCCGACATCTCTAGCAGTCTCCCACACTTCTCTGCTTGCAGATTACAGACCGGTGACACGCGCAGATTCCGTCTCTGTTCGCAGATTTCAGACAGGAGACAGTGCAGACTGCAGCGGACTTCGAGGTGAACAGCAGGTTGCATCGTCGAGGTGGAGACACGCAGTCCAGCGCACTGCGGCCGTGTATATATCTGCATATCTTTGTATTCAGCACACTTTATACAACAGATCTTCATCTTCCACTGTCTCTTTCTCTCTCTTCTCTCTCTGCATTCTCTCTCTCTCAGTCCTATGCTTCCGCACCACTGCACTCTGACAGGATGGGGCTAGTTTCTGGCTATCTGTGGGTGCTGTACATGAGTTTACAGCAAAGAAAAATGATGTTGAATGAAGAAAAACGAGCTCTTATTTATAGGAGAGGGGAGAACTAGTACAAAAGGGGAAAGTGGAGTAGCACAAGACAAGTGTCCAGCCACATGTCATGAGATGTGACAAGTGGTGGGACACTTGGAAACTTGTGTGACAAGTGTCTTGACACTTCTCTCTTCTCTATGGCCTTCCTTTTTGGGTTGAATACTGTCAAGAATAGAAACAACCAAATTTAGTAAGGACAGTTTGAGTACAGAACTTACTATTTTTAGAATGACATCCCTATTTTTTAGGACTAGCATTTTTAAGCTAATTCGAGGCTCCTAAAATTTAGAGACCTCCTAAAATTTAGGGATCTCCTAAAATTTAGGGACCCCCCCAATATGGGTGTCATATGAAAGCTTTTTCCGTGTACATCGCAAAAATGCTATCCGAATCTTCATGTGACTTTCCTATGCAAAGAAATGTGCATTTCAAGCTTTCAGCCCACACATGCACATTATACAAGCATTTCATGATCATGCCATCTTGTTGATTGTAACTGTCTGTTCTGGTGGATCTAGCCCATACTTCAAGGCATCAATCCTTTCTGTGTGCGAGTCTAACCCTGATATGCGTGAGTTCTAGTCACAGGCGCCCAATCGGGCCATATAGGTGGAAGTGTGAACTATCTTTTCTCTAACCCACCGCGTGGGTCCACCATAACCTGTGACCACTCATCAGTGGCCAGCTCCAATGCACTTTTCTTTATATCTAATTAGTGCAAAGGAAATAATTTAATAAATCATTATATAGACATTTTAATGAAAAAGGATACAAATTCTGTTTCTATAGAGTTGTGACACTCAAACAGCAAAAATCAACAACAGCTTCAACAACTTTGCTCCTTTCTTGCACGTTGCTTGCTTCAGCCTTGTTTTGATGCGCATCCCTCCTACTCGCCCTTGGACGCTAAAATATAGCCTTGTGTCGCATTGAAATCTCCTCTTTGGGTAGTCCACCCTTAGTCAGTCCTTCAATGCTCTGATACCATGTTAGAGCGAAGCAATGCAAAAGCTGATGACCAAGACTGAGAGTGAATAGGGAGAGGAGAGAGAGAGAGATAGTGGAACATAGAAAATCTGCAATGAAGAATGTTGTATAATGAAGTATGTGCAACAGTTTGGAAACCTATGATTAGAAATATATGAAAGTGTGTGGAGGTTGGGCGGAATAAATAGCCCAAAAGAAATGCAACCGATTGCACAAAACCTGGCTGACTGCTCTTGTTGTGCCATGTGGCACCTGCGATAATTGCTACCTGTTGTGCTTGTTGACGTCACTTGCTGTACGAAGAGATTGCCATGTGTCTTGCCTACTGCGACTGCACAAAAATCTGCCACGTGGATGCACAAAACTGCTTGCAAATGCATATCATTGCCTATACAAGGGATGACAATCTTTAACACAAACTTCTTTACCCCTTTTTCTTAATCACCAACATCCACGGGTGGTTGGGATCGCTTGTTGGTTTTGTGATGCGATTGATCTAACCATCTCTTTTCATTCTTCCCTTGGGTTACTTGATAGGACATGAATTTTTTCAAAAACCATTTTCCAAAAAAAGAAAAAAAATTGATGTGGTTCCATTTGCCTTTTAGGTCATGGTAGGCCATTAGGCAGTTGACATGACCTTTGTCAGATGCCTTGGTTGCTTTGGGGTGGAACGGATTTAGGTAAAAAATGGGCTTGAGCTTTTCTTTTTAGTCACTTTTTGGTTGCAGTTTTGGACTTGAGAGGAGGTGTTGAGCTAAAAACTAATTACAAAATTGCTAAATTCTTTTAAACAGCTCCGAAATATGTAATTAACAAAACTTTCATAAAAAAAGAAATGCATTCCTAGAGAGTTTATGTGTCCCATAAGCCAAACTCTAATTTGGGAGGATCCACTTATCTATAAATAGATAGGCTGTTCACTATTCAACCCATCTCCGTTTTTGCGGGTCATAATTACCAAAACTTTCATTAAAAAAGAAACACATTACTAGAGAGTTTATGTGTCCCATAAGCCAAACTCTAATTTGAGAAGATCCACTCATCTATAAATAGACAAGCTGCCCACCATTCAACCCATCCTTGTCTTTGCAAGTCATCAATTTTCACTACAGATTTCAGCCATCTGTCTTCTTCAGCTTTTGCTGTGGTGATCCTCAGCTGGCGCACATCAACTTGGCAGCCCATCCTGCCTGTGTTTCACTTCAGATTGCTGCTGTTTCTTTTACAGTTGCTGCTGAGAGGATCCACTCATCTATAAATAGATATGCTGCCCACCATTCAACCCATCCTTGTCTTTGCAAGTCATCAATTTTCACTACAGATTCCAGCCGTCTGTCTTCTCCAGCTTTTGCTGTGGTGATCCTCAGCTGGCGCATATAACTTGGCAGCCCATCCAGCCCGTATTTCACTTCAGATTGCTGCTGTTTCTTCTACAGTTGCTGCTGAGGTCATCTATCAGTTGTCGCCTTCATCCAAAACGTGTCCTATAGTTTGCATTTGCTGCCTCAGCCTACTGCCTTCATCCGACACTTGTCTCGTTCTGTGTCTTGCAGCTGATAAGGCTGCCTTGCATCAGCACACCCTCTGTCAATTGTCATTTGACTGTTCTCACCCTTGAGTGATTGTTTCCAGCATTTGTCGGTGGTACGCTCTGCTGTGTTGAGCTAGATCTAGCCTCCAAACTGTTGTGTTTTCTGCGATTCGTGGTTACAACACTTGGGATCCACCTCCGGTGGACCTCACACTCTCTAGAGCATCTTGTACACTCTTTCCATCATTTACAGCATTGATTTATTCACTTTAGAGAGTTCTTTTTCTTCTTTGTTTGTGTTTGTGTTTTTGTGTTTTGCTTTTTTGTATTATTGCATGAGTTATTGTGTTTAGTCGCAGTTCATGTATTTTGTATTTTCTCAATACACCCTAGCATATCTTCACATCATCCTCCACACTTGCAGCTTGTCCATGCTAGTAGGATACTTGCACTACTTAGTATAGATTTGCAGGCTGTTGGTTAGATGGCTTCTGGACCACCTCCTTAGCCCACACATGTGAACACACCCTTGCGGGTGTATGTACCATACTAAAAGTATAAATACATTCTTTTATTCTTTGTGTGTACCACACTGGTACACAGCCATTTCTCAACTCTCCACTCTCTCTCTCTACATTGCATTGTTGAATACACCTCAATTGATGTGCAAACTACCTGAGTGCTTCCTCTTGTGCCCTTCAAGAGTAGTTTAGTCCATATTAGGACCAATGGGGGGATCCTCCACTAGATAGGGTATGAGGGGGTTTGCTTTCCACCGTTTGGTGGTGAGAGGGGAGGTATTCTTCTCTTGGTGCTTACAACATCTTGGCCATATTGTATTGATTTATTCATACATTTCTATCATCATTTGTTTGCATCATGATGATTCTCACTTGTAAAAGGGTGCTTGGGCAAGTTAACAATTCTCCTATAAGGGCATTGCTCAAGTGGTACCACTGCATTGTGCATAGTGTACTGTTTGAGCATAACACTTTGCATAACCCCTTGCATCTCCCCATGTATTGGCATTGTGTTAATGTAAAATAGTACGCTTTGGATAATGGGAAAACTGTTAATGTAAAATAGTACGCTTTGGATGAGGGGAAATCCTGGATTTGTAGGTGCTCATCCAAGGATGAAAACTTGCATTTTGTAGCATATTTCCCTTTCACCTCGTCAAAGGAGTTTTTGACTTGGATCCACCATATTTGCAGCATCTCACATTGAGGCAGTGTACTAGCGTGGGCATTTATGGCAGCTATTCCCTTGGCATACCTCATCAGTCTAAGCTTACACATACACAGATTCTATTTATGGTGGATGTTTAACTTCCCTACCTTACTGTCATCATCAAGAGGCATGAAAAGAAAACGTGTAACCCTTTAAATAGGGCTATCTTAGAAGATATGTCCTAATTTTGGAGCATGATTTGTAATTCAAATGATTTCTAGGGTTGCTGTTTGGCTGACCTGATAGATTTTCTAATTTGACTTCATTTAGTACATATTAATTTGTTATTATGTGTGTGGCCCTTCCTAGCACAGTAATGGACAAGAAGTTTCTTTGATTCTTTTTGACCTTCAATCCTTTTGTCATAATTCTCTTTGTAAGGATATCAACCTGCACAGTCTTTCAAAACAAGGGATTCCTCCTCTAGAAAGCCCGAGTCATACAAACAATGTTTCTTTGTTATCATCATATTGATTGTTGCAAGCGGCTCCCTTGAATTCCAAAGCTACAAAAGCTGCAGTAACCATCCAAATACTGCTTCAAAACCATTAGATGAGAACTTGAAGTTGCTGATAGCCAAGGAGCACATCATTGTTTAATATGAGCAAACAAGAAGACATCCACCATGTACATTCTTGATATATATATAAATAAGATTCTTTTTCCCTTGTGACCTTTCAAATTGCCCAGAACTTGAAACCACATAAGTGATTAGCGGTGTCTTTGTGCAATTCAACAAGTTGTCCCAATGTTATCCATTACATGTGGTGTGCCCTTACTGTAAATAGCCCAGACCTGGGGGTGTTTTCTTCCAGGTTGAGTTTTGAGATCATCTTAGATGTTATTTAACTTGAGTTAGGTGCAAGTTTAATGCGCTTAAGTATTCATTTGAAGTAATAGTTTTTAACTAAAACATAATTGTTCTATATTGTAATGTTATAAACTGTTTGATGTGTTCATAAGACTTTGTGTTTTGACAAATAATTTCCGATTAGGATATCGACTTTTCTCATGATGAATAATATGTTGTCAAGTTTGCTTGTGATACGCAAAATTGTACTCAGGTTTTGACTTCTATGCTATACATATTTATAAATGCAGTTTTTGGCTGGGGCAGAGGAGATCTTGGACAACTTGGCACTGGGGATGATTCTGGTCGAGATGTCCCAACTTTGTTGGAGGCCTTCTCAGATAAGGTTGTCATATACATTGCTGCAAGCGATTTTCACTCTGCTTTTTTGACAGGTAACATGTTCAGTCAAAAGGAAATCCAGAGTTGTCTCTCTGTCCTTAAAAGGGCATTCTAACACAAGTAGCTTAAGTTCTCATGCCAAGATTCTGCTTGAAATCATTGCATCTCTGTTTAATGGGAGATGCTCTGGTGCCTATGTTTTGAACTCTTTGGAGTGGCTTTATCAAAATTATTTATAGTTCACTTGATTGAAAAGTCGTCATTGGTTCTGTTCCATGTAGTCTCACTATGCTGACAAATGTCGTTGCAGCTTAACTTTCACCATCTTCGTTATTGCACACTTGATTGATATTTGTCCCAGGATTTTGCATGCACTCTTTGCATCTTGGTTTATGCTATACACTAATGTACCAATATGCAAAGTTCTTCACAATGTATGTATTCAGGTTTTCCGTTTTACCACAGTTTCAAAAAGTTTTTGAATAGCCTTAACAGTGAAGTCTATTCTCCTTGTACATTTATGGCTTCTCTCCCTATACATTTATGGCTTTATGAATTAATGAACAGCGGTTTCACCAAAAAAGAAGTGTTCAGTTTATTCTCTAATTTACTTGATAAAGGTTGCATTTCTGCCTCTAGGCTGTAACTACCCTGTTGCCCTGTTTTTTGGGAAAGCAATGGGTAAGAAGCTCTTCCACCTTGTTCGATATGCCTTGGATTATAGTTGAAGGAGGTTCCTAAGGTTGGCAGAGCTGCAATCTCTGATTGTACTGGTAAGTAGAAAGAGCACTATACACAGTGAACATAAGCACTTTACAGCTTTTTTGTTGTCATTTTTAGCATCTGAGATCATTTCGATCTCCGTTCTAGACCTGCAAGTGATACGACAATATTTTTGGGTATACCGCAATTTTAGGAGTGCCAGCTATTTACGGGAGCGTAAGTTACAGATTTTGAATCTAGATGAATTCACTTTTTGTATCTGGTTGGTCAATTTTGCTTGTAAAGACTCTGTTATGGGCACCTCCTTTACTTTTTGTGATTTGCTCTTCATACTTTGTAGTTGTTCTTGCAATTCTTTGATGCGTTTCTCCTTGATCATTTCTTGTTTTGTTGGCCATTTTTGCTTGTAATGACTCTATTATGGGCTGGTCCTTTGTTTTTGTTATTTGTTCTTCATACTTGTAGCTGTTCTTGCAATTATTTGATGTGTTCCTCCTTTATCATTTCTTGTTTTGTTGCTGTTAATGCCCTTTGAACTTTTTTTCAGCTCCTGCAACAAGCATAGTTGTCAGGTATGAAAGGAATGATAGGGTACGATACGATAAAATACGGTACTAAATGGTATCTTATGATTTTATAAGGTACGGTACGATATTAGTACGAAAAAAAATAAGATGATTTTTAAAATAACAAAAACCATAAATCATTAAATGATAGATCATAGAATACATGTTTAAAGTGGAAATAGCCATTTCATCACAGAATAAGATGAATACATGGAGTGACCATCGCAGTCGCATGGGCTGCACAAAACATGCGATACAACTACGGTCTAGTATATCTGATACAAAAAAAAGAGAGACCTATGCCATATGAATCTATGATGAGGCATCACTATCATCATCATCATCATCATCATTAGAACCATTTGAGTGCTCATCAAGAGAGTTTGAAGATGACTCCTCGGCATCATGGTGAGACACACTCATACTCATCCGCACTGATGAGGTCACCATCATTATCAAATGATGGCTCCCTAGGTGGTGGCTGCGTAGGCAAGGGGGATGTCATCATGAGGCACAAGATGTGAGCTACTAGAGCCCCGCCTTACATACGTCTGCAAGCCACTTAAACCACCCCTCCTCGATGATGGAGGGTGTCGAATGACCATGCCCCTGCTACCATCTACTCAAACTCCTGGCCCACGAGCACGCTGAGTGCAAGTGTCACGAGTATTTACTGCTATAAGCTCTCTATAGAGCTCTGCAAAAATCATATTCTCCTCGTCCACCTCCTTATGTATACTCAAAAGAGTGTCGCCCGTCAACTTGAATGTATCAACATTCATCTACACAATACAGTGATGTAGGTAAGATTGATCATTGTAAATGCTAAAGTCTAAATTGTAAAGTATAAACTTCAAAGTTCAAAGTTTAAAAGTTAAAATAACAAATTTAAAAATTTAAATGCTTTGGTTAAGTGTTTAAACTTTATCTGCTTCGGACTACCCATGCTCATCATAGCTCTCATCATGCATAAGTTAGTGCGGCGATAGATTAGCCGCTCTAACTGTCATGTGCTAAGCCGATTGCGTATCTTTGTGTGAATGAGAGAATAGGCACTCCAGTTTCTCTCATATGCACCCGAAGAGCAATCTTGGGCAAGGATCCTCATGGCTAAGGGTCTCCAGTGCGTATCCAAAGTTTTGCCATCAAAATAAAGGCTTCACAAGTGACTCTCTCCAACAAGTGGGAGAAGCAAAAGCCACATGCTCTCTCTAATCTGTGTAGCATCCTAGCTCCTCCAGCATTGCATTGTGGTCATCCACAGGGACCGCACGAGTCAAATAAGCAAGCTGGCCCGAACGGAACTCTCTATCATCTATGACGGCCGATGACTTGTAGGCCGGATGTACCCCTGACAAAACCATGGATGGGCTTATGCATCCACGCCCATCTCCTCTCTGCTATCTCTAAAATATGTGCATGCTGTCTCTGTGATCGCTGTACAAGCACGTGCCTCCACCAATGCCGCTCTAAAGAAGTGAACGAGAAGGCCCATGGTGGACCCCTTGCAATTACTCATACGTAACACCCTATAGAAGGAAATCATGACAATAACAACGGCACAGACTTTTTGCCAAAACTGCTCATTAAGGCACAAGCGCTGCATGGCTTTGGCCTCCTCTGTCTCATGCTCATTCCACTCATTCCATAGAGTGGATACTATTGTCTGGCGCAAGGCGGACTGCACCTCATAAAGGTACTCCAACAATAACCATATGTAAGCAAAGCGAGTTGAAGAAGGCTTCTTTAACTCTAGTGTGCTATGCTCACGATACATCGCAAGCACCTTTACCTTTACTGTGAAGAATGTGAAAATTGACATAGCTTTGTGGACCACCCTCTTCACCCACTTGAGCTTCCCAATATCTTCCATGAGCAAGTCCAAACAATGACTTGCACATGGAGTCTACACAATCGCAGGGAACTCGAACTCAAGCAAACGGTCCATGTGTTGACAATTCGATGCTTTGTCGGTAACAACTTGCACCACATTTGAGGGGCCCATCTACAACCAGTAGAGAGAGAAAGAGTCTAGAGAGAGTTGAAACTTGAGCCTTTCAAGTTTCAAGTTTCAACTTTAAACTTTCAAGATTCAAGAATGAAGAGAGATGGGGCTCGGGGGTTGGGGGCCTTGCGGCCCGGGGGGAAAGAGAGAATCGAGATAAATCATAGATACCAAAGAGAAATTAATTATTAGAACAGGGAGATAGATAGTTATGCATAAATCAAATTTCAATTATGAATCATGATATTATCATAACGAAAGAAAGTGAAACAAATTTAAAAGTCAAATTGCAATGTATACCTCAATGATAGCTTGTCGAATGTGGCGGTAGATGAATGCTCCCATTGTTTTTCTCCCCCTCTTGCCAGTATTTACGGCCCGCAAGAAGTAAGTGTCGAGTGGACATGAGACGAGTATGTTGATGATGCCACGTTACTTACGATCACTCCATCTGTCGGTGAGAATGGAGCAACTATATTTTATCCATGTGGCCCGAATAGAATCAAGGGCTCTATCAATCCTCTCCTTCTCTTCATGAATCTTTTTCATCCTCGTGTCATTGTATGTAACACCGGTTCATCCTTCACATGGATCCACATTGGCGATGGATTTTACTATCTTTTTCCATTGCTCTTGCTTTAGGACATTGAATGCATGATTGTACTTAATCACCGTGCGTGCAATTTCAACGTCCGCAAGTCGTGTTTCTCTAAGAAAGGTAATCGATTCCCGCACATGACCGGGAGCTTGAGAGAGAGAGAGGATTGTCTCTTTGGCACCGCATGAGCCTCCACTATTTGTCTTTTACTGGAGTCAGATGTGGATGTGGAGCCCCCACTACCAATGGTAGAGGCCTCTCCCACATCGGTTGAAGATACGCCCACATTGAATGCTTCCTCATTAGTAGGCATAGAAGTTGGTGTCGATAAGCTACTTCCTCCTCCTCTTGAGATCCCTGTTACATTAGTAAATGTAACTTATGGGAGACAGGCGTGAGGAATGACCGTCCGGGGGCCTTGGGCACCCGAATGGGGTCAAGGGGAGCCTAGAGAGTGAGTCTAAGAATAGTAGGACTCACCTGAAGCGGACGGCTGGCAATCGAATTAGGGAGAGGAGCCAGCAATCTTCTAGGCGAGGTTGGGTGGTGAAAGAAAGGGATTTCTCGTGCCATTTTCATTTATGAATAGAGGGCCGTCGTCAGAAGATAGTCTACCAGATATGTAATACTGGTATCAGAGCTGGGTCACGTCAAGTAGTCGTTTTCTCGAGAATGGCAGCCGGGACACGTCAGTCGTGGTTCTTTGTGTTAGCGATGGTGACCGTGACGGGATCTGTAGTTGCGCTACATTAATCGTTATATCTTGTGTTAGCGACCATGACGGACGGGTGCAAACCAGGCCACGCTAATCGTCAATGTTCGTGCTGGCGATCACGGTGGGACTAAGTCTGGCCTTAATATTTCTGGTCACAACATGTGTTCCCACGCGACTTGACAGGGGTGATTTATTACACCCATACCGAGCGCTCCTGCCAACAGGCCATGTTCCCGGCTGCTCTGCTCTTCGTGCCATCTCTACCTTACAGAGATCATCGACTTCTGTTTTATTTTTGTAATCAGGGAAGTACCCCAACTTTGTACGCAAATTTCTTATATTTGCTTTCCAATTCTAGTGTATTGATGGAGGGGAAAGAGAGAGAGGAAGTAATCAAAGGCTCTAGTTCCGGGGGCGACCCTATGGTAGATCCCCATGAAACGGAAATACAAGAAGAACAATGGGAAGAATTTTTTGCCACACAAGAACAATTTGATGATCTAACCGCTCGTGTGCAAGCACAGGGGGTTCAAATGGAGTTGCTAACTCAAGCACTCACAGAAATAAAATCTCAATTAGCCTTGTTACTAGAAAGGGATAAAAATAAGGTAGAAATCTCGGACATTCCATCTTCATCGAAAGATCTAGATGTGACTATGCGAGATCCTAGGAAACCCCACCAAAAGCTGAGGGATAACCTAGTGTTAAAAGATATGAAACCCCCTCAGTTTCACGGGGAGGAAAAAGACAGAAATAAAGACACTATCTTTAATTTTCTCCAAAAATGGGAGGATTTGCACAAACTTAAGAATACTCCACCACATCTCCAAGCGCTGTAGGCCAGTTTAACCTTGGGGTCAAAGGCATATAAATGGTGGAGAACTTTAAAGGAGGCAAATAAAATACCTGAAACTTGGGCTCAATTTGAATCGGTCTTTTTTAAAGAATTCCTTCCTGAAAATGAAATGGAAAGAAATTGGGAAGATTGGGATTATGTCAGACAAAAGGGAAGACCCCTGCTGACATATCTGGAGGAGTATCGTGAGATAATCCTCAAATTGGAAGGAATAGATGAATTTCAAAAGACGAGGATTCATAAGGAGACTAGATAAGGCCTGTAAAAAGGAAGTGAAAAGGAGTTCACCTAAGACGCTTGAAGAGGCAATTAAATTTGCATTAATCAATGAAGATAATACGCGTCCAGGTACACTCACTAGTCTCACTGATACGGAGTCCAAGACTAAGGAATTTGAAACCTCAAAATTTATAGGCAAATTTAAAAGGAAAATGCCATTTCTTAAGGGCAAGAAACAACCCTTTGAAAAGAAACAATATGTAAGGCTAAAGTTAAGTCAAGATGACTTTGATAAGGCCAAAAAAGAAAGGCTGTGTTTCAATTGCCTATCCCCTAACCATGCTGCTTGGAATTGCCCTCAAAGGAAAAAGGGGGAAGATAAAGGAAAGGATAAGGATAAGGGCAAGGGAAAAGAAAAACAAATCCATGTAGTGCAGACCCTGGAATTAAAGGGGCATGGAAAGTATAAATCTTTAGAGGTGTTGCACAAGGATGTACAACACAGGTGTTGTATGTCAACTTCTATGTGGTAGCCTACTTTTGGGCTACATGATTTAGTTAGAGTGCATGGATTGATAGTTGGAAAGAGGGTTAGAGTCATGATTGATGACTCTGCCACCTACAATTTCATAAATTATGCACTAGTCAAAAAATTGAAACTTCCCTAACAAAAGAGTGGGCATCAATATGTTGTTCGTATGATGCAAGGTCAGTATAATAAAATATGGCATACAATGGTATCCAATTTGGAAATTGAGATCCAAGGATATAAAGATAAACTTGATTTCCAAATTATGAATATGGAAAGAGCCGATATTGCTTTAGAGAGGGAGTGGCTATGGGGATTGGAACCATCCTTAAAGCGTAGTTATCATCATAATACACTGGAATTTGAAAGGGATGGTAAGACTTTTGTGATTCAAGGTGAACATGAAGTATCTGATAACCCTTTGTTGTGTTCCATTGAAGTTCAGAAGTTGATAAAAAAGGAAGCTTGTGAGGTATATATGTTATGGTCCCTTCCTGTACAGAACACTTTTACTTTCTGTAATATTAAGCAACAATTTTCTTATGTTTGTGAGCTGAATGTAAGTAATGAATTAAGTGGTTTGCTAGATGAATTTAAAGATGTGTTTCCTTCTGATTTATTAAGTGGCCTTCCACCAGATAGGGGTGATGTAAATCATCCAATTGACATAGATAGGGATGCACACCCTATTTCTAAACCACCTTATAAGCTAAGTGAAACACAACACCAAGAAGTTGAAAGGCAAATTAAAGATTATCTTAATAAAGGGTTTATACAACCCAACATTCACCTTGGGCTTCGCCAATTTTATTGGTAAAGAAAAAAGATGGTTCTATGCGACTTTATGTTGATTATAGAGCACTTAATAAGATAACAGTGAAGAATAAATTTCCTATGCCCAGAATGGAAGATCTTTTTGATCAATTACAAGGGGCAAAATTCTTCACAAAGATAGACTTAAGATCAGGCTATCACTAAGTAAGAATTAAGGCACAGGATGTTCCTAAGACAACATTTCGTACCAGATATGGACATTATGATTTTTTGGTCATGTCTTTTGGCCTCACTAATGCACCAGCTACTTTTATGAAGGTGATGAATAGTGTGTTACGGCCCTATCTAGGACACTTTGTAGTAGTCTTCTTGGATGATATCTTGATCTTTAGTAAATCAAGAGAAGAACATTTGGAACACTTACGATTAGTATTCCAATTGTTAAGAACACATTCCCTTTATGCGAAGAAAACCAAATGTGAATTCTTTGCACAAGAGGTCAAATATTTGGGGCATATTATCTCGAAAGAGGGAATCAAGATGGATCCAGAAAAAGTAAGGGCAATTATTGAATGGCCATCTCCAAGAAATCTGGAAGAGCTGTAGATCTTCCTAGGTTTATCTGGATTTTATCGTAGATTCATTCGAGGTTATGCCAAAATAGTTGTTCCAATGACAGACCAACTTAAAGGGAAAGGGAAGAGCTTTAATTGGGGAACAGACTAAAATGAAAGTTTTCAAAAACTTAAGGTAGCTATTGCTACAACTCCAATACTATTAATTGTGGATCCCAATAAACCATTTGTGGTTGAAGCCGATGCCAGTGATAAGGCGATAGGTGCGGTCTTATTACAAGAAGGTCAACTAGTTGCTTTTGAAAGCAAGAAATTAGACTGTGCAAAACGGAATTATTCTGTTTATGAGAGGGAGCTATATGCAATAGTACATGCAATGAAGAAATGGAGGCACTATCTGTACGGTGTCAAACTTTTGATCTTGTTGGATCATGAAAGCATTAAGTGGCTTAATGACCAACCGGATCTACAAGGGCATAAAGCTAGATGGACCGAACTCCTCCAAGAGTTCGACTATGAGATAAGGTATAGAAAAGGAAAGTATAATATAATGGCTGATGCACTCAGCAGAATGCCCATCATAAATGAATTGAGTTTTACTCAGTTCACTTCCGATTTGCTTGAATCCTTAAAAGGGAAATGCCAGGTTGATCCGGCATATTCCAACATATGGGAAGCAATAGAAAATGGGGATCCAAATGGAAGGGCCTCCACTAAGGAAGGAATATCTGAGGATGTTCAACAAGGAAATGGAGCATCAGGGGTTGCTCAATTGGGATTCAAGTGGAAGAATTTTACCATTGATAATGGTTATTTACTCTACAAGGGTAGGGTATGTGTCCCGAAAGATGAAGAAATAAGGCGCCAGATACTCTTTGAGTGTCATGATACCCCTAGTGCGGGACATCCAGGAGTTAATAAGACTTATAGTCTTATTAAAAACCAGTTCTATTGGCTTGGAATGAATAAGGACGTCCTTGACTATGTGGTCAAATGTAATAAATGCCAGGTTAATAAAGCTGAAAGATTGAAAATGGGAGGACTTCTCCACCCATTAGAGATTCCTTCGAGAAAATGGGAGAGTATCTCCATGGACTTTATTGTTGCGTTACCCAGAATACAGAGGGGGCACAACTTTGTGTGGGTGATTGTGGATAGGTTAACCAAAATGGCTAGGTTTATTCCAACTTCAACTGATGTTAAAACACTAGAATTGACTAGATTGTTTGTAGAGAACATATACCGATTGTATGGCCTTCCGGCAAATATAGTTTCTGATCGAGATAGAAAATTTGATAGTCAATTTTGGCGTGCTGTATTTAAGAAGTTGGATACTAAACTTAGCATAAGTACGGTGGACCACCCGCAAATTGATGGGCAAACTGAAAGGGTTAACCAAATCCTTGAAGATATGCTTAGGGCATATGTAAGTAAAAGGCAAACTAATCGGGAAAAGTATCTACCTATAGCAGAGTTTGCATATAATAGTGCCAAGCACTCTTCCATTGGATATAGTCCATTTATGCTAATGTATGGGTTTCAGCCCAGAGCTTCTCATGTAGTAGGATTGCATAAGGAAAAGGTTCAGGCAGCCAAGGATTTTTTGAAGGATATGAATAATATGTTAAAATTTGCCCAAGAAAATATTAAGAAAGCTCAAAATCGAGCTAGAGCTTATGCAGATCCTCATCAAAGAGACATCTCCTTTGAAGAAGGGGAATTGGTCTATCTTAAAGTGCCTGAACAAACTAAAACCATGAAAATGGGACGATGTCCAAAGCTGTCACCCAGGTATTGTGGTCCTTTCACAATACTTAAAAGGGTGGGAGAACAGGCTTACAAGCTCCAACTACCTACTTGTAGTAAAACACATCCAATTTTTCATGTAAGTAAGCTAAGGAAGAAGCTGGGTGACTTGGATAATCTAATCTTAAATGATAACATTGAGGAGCTATTAGATGACCAATCTAATCCACATGAACCAGAAAGAATATTAAATGTTTGTAACAGACGAACAAGGAATACTATTTATCAAGAATATTTGGTCAAATGGAAAGTTGTTTAGAAGAAATCTCAACATGGGAGCGAGTAAGTACTTTAAGGAAAAGGTTTCCCAATTTACAGTTGGACCTTCCAAGTATCGTTTTCGAGGACGAAACCGATTCTTAAGGGGAAGGATATGTTACATTAATAAATGTAACTTATGAGAGACAGGCGCGAGGGATGACCGTCCGGGGGCCTTGGGCACCCGAACAGGGTCAAAGGGAGCCTAAAGAGTAAGTGAGTCTAAGAATAGTAGGACTCACCTGAAGCAGACGGCTGGCAATTGAATTAGGGAGAGGAGCCAACAATCTTCTAGGCGAGGTTGGGTGCTGAAAGAAAGGGATCTCTCGTGCCATTTTCATTTACGAACAGAGGGCCGTTGACAGAAGATAGTCTACAAAATACGTAATAATCCCCCTCTCATCTTGGTGAGAATCTCCTCCACAATGTTTTGAGGGATCTCCTTGCATGGAGCAACTTGCCTCTACGTCTTGGAAAGATGTTGGAGAAGCCGAGTTGCACCACTTGTATAGCGCTTCCCGCAATACTTGCATGTCCAATGGTGGGAGTTGGACTTTTTTGTGTCTTGCTCCACATGAATCGCATGCAAATTGAAGGCCTTGTGCTTCTCACGAGTCATGGTGCCGATGAGGATAAAGAGGCCACAGAGAGAGAGAGAGAGAGAGAGAGAGAGAGAGAGAGAGAGAGAGAGAGAGAGTCTCGACTCTTGAAACTTGAAAGTTGAGTCTTGAAATTTGAAAGGGTGGGAGACTTGAGAGGCCCGAGGGTTGGGGTAAAGTTGAAAGAGCAAGAGTGAGAGAGAGGGGATGGGAGATGAGAATGGCAAATGCTTTGATAGGGTGTGGGATAGAGGGGATAGGAGATGAGATTTGAGAATGGCAAATGCTTCGATAGGGTGCGGGAAAGAGGGGATGGGAGGTGAGATTCGAGAATGACAAATCACAAGTCCATTCAAGAATCAAGATCCAAGGGAGGAAGATGAGAATGGTAAGTGCTTGCTGAATTGGTGTGGAAGCATGGAGGAGAGGAGCACCTTTTGTAGATAAGAGAAGGATCAAAGTTCAAACAATCAAAGAGGAGTCAACGGTTAAAGAGAGGGCTGCCAGCTAGAAGGAATCCAAAGAGGGTTGGGGTTAAAGTTCAAACAATCAAAGAGGAGTCAACGGTTAAAGAGAGGGCTGCCAGCTAGAAGGAATCCAAAGAGGGTTGGGGAGGGGAGTGTATGGCTGGAAAAGGGGGTGGGATGAGGTATCCAAGGCTTCCCACCCCCCAAAGGGTGCCATGCAGGCAGGCGGAGTAAAAGCGGGGCATAGGAAACGCGTGATGCAGGACGCAGGACGCCTTGGCGAGGTGGCCTAAATAGGTGCAAAATCACGTACGAATTTGTACGGATACGTACCGTACGGCACCGTACGAATCGTACGGTACGGACAGATCCGTACGTCGTACAGAGGCAACTATGGCAACAAGTAAGACTCCCATGGCCAAGGTTGCATTTTGTGTGTGCACGGAATGTTCTGTATGGTAGTGTACCATACAAAAGTTCCGTACAGTTCTGTCCAGTGATGTGTGCATTCCTATGTTGCCTAGCGGATTTGACCGTTGTAGAGCCCAGAAAGCACACCAATTCAATTTTCTGCTTGTTTTTTGTGGCCGTTGGCATGTTGCACTTGAACGTTTGCTGAAGTTGTAACTTCTCCTGTCCTCTCCCTCACCTCAGCCCACTATAAAGGGCAACCTCCCCTTCTCAACTCTTCACCCAAAAATCAGTTGCCTCCTTTAATCTTCCAAGTTTCCCTCTTGAGCTCAAGCTTGAAGGTCCTCCAATACCTTCTCCTCATTTTGAGTCTTCTCCCTCTCTCCTATCCCTATCCTATCCCTATCCCTCTTCCTCTCGCTCTTCCTTTCCCTCACCTTCTCTTCCTCTCCTTCCCCTCATTCTCTTTTCCGCTTCTCCCCCTCTCCTATTCCTGTCCCTATCCCTATCACTCTTCCTCTTGCTCTCCCTTTTCCTTTCCCTTTCCCTCACCTCCTCTTCCTCTTCTCTCCCTATCTCTTCTACCCCCCGCCAAACCCCCCCCCACCCCCCTCTCTCTCTTCATTTTATCCGTCTTCCTCTTCCTCTCTCTCTTTCTATCCACAATGCCGAAGTCTCTTTACGAAGCTTTTGGTCTCTGTACCATTAATCTTGTGAAGGTCTCGGGCAATGCAAGTTGCTATTGTTGGACTTGCAAGTTTTGTGGTAAGATGATGTCTGGTAGCATGATGAGGCTCATTGTCCACTTTACCAAGGTGGGTGGTGAATGCAGCCCATGTTCTTCTATCCCTCAATCCGTAGTGGATGAGATCATGAAGTACTTTTCTCTCTTCCATCAAATTGGCCACGTGTCATTGAGCATGGCAAAAGCTCAAGAGGGGGTGGTTTCCCCTGACATGGAAGTGGATGATTTTGAAACTCCTTTTTCTAAACATACACCTACACCTTCTCCTAGCCCATGTACGTCAATGGCCTTGGGCTCCACTGCCACTATTGGAAGCAAAAGGCCATGTAGGCAAGCCTCACTATAAGAAGCCACAAGTTGTGTTTCTGGTCCTTTGTCTTTTCTCAAAGAGAGGCAAAGGAATGCAGAGATAGAGATTGCTCGCACTATCATTGAGTGCTATCTCCCATTTCACTTGCTTTGAGTGGATAGGTGGAAGAGAATGGTCAAAGCCATTGCCGTGGTTGGTCTATGCGAGGGGTGGTATGGTGTCACCTACAACAATATGCGGACTAAGAAGCTCAATGAGAGAGAGAGAATTAATAAATCTCTTGAGCCGTGCGTACCAGATGGGCAAAGTATGGTTGCACCATACTTTCCAATGGATGGAGCGATTGCAAGAAAGGAGGCATCATCATCCTTGTTTCTTCACCTCTTGGCACATTCTTCTTGCAGGCTGTGGATGCGGGGCAAAGAGGATGAAGAACTACGGGTGCATTCATGTATTCACATATTTGCCAAGCTATCATTGAGGTAATCTTTTTTTGGTTTATGATTCAATGATTTGTTACTCATTTCATGTTTCAATATTCATAAATCATAGTTCATTTTATCTCTTCATAAACCTCTACCTCTTCATTTTCTATCATGATTCATAAATCTCTATCTTTATGATCCATGATTCCATCATAACTCAAATCTATCCCCTCTTTCACTTGTGCCATGTAGGTTGGTGTGGCCAACATGGTGCAAGTGGTCATTGACAATGCTTTCAATTATTGAAGGATGGGCCGCTTGCTTGAAGCAAAGTTCCCGTCCATTGTATGGAGCCCGTGTGCCACCCATTGCAATTGATCTCCTCATGGAAGACGTAGGGTCATTAGAATGGGTGAGGAAGATTGTCAGGGGCGCTTGTCTCATAGTAGATTTCATTACCAAGAAGGTAAAGGTCTTGGCTATCTACCATGCCTACAGTGATTTGGAGTTAAAGAAGCCCTCTAAGATTTGGTTTGTCGCCATGTGGTTGTTTTTAGAGTGACTATATGACATGCAAAACAAAATTCAGCAAGCCATGGTCTTAGAGGAGTTTAAGGTATGGCTACAAGTCAGAGGAGTTCAAGGCATGGCTACAAGAGGAGCCACTCTTAAGCATGGAGGAGGAGAAAGGATTTGCTTGAGAGAGGCATTTTGGGATGATGCACAAGTGCTAGTCATTGCTATTATCGCCTTATATAAGGCTCTATGCATGATTGACATGGAGGGCGCCAACTTGGGGCTTCTTGTGCACTTCATGAGAGAGGCAATTGAGGAGATCAAGGCACGCGAAGTACTAGATGTGCAAGACCTAAGGTAACTAACCTTTGTTTGCGTAAGTTAATTAAATTTAAAGTAAAGAGTTTCAATTTTCAAATTTAAATGACTAAATGAAATGTTAAAAAAAAAAATGTAGTGTTGATATATAAGATGCCATGCCAATGCATGATGGCATCCTTTACTTAGTGGAGAAAAGATGAAAGTGGATAAGAAGATCCATCCACGGATTGGCTGCCCTCTTACATGGTGCTTATAATGCTCCACCCCTTTTCATGGATCAAGAGCTGGAAGCCAATAGAGATGCCTACCTCCCGAAGGTATTGGATGAAGACCAGCACACAATATTCTTACAATAAATAACCAATTATAGTGACCAAAGAGGAACCACTTTTGCCAGCACTCTATGCTAGAAGAGGGTCTCTTTGGTCAAGCCGCTTTTTTGGTGGAAATATTTTGGATATTAGGTACCCACTATCCAAAAGATTGCCCTTAGAGTGCTTGTAGAGGTAAGTTGTAAGTACCCACTTGTAAGTGGTCACCTAAAAGCTGAATTATTGTGTGATGATTGAGTTTAAAATTTGAAACAATTTGAATTTTTTGTCTAATGTAGGATAGTTCAGCTGGTGCATGTGAGAGAAATTGGTCAACATTTTCTCTCATTCATACCAAGATCCAAAATGAGTTGAGCACACGATAGTTAGAGCGCCTAATCTATTGTCGCTCTAACTTGCGTATGCTTCGAACTATGCATGAGATGCCCATGGCTAGATAGGTAAGTTAGAACTTAGAAGTAACTAGTTGTATTCCGCTTATTATGTATTCTAAATAATAAGTTAGATTCTAAATATGCAAATTATCATTTTATTTCAACTAGGTGAATGTTGATGAGATCAAGTTAAGTGGGGCTGCCTTGAAGAGTGTCAATAAGGAGCGAAAGGAGGAGCAGGAGGCCATCTTCAGGGATCTCTACATGGAGCTGGAGGAGATCGACCGTCAAGTCTCAAGCATGCGTAGGGGTCATTGAGTTGTTGCTCAAGTTGCAAGTGCTAGAACCGGTCCTACACTAGCCATCGGGACCTATGAGGGGGGAGGACTTGGGAGTTCCTCTATTGCTTGTGCAGTTGTTGTAGAGGATGCTCCAGTTAGGGAGTTTGAGTATGATGATGATGGGAATGTTGTAAGCGATGGTGACTTTGGTGAGCCGTCTGAGGCCTCTTCTAGTGAGGGTCGCTCTCCACCTTCCGATGTGTTTGAGCCCAATGATGAAGAGTCCTCATGAGTGTAGACATTTTGTACTTAGTGCATTTGTCACTATACATTTTGAGTCCTTTCATGAGCATTTGCCATTGATGTGTCTTTTTGGAGCACTCAGTACATGACACTAGTTTTGACTCTTTAGACCTATATGGCCTTGTAATTGTTTTCTAAACTCTAGTCTCTAATTCATGAGACTTTGTGATGATTGATCTATTTTTAAGCTACACAATTTTATATATACATATATATAAATTTACATGTATTTCGTAATGAACATACAAAACAACATATTTTATTCTTGAAGTTTTTGTGTACCTTTTGTGCCGCACTAGTTCATGTACGAATCGTATCATACTAATTGTACGAAACCACCTTGCCCATGGTGAAGGTTTTGCTGCTGGTAGGGGGGACCGAAGGCGCTTGGAGGCTGACTGCTGCAGCAAAGGTTTTCTTTTAGTTCATCTGTACTGCTAGGACCTAGAGGGGAAGTTAGTCAGATCCCCAAGGGGGGGTCCCCTTTCCCCCTTGGGTATGTATTACACAAACCCTACAAGAGGATGGGATTGCAGAAGTGCAGACGGGTGGGGTGGGATGGCCTGTAGGTAGGGACTGGGTGGGGCTACAAACAGGGTTGGGATGCGACAGTATGCAGGCAGGGGCATGGTGGGGCTACAGGCAGGGTGGGGCAGGTTTGTAAGTAGGGCGAGTGCAGGGTGGGATGGGTTGCAGCAGACAGGGTGGGGCCAATGTAGGGTGGGTGTACCCCTTTCACTTTTGCATAAAATTTCGGAGCTTTTCAGCTACCTGGTTGAGGTGCAATGCAGAACCAGGTTTTGTAAACCATCGCATTATACTGCATAAAATAATTAGCAGCTATAAGGAGGGCAGTACAGTTTCATGATTCTGAAATAAGCAATGCTTTCACAGTTTTGATACTGTCTCATTTCTCATGTATTGGAGTGTAAGGTGTGTTTTCTTTTAGAGAAGATGAGATACTTTGATTATCAATGAGTTTGGAGCTAGTGTCTTGTTTGTGTGCAGTATGAAACATCATTTCTCTGTTCCTGTGCTGTTACATTTAGGGATACCCCTGCTATTCAAGGGCTCTCCATCAAACTAGACAAGTTCAACTAGATGATAGTATCATTCATCCAGTTGACCATCTTAGGGAAGCTCTAGAGGAAAACAAAAATCTTCATTAGGTTTCTTGGATCTGCTTCACCTGTCCAATCAGAACCCGTGTAGCCTTGAGAGTGTCATGACATCACTAATTAATCCCAAGAGTACCAGTATTTTGAATACCATAGCACTCTTATACCAGTTGCTAATGATGATGAATTTGACTACACACACTCACAGAACATAAAAGATGGAATAAATTATTCATACCCTCTAAGGAAGCTGGGACAGGCCAGGTTGTACCAATAAAATAATAAAAAAGGGCCTCTTTTCGGTCATCTGAAAAGTAATCTTGCATATGTCTGTGATGTTAGCCACCTTGGCAGATATGAGAGCTAGAAACAACGGGGTGATAAATAATGCAGTGTGTGACTGGCAAAGTACTAGAGGGTGGCATCTTGTAAAATTCTTCTGAAATGAAAAAAGAATCAATCCTGTAATAAACTATACAGGGGGTGCTTGCTTCAGACCATGTAAAGCCTTAAGATGGTTTTGAATGATCCACAACAACATAGGCTCCAGTTTGGGGTCTTAAAGCTAAAGCACCTTCATTGCATATATCAGCAGCAATTATCCATATTGTGTATAGCAGAACATATAATCAAGATTTGGCAAATGGACAAGACAAAAGATGATGGAACCTAAACATGAAAATCATGTAGAAGTAAGGTTTTCATTAAAGATGTCTCACATGAGTACAACCTGTTGGGGAAACTTTGGCAAACAAGCAAATAGCAGCTCATGTACTGACTGTATTGAAACAATATAGTTGTGGATCTATCTTGACATAGAGATGTTCTCAAAAAGTAAAAAGCACTTTTTGCATCTTTGATTTTCTAATGTATATCTCCATAGATACTTTGAATATTTAGCGTAAATGATGGATTTATCGGGACATTTCTGTTTTATTTTCTTTGTTAAGTTGTTGGGTTGGATTGGCCACAATGCAGGGCGCTTGAAAACTTCACCTACTCTTACTTTGGTTGATCCTTGGAGCATTGCTCGATGATTACCATCTCAAACTGTAGCAGATCATTGTCACCTGGGATGCAAAATAGGACAGGGTATTGGAAGTGGTGCAACAATGGAAGCATAGATAGGTGCTGAAATAAAGAAAAAGAGAAGAGCACTGCAAAGAAGACAACTTAGAGATGTGCTTGGGAAATGGAATTTGTATACCAAACATGAGACAATCGCATACAACAGTGAGCCATTGGTTGCATGTTCATGAGCTCCTCTCTCCAACAGAAAGTCCAATTGAAGAATGATGATGATTGAATGGAAGGAGGAGGAGCCATAGAATAAATAGGCATAAAATAGGCCTAAAATGGCAATTGGTCGGCCTCATCAAAATCTTTGGGAAGCAAAAAAGGACGCTAAGGCCGAGGAATAGCTCCACATACAATCTACCAAATCCGCTTGTACACAATGCAGGCTTTCATCACAGCACTCCATGTAAGATAGTCAGGTCCATGTAACTTATCATTTGTAGAAATGCATAGAGGAGTCATTGGGAGAGGAGAAGAGAGAACATAGAGGATAGAGAGTATACAGAGAGGGGATACAAACCAACAACAAACTGACAAAGACTTCACAAAATGAGAGTTCACATGCAATGTAAGCAAAAATCTGATCAGAAACGGAGAGCGATTGCTGCAAAATGAAGAAAAAACAGTCAAATACTGCCAGAAATAGCAAAAATGGCTTGTGCAAATAGCCACGGTTAGGGGCAGAAAACCAAAAATGCAGGGTGGGTGAGCATTTAATGCAGCAAACTAATGATTGTAGGCTGGGATCCAGGCACAGGCTGAGAACACAAGCAGCAATTGAGTACACACAGGCTGAAAACCACTAGCAGCAGGTTGCCTGATCAGTAACGGGAAGAAAGACTTGTAATCAGCAGAAAAATCACAGTAGGAACCTAGATCTTGCAATTTGATACCATGTTGGAAGTGGTGCAGCAATGGAAGCATAGACAAGTACTGAAATAAACTGCTGAATACAAGACATAACAGAAATAAAAAGAGAAGAACACTACAAAGAAGACAACTCAGAGATGTGCTCGGGAAATGGAATCCATATACCAAGCACGAGACAGTTGCGTATAACATTGAGTCACTAGCTACGTGGACATTGGCACTAGCTCCTCTCTCCAATGGAAAGTCCACCTAAAGAACGATGATGATTCAATGGGAGGAGGAGGAGCCACAGAATAAATAGGCATAAAATAGGCCTAAAATGGCAGCTGTTCATGCTGTTTGATTGGCATAAAATGCCACAAATGCCACACAAAAATCACTAAAATAATACCTAAATAAAAGGCAATGTGCCCAGCCCTACTAGGCATGCAGAGACTCACACATGAGCTAACAAACCTGCTATCACAGGGAAAGTGTTTGTGTGCATAGATTTCCTCATTACTTAAATCTTAGTAATTGGCAATGCATTTTCCAAGATTTTGGGATCTTTCTTTTAGCTGTTGCCAGATATAGATCCACTTGAATCATCGTGCTTCTTTTTATTTGAATAAGACTTTGGGCTGTATGGACTATTTGGACAACAAGAAAGTAGTTGGATTTCCACCCAAGTGCATTGTTAGTGCCATTACTTTGTCAATTGTCAAGGTAGTTTGCTAGATGATAGCTTAGGCTCTGGATAGTGCAGTCCATGTTTGTGGTCTGTATGAGATATTGCTACTTTTGGGTAGAGTGATGCTAATAAGCAAGAATGCCCTTTCATCTCAAGAACAAGGTGCTATGGTATTATCTCGTATGGATGGGTGTGATAATCTTTGGTTGTGCAGGGTATGTTATATGTTAGAGTGGGGGGTTTCTTCTCACCTTTGGCTATTGTTGAAAAAAGACAGGCTTGTGTCCTCCCTTCACCTCATGTACCTTGGCTGTCTAGGATAATCAATTTTCTTCAGAGATTGGTCTCTATCATAACCGAACATTTATGCCATTACATCCTCTTCTATAATATTGTCTGTTACGTCTGAGTGGATTTTAGAGCACTTAGTGAGTTATGTCGTTTTTCAAAAGAATGTATGGCTGCTTTCACGCTATTCTGTGAATTATCTTTCTAGGTAGAGAGTCCAGAGTTTACTTGTGCCATCATTAAGTATGAAACCTGTTGTTATAACTTTCACAGCTCAGCATTTAACAAGGGTGTTAGCAGTTCATGTTGATCTTGTGGTTGAGCCCCATCATTCGGTCAGTGCACAACATTGGCAGCACTTCCCAGTACGTGATCATTCTGGAAAATGGCCACTTTATTTTGTGCTGCTGATTCTATGGTTTGCTAAAAGTATATTGGTTGCCTGACTAAGGCATGACCACTTCATCCAATTTAATCATTTGAGGTTTTCATTCCTTCATCATCAGCACCATCACTACCAATACTTTGTACACCTAATGTAGAGGGCTGATCTTGTGTTCACCCTTCCATATCCTGTTTTATGACTCTATTTAGTAGATCTCATCTGCACTTTATTCAGGATACACTGGAGGATCTGGCCGGTTGTCAGCTGTAAAATCTTTTCTGCTAAGAAGAATAACAAACTTTTGTTTTGGATCAAGATATAATTTCTGCTTCAAGTATGTGAAATTTCTGATTGTGCTGCAAATGGATATTTTTGAGTGGGATTTTGTTGGATGGGTGTCTGTATACGAGGTGGTTGTCTGTATTTGATTGGTTTCATTATCATGTCTCTGAAATTCTCTTTCTTCCTCTCCCAGAACAGGTCATATTTGTTTATATGTGTAAAGCAGGTGAAGGTGAGTTGTATACGACTGGAAGTAATGATTCTGGTCAGCTAGGTACATCGATGGTGGAAAACCAGTTGATACCAGTCCAAGTGGCTGCCCTTGATACGCAAGTAATTGTTCATGTTGCTTGTGGACAAGGGCACACAGTTGCTGTAACAGGTAAGTTGATGTGTCAATACTTAATTCTCTTTATTCACATCATAGATAATGTGACTTGTAGGCTTGAAATGTTCTAAACATTGGTTAAATCTATACAAATATTCAAGGCACTTAACAACGGCTGCCTTGGCCTTGTAAGCTTGTCCTAAGTGTTGTCTTTGGTTGGTTCATCATGCTTTTGATAAGAAATCAAAATCCTTGCACAAACCTATTGCTTACCCTAGCATTAAATGTTAATTTACATGCTTTAATGCCTAAGAATTGCTCCTTAATTCAGCCCCAAAAAGCTTTACATATGATTGAAAAGCCATATTTGGATAGTAGGGCAAATGCTCCAAAATCCCTTGTAGCAGGCACGTTGTGGGTGTTCCTATGGTAACTCTTAGTCACTCTAAGACCACTCTCAGTCACTCTTCATTTTTCAACTGTTGCTTGGAGGAGAAGAAGAAGCTTGAGAGCACTCAACACAAAGTGTAGTGAGAGTTATCAATACAAAACATTTACAAGATTGAGCATGCCCTACAACGAATAGGCATATATACAATATTTGGGTCCGGGGGGGGGGGGGAGATCCCTAAGTGTGTTCACACACACCACTATGAAAATATGGTGATGCCTCCTTGGTTAAGATTTAGGATGTTGGGATGGTTCAATAATCAATTTTGATACTAACCAAGGCCCAAATATGGCTTTGATAGACAAGGTCTTCCTTGTCCCCTAGTTTGGTATGAATCTCCTTTTTATTCACCAACTTTGTCTCTTGGTGAGAGAGCTATATTTTCCACCAATATCACAATTGATCTTATGAATGAAAAGTTAGGGCACCTTCAATATGACTGTTCATGAGTTGTCTAGACACTAGTTGATTGATGGCCTTCCATGGTTAAAACTAGCTCATGATGTTTGTTGACCTTGTTAGTTGAGAAAACAACACAAACCCCTTTTTTGGGAACAATCTATCCAAAGCTGAGAGCATTCAGAGGTTGAGTCACCTTGATCTTAGTGGTAAATCTCTCACAATGCCCTTAAATGGTTCTTAGTATTGTTTCATTACCTCACTTTGCTATGTGGGCTAGGTTAGTGACTAATCAGATGGATGCTTGAGGACGATGTGGCCTATGATACAAAACCAAAGTACATCTATGTTTGATGTTATCTCATCATGATAGTGAAAAACATGTATCTTAGTATAAGACCAATACTAAAGATCTCTAAGTTGAAAAACTATGTGGACAAGGTATCTAGATACAATAGCTCCTCTCTAAATCTCAAGGTCACCACATGATCATGGCTATGATGTGATCTAAGGCCACGGGGTGAGTCTCGTGTGCCTTGCAATGATGGCTTTGATCTGATAGTATGGACCCTCAGTTGTGGACTAGGTGTGGTGCGGAAAAGTGCAATGGCCCTATCCATTGTGACCCATAGTGTCTAGTGTGGCCTTGTTTAGTGTAACTCCGCAATGTGGGGTAGATGCAGCATGGTAGGATGACTTCGTGTCTGCTGAACTAGTAGTGCTTATGGAATTTGGTTTGTGGAAGAAATTTGTCATTGCTTTGTGCTAGGGTCCCTTTGAGCGAGCTAGTTTCCTATCTCGTAGTAGTGCCATGCGGCACCTCTGGAGCACCAAGAGGAAAAGCCCTAGACATATCTGGTCCTTATACTCCACAACATAGTGGAGAGGTCCAAAGCCCTCAAGGAAGAGGCAATGATACCTTCCTTGTATGCCATTGTACATTGTACATCGTACATTTTGGATATGTAGTGCTTCTCCGTCTCGGGATCTCGGTTATAGAGGCGACATATCATAGTCTTTGTGGAAAATTTATCCATTTGCCTCTCTTTGTCCTCAGTTGATGGGAGGATGTGCACATTTGTTCGATAGCAGGCCTGCATATTGTAGGAGAGGTGTGTGTCCATACGTTGTCATTGAACAATAAATCCATCCTTAGAGAGGTGTATGGTGCATCCAAGTGACATTGCAAGCCCTCTGGTGAGTTTCAAATGGTACAATATCATTAGCATACTATTTGTACAATATCATCGGTATAAAATAGTATTGGTATTAACACCCCAACTAGGCTAGTTCAACTCCACCTCCCCTATCAATGGGGTGAGACACCTTGTCTATGTATCATCCAAATAGTGTGGGTGAAAGTATGCATCCTTGTTCTACTCCTATGGGGCTGTCAATCCTCTTAGACATCCCTCTAGGTGTGTGCATATAGATTGTTACTCTCTCATACACAATGCATAAATGTCCCCTTGCATACCTCTTGGTACTCCAATCTCTTGCAATGTCTACATGAAATGTGCTCGAGATACTATAGAGAAATGTGCTCAATGTCTACATGAAACATGCTCAAGGTACTATAGAGAAAACACCAAGTGAAAATGGTGGTGAGTTGATCTTGTCTTGGACCTGCAGCTTCCCTTTGGAGGTAGCTTAAAATGCATTATATATTGATTAGCTCTTTATTACAACCCGAAAATGTGCTTATTACCAGCAGTTTCATTGAATGAGCACTTTCCTCTCTAAGTTCCACGTGCCAAACCCTAATTTTGTGAGGATCCACTCATCTATAAATAGACAGGCTGCCACTCAGCCCATTCGTGTTTGCAGATTGTTGGCGTCCAGTTCTTTGCTGTCCACACCCCTTCACTGGACGATATCACAGTTCAAGCTGCTGTCCACCATTAGGTGCCTGCATCTAGCCTTCCACCAGCCACTAGCATTAGTTCCCAGCCCTCTAGGGCTGCATTTACAGTCGCCACGGCTGTTAGGCGACAGTTGTTAACCTTCTTCTCCAACTTGAGAGCCATCAGACAGCTGCATTTGCTGCAGGCATCTCCAGCTGCATTTACTGATCAGCAGCTTTTGCCAGCCTTGCCATGTCATTACCTACAGCTGTTTACCTCATCTAGATTGCATTCAGCCTGCTGCCCACTCTTCCAAGCTGCACTTGACATGTTTAGCCTGATCTGGACTAATCCAGATCTGTGTTTGCTGCTGCTGAACAGTTTTAGAGGCTGCTTGCTGCATTTCGAGGTCTTATATGGAGTACGACACACTCTCTAGCTCATAACCTTTTGCCTTGGGTCCTTCAAAGACATGAGAGTTCAAGGTTCATATTCACCTTGCATAGTGTGTCTTTTGCACTGAGCATTGTATTTATTCATTCATCTTCTATGTTTATTGTCTCTAAGTTACCCTAATCCTACCGAGTTCTTTTCTTAGTCTGTGCTTTGTCGTATGATTGTGTTTGTAGTCTGTGTTTGAGTATTTCTTTAGAAATCTTCCATGTTTTTGAGCTTTTATGCGAGTGTGGATGGAATGCCAACTTAGTTCAACCAATTTCCTATCACAAAACAGAGTGGTTGAGTGTAGGAATTGGAATGTGATGAATATGGCACAATCCATGCATTTGCAGCCAAGTTGCCAGAGCACATGTGGTCAAAAGCAGGAAGGTCAGATCAAACTTTGATAACCATGGTTTAGACATCAGGACATGTACTATTTCTTTGCGAAACAAGAGTGGTTAAAACTCTAATAGTTTTGTTTGCACATGGCATTAAGGAGATGCACTTCACAGAATCCCCATGATACAAAGTGGACATCTTGAATAAAATAGCTCCCTAGTAGCACTTTGATTGATTGGGCTATATTGCTCCCTTGAGAAGTCATCCTTAAATCATTGGTTTGTTTTGTTGCTTTACAATCGGGAGTTCTCAATTCCAGTCCTAGAGAGAGAGAGACACGCTATATACAGATAAGTACACATCACAGACTTACTGTAAGAGCAATCTTCTGCATACTTAGGAAAGGTTTTATCTTTGAGTGGTGAATGTGCGTGAACAAGAACACGAGTGTGTGTTACTTTAGAACTGAGCTCCCTGGTCAAATGCGTTTCATCCATCCAAGTATGAGAAAAGAATTCTCTTGAGAGCAGGAAATTTTTATGCTTTTGAATCAAATAAAGCAGCTTTCTGTGCACTTATGTATACATAAAAAAAGATAGTTTACACGAGTGCAATGATGCTTACTGCTTGTGGACAGACTCAGGTGCCCTTGCATCATGGGGTGCAGCAGAATTTGGTCAGCTTGGACAAAATGAAGCTGGACTCATGAGTGTTCCTCATCCCCGTCTTTTAAAAGGAAGTCGTGAGCTTCACTTTGTACGTGTTGCTTGTGGTGCAACTCATACTCTTGCTTTAACAGGTTAATCATAGTCTGCAGTATTTCAACCATGTCTCTTTGAATCTGTTGGCACTGTTCACTAGGATTCATTTTGTCTGATATTAGCTCTCCACTATATGAATCAATTGACAGGTAGTGGTGAAGTATATTCATTCGGTCAAGGAACATTTGGTGCACTTGGCCATGGGAATACTGAAAGCTGTCACTTTCCCACTTTAATAGAAGAGCTTTGGGGCCTTGGCATTGTTCAGGTATGGATTTAATCTGATTAATTTCTACTGCACAGACCTCTTTGGATGTTGGTTGATTGTCATTTCAACATTCATGTTCTTTTCCCAGAGAATTTGGATTCTTTTCTTGTGGGATGACTTGTATCTACAATCCTCACACTTACAAATCTGATACAGAGGATATTACTGAGGATCACTTATGTACTCACTCATGCATATACTGTTTTCATCCAAAATGCTAAAATAGACACACAAAGAAGGAGAGAGCATCCAGATATTAAACCAATGCCTTGAAAAGACTAAAAGGGGTTATGTTTCTTTTAAAAAAGTGCTTTTGTCCAAATAATGGTTTTTTCTTTTTCCTTTTATTGGCTTTCTGAAGAGAAGAAAAATTAAAATTGTAACTGTCCATGTTTTTATTTACGTGTAATAGCTGCTAGAAATTTTAATTGTAAAATATGATAGATGCATCAGTATGCATTAGTCCGTGGCCTGTAATTTGTGTATTTGCATAAAGATTCAAGATTCTTAAAGGTTGGACGATATGTGACAATATCAGTCTGGATGGATTTTTCCTAGCTTGGAAATTTTCTAAAGTTTGGGACATAATTGGTAGGTGATCAAAACTGTACAATTTGATTTGTGGACTGCTATATTGATATTTGACACATCAAATGCCAATAATCAATTAAAATATGATACATAAATGCTTACCACTTGCCAAAATAACAAGTCGACTACACTAACAAACAATGATATGCAAGTAACTTGATACTTAATTATGAATGCCTCAGTTGATCAAATGAAGTCCAAAAAGAACTAAATGCAAAACATTGGACAAGTGCATGCAATGACTAAAGATGTTATCCATTCATCAATATTTGTACTTCTCATGCTTGACACCTTCCCATGCTAACACAACCTTTGATCATTACAAGTTAAGGTATCAGCCTACCACCACTATGGCTTAGGTAAGTGTACCACTACTTAGGGATTAGGGTTAAATTAGTTTGCCTGTTGCAAGTTTCAAGGTTTAGATATCAATGTTTCACCATATAGTTTAATAGTTGAGGCCTTCCACCTACTAAGATACTTATGCTACATTTATTGTGCTCCTCGTCATGATTCTAGTGTGAAGGGTCTCTCATAAGGGAGCTTTTAAGCTTTGTGTTTGGAAGGGTTTTTTTCCCTGTGTCACTACTGGTAGGGGTACTTCAGTACCTTAGAGATATTGTGTACTTTGACCTCCACTCACTATCAAAGTGATAATGTTCAGCCACACAATCTATAACAACCATGAGTGTTTTGTGTGTGCATGTGTGAGCTTTGCCCGATTTCCAGCCATTTACTGATGTGTTTTCAGTCTTTAGCCTGCTGCCTTGCTGTTTTAGGACTCCACTTAGCTGCTTACACACCATCATCAGCTTGATGACGTGTTTCCACCTTGAGACAGCTGCATTTTCTGCTTTCTGCTGCCGCTCAGATGATTAGAAGACTGCTACAAATGTCACCTTCATCAGCAGACTATCTTATTCAATCCAGTACCTCTGTCTCTGGCTCTAGTTGGCATATTTGGCATATGTGCTCTTTTGGTGGTATGGATTTGTATCGGCCCATCTCAATCTCTAATTGGTGTGAAGAGGTATGCATTTGACTGATAGCACAACTAATCCCATGTGAGAGGTGAGTATCCATGTATCTTGGGTGAACAATAAATCCATCATTTGTAGTGTGGAGAAGATGCCCTCTATAGAAGGCCATCTTCGTCCCTAGCTCCTAGGTTGGTTCCAACCATGTCCTTCTGATGTCTAGTTGGTGAGATCCATCCTGATAACATTGTCAATTTTTGAGCGGCTCAAGGTAAGTGATGTGATGGTGCATTAAGAGAGTATTGGAAGGGGGCTAGCTTATCCATGCTAAAGCTATGTAATTCAAACCAAGTTGACATTTGTGCATACCAAGATGAAGTGTCACTCTTCTTGGCAAGTTGTTCAGAAGACTCAAGGGACAACCAAGCATATCTATGTCTAGGTAAATCCCATGAGCTGTGTACATATGCGACTGATCGGATTTGAGTCTCAACTATAACAGGTGTGGTTGCTAGCTGAGATTTGACGATCTCGTGTGGTATCAAGGCCTTGCATTTGTCATCTTGAAAATCATGGCTACAAGTGGCCTCTCCATTGATCTCCATCCATCATATGTGTGACTTGATCGGCTCTAGTGATCTAGATTGGGGCCCCATATTTGTACTCCATAAAGTAATGTGGACGTGAGAAGCGTATCAAAGAGCCACATCTTGGTGCGAGGTTTTTGAAATTGCACGTGTGAACAGATCCTCTTCAAGTCTCCGAGTGTTGCATGTCCTTGGGCTAGTCTAGTATCTGCTGCCTCTCTCATAGAGAAAGTGGGACCTGTGAATAGCACTTCCAAACATGTACATGAATCCACATACTCCGACTCCTCTTGTCTATATGTGAGTTTAGGTGCTGATCTTCTAACCCACTGTGGTCTAGTGTTAAACACCATCACCTTGGTTTTACCAAGGTTCACTGAGAGTCCACTATCTGATGCATATCAGTGTAGTGCATCAAGATGTCTTTGTAGTCCTTGTGGTGAATCAGCTAATTAGGGCAATATCATTTGCATATAGGAGGAGAGGTATCTAGGTGCTAGCTAGTGGAGCTCCTCTATCCCTCTTTGGGATATGTAGTTAGCAATCCCATCGATGTATAGACCAAATAGTGTCGGAGTAGGGGCCCAATGATTGAATATACAAGAGTTGAAAGGCCCTTTGATCACTTAGAGTGTGAGGATGTGATCCAATGTAGAGTAGCCTCTCCTAAAACCAACTTGTCCTTGTGCTCTAAGCCTCCGTATCTCGTCCATTTGCTCAACTTGTGCTCAAGGATGGAGGCATATAATTTAGCCAATGTGTGTCCAACCATTATAGTCTAGGTAGGGCGGGATCTCCTGATTTGAGGATAGATACAAAGGTCTTTGTGCTCCAGCTCTGTGAGGGGCCTTCACACATGGCTTTGTTAAACATGTAAGCCATGAACTTTGCCACCAGATCCCTAGCATGGATCCGGTGCTTGGCTACTAATCCTACTAATCCATCGTGGTCCTGTGCCTTACCTCTGTTGAGTTTGTCAATAGCCTCATGGACTTTGCTCTTTGTAAAGAAGGTGGTGTTCTTTGGGCTAGGCTCTCCTAGATTGGGGAGAGGGGGTTGGCCTACTACTGTGTATAGACTAGTTGCATACTGCTCCCATGCGGATGGGCATGGCTGGGCAATGCTCTCTAAAGAGCCACCCAGCCTCTCTGGAGTCTCGACGTAGGAATGGCTAGTATAAGTCTTTCTCCAATTGGGCTAGGAATGCTCTCTTCTTCCTCCATATGAAGCGTTTGGTGATCAATTGCGCTCTGTGTGGGACTGGAGTGTGAAAAGGCTGCCCTTGCTGCTATGTGAAGTGCCTCACTAAATTGTTGGGTGAGCTCCTACGATAGAATGTCGCGGTCTTTATCATGTAGTAGTTTGATGAGCTCTGCCTTATAGATATCCTTTGTCTCTCTGGAGAAGAAGTACCTCAGATATCGGTGGGCTGAATGCTGGGTCTGCACATCAGTAAACTAGAGATCCATAGTGAAGGATATGTAAGCGTGGTCTACTGCTACTCCAAGGAGGCGTGGTGAGACAGAGAGATCTTGGATATAAGGTATAAGCATCAGTGGAGCAAGTACATAATTTACTGTGCTAGCACCATGCTGGTGGAGGTGACATGTGAAGGATCCTAATAAGGGGTATCTAGCTAGGCCGTTAAGGATGGCTAGTCCATGTGCCGTACCTATCTCCACAAGATATGTTCCGTACTTTGTGACTTCTCCCATGACTTGAGATGCGCTCTCCATATGTAACTCTACCACATCTTGTTCCTGTAACATCTCTTCAGACGTGTCAAAGAAAGACACTTGATGGGAGGCCATTCTAGCATTAAAGACACCTAGTAGGATGACATCTCCCTTCCTAGAAAACTCCCAAATGTCTTCATCCAGAACTATGTATGGTGATTGCCCCTTGGGTGGGGTGCAGTGAGATGTCATAGGGGGAAATAATATATGATGATATAGAGAGTGCACTCCACATCTTATACTCTCACCCACATATATCTGGCTTGCTCATCTCTATGAACCACCTGGATCATTTGCTGGAGTTCCTCCTTGAAAAGCACTACCACTCCTCCTGATTCCCTGCTATCCTGGTCTCTGCGTGTCTCCTTCCTGTATGCTGACTCCCATCTACATCCTGCCACCCATGGGAGTGTATTGTGCGGTCCTTGATGTGTCTTGGAGTAAGAAACTATGCCCCCCCTTTGAATGTTTCTTCAAATGCCCCTACATCTAGATGTAAAGCTCTGTCATAGTTCCAGGCTGCTACTGCAAGGCTGGTCCCAGAGGTCTTGCATTGTCATTAGGTGCATCTCTCCATGATCACCACTCTTCCCCCTCTATAGAAGGCTAGCTTGCCTTCCTCCATAGCTGTCTTGATTATTGGCATGCACTCCCTCATTTGGGCTAGCTGGGTTGGTGTGAGATCATCACCCAAGAACACACCGGTACCTTACAACATGTGACAGTGAGCAAGGAAGTCTCTCCTAGCTTCCATGGTTGGAAAGTGGAGAATGAGAGTGCACTCTTCTGAGCTCTCCCCTTTGGTGCCTTTCTTACTCACTCTCCAAGCTGAGGTGTGCAAGTCTTTCTTGATGTTCATCAGTGCATACAACTCTGTGGTATCTTCTTCCATCTTCTCATGCATTTTCAGCCCTGTTACATGAACATGCAATGCTCTCACTTTCCATCCTTCCTCCTCCAATGTGTCCTTGAGAATGGCTGTAGGTGATGTGTGTGCTAGTTGTTTCCCTTTCTTAGCCTCTTGGATCCCTTGTTCCGCTTCCTCCACTTGTCTCTTTGTCTTCTTAGAGCATCTCAGCCCAAGAGATGGCTTCCTTGGTTGTCTCCTCTTCTTGGGTTTGCAATATGTGAATATGAAATGGAATATATGTGTTGTGATTGTGAGAGCAGAGGATCGAGATGCAGCCAGATTCAGTAGACAGTGTGAGAGTGAGAGAGACAGAGTTGAAGCACGACACCCAAGAGAATAGACTGAATGAGTGCAATCTGAAAGTACAAAGTACAACCCTTAAACCTAGGGTTGTAGGGGGGTGTTCACACCCGACACACACTAAGTGCCTAAATGTGTGTAACATAAGCACATAAGTACATATGATAATAAGACCATAAGTCTGGGGGAAAAAACCTCTCCTACCGAGAGTAAAAAGTGCCCCAGTGTCCTACTGATCACCGACACTTCCATATATGAGCGTAGGCGTAAGTAGGGTGTGAGTAAAATACCCAACAAACCCCCCTGGAGTGAAGAGTGATCAAGAGTACAAGGATCATCTGCCACCAAAGTATATCAAATTTAAAGCATCGCGAAATGCTTCAAATTTGTCACGAGGAAGAGCTTTGGTGAAGATGTCTGCCACATTACTGGTGGTAGGACAATAGACAAGGCTGATATCACCTGCATGCAGCCTCTCTCTGACAAAGTGATAGTGAATCTCAATGTGTTTCGTGCGAGCATGAAACACAGGGTTCTGTGCCACTGCAATGGCACTCTGACTGTCAGTGAACAAAGGAGTAGGCTCAGTAACATATACATCCAAATCAGCTAGCAAGCGTCTAAGCCATACGCATTCAACTGTGGTGGTGAAAGCTGCTTTGTATTCAGCTTCACATGACGATGTGGCAATAGTGGATTGTTTCTTGCTAAGCCAAGAAATGCAAGAAGTGCCAAGAAAGAAACAATTGCCACTAGTAGAGTGACGTGTATCATAATCACCAGCCCAATCAGAATCACTGTAAGCATGTAAATGCAGTGGTCCCCCCTTGGCATAAAGCAACCCAAGAGAACGAGTACCCTGCAAGTAGCGGAAAACACGCTTGACAGCTTGCCAATGTGACATACGTGGCTGATGCATATACCTGCTCAAGGCTGAAACTGCAAACTGTATGTCCGGCTTAGTATTGCGTAGATAGATAAGGCATCCAACTGCAGGAGCATATGTATGTATATCAAACAAATCACTGTCATCATGTAATGATAGTTTCAGTCCAGGTTCCATGGGAGTACAAACTGGCTTGCAATCCTGTAAGCCAAATTTCTCAAGAAGCTGCCCAATATACCTTGACTGTGATAACCCAATACCTCGAGCAGTATGTATGAACTGGATGCCCAAGTAGTAATGCAAAACTCCCAAGTCAGACATGTCAAAAGTTTGCTGCAAATTTTGTTTGAATGCTGAAATCTGATCAGCATGTGTTCCAGTGAGCAAAAGGTCATCAACATAAAGACATAAAATCAGCATAGATCTCCCTTCTTTACATACGTAAAGGGTAGACTCATATGAACTGTTTAGAAACCCCTGACCAAGCAAGAAAGCATCTATCTTTTCATACCAAGCTCTAGGAGCTTGTTTTAAACCATATAGTGCCTTTTTTAGCTTGCATACCAAATGTTCTGAGCCTTCAACTGCAAAACCAATGGGCTGCTGTACATAAACTTCCTTCTGAAGTTCCCCATGCAAAAATGCAGTCTTGATATCTAGCTGATGAACTGTCCAACCATAATGTGCAGCCAAAGCAATCATAGACCTGATGGTCGTCATACGGGAAGTAGGAGCAAATGTCTCCTCATAATCAATGCCCTTTTTCTGTGCGTAGCCTTTAGCTACCAGCCGTGCCTTGTATTTATCTATGGATCCATCTGCTTTTCTTTTCAATTTGTAGACCCATTTTGTTCCAATGGCTTTCTTCCCAAATGGCAAGGACACCAAATCCCAAGTGTGATTCTTAGTAATAGAATCTAATTCAGCTTGCATGGCTGCCTTCCAATGCACACTGTGTTGTGCATCCTCATAACATTCAGGCTCTTCATTATCAAAAGTACTTGCTGCCATAATAAACTCCATAGTATGTGCTGAATCATGCAAACGAGTTTGCCTTCTAGTACGACCAGCCATGGGTGCATCCAAAGGACTATCTTGCATAGTCTGCAAATACCATCTAGGTAGCTGTCTAGCATCCTGGCTGTGTGCAAGCTCTTGCTGAATTTCTGTTTCAGCATTATGCTGAGTATTCCGATCAGCCAATGGCTGAATTTCTGCACTTTCCATAGGAGCAGCTGGCTGAACATTAGGTTCATTTTGTGAACCTCCAGCTGAGTCACCAAAAGTAATGGGCAGCAGCCCTTCAAAAATATCACGGGCAGCCTGATATGTGTCCAAACCAGCCAAGGATAATTCTGATTTTTCATAAAAAACAACATCCCTGCTGACAAAAACCTTCTTAGTAACGGGATCATAGAGTCTGTAGCCTTTGCTCTCATTGCTATATCCCATAAAAATGCACTTAACAGCCTTGTTGTCCAATTTTCTTCTAAGTACCTGTGGAATATGGGCATAAGCAAGACACCCAAAGGTACAAAAGTGACCAACAGAAGGTTTACGGCTGTTCCAAGCCTCAAATGGTGTGATGGTCTTCAAAGCTTTGGTAGGGCATCTGTTCAAAATATGGCAAGCACACGACTGCTTCCATCCAAAAACTATGAGGCAAGCTCTTTGCCTTCAGCATACATCTGGCCATCTCCATGAGTGACCGATTTTTCCTCTCTGCTACCCCATTCTGCTGTGGAGTATAAGCTGTAGTATACTGATGTACTATGCCCTTCTGCTGCAAAAAAAAATTTAGCATAGAGGACATGTATTCCCCCCCTCGGTCCGAACGGAGAGTCTTAATGTGGCATCCAGATTGGTTTTCAACAAGTGCACTGAAAGCCAAAAATGCATCATACACTTCTGACTTCTTTTTCAAACAATAGACCTAGCAAAAACGTGTGAAGTCATCAATGAATATCACAAAATAATAACAACCACCCAATGACATGGTCTGCATAGGCCCACAAACATCTGAATGCATCAACTCCAATCTGGTTGTGGCTCTGAAAGCAACATCACGAGGAAATGAGAAACGATGCATTTTCCCCAAAATGCATCCCTCGCATAAGTGCTCAGGAGGTCTCTCCAAGAGAGGTAAGCCATCCAGCATCTGAGTACGCTGTAAAAGCATCAAGCTGCCAAAGTTTACATGCCCTAAACGAGCATGCCATAACTCCGCCTGTATCATAGCAGGAGTAAGAGTGGATGTCAAGTATGCTGACTGATCTACTGAAAGAGCATCCAACTCATATAAACCATGACACAAAGATCCTGTCAAGACCAATGTCATGCATTCTTTTTCTCGAACCATGCAACGATCATCATCAAAAGTGACTTACATACCACAACGTGCCAAAGAAGAAATAGAAAGCAAATTCTTCTTTATTCCAGGCACAAACAAAGCATCCTGCAGGCGGAGAATAGAGCCATCAATGGCTGTGAGCTGAATCTCCCCAATACCACGAACAGGGTATGATGCATTATTGGCACACTGTACCGATTTCCCAACGGGAGGTGCACTAACTGAAGCAAACAAATCTCTGCGAGATGTGATATGTCTAGAAGCATCACTGTCAAAGAACCAAGTGTCAGCATCCTCTGTAGAGCTAAGTGCTCTATCGGCCCAAGAGATGTCATAACTGCAAGTGTAAAAACAATAGTCCCTGTCCACAACAAATGACGCGGACTCACTAGCAGTGGAAGGAGTAGTAGAAATAGACATTCCTGACTCCTTCTTCTCCTCTTTGGCAATGCGCTTTCTGCACTTAGTGATATAGTGGCCGGGCTTCTTACAATAATGACATTTTCCTTTCTTTGCTTACGTCCCCCCTTGTGACTGATTCTGCGATGTGCTGGAAGTGCCAGAACTCTGTGGAGCATTTTTCACCTTGCTGTTCTTGCCTTTCTGTCATGCCACAAAAGCCTGCTCAGAGACTATAGCATCCACACCACTATTTTTCCGTGTTTGCTCCTCCTCTAGAAGCAAGCTAACCAGCTGAATAAAAGTGAGTGGGTGCTCAGCAATCCTCATTGTGAGGTTCAATGCAGTATGAAAAGACAAGTACGAAGGAGATAGGGAATTCAAGGTGGTGGATATCAACTGTGCATCCGAAAAATACTCATCTACATTCATGAGCTGCTCCCTCAAGTCCTGAATCTTGTTTAAGTGATCCTGCATAGAATCACCTTCATGCATCTTCAGAGTTTCCAACTCTTTCTTCAAGAAAGAGATTCGTGTCTCATTTTTTCCTGCAAACATATGCTCCAAAGTCAACCATGCATCTCGTGAAGAAGATGCTGAACGGATATGAGGTATGATGGACCGCTGAACTGCCAAAGCAATCAGCGACAAGGCCTGTGCATCACGGGTATCCCAAGCTTTTTGAGCTGCAGTTCTTGGAGGAAGTGGCTGAGGTGGAGCGGGCTGAGGTCCCCGTTGTCCACGTGCGCCATGGGGAGGAGTAGCGGGAGCTACAACTCCCGGCCGAGTTTCCTCTCCACTGACATAATCCCATAAATTCTTGGCCACTAATACATTTTTCATCATAAATGACCAAAGGGAATAGTTGTTTCCGTCCAGTCTGTCCTCTTTGGATACATACGTAAAAACATCACCTCGCTGATTTGCCATGATGACAAATTTCCAAAGACAATATGAGCAATGTCAAAGCAGTTCGAACTGGAAATCTGGAAATTTCCAGAAATTGCAGCAAATACGTTTCTGCAATTGATGTGCAAGGGCGTACTCTGTCAGAAAACTGTCCTTTACTGGACGCTTCCCAAGGTGCTAATAGTGCAATGCAACACTGTTATGAATAAATCCCCAAAATTTTTGCCAAAATCTCTGTCAAAAACAGTCGTTCTGTGACTGTATCAGCAGTTTAAATGCATCTGTTCTCTAAATATACAAAAGCCCCAAAATTTCTGACCATTCAGTCCAGAAATTTGCATGAAATTTATTTTTCCAGTAGAACTGTGCCAACCGCGTGTGAACCGCCGCTTCCAGAATTTTATTCTGGGCTGAAATAATAATAATTTTGAAAATTTTACCTGGGCATGAAGCATGTCGCGAGCTGCTGACGTGACGTAGACAGGTGGGCAGGCGGGAGCAGGTCGTCTGACGGGCTGACCAGTCGCGATGGGCTGGCGGGCTGCGCGTGGACAGGGCAGGTCGCGAATCTGACGCGTGTAGGTGGGCAGCGACTCTGACGCGGGTCGGAGGGCAGTTCGTGGTCACGAGCGCAGAGGAAACTTCGTTTGCAGGAAACGGGCCCTGGCGGACTGGTGGTGCTGCTCGCGAGCAGGCGTTGACTCCGGGGACAGGACGTGGACGTGCTGCTGACGTGAAGATTGCTGATGGGCGACTGCTGTACTGTGCTGAGGCAGCGCTGAGGAACAGCGCCTGACTGCTGACTGACGACGAGCTGTACTCTGCTGACAGGACTGACGACAGGCTGTACCTGTGCTGACGTGACGTCTGACGCTGGAGCAGGACTGGCGTGTGCTGCAGACTGCAGACTTGCACTCTGCAGGTAGAAGCTGAGTTCAGAGCTGTGCTCTGATACCAAATGTGAGAGCAGAGGATCGAGATACAGCCAGATTCAGTAGACAGTGTGATAGTGAGAGAGACAGAGTTGAAGCACGACACCCGAGAGAATAGACTGAATGAGTGCAATCTGAAAGTACAAAGTACAACCCTTAAACCTAGGGTTGTAGGGAGGTGTTCACACCCGACACACACTAAGTGCCTAAATGTGTGTAACATAAGCACATAAGTACATACGATAATAAGACCATAAGTCTGGGGGAAAAAACCTCTCCTACCGAGAGTAAAAAGTGCCCCAGTGTCCTACTGATCACCGACACTCCCATATATGAGCATAGGCGTAAGTAGGGTGTGAGTAAAATACCCAACAGTGACCCTTGAGTCTTTATCTTGGGTTCCCCCTAGCTTGCGGGTTGCCAACTGAAACCGTATGTGCATGCTGTGGGATACATCACGCAAAATACCCAAGTGGTTGCGCTTGAATTGTCTTGGAATGCCTTCGTTGCACTGTCATTTGAAGTGGGGAACCTTTGCAGGGCATTGTTTTCCTTGTGGGCAAGTAGGGCATTTCATGGTTGAATGGTTGGAGAAGACCATTGTTGTGGATGGGGGTTTGGCTTCAGTAGTCAATGATCCTCCTATGGATGATGGCCTTCAAGAAGAGGCACTAGTGTGGAGTACTGTGGATAAAGGGAAACAACCTATGTAGCCTTTGGATTCCCTTGACTAGGATTGGGTTGATGTCCATGCCAATAGAGGTAAAAAGTCTAATGTGAGCTCAGTAGTAGCTATGCCTAGCTTTTCACATAACCCTTTACACATATATGTGGGTCGCAAAGACAAGGCATCGTCCCTATCTACTGTTAATGCTGTAGTCTCAATGGACCCTCGAAAATCTTTTGCTTCGAAAGCCGTTGGTGACCATTTGCAAGATCCTCTTGTGCAACTTGCTTTTGATCCTCGTAGCAAAGTGATCACCCCTTCGGATTGACAAGAAAACGTTCCCTACTTCTAAAGTGGAGCATAGGGACTTTAACTTATTTGTAGTATTGGTGAATTTTGAATGAGGGCACTTTTGATATGCTGGTTGCAAAAGTATAGTTGAGGCAAAATCAGCCTTGACACTGAAATCCTTTTGTCATGATATATAGGGCCCACGACTTGGAATGTGTATTGCACTTGTTCAATAGCAAGTAGTATGATATGTGGCACGTTCTGCATGAGAATGAATGGGATGTATTATATGCTCTTGAGCATAAAAGCGACGGTGAAGCTGAAAAAACCGTGGATTGCCATGGGTTTGTTTGTTCTATGCAAGGGGCTCAACTCAATGTTGTTCAGGTATGCTTATGGTGTAACCAACCTTTTATATATCAATTGTTGCCAAGATATATGGTTGAATGATTCATATTATTTTGATGCTCATGTACTTTGAAAGACGATTTATAATTTGTGAGTGCTTCAAAATATGATTAAATATTTATCTTTCTATTCAAGGGTGGCCAACGGCCAGAACGCCCTATAATTATACTTGGGTCGTCATTAGTGAGATGCCCAAGAGAAATTAAAAGTTTAGTTTGGTGGTCAGATTGACTAGAAAGCCGAGATGACTAAGAGTGTTACACTCGGATAGTCACATTGATTAGAGGCCCATATAATGAGTGGTTTCAGAAAGCAAAACTAGATGCTCCTGATCAAAGAAACAAAGGATGAATTGGTGAATATATATTATAAATCTCTCTAGAATTTAAATTTGGCAACTCCTAAAATTTAGGAGGTTACTTTTTTTTGAAGTCGTTAAAATCAAAATTTTGTTTGCATCAAAGGCTCCAAAATTTCACATGGAACAAATTTTTTTTTCATCGGCTATCTCAAATTCTTAACCATTTGAAAAGTTTTTAGAGTAGAAGGTTTAGAAGCTTCTTCTCTAGAAAAGTGATATGTGGCATCTAGAATATGACGTGTCATTTTGAAGAGACAAGTGTCCCTACACTTGTCATCTGTAGCCTCTACTGTCCACTTTCAAGCACCCAAGCTCCATGCTATATGTTAGAGGTCTCTCTCTTCATTTACAATAAGCTCTTATATAGAAATTTCAGCCACATGCTTATCTATCACTCATCCAAGAAGCACTTTCGACTTAGCTTAATCTAGTCTAAGCACTAAAGAAGAAAATCAATTGCCCGGAGTATACAAAAATTAGGGTTTCAAAACTGTAATTTTCAGAATTGTAGCTAATTAGCTCTTTGTATATGGTTTAGGCACTTGGTGTGAAGATATGCTAGGGTTTGCATTGAGAAAACGCAGCATGTACGACCAAGATTGAAACACAAAGACTCAAATAGAGACAAGAAAAACTCACACCCTAAATACAAAAACTCAAAACTTTAACACAGAGACAAATACAGAGAGAAGAAACTTTGAACTCAATGAATGTTATAAATGAATGTAAGAGTATACAGAATGCTCAAGGGTAGAGCAATGCAGTGTTGGAGAGTGACGTCCACCGGAGATAGATCCTAAGTGTTGTGACCACTAGTTGGAGGATTGTAGAGAGGAAGATTGTTAAACGGAGATCCCAATAATTGCTGGAGATGTTGACAATAGGTGTGGAAGATGGAAGAGAAAGGTGGCGACACTAGAAAGTTGCAAATGTAGCTGAGTAGAAGATGCTTGGATGAGAAGGTGCGCCACCGACTACTGTGTGGAGTGGTGGAGGCTAAATGCAAGATGTAGAAGGTCACCGGAAGGTGTGGGAGATCATTGCCAATTGTCGTCTGGTGGAGAAGTTTCCAAATGCAAGCTGGAGGAGGCAGACTGAGTGCTGGCGATGATAGAAGAGTCCAAATGCAACAAGGAGGAGGGTGCCAGATAGTGAGTGACAGCTAGGGAGAAAGGTGCCAGACATTGCAAGGGCTAATGGAGCAGTAGTCGTGAAGAGTAGACATTTATGTGGGTGAAGGCTAATGGTTGAGATCTACACCGAAAGAATGAGACTGAATGGTGGGTAGCTTGTCTATTTATAGATATTGAAGGATGCCCCAAAAAATTAGGGTTTTGGGGGACCATTGAAACTCTCTTGAAATGTGCACCAAATTTACGCTTTTCTTTAATTAAGCATGTTTTGGGGTTGTTTAAAAATGCTAATCAGTTGTAAAGCGTGTTTTAGCTTAGCAACCCCTCTCAGGCTCAAAACTGAGCCTAAAAGGAAAGGTTAGCAATGATTACCTAAGGCATCCCACCCCAAAGCAGCTAGGGCAGCGGACAAAGGGTGTATGTTGGTTGTTTAGTGGCTTGCCAAGACTATAGAGGTGATGGTTATCTTACCTAGGAAGTTGTAATGTGCCTGGCTATCCAGGCACGTTTTTAGCTGTTCATCGAGAGACGAGTCTAAGCGACGTCGCTCGACACTCCTATGGAATGTCACGGGGTTTGTCGTCTAGGGTTTCCTGAGTTCGCCTCGCAACGGAATGTTCGTGGCCAAATCCACCAGGATCGACTTGAAACTTGGGTCCCTAATGGCCAAGGTCTCTTGACCACTATTCTAGTGTCGGGTCTTGGACATCCTACTTTACGCAGAGATATCCAAGCCGAAGTAGATCCATGCCACACTTGGTTCAAAGAGAATGGGAAACGAGAGGGATGCGCCACTTAATCTCTCCACCCGTAGGGCATAGTCCCATTCCGGTCTCCTAAAACAGCATGAATCAGGTTCTAACCTAGCAATGCCTAAAGGTTCAACAACGGTAAAACCTTGTGAAAAGCCTCCCAGTTCTCTGGGACCACCTTGCCGTAGGACAGACCTGTTGGGGGTTCTGCCCAACCGCTTCCCTCAATAGGCGTTCTTTAGTTATTTACTTAGGTCCTATCACATTTATGTGTGATATTTAAAATCAGTTTCCTTAATTAAGTCTTTTAGGGAACAGAGTTCGTTTACATAATTTACGGCACAAACACGAATATAGAGCAAGCAATCCTTTGACAAACAAGTTCAAACAAATTCCTTAACTTATCTTCACGTTAATCTTTGTCTCTTGCCTATATATGAGAAATTATATATCCCTTCTGCCTTGCAGAAGTACCTGGTCCAAATCACATGGCACCATAATTTCCATCAATTATCTAGAATAGGATCTTCCAACGCTAGAGATGTTGGACTCACGGTAGTCTTCAACTCCGTTTCGGACTGGCAAGGAGTGTCCAAAGCTCCACCTGATCCTAAGCGGCCTAGGAGTGAAACACAATTTCCGTGGTTGGCCTTTTTACCACTTGACCTTCGGCTCGTGAATCGAGCAGTGCCGTTTTCGGATTAATCCGCGGTGCGACCGTGGAGATGATCCACCCGCGCAAAATATCATTTTCTTAATTAATCCAATTAGGAATCAAGCTCAACCAAGGCAATCAGCCCTAATATCACTTTCCCAGAAAACATTCCTTTATCGCTATGGCAACTTGTCATCACAGACCCCGGCTATGAATTTACCATCGACCACAAATACTTGGAATAAACATTCAACCACAATGCAACAAACAGTTGAATGTAAAAGCATTTAGGGTGTTGTTCGATCAACCAACAAAAACAATGGTATTCTTTTCCAAACCTTTCAAGAATAGTTGCGATAACCTTTCCATCGCATATTTGCTCTCTTCCTTGAGATCTTAGAGCGATATTATGCAAAATTTACTTAACACTCCCTTCCTTCAGCTAGGGTATAAGTTAAGGTTTCTAACACTGTACGAGACGTAAGTCCTATATATTACCTGCATTGTTCGATAACCCAACTTTCTTTCCCAAAAGTAGTGGTCTTTACTTGACTCGGGTTTTCCTAATCCCTTGAGCTCTCTGCTTGTCTTTGAGGCCCGGAGTTGTTGTTTGTATCTAGCGCAATCTTCGAATTTGGAATGATAAACGTAGTGGTTATTAGATAGATCCCAAGGCATCTTAGTCTTTAATCCTTATGATCATTGTTTGTACTAGCTAAGCACAACATTAAGATTCCCAATCTATCAAACATGAGGTATTAACAAGAGCTTGGGCAAAGGTCTACAGCTTCGAAAATGATTTTCTTCTAGACAAAGTTGCTTGCCGTGCAAATCCATCAGGTATGCAAGTTGCAATATATACCTTCAAAGTGATGAAAACGCACCTACTATTGCGAGGATGAGAAGTTGAAAATGCTTGAAGTCTTATATGTTGTTTATGAATTCATCGCATAGCATCTAAATACAATTAACTTCTCTTGATACACGCATTTGGGAAATTCAATTCTTCGAATACTTGTGATGCAGTTTATCCTTTTCAATGTCCTATTCTCGTGCGGCATAATACGGGTCTAATGCTCCTCATGCGGGAATCAAAGCAAGCATCTATTAATTTGGAAATACATTACTTACGACCGGTATCGTTGAGGGATTGCCATCTGCGCGCGACAATTTCCGCTTGGAGACCATCCTCGATCTTCTTCTCTTTTAGATGCTCTTCACACAAGACTTCTGCGCCTTGTACTCCATTAGTGAGGCCAATTGGGGAGAGAGTTAAGCTTGCGGATGGAGGATAATCTCGCAGAAAAAGGTATAGATTCGCGGACAAGGGGAAAGAAAGAACGCGTGTGGACACCCTCTAGTCTGCGCACTCGAAGGTGGAATGTTGCTTGTAGTTACACTCTTGTTTCCAACCGCTTCCCATGATCATAGCCATGGTTCTCTCTTTGTCAATCTTGGTAGCCTGATAGCCCTTTGAAAGGGGCTTGAAACTTTGCAAGAGAAGAGCTTTGACTAGGAAAAAGGGTTCATATGTGGAAGAGGTCCTTCATGCGGATGAAAGGAGAATAAGAGAGGTGGTAGGCCTTTGGTAATGATGATCCCCTTCTCCTTCTTGCCTTCACAGATTTTTAACTCTCTCTCTCTCTCCCTTTTTGCAGCAACATCTCCTTCCCTCTCTTTCTCACCTTCTCTATCACCCCCCTCTCTCTCTCTCTCTCTCTCTCTCTCTCTCTCTCTCTCTCAGTCCAACAACAGGGGGGGAAAGAAATAGTGTCGCCCCTTTTTCTTACGATGGGGGGGGGGATTATATATTGGTGGAAGGGGTTATTATGGGGGGGGGGGGGGGGCGTGAAGAGGACGTGGAGTGGTGGTGTCTTTTCCCCCCACCCACCACTTGTCGTCGAGCTTGGTGGCGGGGAAGGGGAGAGGCTAAGTGTGTGGCCACTATCACATATGGCGAGGTGGGTAAGGGGTCCTGGAAGGTGTTGTGGATGCCCTAGGAATGGATTCATAAAGTGCAATAGGCGAGCCACTAGCGGATCGCCATCAACTTGCTGTCCAGAGTATATAGAAATTAGGGCTTCAAAACCCTAATTTTTAGAATTGTAGCAAATCAATTGTGGCGACACCAGAAGGCTGCAAATGTAATTGAGTAGGAGACGCCTGGATAAGCTGTCACCAGCTCTGCCACCTGGAGTGGTGAAGGCCAAATGTAAGCTACAGAAGGTCATTGGAAGGTGTGGGAGATCACTACCAATTTTCATATGGTGGAGAGTGTCTAAACGCAAGTTGGAGGATGGAGATTGAGTGTTGGTGATGGTAGAAGAGTCCAAATGCAGTAGGGAGGAGGGCGCTAGACAATGGGCCATGACTAGGGAGGAAGGTACCAAGCATTGCAAGGGTTGATGGAGGAGTGGCAACAATTGTGAAGAATAGACTGCCACGTGGGTGAAGGTTGATGGCTGGAATGTGCATTGAAAGAATGAGACTAAATGGTGGAAAGCTTGTCTATTTATAGACGTTGGAGGGTGCTCTAGAAAATTAGGGTTTGGGGGACCATTGAAACTCTCTCCAACCGTGCATCAAATTTACATTTTTCATTAATTAAGTGTGTTTTGAGGCTGTTTAAAAATGCTAATTAGCTATAAAGCATGCTTTAGCTCAACACCCTTTCTCAAGCCTAAAACTGTGGCTAAAAGGGAAGGCTGGCAATGGTTATTGAAACCAGTCTTCTTTCCGTGGATGGGTGGTAAATTCCTGATTACAACTTAATTACAACAGCAAACAATTAATGCAAATCTGAAAATACAAATTTACCTATTGATCTTGGACAATGCACACTTGATTGGCCCCAAAATTGGCGCCCCTTTCGGTATTTCTTTAGCTTTATTGAAGAAAAAGTTGATTTACAATGGGATTCTCCCAATTCCCTTTGCAATCCAAACTCCCCTTGCTATCCAAAGTGACCAGCAGGTCTTCAATCTATTTTGCCCGTTGATTCCGGCACTTAATTGGCCTTCACCCACTTCATAGACAATGGAAATGCCCCAAATTCAATGGCTGACTAGTCCTCCACCTGAATTTAGCTGAAATTCACCTTCAACCTTGAAAAATCCAAGTCTTGGAGCTTCCAATTTTTGGCATGCTTCTTGAGGCTGTTGCTAAACCCTAATTTCTGCTGTAAATTAGGGTTTACAGCAGAGCCTAATTTACAGCAGAGAAATTTGGAATTTCTCAACCTCAAAAGGGTCCAAATACTGAGATCTTCGGAGCAAGGCTGTGAAATGATTGGGAGATGAGAGAGAAATCTGTAGAGAGAAAATTCAGAGTTTCTTCACGAAGAATTGAAGAAAATCTGTCATTTATTGCTGCTGCCTTGTCTCAATAGCTTGTAGATGCAAAGAACTGAAGAAAATCAGTCATTTTCTTTTGCTACTGATTTTGGCCAATGTTACCATTTTCTTTTGCTCACGGCGGTGGCTATGCTTTGGAAACTTCTTGCTGCCCAAAAGCCTTTGAAGATGACATCTTCTTCTTGCCCTTGCTGTCCTATTTGGGAGAATTCAAAAATCTCTCAAACAGTGAATCTTTGGCCAATTGAACAAAGATGTTGGCTGCTGCCTTCAACCGAGCTTTGAATTGGTCGTCATATTTTTCATCTCCTTGCTGGTCATTAGCATCTTGTGGCCTTGAAGAACCTACTTCTTGGTCAACAACCACATTTTCTCCTTGCTGTCCATGCTGTAAGCGTGTTCCAAGATTAGGCATTGCATTTTTCCCTTCATTATGTGCATTTTCAAAATGAGATGCATAATCACTGCTTGATTCCATCTCGCTATAAGATGATATACTTGTTGTAAATGCTTAGCTGAAAACAATTCCAACACACCAAATATGATGTCGTTTGGGTGAAACAACCCTCATATTGCAGTCATGTTGGGTATTTGACTCACGCCTCACTTACGCCTACGCTCATATGGGAGTGTCGGTGATCAGTAGGACACTGGGGCACTTTTTACTCTCGGTAGGAGAGGTTTTTCCCCCAGACTTATAGTCTTATTGTCGTATGTGCTTATGTGCTTATGTTACACACTTATGGGCACTTAGTGTGTGTTGGGTGTGAACACCCCCTACAACCCTAAGGTTTAAGGGTTGTATTTTATACTTTTTGATTACACTCTTTTAGTCTATTCTCTTGTGTGTCGTGCTTCACTCTGTCTCTCACTCTCACACTGTCTATTGAATCTCAACTGCACCTCGATCCTTCCATCTCACATTTGGTATCAGAGCAGTCTTCTGTCTGCTATCTGTAGCTCTGCCCCTGCCAGCTCTGCCCAGTCGCCACCAGTCTGCAGAGTTCAGCAGCTCGACCTGCAGCTCGTCTGCCCGCCAGCACTGTCTGATCCTGCTCGTCAGCTCCGTCAGCTCCACCTGCCTACCTGTGGCCAAAGTGCCCCTGCATTTGTTCGTCCGCCAGCGCGCAGATCAAGACGCAGCCTCTTGCCTTCAGCACGTTTGCCTGCAAACGTTTGTCTCCAGCACGAACAATCGCCAGCAGGCCTGCTCGTCTTCAGCCTCTAGTCGCCAGCGTGCAGCTAGCATAAAGCTCCACGTTGTCAAACGCCAGGGCCACTCGTTTCCTGCGCCGTCTGTCGTCAAATGTCAGTGCCAGGGCCACCCATTTCCTGCGCCGCCTGCCTGATACACATCAACTCTGTCGTCTGCATCTGACCAGCGTCAGCAATCTGCCCACACTGTCTGACCAGCGACCAGCAGTCCGCCCACACCGTCTGACCAGCACGTCAGCCTGCTCCACGTCAGGTCCATTTTTTAACAAAATTTTTTATTTTTAGTCCAATACACAGTTCTGGAAGAGGAGGTTCATACGCGGCAGGCACAGCATAGGATACGGTGTGCAATAAATTTGATGCAAATTTCTGGACTGGATCATCAGAAATTTTGGGACTTTTGTGTATTTTGAGGACAGTTGCATATGAACTGCTGATACAGTCACAGAGAGACTGTTTTGGCAGACATTTTGGCAAAAATTTTGGGGATTTTGATATAACAGTGTTGCTGAGCACTGTTTGCACCTTGGGAAGCGTGCATTAAGAGAGTTTTTTTGACAGAGTATGCCCTTGCACATTAATTGCAGCAGTGTGTTTGCTGCAATTTCTGGAAATTTGCAGATTTCCATTCCATACTGCTTTGACATTGCTCATTTGTCTTTGGAAATTGGTCATCATGGCAAATTAGGGAGGTGATGTCTTTATGTATGTATCCAAGGAAGACAGATTGGACGGAAACAATTATTCGCTATGGTTATTCATGATGAAGAATGTATTAGTGGCCAAGAATTTATGGGATTATGTCAGTGGAGAGGAAACTCGATCGGGAGTTGTAGCTCCCGTTACTCCTCCTCCCCATGGCGCACGTGGACAATGGGGACCTCAGCCCGCTCCACCTCAGCCACTTCCTCCAAGAACTGCAGCTCAAAAAGCTTGGGATACAAGTGATGCACAGGTCTTGTCACTGATTGCTCTGGCAGTTCAGCGGTCCATCATACCTCACATCCGTTCGGCATCTTCTTCACGAGATGCATGGTTGACTTTGGAGCATATGTTTGTAGGAAAGAATGAGACTCGGATCTCTTTCTTGAAGAAAGAGTTGGAAACTTTGAAGATGCATGAGGGTGATTCTATGCAGGATCACTTAAATAAGAATCAGGACTTGAGGGAGCAGCTCATGAATATAGATGAGTATTTTTCGGATGCACAGTTGATTTCCACCACCTTGAATTCCTTATCTCCTTTGTACTTGTCTTTTCATACTGCGTTGAACCTTACCATGAGGATTGCTGAGCATCCACTCACTTTTATTCAGCTGGTTAGTTTGCTTCTAGAGGAGGAGCAAACAAGGAAAAATAGTGGTGCGGATGCTATAGTCTCTGAGCAGGCTTTTGTGGCAAGACAGAAAGGCAAAAACAGCAAGGTGAAAAATGCTCCACAGAGTTCTGGCACTTCAGGCACATCGTAGAATCAGACACAAGGGGGGACGCAAGCTAAAAAAGGAAAATGTCATTATTATAAGAAGCCCGGCCACTATATCACTGAGTGCAAGAAGCGCATTGCCAAAGAGAAGAAGGAGTCAGGAATGTCTGTTTCTACTACTCCTTCCACTGCTAGTGAGTCCGCATCCTTTGTTGTGGACAGGGACTATTGTTTTTACACTTGCAGTTATGACATCTCTTGGGCCGATAGAGCACTTAGCTCTACAGAGGATGCTGACACTTGGTTCTTTGACAGTGGTGCTTCTAGACATATTACATGTCGCAGAGATTTGTTTGCTTCAGTTAGTGCACCTCCCGTTGGGAAATCGGTTCAGTGTGCCAATAATGCATCATACCCTGTTCGTGGTATTGGGGAGATTCAGCTCACAGCCATTGATGGCTCTATTCTCCGCTTGCAAGATGCTTTGTTTGTGCTTGGAATCAAGAAGAATTTGCTTTCTATTTCTTCTATGGCACGTTGTGGTTTGCAGGTCACATTTGATGATGACTGTTGCATAGTTAGAGATAAAGAACGCATGACTTTGGTCTTGACAGGATCTTTGTGTCATGGTTTATATGAGTCGGATGCTCTTTCAGTAGATCAGTCGGCATATTTGACATCCACTCTTACTCCTGCTATGATACAGGCGGAGTTATGGCATGCTCATTTGGGGCATGCAAACTTTGGCAGCTTGATGCTTTTGCAGCGTACTCAGATGTTGGATGGCTTACCTCTCTTGGAGAGACCTCCTGAGCACTTATGCGAGGGATGCATTTTAGGGAAAATGCATCGTTTCTCATTTCCTCGTGATGTTCCTTTCGAAGCAACAACCAGATTGCAGTTGGTGCATTCAGATGTTTGTAGGCCTATGCAAACCATGTCATTGGGCGGTTGTTATTATTTTGTGACATTCATTGATGACTTTACACGTTTTTGCTGGGACTACTGTTTGAAAAAGAAGTCAGAAGTGTATGATGCATTTTTGGCTTTCAGTGCACTTGTTGAAAATCAATCTGGATGCAAGATTAAGACTCTCCGTTCGGACCGAGGGGGGGAATACATGTCCTCTATGCTGAATTCCTTTTTGCAGCAGAAGGGCATAGTCCATTAGTATACTATAGCCTATACTCCACAGCAGAATGGGGTAGCACAGAGGAAGAATCGGTCACTCATGGAGATGGCCAGATGTATGTTGAAGGCAAAAAGCTTGCCTCATAGTTTTTGGATGGAAGTAGTCATGTATGCTTGCCATATTTTGAATAGATGCCCTACCAAAGCCTTGAAGACCATTAGACCTTTTGAGGCTTGGAGCAGCCGTAAACCTTCTGTTGGTCACTTTCGTACCTTTTGGGTGTCTTGCCTATGCCCATATTCCTCAGGTACTTAGAAAAAAGTTGGACAACAAGGCTGTTAAGTGCATTTTTATGGGATATAGCAATGAAAGCAAAGGCTACAGACTCTATGATCGCGTTACAAAGAAGGTTTTTGTCAGCAGGGATGTTGTTTTTGATGAAAAATCAGAATTATCCTTGGTTGGTTTGGACACATATCAGGCGGCCCGTGATGTTTTTGAAGGGCTGCTATCCATTACTTTTGGTGATTCAGCTGGAGCTTCAGAAAATGAACCCAATGTTCAGCTAGCTGCTCCTATGGAAAGTGCAGAAATTCAGCCATTGGCTGATCGGAATATTCAGCATCATGCTGAAACTGAAATTCAACAAGAGCTTGCACACAATCAGGATGCTAGACGGTTACCTAGATGGTATTTGCAGACTATGCAAGATAGTCCTTTGGATGCACCCATGGCTGGTCGTACTAGAAGGCAAACTCGTTTGCATGATTCAGCACATACCATGGAGTTTATTATGGCAGCAAGTACTTTTGATAATGAAGAGCCTGAATGTTATGAGGATGCACAACACAGTGTGCATTGGATGGCAGCAATGCAAGCTGAATTAGATTCTATTACTAAGAATTAAACTTGGGGTTTGGTGTCTTTGCCAGTTGGGAAGAAAGCCATTGGAACGAAATGGGTCTATAAACTGAAAAGGAAAGCAGATGGATCCATTGATAAATTCAAGGCACGGCTTGTAGCTAAAGGCTACGCACAGAAAAAGGCCATTGATTATGAGGAGACATTTGCTCCTACTTCCCGTATGACGACCATCAGGTCTATGATTGCTTTGGCTGCACATTATGGTTGGACAGTGCATCAGCTAGATATCAAGACTGTATTTTTACATGGAGAACTTTAGGAGGAAGTTTATGCTTCTTGAGAAGTTTGGCTTACAGGATTGCAAGCCAGTTTGTACTCCCATGGAACCTGGACTGAAACTGTCATTACATGATGACAATGATTTGTTTGATATACATACATATGCTCCTGCAATTGGATGTCTTATCTATCTATGCAACACTAGGCCGGACATACAGTTTGCTGTTTCGGCTTTGAGCAGGTATATGCATCAGCCACGTATGTCACATTGGCAAGCTGTCAAGCGTGCTTTTCGCTACTTGCAGGGTACTCGATCTCTTGGGTTGCTTTATGCCAAGGGGGGACCACTGCAGTTACATGCTTACAGTGATTCTGATTGGGCTAGTGATTATGATACACGCTACTCCACTAGTGGCAATTGTTTCTTTCTTGGCTCTTCTTGCATTTCTTGGCTTAGTAAGAAACAATCCACTGTTGCCACATCGTCATGTGAAGCTGAATACAAGGAGCTTTCACTACCACAGCTGAATGCGTATGGCTTAGACGCTTGCTAGCTGATTTGGATGTATCTGTTACGGAGCCTACTCCTTTGTTCACTGACAGTCAGAGTGCCATTGCAGTGGCACGGAACCCAGTGTTTCATGCTCGCACGAAACACATTGAGATTCATTATCACTTTGTCAGAGAGAGGCTGCATGCAGGTGATATCAGCTTTGTCTATTGTCCTACCACCAGTAATGTGGCAGACATCTTCACCAAAGCTCTTCCTCATGACAAATTTGAAGCATTTCGCGATGCTTTAAATTTGATATCCTTTGGTGGCGGATGATCCTTGTACTCTTGATCACTCTTCACTCCAGGGGGGTTTGTTGGGTATTTGACTCACGCCTCACTTACGCCTACTCTCATATGGGAGTGTCGGTGATTAGTAGGACACTGGGACACTTTTTACTCTCGGTAGGAGAGGTTTTTTCCCCCAGACTAGTCTTATTGTCGTATGTGCTTATGTGCTCATATTACACACTTATGGGCACTTACCGTGTGTCGGGTGTGAACACCCCCTACAACCCTAAGGTTTAAGGGTTGTACTTTGTACTTTCTGATTACACTCTTTTTGTCTATTCTCTTGGGTGTCGTGCTTCACTCAGTCTGTCATTCTCACACTGTCTATTGAATCTCAGCTGCACCTCGATCGTTCCATCTCACAGGTCATCTATTGCAGTAGTCTCTTTAGGTCATGTCACTAGCTCTTGGAAGGTCTCTCATTGGCTGGAAATAGCCTATTAACTGCTATAGCAGCTATCGTAGCCTTCTCTTTGTCTCTCTTATCTTGCGTAAGGCTAGAATGACCCTCTCTCTCTCTCTCTCCAATAGCCTAAAAAATGTCTTTTCCACTTTCATAGTCAAGTTTTGCCAAGTGGCAGCCTTCTAATCCCATTTTTCAGCATTATCTACCTTTTAAATTAATTTTCAATAGTTATTCTAGTACCCATAAAAATAATTCCACTAGCCAATAAGTAAATTGGCTAGGCCAACTTGTATCCCAAGTGTCCCTGAGTTGTTATTGACCCCTAGACTAGTATTAATTAATTAATTAATGGATAGTTTCTTATGTCACAGCCAACATTAGTGACTAGTAAATTGGTCTACACCCAAATTTGACATCACTACCACCTAGTACAAGCATAACTTATTACAACTTTTGTCTTTGGCACCAACTAATAGCTTGGGGTCTTGTGTCCCATTGTGTGAAATAATTAACTTGCATCTCACATGTGTAAGTCACATATGCTAAGCAAAGCAAAAAAAATTAATATCCTTGAGATAGACTGAATGCTTTTGTTTTTGATTTTGCATTTTTTGATTCTGCATCAAGGGCGCAGACACACACCTTGCTAAGTTGAGGGATCTTTTACATTGGCAGCTGGACCTTATTCAGCACACTGATCTCCTTTCTAGGCAGGATTTGGTCCCTTTGCATACGATCTCAACTGCTTCTTTGCCATGTCTTTTGTACTCTTTTAGTCATGCGACTTTTTGTAAAAGAGGCTTGAGTCTATGCACAATAGCCTAGAGCGATCTTGCATCTTGTAATCTTGTATTTTTCATAATCATTACAATTACCTATTATTAGAAATATGTGTGTGTGTGTACTGACATATATATATATATTTATGTATCTATATACATATATATGTATATATATGTATATGTGTGTGTGTGTACATATATACATACATATATATGTACATATCATAGTTGTCAGGTATGAAAAGTACGGTACGGTACGGCATGATAAAATACGGTACTAAATGTACCTTAAAATTTTATAAGGTACGGTACGATATTAGTACGAAAAAAAAATAACTTTATTATTTTGAATTATAGATGATAGAATAGATGTTTAAAGTCTAAATAGCGATGCTATTGGAGTATATAAGATGAATACTTGAGGGTAACACGCCAAAACCTCTATGGCATATGCAGCATGCGCAACATGCACTTCAACTTACAAGTACATACATAGGAGTGGATACATCATACATGAATGATCATACAAATAAGAGGCATGTATGCTAGAGAGAGAGAGAGAGAGAGAGAGAGAGAGAGAGAGAGAGAGAGAGAGAGAGAGAGAGAGAGATATGAAATGACATGAGATGATTTATTAACGTTTACAAGAGGCCAAAATGACATGAGATGATTTATTAACGTTTACAAGAGGCCAAAATGACCTGTGAGACCAACAGTTACCAAACAAACCACCAAAGGTTTTGGTAAGAGATTTATGAGTTTTGTTGTGGTTTTGTTTGGCATTACTAAGGCTAAAGTAGCTACTGATGGTACATTTACTAATTCGTGTACTCTCAGAAGGTACATTAGGCCAAGCTATTCTCTGGCCTAGTTTTATTAGCATTGTGTACTAATGCTTTGGGTTGGGTGGTGCAAAATGATTTGTGAACAAAGGTAAAATCAATAGGATTAAGCTACTTGATGATTCTCAAATGGTGCTGAATTTATTTATTGATGACACTAATATATTGTGAAAAATGATGGGACATCAATCAGAAACGTTTGGAATTGCTTGAATACCTTATGTATGGCCTTTGGCTCTAGGATAAATCATAACAAAACATGTATGAGGAGTCTAATCAAGCTTCCACCCCCTTTCTTGGTTGATCGATCAAGGCTATAAAATCACCACCACCACCATAACAACAACAGTCAACAACCCAAACCACCACCAACAACAACAACCACGCAAAAAAAAAAGGAAAAAAAAAAGGGAAAAAAAGGAAAAAAAGTGCTTTTTTTTGGTACGAATTCGTACGGTACGGTACAAACCGTATAGTATGAACCAGTTCGTACTACATACGAGTGCAACTAGGGTACATATATATGTGTACGCGCGCGCGCGCACACACACACACACACACACACACACACATATATATATATATATATAGAGAGAGAGAGAGAGAGAGAGAGAGAGAGAGAGAGAGAGAGAGAGAGAGAGAGAGAGAGAGAGAGAGAGAGAGAGAGAGAGAGAGAGAGAGAGAGTTGCATACAAGTTTTCAGGGCTATATGCAGCAATTGCTTGACAGATTCTCCTTGGACTTTTCCTCTCAAGGCACTGCGTCATTTGACCGATTGCTCTCTAATGTGCAGCGGGTTGCTCGGCAATATGGGATCTATCATGCCTCTCTTTGTCGGCGCTGTCGACAGGCAGCAGAGGACTTGCTGCTTTTGGTTCGTTCCCTGGTGATGGACACTCCGGATGATGCATTTCTGCTTGCACTGGCCGTGCGGGTGGCCGATCTTGTTAAAGAATTCCAATTAAAATCGTATCAGCAGGCCAAATTGCAACATCTAACAGAGACTTTGCATGATAGTGCCTGTCAGACCCATAAGTTCTTTCGAGCTCTCCATTCCTCTCCTGCTCGAGAGAATTTGACCAGACTCGAGGATGCACAAGGCCACCTTATCCTGGATCCACAGACTATTGTGCATATGTGCAGGAGTTATTTCCGTGACCTTCTCGGTTCCGCTTCTCCTCCTTCAGCCCAAATTACTCAGGCCCGTTCAGTCTTTTATGACCTGGTCTGCAATCAGCTACCGCAGGACATGCAAGCTACTCTGGAGTCAGATATTGGTGAAGCAGAGGTTATGGATGTCTTGTTACACTTGCCCAAAGATAAAAGTCCGGGTTGGGATGGTCTCACCAATGAGTTCTTTGAAGCTTTCGCTACCCAACTGGCGAAACCATTGCAGGCTCTGTTTCAGCAGGTGTGGGAAACAGGGATCATGCCTCCCTCATGGAAACAAGGACTTATTAAACTGCTTCCAAAAGTTCCTTCGCCATCTAAGTTGACACACTGGCACCCCATTTCTTTGATGGGTTCCATGTACAAAATCTTTTCCAAAGTAATGGCGAATCGGCTCCATAAGCATCTCCCTGCCCTTGTGCACCCTCTCCAGTACGGTTTCATTAAGGGCCGAAATATCCTACACAATGTTTTGAATGCCCAATTGGCCATTGATTATGCCCGGCATTCTAATCAGGAGGTGGTGTTGATTCAACTGGACCTGGAAAAGGCTTTTGACTATCTGGACTGGTCTTTTGTTGCTGACCTTATGTTCGCTATGGGCTTTGGTGCTCGGATGTCTAGTCTGATCTACACCATTAGTGCTGCGGCGTCTTCGCGAGTCATGCTGAACGGAGGTGTTACTGAACCATTTGTCCTTGCCCGTTCTGTTAGACAGGGGTATCCTTTGAGCCCTTTATTCTTTGCCCTTGCGACACATCCAATTCTTTCCATGTTATCACATATGGCTGCCTCTTCCCAGTTGGCCGGACTGTCGCTTCCTACAGGACAACATTTCATTAGCCAATCCCTGGCGGATGATACTTTTATGATTTTGCATGCAGACAAGGATAACCTTCGAAAAGCATTGGATGTTTGGGGTCTCTTTGGCCAGGCGTCAGGCCTTCGTATCAATCCGCTCAAATCAGCCATTCTAAGCTGCACGGAGTCGGATTTGCAGTCCTTGGACTGGCAGGGTCTCGTTGTTCCTCGACGTTCCATTGTCAGGCATCTTGGATACCCATTGGGTGTTGATGTTCCCCCAAAGCAGCTTCTGCAGTGGATTTCTCAGAAGATGGTGGCCAAGTTTATGTACTGGAAGTCTCAGGCCTGGCCTTTTCATGTTCGCCTCAAAGTAGCCCAGATAATTATGTTGCCAATGATCACATATTTCTTGCCATTGTTGCCCTGGACTCCTACGACTTTGAATGCTCTCACTCAGTCTATTCGCTTCATGCTCTGGAAGAAGGACTCATTGCATGCAGGCATTTCCTGGATCTCGTGGTCGCATGTGTGCACCCCCAAAAGCATGGGTGGCGGAGCTATTTTAGATGCCCAAACTCACATGCAGGCACTCCGTTGGTCCCTTTTCCGCGCCATGTGCTCGGATGATCATCATCCGTGGGTCGCTATCGCCCGTTCTTTCCTTGAGGGTCATGGGCTTCGGCATGGCAATACCCGACTCCGGAGTTCTTGGTGGCACGTTCTTAATGCGGATTCACGGTTTTCCAGTTCTTCTTCATCGCTGCTTACTCATTTGGTGTGTTCCTGGAAACACGTCCTTTGAAAGGCTCAGTGGCACCCAACGGAGGATCGCCTGGCTACTAACTCTTTTCAATTGGAATTACTGGCAGTCTCGCGTCTACTTTCATGGGAAGGTAAACACGAGCTTAGACCACAATTCAACCGGATGGCACGTTTGGGCTTGTCTTCAGTTGCGGATGCCACCCTTGCCAGTCGCAATGTGCTTATCTCGTTTCGTACTGCTAGGAGGATTTTCCGGATCCCTTGTGGATATAGGCCTTTATGGGAACAGCTCGTGACGGTGCTCCAGAACAGACAACCCTTTCCTGCTCTTGCTTTGGATCATCCCTGGCAGGATTGGGACCTACAAGGCCGGCTGCCTTTGAGCAAAGCTTCTGCTAATCAAGTGTATCATCTCCTGATTAAAGATAATCAATGGCTAGTTACTAAAGCGAATGCTTTATGGGGATTGTGTAAATCCCGCTCGTGGTGGAGGGTCACTGTGATGGAGGGCTGGGTCAACAAGACACCCTTTAAATACAAAGTCTTTCTTTGGCGTGTGATAATTGGGGGTCTTCCGCTTGCTTCGGCTCTTTCCAAGCGACGAATCTCCAATGGCACCTGTTTCTTTTGCACCACTACTATGGAATCCGCCCGACACCGATTTATTTCCTGCCCCGTCGCTAAGAAAGTCTGGTTATTTTTGTCCGCCGTTTGGCGAGGGGTGGTTGGTATCACACTGCGCCCCTTTGATTGGGTTTTGGGCCAGCCCAAATACCCTACTCCCGCACAGCCACATATGAAGCTCATGTATCACTTTCTTCGATACTGGGGCTGTTGGCATAACTGGACCATTCGGAATGCTTTTCTGTTTGACGCCGCCCATAATGTTCAGCGGCATATTGTGAGGCTTAAGGGCCTCTTGTATTGGCAGTTAGATCTTCTCCATCGTTCTGATTTGCTCTCTACGGAGGACTTCCGTCCTTGGCATATGGCAATTTCCTCCACATCCTTGCCATGAAATTGTAACTTGTAGTACTTAGCACCTCTTCACATGATGACTTGCATTGTCGTCATGTATCTTGTAATCAAGTAATCTTGTATTTTTTTTCGTAATTAATACAATTACCTTTTACGAAAAAAAAAGAGAGAGAGTTGCAGGTCTTTACGAAAAAAAAAGAGAGTTGCAGGTTGCCTATGACCTGACTTGTTGCTTGGCTCCAATGCCCCCCTGCCCTACCTACGGCCCTGAACCTATGCGCATGTGTCCTATGCCTGCCTTAATTTGTGCATCCTGGCCTACTGCCTGTGTCCTATGCCGCCCTGCAACCTGTCTCTATCCAGTTGCCCTGCAATGGGCATGAGTTTTGATGCTCTTGTCCCTTGTGTTGGTGCATGTCTGCTGTACCTATCATGGTTACTGTGCTTGCACACAGTGGCCAGTCAGCCTGTGACAAAGAAAAAGAAAGAATGAGCCGTTGACAGCTCTTATGGCCCGAAGATGGATGATATGGACCAGCCGGTTTAAAGCTAGGGTCCAAACAAGGATGTGAAAGAAGATGCAGCAGAAGAGGACATGGTGCCCTGCATTGACGACATGGTTCCGTCTCCGTTTGATGTCGAACTGTCTGTCAAACACAAAAGCGTCTCCATGACGAGTTCCCTACGGCCTTGGATGTCTCTGACTTGGGCGACTATCCGCCTTGCTCATATGCTCAGGTGGCTTCTCCTTCGCAACATTTACAAGAGACAAATTGGGACTAGTTGGTTGAGTTTGTGAACTCCCTTCTTGAGGAATATGTTGAGCGTAATCAGAGAGCTATTCCTACCTACACGCAGGAGGAGATTTTGGATACACCTAGTGCATATTCAAGAGGTTCTTCGCTCCTTTTCAGCTTTTCACGAGTGAGGTGTGTTTCTCTTCTTCACATGCACAAATTCTTGTGCTTGCTAGGATCCGTTAGTGGTGGCTGACAACTGTTCTCTAGTGGCATTGTGTCGAGTAGTTCTTTTCAAGACTGCATGGCTTCTATGAGGCTGATAGCTGTTCTCCAGTGGCATTGTGTGGACGAGATCTTTTCAAAACTGCATGGATTCTATGAGGTTGTCCTTCTTTCTACTTCAGCATGGGATCTCCTCCTCCATATGCAGCCCCTTTTCTTTGAAGAATTGTTGGTGCATATTGTCTCTTGGTGTCCACTGGTAGATTTCCAATGCTTGTTCAAGCACTCTTGTTTGGTATGAGTGGAAGTGGAGAGCTGCCCAGCTATTTATTGGGCCATTCTAGAAGATGCAATGGCTGCAGTTGGCCATGTGTTAGTACCTCCAAGTTTTAAGGCAACCAACTGCAATTGACAGTGCATGCTGTGGGATACTGCTAGAAAGAGACCCAAGTGGTTGCGTCTCGATTGCAGCAGCATGTGGCCTCTTTGGTTGCGGCTCAAGTGGGGTACTTTTATTGGCCACTGTTTCTTGTGCGGTCAATTGGGTCACTTCATGGCTGACCGTCCTAATCGAAAAAGCACCTTGGTGGATCCACCCATGGATATGGACCAAGATAAGGTGCACAACAAGCCTTCACCTTCAGTCCCACAACAATCTAGGCAGAGTGTTTAGTCTAAAGGCAAGCAATGAGCTTCTCCTTTAGATTTGGAGAGACAGGGATGGACTGAAGCTTGGTGTAATAAGGGGAAAGTGAAGGAGTCTTCTGTGCCTGCACTGCTTACTGAGCCTTCTTCTTCACAGGACCTTGTTTGGACTTATTCATGTTGCTGAGATAAATTCGCGGATGTGCATGTTACCGGGCCTCCTGCTTCTGCGAAGGATCCACCGCCCACCAAATAGTAACTGCAATAGTAGCAATCAAGCCACTCATCACTGCCCACCTGTGGCCCTCTAGCTCAACTGGCCTTTGATGCTAATGTCAAGACTCAAGTCATCACTCCATGGGATTGCAAGTATCCAGGTTCTCCTTCCTCCCTTGCAATTGTACCTTCTTCCTTGCGGGCCGAACAACAGAGACCCAACCCCTTTGTGGTGCTGGGAGACTTCTTTGAAGATGGTGTACCGTAGACATTGGCAGCGAAGGCCCACACTCATGCAACAAAATCTCGTCAAACCTCGTGATTGTTTGTGTTTGTCTAGTCCTAGGGTGCCTCTTGCACTCTCGTTTCTTTGTAGTTACTGAATTTGTTGTATATGGTTCATACATGATGGCCTAGAGCCACCCTGCACTTTGTAATCTTGTTATCTTGTACTTGTTTTTTCGTAATTTATACAAACTACCTATTACGAATGGAAAAAAAAAGAGAGAGATGCTCTCCCTCTCCCTCTTTCACAATGGTTTTCTTTACTAACAATTTAGTTCTTATCATCCCTCAGTGATGAGTTTAAATTTAGTGTTCTTTTATAGGTATCATGTGGAGAGAATCATAGTGGGGCATTATCTGTGGATGGCCAGGTAATTTAGCGTAAATGTTGATCTCTAAAGTTTTATGCTTTTGAGTTTCATATGCATAGGACGATCATCTTGCATTAGAATAGCTCTCATACTGATCAGTGACCAGAAAAAAGAAAAACTGAGCATACATGTCAAAGGTTTTTTAGACCTTTACCTGAGCAAATTATATTTACTGTTCTTAAACATGGTGGTTAAAAGTAAAATAAGCAAAGAAACATTTCTTAGGAAACTTCTTTCAAAACCTACAGAAGCCTTAAAATGATCAAAGTTCATGTACATATTATGGCTTAGGCCAGTGAGTACAGTTTCAGCCATTTGTGAATGTACACAATTCCATCAATCAGTGAATCAATTGGATTAAGTATTTGACACAAAAACCATGTATGTAGCATAAAGTTTTTAGCTTGTGAACAATGTAGGGGCATGTTGCTCTTATTAAGATAAAAGCTTCTTGTGTCTCCTGATTCACAAGACAAAATAATGTTTAGATGTTACTCTAGAAATGGATGTGAAGATTGAATAACCACTTCCCCTTTCGTTTTGCTGCATCGAGTTTCTAGGTATTTACTTGGGGAAGAGGAAGATATGGTCAATTGGGACACAGTTCTGTGGAAAATGAAACTAGGCCTTTGCAAGTCAAAGCCTTGGCAGACCAAATGATTTTACAAGTTGCAGGTGGTGGAGATCACACGATAGCCTTGAATAGTGATGGCGAGTTATTCGCAGTGAGTGTTTCCCTTCCAGTAAATTTGTAATCCATGAGGATAGAGAGGCATAACAAGTTTACCTTAACTTTTGTAGCTGTAGATCAAGTCCTCAGTTTGGTATTGGAGTATATACTTGATTCAATGTTGAAGTTTGCTACAGTGGGGGCGAGGTCATTGGGGTCAAACTGGATTGGGAACTTTGGATGATGTTCATACTCCAAGTCAGGTGCTTTTACCTGAAGGAGAATGGGTAACCCAAGCTTCTGCAGGAGCTCGACACTCTATTGCTCTAACAAAAAGCGGAAGCATTTTTGGATGGGGTGATTCTGAGCATGCGCAACTTGGAAAGAATGGAAGGTAAGTGCTTCAAACTTATTGTGTTTCACACATTCTTACACTTTTCTTTCAGTAGCAGCAGGCCATTGCATTACAAGGGTTCATTTGGATTTTTCTGAGAATCTTTTGGCACCTTTTTTGGCATTCTAGTGGAGTGCAATCATGTCCATGCCTAATTGATGGACCGATGAAGGATAATCTGCAAGCTTTGTTTGTTGTAGCTGGTGGAGAACATACCTTTCTAGCTTCTCAGCATTTCGATAAAAGGTACTTGCTTTTTTGTGTTGTTTTCAGTTGTTGCTTGAAGGTTATGGGCTCACATGCATTTTTACTCATATCATTTCAGAGAACGTGGGGGGTCAGTGATATCCAGAAAAAATGGGCTAGTTGATATGGTTAGTAAAGCTGAAGAAGAGAGTTATGTTCAGCCAGGTGGTGAAAGTAATGTGTATCTCATTATTTACTAAACTGCTCACAAATTCATTACATGTTACAGGACATGAGTATCAGCATGGGAACAATGTCCAACTTATCAAGTCAAATCATGCATGGGAATGGTTTCAGGATTCTTCAAATTCCTGCACTACCGAGCATGCTTGAGGTACTGAATCTCTTGAAGGTGGTAATATTTTTCCTGCCAGTCAGCTTTAAGATCACTAGGTTCATTTTGAAGCTTCTAAAATATAAATCACAGGGAAATAAAGTGTACAACTTGCAAAACCAGGGGTTTTGTCAATCTTGAGTTTTGGTGTCACAAGACATTGGGTTTTAGAGAAGGCATTCTGTCTCAATTGTCACTACTCTGTCATTGTCATTCCATGTTTTGTTTGAGGGTGAACTGTTATTATATTTCTAGTCTGGGATTAATTAACTTGGTCCCAAAAGGCAGTTTTCTATAATAAGGGCTTTCTCTAATCCTGCCCTTGCAGCCAGCTGGTTTGTGCCTGTTTTAAGCTCACACTAACATTTGTCTTGAATCTCTTCTACTCTTTAGTTCTACTTTCTTCTGCAGTTAATGTATACTTATGAAAGAGAACCTCAATATAATCTAATGATTCAATAGTGGTTACTCCTTGTTTTCTTATCTAGGAAAGGGCCGATTCTGCAAAAAAGATGGCTGTTATTGGCTATGCAGTCGAAGACATCTTTTCATCTGCCAGATTCTTAGTTCTGACCTTCAAGTATCAACCTTCGTTCTGGCAGCAACAGATGACTGTCACAGCCCAGCTCTCTCAAGTGAAAACGGCAGGTCATTCTTTTAGACTGTTCAAGAAATAAGTTTTATTTGTACTAGCTGAGGTCAAATTTTTCCTTGCCCCAAATTCAAGGTTACAAGTTTTGGAGTATGGAGATTATGGCTATGCTGTAGAGCTGATGTGCAACACGATCAAACTTAGGCACTACCATCAGAACCCAGGCTGACTTCTGAGGCATAAACACATTGCTAAAACTGTTACTAATGCAATACCAGTGGCGAGGTTGCAGTAATTTCAAAAAGCTTACCCACAAGTGTTGAGAAAGCACTGGATAGAATATGACAGAATGGTGGTGACCAAGATTCCAGTAAAGTTTGCACAAGGTCTTAACAAGTTGAAACAGAATGTGGAGGGGAAAGAATAACTTGGTGGTTTACCTAGCTTACCACAACAGAAACAGCTATTTGAACAGAACAAGTATCGTTGATTTATTTATTTGGAAGCAAACAAACTCTGCAGGCGTTAAAAGCTTGTAACCAGAATTGTGTAATTTAAAAAAATAGAAAAATATTGGCTGGTTTGGAACGGGACTGACATCATGAAAAAAATTACTGGGGGGACATTTTAATGGCAAACTACCTTCCTAGGGGCCTACCCCATGTGTCACTGATGCTCATGATCTTCCTGCTCCCTCCTATGCCTCCAGCTCCTTCTTCCCCCACTCTGCTAGCTTAGGGCAATAACACCTCTTCCTGCATTACCTAGCCTTCCTTGAGCAACCACTGCTTCATCTCTCTCTTCCTTTTGCTCTCCTCTCCAGTTGGCTCCTCGCTTCTGCTCCTAGGGAACCCTGCAGCTTGCTCCTCAGCTGCAACCCTCGCCCTTGCCACCTGCACGTTCCTTTCCCAGCCTTCTTTCTAGCCTCTTCCGCTGTCCCTCCTAAATGCAGGTGCCTCCACTGCCTCCTTTCCACTCTTCTGGCCTCCTGTCCTCCACCTCATTCTCTTGCTTCTGCCAATCTGTTCCCATTTTCCTGTCTCTCTCTTGCTTCTCTGCCTTGCGTTTTCTTTTTTCTTCACTCTTGCAAACTCAATCCATCTCCTCCTTCCCTTCCTCCTTGTCTCCTTCTTTCTTCTGTCCCTTTCTTCTCCTATTCTCCTTCTTGCCTTGTCTAATACCCCCCTCCTCTCCAACTTTCCTACCTCTTGTTGTCCTCCTCATTGTCTTGCCTCGACAGATCCATTCCCACCTTCCCCTTTGTCTCTCTCTTTCTCCTTCTTTCTTCTCTCCTTGCATTCTCTTCTTTGTCCCCTCCTCCAGCCCCAATCCATTTCGTCCTCTCTTCCTGTTTGCCTCCTCCTTCTCTCTTCTTATTCTCCTTCTTGCTTTCCCTCCCCTGATTTAAAAGAAAAGTAAAAAGGGAAAGAAAAGACCTTGAGAAAGAGAATCCTCTTTCATAGGTATAGGTGAGCTGTTTACGCTTCATTTGACTTTCCAACAGGTCTTCCATTAAGGAGGTTCTATGGTAGTCTCCATGTATCCCCAACTTTTTTACACCTTATAGCAGATTTAGAGATGAAGAGCACTTCTGTGGATTTCAATTGCCTCTCTAGAGTTGAGCTTTTTGGTCTTCAAAAATTGTAGACATTGGCCCAGCCATAGACTAGCTTTAAGTTTCTTGGTTTGGGAGGAGATGTAGGTTTCAAAAGTCTAATGTTTTGGCCTTGGTTGCTTTCCAGTTATTCTAAGGACATGGAAGGAGGTGGTGCTGCTTCTCATAAAAAGATGCCTTGTTAAGTTGTTTTGGGCCTTTTTCCCACCACTAAAGTTGACAAAATCATGGATTTTGAACTTCTAATGAATAGGGTTCCTTTTCAATTTTTTTTCAAAGGGTCTACATGATGCCCCACCCATTCTTTGTCAGTTCCTAAACATTTAGGTAGGTGGTGGAATCATGATTGGTAGAGCGTATTGGAGATTAACCTTCTCTACTTGTGGACAATCCTCTATCCAGATTCCCTCCCCTCTTAGGTTGTATCTTTGTCATGCAGGGGGTGGAGATCTTGGGTCTTCCTACTAAACAAGGCTAAATTAGATCATGAATTATGTTGGTTAATGAAGCGCTCCCAAAAAAGGGCCAGTTTCAGTTGACTTTAAAAAGTTCTCATTGCATGACCATAAACCCACCTAGGCTCAATAGAGGGGCCCAAGATGAAATCAATATTCATCTCCAGAATTATTCTAACATCCATCCAACCTCATCAATCATCACTAGATTCTGTAGCAACCAGCCTCCACACCAGTGATGTGCAGCCCCCAACTGTGATCAATTGTTCATGATTGCTCTTGCTGCTTCTATGAATTGTCCAAAACTCCTGTGTTAAGAAATACCCTAACATAGAAATATAAACAGAAACCGTACGACAAAGCACAGACTGATAAAAGAACATAGTTAGGATTAGGATAACTCAGAGACAATGAACACAGTGAATGAATGAAGTGATATAACTACTGAATAATACGATGCTCATGCAGCAAACATACTATGCAGTGAATGAATACTGAACCTCAAACTCCTGTATCTCAAAGATTAGGGCAGGGGTAATGAGCTGGAGAGTGTGTCGTACTCCGAATGGATCTCGAATCGCAGCAAGGCAGCCTTCGGATGTCGAACATCAGCAACACGGCAGTGAGAAGCTGGATTTGATGCAGATAGCAGTGAGGAGAGAGACTAAAAACGCAGGCAAGATAGCCTGCAGGAGAGAGAAAGACTAAAAACGTAGGTAGCAGGTGAGAGAAAGACAAAAAATGCAAGTAGGACTGCTTGCAGGAGAGAGAAAGATTGAAAACATAGGCAGCAGGACTGTGATGACGTGGCTGGCTATACGGCAGCAGGTCTGCACAGGAACAACAGTCGGTTGACTGAAATCAGCTCCAAACTACGTGAAGAGGATTGGAAATCAGACGCCATCTGATGGAGACAACAATGGACAACTTCGGCTGAGATGTCCTCCGCGAACGGGGTGTGGGCAACAAGCTGAAGCACTTGAAATATGCAAAAACGAGATTGAGGGAAGAGTGGAGGGCTGGTTGCCAAATTATAGAAAATTAGGATTCTAGATCCTCTCCCACTTAACTCTCTCGATCGGCTCCGCATTTTAGGGTTTTGGCTAAAATAAGCCTAAAATAAGCATGTTTTGGGACTATTTAAGTGACTAGTAAATGCAGCAGTGTACCACCGATCAGGGGTTGGAAACTGTGCACAGTCTGCTGTAAATAGCAGGCTGAAACAGTGTCTGAGAGTGTAAGGGCCTGCAATGCTGAAAACGCAGGCTGGTTGACCCTAGAGATGATGGATAGTAGGTTGAACAGCAGTCTGGGATAGTTTTGAGTAGTCGCTAGTAGTTGAGAGCTGTCGTCTACAGCAATGGACAGGTTGAAGATGATGTGGCTGGACAGCAGATGGAGGCGGGCCGTAGGTTGGAAACTGGGCGCTAATAGCAGGAGAGGGTGTGTGGGCTGGTGTAACCTGCAAAACAATGATGATTGTTGAATGGGGGCAGCCTGTCTATTTATAGATGTGGAAGGATGCCCCAAAAATTAGGGTTTCCACTAAACTTTCTCGAACCGCTCCCTGTTTTATAGTTTCCACTGAACTCTCTCGAACCGCTCCCCGTTTTAGGGTTTTACTCTAAAAGAGCATTTTTAGTGTGTTTTGGGGTTGTTTAAGAGGCTAATCAGCAAGTAATGTATATTTTAGCTCAACAAAGTGCCTAAGGATGATAAAAGTGTGTGTATGTGCCAATCATGTGGTGAATATATGTAGAGGCAAAAAAAAAGACGGTGGGCTTAGCAAGACAAGCAAAGCAAACAAGCAAGCAAGGGTAGGGAAACTGCCTTTCAGGAGAACTGCCATGTGTTATGTCACAAGTATGGTGGATCCTAGAGTCGACAACTCCAAAGGACCGAAGAGGGATAAATGCGCACAGATGCATGTTTACATGAACAGAATGCTAATGCATGGGGTAATGCAAAGGAAGATGCAAGATGACATGCTCATGAAATATGCTATGCAACGGTGTCACTTGGACAGTGCCCTCACAGGGGAATTGTTCACTTGTCTAAGTGCCCTTTTACAATCATGTCATCCTGACAATGCAGATGAAATTACAAATGTCCATAATACAATACAAAAGAATAAATGAATGTAATGTCTAAAAAATGTAAGTATCATTACTGTCACTATCAAGAGTAGAAGCCGTCCCCTTTCAAACTGGAAGGGAAAGCCAGAGGGAAGCACCCTCTCCCCATCAAGTTGAAGAAGTAGGGGAGGGTATGCCCAAGCCAATCCTAGGTAGCAGGTATTGAGGAACCGGCCGATTGACCGCTTTGGTCAAAATGTCTGCAAAATTATTTGATGAAGGCACAAACACTAGGCGAATAGTACCTAGCTCGACTTGCTCTCTGGAAAAGTGAAAGTGGACTCTCACATACCGTGTTCAGTGGCAAAATTGATGCAACCTTGTGTCTGAATCTTGACTGAGGAGTTGTTTCCTACGCCGGGTCCTATCCCGAGCCGCATAGCGGTCAGTCAAGTGTGCCCATTGCTTTGACGCTAAGTCAAAATGCTGAAGCTGAGAATGAAACTGAGTCATTAAGCCCTGCATCAGCTCGACAATAGCGGAGGTAGTCCTAGCCTTCCATGAGCAGACAACCTCGTATGGAACAAGTGTGGTATCGGGTTGGGGTTTCAACCCTTGCACAAGATCCCATAGGTTCTGGGAGTCAAGGACACGTCTCATTAAGTTCAACCAAGTAGTAAAGTTTGACCTGTTAAAACGAGTCTTATCATTAAATGCATGCTTGGCAGAAGACGAGCTAGAACCATGAGGTGTCGAGTAGGTAGGGTAAGATGGATGTGGGGGATAAGATTGTGAAGGGTAAGATGGTGGAGGTGGATGTGTTTGATAAGGAGGAGGAGGGGGAAAAGATGGGTAGGCATAAGTAGATTGTGAGTGTCCAATGAGTGCCGATTGAGGCGGAGACACTGGAACATGAATGTTTCCATAAGGTGCCGGTGTATGTGAAGGCATTGGGACATGGAAGCCCTGTCCAAAGTGAGGCTGGGGCACAACGGTATGACCAGAAGGTCCACTAGGGAAAGCCATGGAGGGAAACTGTGGAGTCAACTGATCCACATTTGGGAGAGACTGGGGGGGATACCCAGGCTGCAATGATCCCGAAAGTGTGTGAGAAGTAGGTGGAACCCTACCCGGCAGAGGTAAGGATGAGGTTCTAAAGGATGTGCCAATGTTTTCATAACCCCCCGGTGTGATGTGCGGTGCGACATAAGGTGTTTGAAATGAAAAAGTGAATGGTGTGAATAGAAGTGGAGAAGCAACGGATGAATGTGGTGGGATGGGTGGGTTTTGAAAATGAGGTGTATAAGGTGGAGATGCATTTTGTTCATTTTTATCAATTAATGATTAGAAATGAAAATGTGAAGATGATGATGCACCATGCAATGAAGAAAAAGGAACACCAAATTCATTCTGATTTTGCGAAGTAGACTGAAAAGAAGGAAGGTTAGAAGAAGAGGTACCTGGATTTTTCTTATAATCCCCATGACGTGTGTTAACATACAAGAATTGGTCCTCAAGATGACCTTTTCTGTAGTCAACAGATTGTACTCTTTCTTCCATGTGATCTTTACTAGAATATTGCAAAGCAGAAGAAGTAAAAGAAGAATCTAACGTACCTTGTGTCGGAGTGAATGGAAGTGGATGAAATAAATGAACATACTCCGGGTCTTGTTTTCCAACAGGGGGCCCCATCCCTGATGGAGGTCTCGACGGCCTTGCAACATCATCAGACTTACTTGCAAAATCTGAAGAGATTAATTCATGTATACCTTCATTTAGGAGATTTTCTTGAAGGGCAATCCTTCGATCGAGCTTCTCAATCTTCTTTCTTCTATAAGCTATGATCAGTTTATATTCTTCAGAGGTCAGCTTGCCTAGCTATTCTTCCATGTAATCAGAAGTGCCATCCACCATGTCGAAACTTTGTGGAGCAAGCTGATCAGCCCACTCTTGCTTGGTTCTTGGCATAGTTGGTCTTGGAGACTGAATCGATACTGTTGTGTTCAAAGTCATTTGAACCTACTGTTGTTCTTGCTTGTTGTGTAGAGCTTTTAGATCAAAGGCCTAGGTTTCTTAGAGAATACCAGGCTCTAATACCATGTTAAGAAATACCCTAACACAGAAATATAAAGAGAAACCGTACGACAAAGCACAGACTGATAAAAGAACACAGTTAGAGTTAGGGTAACTCAGAGACAAACACACTATGCAGTGAAAGAATACTGAACCTCGAACTCCTGTATCTCAAGGATTAGGGCAAGGGTAATGAGCTGGAGAGTGTGTCGTACCCTGAACGGATCTCGAATCGCAGCAAGGCAGCCTCCGGATGTCGAACACCAGCAAACGCAGCAGTGAGAAGCTGGATTTGATGCAGACAGCAGTGAGGAGAGAGAAAGACTAAAAACGCAGGCAGGACAGCCTACAGGAGAGAGAAAGACTAAAAACGTAGGCAGCAGGTGAGAGAAATACTAAAAACGCAGGCAGGACAGCTTGCAGGAGAGAGAAAGACTGAAAACGTAGGCAGCAAGACTGTGATGACGTGGCTGGCTGTACGGCAGCAGGTCTGCATAGGAACAGCAGTCGGCTGACTGAAATCAGCTCCAAACTGCGTGAAGAGTTGGAAATCAGGCACCAACTGATGGAGACAGCAATGGAGAGCTTTGGCTGAGATGCCCTCCGCGAACGGGGTGTGGGCAGCAAGTTGAAGCACCTGAAATCTGCATAAACGAGATTGAGGGAAGAGTGGAGGGCTGGCTGCCAATTTATAGAAAATTAGGGTTCTAGATCGTCTCCCACTTAACTCTCTCGATCCGCTCCGCATTTTAGGGTTTTGGCTAAAATAAGCCTAAAATAAACATGTTTTGGGGCTGTTTAAGTGACTAAGTGCATTTCTTAGCACAACACCATATCATAAGCTACACAACAACTGCTGCTCCAAACTTCAACGAGTGCTGTTCCAGTCATCATGTTGCTGTTTACTGGAGTCAAACCTGTGTTCTTGACCAGGTCAGCTGTTGTAGACTCCTGCTCCATCAGCTACTAGCAAAAATGCAGATTGCTCCAACAATTGGAGCTGCATGCTAAGCAAAATGCAGGCTCTTCAAGCTCATGTTGTTGCCCAAAAGTTATCTCCAGACTTTTCCTCATCATCGGCACCCAAACATAGATCTTTCTTTTCATTCCAGTGCCTGTACGTTGAACGCTTTTAAGCTGCTCACATTTGGGATGGGTATGAATGATGATACACTCTATCCTTGCTGTTTGAGGCATCATCGAACCCTATCTTAAGCACCTAGAGTCTGAACGACCTCTTTGAGTGTCCATAAACCTGAGTGACCCTAATTGTCAATTTATAAATGTTAATTGATCAAGATGATAGTCATAGGGAAGAATTTGAAGGAGCTGTGACTGCAGGTATATTATAGAATCTCCACATACCAGTTTAGGGGTGCATGACTTAGGCCATTTAAAACATGAGCTCCAGCCAATTAATGTGTGTGTACAAAGGCAAGAGCCAAGTAAGTGGGTGAAGATAGCAGAAGTAAGTGATATGTGTGACCAAGGGCTTAGGCCATTTAAGACATGGGGCTCGCACCAATGTATATACATGAGAAAAACACATGAGAACAACACTTTCAGCCGACTAATTAATATGATTGATATCACTTCTCATTCCAGTACAGACATGCCAAAATCATGTCTAAATGTCTTCAAATGCTTTCATACAATGAAACTGCAAATTTTTTGACATGATCTACAAAAACTCTGATTCCATTATTTTGCATCAAATTAGTGATTTTAGGCATTCAAGTAATATAAATTTGATTAGACAACCTGAACTGTGAAAAAAGATAGAGTGACTGGTGCTTTTCTTTTGATGTCCGTGAGGCTCAGCTAATGACTCTATTTTAGTGGCTGATACTATTTCGCAGAGCCTCCTGGACATGGTTTGAATGTAGACCGGATTCGGAGTGTATATCAGTGCCTTCTAGAACTCCGCAATGTTGAGGTCAGTTGGTCCCTGCGTTTCTTGTTTCCTAAAATGCATAACAGAACACGTATGCAAATATGTGAATTCATACTTCAATGGATTTTTGGGTCAAACTCCATCTCTAGGCCCAACACTAATCTGACTTGAAAGCAGTTTTCAAAATCTCGTACCCCTTCTTTTCAGTTGATATTATTGAAACACACGAACTCATGCAGATAATGAAAAAGCTTGGGGATGCTATACTCCGCCTTTTTATGGGCATTGAAAGGAATATGGATAGAGTATCGGATTCACGGTGGATAAGGGTATCAACTTGCCCTTTCTCTTTGGTTTTTTCCAATGAAAGGTTTCTATAAAGATATAACTGCAGACTTTATCATGGCTCTGAAACTCAGAATATGGCCATAGTATGTTGACAACACCTGCATGGCATTTGTTTTCAAACTTTATGTTATTGTGTAGTAAACCCCAAATGGGTTGAAGACCTCTATTCAATTGTCCTGTCCAAGGGTAAGCAAGATGTAGATCTAGAATGTGAATTTTGTTTGTACGAACTGGAAGTGAAAAGCTCTGTGCATCTCAGGAAGACATCTAAGGCAAGGCATGAAGGCTTGATGGTTAGGGACTAGATGTATCAGGAAGTGTTATCAATAAACCATTAGCTTTGCTGCTAGTGGCAGAAAATTTTTGATGAGGTCAATTAGTGAAAGGTGGAATCCAGATTTACACTGATGGATGCCAGTTTGAACATGTAATCCGGGTCTGGGTTCTCCTTGGCGTTGGAGGGTGCTGTGGGCTTGCGGAACTGACACTCCAGCTTTTCTGGTCCAAATGCAGAAAAATGCAAACTGAACCGTAAATTGGTCTGTACAGAATTCTATCTTCGAGTCTAACAAAAGTTGTTCTACCTGATCTGTAGCCACAAGTCTTAATCCCAACCTGGACTGAGTTATGAGCTACGTCTGCAGTTCTATATTTTTCCCATGAAGATCCAGCCCAGCCTAGCAGCCTATACATCTGAATTTGAAGTTTTAATGCTCCCTCTCATTTATGCATTGTGCTTCCTGTGAGGTCCATAGACAAGCTATCCAGTACCCAAATGTGGGTCTCCTTACTAGGGATGATCTGGTTCCCTGGCCTGCTGTCGTCTCTTTAGTCACCCTGTCTAAAGTTTATGAATGGTGTGACTTGTATGTTCTATACTTCCTAATGATATAATTACTCTTCAAGAAAAAGAACTTCATCATGTGCGACACAGTATAGGGACAACAGATTTCTTCTCCGCCTTATTGAGAGGCACAGTAAGAAGACTAGGGCTTATCAGCTGCGCTAGCTGCACTGGGTTTTACACCCGAAGCTCTTGGCATTATTAGAATTGCCACAAGAGTTGATATTTGATAGGTGCAACAACATACTTGGATATAAGCAAGGGTTGTCATTTATGATGGGGCTGCTCCATGGTTAGAGATTATTCACAAGGCTTTGATCACTACTTGAAGGTGATGGTGTGTCATGAGGACATGCATATTTGAAACCTCATTGAACATGTAGATTAATTTTTAATCACATGGTTAAGTAAATGTTGCACATGTGAGGTGTAAGTGGGTTAGAGTAAATTCACGAGCCCGGGACCCGAGGAAATCATGGGATGTCAAAGGCAAAAGTTGCTATAAGTTATACTATATAGGTACTTGGTGGTATCTGTGCTAGTTGTTGACCTAGATCGTTCATTTGGCCATAAGTGTCAGTTGGTGACACTAGAGAAGTGGCGTTTAATGGTACCTAACATCAATCTGATGGTCAAAGATGGCGCAGAGGCACTCAAGAATCGAAGTTGCCTAGCCAATTTAATTATTGGCCAGTCAAATTATTTTTTAGGCATCGGAATAATTATTAGATTAATTTTTAGTATTTAAAGATTGAAAATTAATATTTAATTATACATAATGCTGGAAAAACCATTTGGGAAGGTTGCCACTTGTCAAAAATGCCTATGCAAGACTGAAAAACTTCTTTAGAGGCTAGAGAGAGGCTTTTTGGTGTATTCAGCCTGCAAGAGAGAGGGAGGAAATGATATTGGTCTGATTTGTAACAATTGGAAGATCTTCTGAGGCAGCTAGGGGCAAGAGAAGATCAATCGACAGCAGATGACAACATCTACAGGCTGTTGAGACAGGGCAACAATAGTAAATGACTGATTTTCTTTAGTTCTTTGTATCTACAGCTGTTGAAACAGGGCAGCAACAGTAAATGACAGATTTTCTTTAGTTCTTTGCGAAGAAAGTCTAAATTTTTTCTCCTTAGCATTCTCTCTCATCTCCTAGCCTTTCTACAGCCTTGCTCCAAAGATTGCAGTATTGAGATCACCAGAGGCTGATAAATTTCAGATTTCTCTGTTGTAAACTCTAATTTGCAGCAGAAATTAGGGTTTAGCAGTAGTCCTTTGGAAGCGTGCAAAAAATTGGAAGCTCCAAGACTTGGATTCAACAGGGCTCAAGCCATTTTTAGTCTATTCAAGTTGAGGGACTAGCACATAATTGAATTAGGGGCATTTTTTCATCTCCATCAAAGCGGGTGAAGGCCAATTGATTACCCGAATCAAGGGGAAAATTAGATTAAAGACTTGCTAGTCATTTTGAATAGCAAGGGGAGTTGGAATATTGAAAGGGATTGGGAGAATCCCATTGTACATCAACTTCTTCTTTAATTAAGTTAAATAAATATCGAAAGGGGTGCCAGTTTTGGGGCCAACTGTTGGAAGAAGAGGAGCACAACTGAGAGAGATGGAAGAAGAGGAGCACAACTGAGAGAGATGGAAGTCAAGCAAGAGTGTGTGAGAGAGAGTGAGCAGAGTGAAAGTACGATTTGGTTAGAGTGTACCAACAATGTGTTGGTACACAAAGAATAAAATGTATTTATACTTAGGGCACATAAAGGGTGCATTCACATGTACAATGTGCGTGTACTATACACGGGGGGGTTTAAACTGGGTCTTTATCCCAACAACCTCCCACTTAAAGGTCCAATGTGAACCTCTGGCTAACGGACTTCCACTAGTCGTATGCAATGCTTGTGCTGAGCTTTGCTTAGACTTTTAGTGAGAACATTTACAAGGTTGTCTTGTGCTTTAATCTTGGTCAATGTGAGTTGACCATCTTCCAGAATCTGTTTGATGAAATGATATCTCACATCTATATGCTTTGTGCGTGAATGATACATGGCTTTCTTAGCTAGATACACAGCACTCTGGCTATCACATCCCAAAACTGGAGTACCCATAGACTTGCCGAGGTTCTCTGCAAGTTTGCTCAACCATATAGCTTCCTTAGAAGCTTCAGTAGCTAATATGTATTTAGCTTCAGTGGTACTCAGTGCAACAATGTTTTGCAACCTGGAACACCAAGAAACAGCGGCACTAGCAACTGTAAAGACATATTTGTTGGTGGACCTACGAGTGTCCAAGTCACTTGCCATGTTTGCATCACAATAACCCTGCAAACTAAGTGCACCTTGCCCATAGCAAATAAATTTTCTTTGTGTACCCTTAAGGTATCGAAGAATACACTTGACAGCCTCCCAATGTGCTTTGCCAGGATTTGACATAAACCTGCTAACAACTCCCACTGCATGAGCTATGTCTGGACGAGTAGCAACCATAGCATACATAAGAGAGCCACAAGCTGATGCATAAGAAACTCCCTTCATAGCATTTGCTTCCACGTCATATTTCGGGCTGTTGGCTTTGCTAAGCTTGAGATAAGGAGGTAAGGGTACCCCAAAAGGCTTAGCTTCAGCCATGTTAAATCTGTCCAGTACCTTTCCAATGTACTTTTCTTGAGATAAAAACAGCAATTTTTGTATTCTATCTCTACGAATCCTCATGCCCAAAATATGCTATGCATTCCCCAAATGTTTCATGAAGAAGGCTGATTTCAGCTGATTTTTGAGAGCATCCAAGCTAGTCTTCCTTTTCCCAGCTAGTAACATATCATCCATATACAAAACAAGTATGATGGGGCTGCCATCTGTATCCTTTTTGGGCTATTAGAAGATCAGTGGAGCAACCTTTTCGATCTTAGGAGTTAACCATGATGAGCTCCACACGGGAGGACGTGCCAAGCACAAGTGCTATTGGAGAAGAGGCGGGGCAAAGACCAATGGCGGAAGGCAAGGGAAAGGCTCCTGTGCATGCAATCCTATCAGTCATGGTCACCTGACAATCACCCGAACGGAAGGAACCACCGAAGGGGCAGTCGATGAAAGTAATGAGGCTTGGGTGCAATATTTCATAAGCAAAGTGAAAGAACTTACACTTGCACCAAGCGAAGGAGCTCCACTCACAAAAACTAAAAGGCCAGCAGTAGTTGATGCAGAATCATGCCAAGGGCTGAAGGTATCCTACTTGGAAGTATCCACTACTTCGGTGCCCTTAGCCATGCGCAACAAAGAAGAGTACGATGAGCTGGTAAAAGAGCTTCAGAGACAACATGACAAGATGAATGAAGAAAGAATGGCCGTACTTGCTGAACTAGACGAAGAAATGAAGGCCTTCGCAACCTATCACCTAGAAAAAATGAGAGAGATGACCATAGTAACTAGGGAGGTGATGCCATTAAAGGAAGCCTTAAAGGCAAGGTAGCTTGAAGAAAGTCTAAAAGACTTATATGATGAAGAAGGAGAGAGCCGCATTGCTCTTGAGGTATAATGCGCTCTCGTATTTGAGGATAGGTAATGCCTTGAGAAAGTGGTTGATAGCTTGCAACAACAAAGGGAATATCTATCTAAAGAACTAGAAAAGGCAAAGGTACAAGGTAAGCAAGAAGCAATGAGAAAGATAGTGGAGTTATACAATCAACTATATGTAGGACTCCACGAGCAAGCCATCCTAAGGGAACGATTAGAGTGTCGAGACCAAGAAAAGGAACAAATGAATATATTATGGCGAGAGCAAGAGTAGGTAATCACTACCCTAGCCCAATATCAAAAGCAAGGTTTGGAGTAGATGAAAGGGAAGGTGGAAGAATGGGTAGCCAAGAATGAGGACAGGATTAAAGACTTAGCTTACCAATTGGCCCATTCAGAGAGTGAACGCATTGTGATGGAAAGCAAAGTTGCAGCAGTGGAGACAGGGATGCTGGAGCAGCAAAAAGCCTCCTTAAGCACGATACTAAATGTCACTCAGACAAGAGAGGAAGAGACAACTGAGGAACTCAAAAGGAGATTAGAGCCAGCAAGGAGAGCACTTAAACATGGACTCCATGCCAAGGTACCCAAACCTAGCACCAGCTTAGGAGTGGAGAAACAAAGAGCCCGTTTGATCACGATTGGATTAACCATGCAAAAAATTGAAATGCTAGGGTTTGGGGAGCTAGAACAATGAGCCCAGCCTCCCCCTGAAGAGCCGAGAGAGCCAATACATGAGAGGGGACGGACTTCGAGCATGACCATGTTGAGGAGGAGCAGCTGCAAGAACCAAGCCCCCCACTGCAAACACAAGCATAAATAGAAGAGCACAGTGAGGAAGCTATACCCCTTGGGAGAATGGTGGAAATGAGGCAGAAGTGGAGAGATTAGGTAGAGCTAGTATGAAGAAACTCCAAGCCATGCTGTTATAAGTTTCTCATGTGGCCATCCCTCAAGGAGAGGAGTGCGATCTTGTGAATTGGAGCTAGGAACTTGTAGTATGGGAGCAGTGGGAGAATCGCAACCAACCATTTGAATTCGCTTTCACGTTCCCTTGAACATTGGATAGAGTATTATCTCCAAGGGTGGTGGAGGAAGTGATAAAGCTCTCGGCGAGGCTGGGAAAGCGATGGTTGGAGGAGAGAATTAGACACCCCATACGGTGGTAAGAGGAGCTTGTAGATTACGGGGAGGACAAGGTGGTGGAGGTGCCCAGGAAAGTGATGGGGTATGAAGCACACCCTAAGTGACATAGAAACATTTGGGACTCTAACTTAGATGCCGCGATGACATTTTTTAGCACACTGCGATATGAGAGAAATGATCCTATCTACATGCCCTACCCGCGGAGATTCGGAGTTGATTTCAACTAGGAGGTGTATGGTAGGTATGACTTCCCTAAGATCTATATAATGTGAACTCTACATCTCCAAAGGAATGCTTAACCTTTACTGAGAGGGACCTTTGTCCATCCATTGCGAGCTTCCTCAAGGACTGCTCTTCTTGTCTAGATCTATCCTTGATCACCACTTGTAATTATCTCCACCTCTTGTGAATATTACCAAAAAGTCTATTGTAGAGAAAGAGCGGTTACTACCTCTCTTTTTTGATATTAATGCAGGAATAGATAGCTACACAATGGCTTGCCTCATGATAAGAGCCATCCCCTTGCCAGTATTTCGTATGAGCTTATTAGAAGATATGAGCGATAGTAGGTTTACTGGGTGCAACCACCCGTTTTTGTCCATCGTGCTCCTTAATGTAAGAATCAACTTGAAAGGCTATACGTAGAGCAGAGGTTTCCTAAGTAAATCCCTCAAGCCTTCCTATAGCTTAGGCCTTGCGCCCATGAATGGGATGTCACTTAACACATTTCCTTGTAATTTAAAAGGAAGAAAAAGGAAATAAAGAAAAGAAAGGAAAAGAAGAGAAAATAAGAGAAAAGAAATGAAAAAGGAAAGAAAAGAAAAATGAAATTCTTCCATTTGTACTCTATGAGTGTCACAAGCATTGCACATAAGGATCATCCTAGCCCCTCCCCCACTTCACAACTTAGGGCACATCAAGGGTAGGATAGTTTGATAGACCTGTCTCCCTAAGTCACACATAGCACCTCCCTTTACACGAACTGGGTCCTCAATTGTGAGATAAGACCATAGGTTTACCTATGGTTCGATCCATCTCCCAGTTCCACCATCACTTGCACAGTGCACTGAACAGTAAGATAGACACATCCCCCTAGGAAGTGCACTCTTTTTCTTTTCCGGTACATTGTGTAGCGGTGAGGCAAGGCAACAACTGCGGAGGCCTTCTTCAACCACCCATCTATCTTTGACATCGGCAACCTTCAAGACTTGCTTCACAGAGTGTCTCCAATATGACCTATCTTCCCAAAGGCCCCAAGAACCATTCCACACCAACTCTCCTAACATTCTCGGACCGTACCATCAAGTGCCATGGGATTGGCACTTAAGTAAGAGGGGGGTAATGTTAACCCACGGAAGACCAAGCTTGGAAAGATATCCAAAGTGCTCTCCTTGTTATAAGAATGCCCCAATCTTGTATTGCATGAAGCTAATGCTCACCAACACAAAGACATACTCCTACCGGGTTCCCAGTGCACTGGAAAATCCTCTCTTTTGAGAGGTGATGCTTGTTAACCCTCGGAAGACCAAGACAGGAAAATTGGAAAATCGGAAGTGGAAGAGAGTCCCAAGGTAAGAGGAAGATGGAGTACAAAGGCGCAATAAGGAAAATTTGAAGGCACAAAGCACAAGAAAAAGTTCTAAATGTAAGAGGAATGCGCACAAGAATAAGCACACCTTAATGTTTTTGCAAGCAGAGCTCCATATGCATTGTAATTTATTTTGTAAAGAGCGTTGGGCTCTCTCCCATGCAAGTCGTAAACAATGAGAGACACGGGTTAAGGCCAAGTTGATAGGAAAGGAGGAGAAAAAGAGACGGGAGAATGGATAAAGACCGAACCAAAAAGGGGATGGCTGCCCAAGGAGGAGAGAGGGTATGCATAAAAGTTAAAAAGTGAATGAAGAAGCTCAGTTTTGGTGGGTGGCTAAACTTGCTCTCTTCTTGCTTCTTGCTCTTGCTTCATTCTTGTGTATGAGAGAGAGAGTGTGTGTGTGAGAGAGAGTGAGGGACCGTGAAGAAGCTCTTCTTTTGGTCTCTTCATCTTCTCCTACTCTTCTCTTTTCTCACATGCACGGCTATAGAGCTCGAAGCTTGGAGCTTGGAGATGGAGCTTACTTGAGAGCACATCTTGGATTGTGGAGCTACTGGTGGATTTGTGGGAGGAGGCAACTCGATCGAATGCAAAGGTAAGCTCACTACACGTGTGTAAGAGAGTGCGCACGGCTATGTGAGAGGTAGCCATAGCTCTTGCCTTGAAATACTTGAAGCAAAAAGTGGTCTGTGGGTCTTGGCGTGTGCTTGTGAGAGCGATAACAATGCTCTTGTAGTATAAGAAAATCTACTAATCCTCCAACTAGTCCTCTATGGAGATCCTGTCTCATGAGGCTCCATCCTTGGTGGAAATGTCTTCCACCAAAGTCTGGAATGTTCCATGGGAAGATCTTGATGGAGACCGTTTAAGTCTCTTAGATTAGCATGGCTCCATGGACCATACTTGTCTCTTTTGCCATCTAGTGTATACTTTGTCCCATCTCATTGCTCCTCTCTCTCTCCTTGGTAAGCTTTCCCTCCTGTTGAGTATGAGGTACGTGAGAAACAAACTGCTCAGTGGAGGCCTCAGCTACATGATCCATCTCAAGTGGTCCAAGTGCGTCCATCATTGCCTCACATGGCTTGGGGGTGTGAGCTAGTTGCTCCATGCCACATGGGGGAGTCGTTGCCATTCTAGCTATTGGTGATATGGCATGTGACTGAATCTCTATCACTTGTGGCCAAGGAGAGGGAACCTTAGGTACAGTTATCTCTATTGCCTCTTGTGGTGCAATCAGATCCGTCTACGCAGCAGGTCTGAGATCTCTAACAACCATCCATCATCTCTTAGCTTGTTGCCCTTGCCCCTGTCTCTCTTTGTCTTTGTCTCTGCCTCCTTTTTCTAGCTGCTCGTCTCCTCTACTGCTCCCTCATTTCCCCTTTGGACCACGAGACCCCTTTGTAGGATTGGCAGGTGATTAATGGTTGGCTGCATTTGGGCTGTGCTTCAGTCAATCAGATATATGACTTGCTTATACGAGATAAGGGCTTTCTTGTTTACAAGGGCAACACTACTTGTGGTCTTTAGAAAGGTTAACTATGGTGGAAATCTGTGGTAATGACAGGTTGGCTTAACAAAATGCCTTTCAAAGCCAGGGTCTTCATATGGCTGATGTTGATTGGTGCTCTTCCTCTTGCTTGTGCACTCTACAAGTGGCGCATTTCTGATGGTTACTGTTGCTTTTGTTAGACATTTGTAGAAACCCCCTTCCATTGCTTCTTACTTGCCTGGTGGCACAGAAGGTTTGGTCATTACTATTGGCCATTTGGTCCCAAGTGGTTGGACTATCGATGCTTCCCAAAGATTGGATCTTTGGACATCCCAAGTTTGCGGATCCTGTTCAGGCCGATATCAATGTGCTCTTTCATTTCTTACGTTTTTGGGGTTGTTGGCACATATGGACTATGAGGAATGCATTCATCTTTGATACTTTGTTAGGAGTGCAAAATCATATGGTCTGCTTGAAAGAACTTATTCATTGGCAGCTTGACTTGATTGAGTTGGCGGATATTCTCCCTAGATAGGATTTACTTCCTTGGCACTGTAGTTTCTTCAGCCCCCTTCAAGACCATCTAGTTCCTTTGTACATTGATCGTGATGCCTCATAGAGTGTTTGTTGACTTAGTTGTATCTAGTTTGTGAGAGAGAGAGAGAGAGAGAGAGAGAGAGAGAGAGAGAGAGAGAGAGAGAGAGAGAGAGAGAGAGAGAGAGAGAGAGAGAGAGAGAGAGAGAGAGAGAGAGAGAGAGAGAGAGAGAGAGAGAGAGAGAGAGAGAGAGAGAGAGAGAGAGAGAGAGAGAGAGAGAGAGAGAGAGAGAGAGAGAGAGAGAGAGAGAGAGAGAGAGAGAGAGAGAGAGAGAGAGAGAGAGTTCGTCCTCTGTGTGAAGACAGCAGTATGGCTGGCCTGGATTTGGATTTTCTTGATCGGACGGTGGCAGCCCTTGGCCCTGATTCCGATGCAGAGGAGCCGGAAGATATGGTGCCATGCACGGAGGAGTTGCCGCGGAGTTCTGAACAGCCGCCTGCCGGCAAACGCTCCAAGCCTACGCCTGATGAGCCCATGAGTCCTCTGGAACGCTCCTATGTGCAAGTGGCCTCTGATCCGGTGGATTCGCAGGAAATCGACTGGGAGCATTTGCTGGACTTCGCCAATACTCTGCTTGGCGATTATGTCCAGCATAATACCGAATCTTTTTCTGTTGCGGGAACGGATGATGTGCTGGAAGCCACGGTGGACCCCAAATCAGTCTTGCGATCCTTCTCGGTGTTCTATGACCGTGCAGTTATTCTTTTCTTCACTGGCAGGATCCCAATGCTTTCGCATATTCGCCAGTGGCTGCACCATCTATTGCAAGGGGAGTCGGTTGAGGAGATTTTCCTTGGACCTCGCGGGTTTTATGAGGTCCTGCTGAAATCGGAAACGCATCGCGCTGAGCTCCTGTCCAAGTTGCCGCTATTCTTTGATCGCCGCCTGGTTCATGTTGTGCCATGGCGCCCCATGGCCGACTTCCAGCGTCTGCTTCAACGCGAATGCCCGGTGTGGGTAGAGGTGGAAAACTGTCCGGCGGTCTATTGGCCCATGTTGAAGGATGCGATGGTAGTGGTGGGAACAGTGCTGGTTCCCCCAAGCCTCAGGGCGATGAACTGCAACCGTTTATGCATGCTATGGGACACGGCCAGGAAAAGGCCTGCGTGGCTTCGCCTCAATTGTTCGGGCATGCATCCTTTGTATTTTCGCTTAAAATGGGGCAACTTTGCGGGCCACTGCTTTTCATGTGGTAAATTGGGGCATTTCATGGCCGAATGCCCTGAAAAGCAATCGTCTTCGGATGATGCGCAGGTTGTGCTGCCCAAGGACGACATGGTGCTTGATGCCACGTCCCAGGAAGCCCTTCAGTCTCCTCATGTCATGGACAAAGGCAAACAACAGGTCTGAAGTGTGGATTCCCGTCGTACTGACTGGATTGAGGCACGTCCTCAAAAAGGTAAAAAGTTGGATACAGGCCTGGCGGATCATGGGCCTCCCGCTTCCCAGGATTCCGTGCGCACGTATACGCGCCGGAAAGAAATGGCCACTTCACAGCAGGCTCCGCGTCCTAGGGCCCCGTCGGGCCCCCGCAATCAGTCTCCAAGGAGAGCCTATACCGACGGCCCCAGAGGCCCACCTGCCAAGCTGGCGTTCGATGCCAAAGGAAATGTTATTACACCCTGGGATCGGCGTTATCCCCGCCCCTCTCCCAAGGCAGTGGATTGCCCTTCTACCTCCAACGCAGGTCGCCAGAATTCTTTTGCAGTATTGGCTGATTTTCTGGATGAGGGTGTCCTGGATGCTCTCGCGGAAAAGGTGAAATCGAGGCAGCAGGTGCCTCGTTCCTGACTTCCTTCTTTGAGGATACATGAAGATAGCCACGTGGAATGTGCGAGGCATTTGCTCTCGCCATAAGCAACATGCCATGTGGACCGTCTTGCATGAGAACCAGTGGGATGTATTGTGTGCAGTTGAGCACAAAAGTCACGGTGAAGCAGGAAAAGTGATGGATTGTCATGGATTCCGCCTGTTTTATGCAGGGACCCATGCTACGCACTATTCGGGCGTGCTGATGATTGTCCATGAGAAATATCAGCCTGTCCTTGTTAAAAATGATGTGCAGGGCCGCTTTCTGGTGATCGAAGTCTTATTTGAAGGCGAGATTTTATGGCTGTTGGGCCTCTATGCTCCGAATGATCCCGCATCCCGGCGGAATCTTTGGTCCACTTTGCAGGGCTCCATGTCACTCGGCCGAAGGGGATTCTTGATGGGAGATTTCAATATGTGTGTCGACTCTTCTCAGTCCACTTCAGGGCATTCGGTAATGGATACGCCGGAAAGCCGGGTGTGGAGTTCTTTTGCTTTGCACGTGCTCAAGCAAGATCTTTGGTCGTGGCTTCACCCTTCTTTTTCAGGGTTTACTTTTCATTCCGCACAATATGCAACTACCTGGTCGCGGCTGGACAGAATGTATATCATGCAGGGCGATGACTTTCTTCCCGACATGCTGGAAATGAAGGTCTTGCGGCAATATGCGTTGTCGGACCATTCCCCCCTCCAGCTTGAGATGCGGGCACACTCTATTGCACCTTTTGTGCAATTCCTGGATAGGCTCCCTTTACGTTTCAACTCCTCTTATCTGAAGCATTCAGTTTTCCGGGGCTATATGCAGCAGTTGATTGAGAGGTTCTTATTGGACTTCGCCTCTGAGGGCTGGCCTTCATTTGCACGGCTGCTTTCTAATGTGCAGCGGGTTGCTCGCCAGTATGGGATCCATCATGCCTCGCTTTGCCGCCGACGTCGACATGCAGCAGAAGACTTACTGGCCTTGGTCCGTTCCTTGCTCCTGGATTCCCCTGATGATGATTTTCTGCTGTCTCTGGAGAGGCGGTTGGCCCATCTCATTCAAGTGTTTCAGTTGAAATCTTATCAACAGGCCAAGTTGCACAACTTGATGGACACAATGCAAGATAGCACCTGCCAGTCTCATAAGTTCTTTCGCGCCTTGCATGCATCTCCGCCCCGCGAAAATATGACCAGACTCCAGGATTCGGAAGGTCGCATGGTCACGGATCCGCAGACCATTGTCACTATGTGCAGAAACTATTTTATGGATCTTCTTGGTTCCTCTTCCTCGCCTTCTAGCCAGGTTACGCATGCCCGTGCGGTCTTCTATCATCTGGTCCGCCAGCAGGTTCCAATTGATATGCAAGCCGCTTTGGAGACGGATATTTGCGAGGACGAGGTTATGGACGTTTTGTTGCACCTGCCAAATGATAAAAGCCCTGGCTGGGATGGTCTCACTAATGAATTCTTTCAGACCTCGGCCACGCAGTTGGCAAAGCCATTGGTGGCCATGTTTCAGCAGGTGTGGGAAACGGGGGTCATGCCCTCCTCATGGAAAGAAGGCCTTATCAAACTAATTCCAAAAGTCCCTTCGCCGTCAAAGTTGCAACACTGGCGACCAATCTCTTTGATGGGCTCCATGTATAAAATCTACTCCAAAGTGCTGGCGAATCGGCTCCACAAGCACCTTCCTGCTATTGTGCATCCTCTCCAATATGGTTTCATTAAGGGCCGCAACATTCTGCATAATATCTTAAATGTGCAAATGGCCATTGACTATGCGCGGCACTCCGGTCAGGAAGTGGTATTGATCCAATTGGACTTGGAAAAGGCATTTGATTATGTGGACTGGTCTTTCATTGCAGACCTCATGTCGGCTATGGGCTTTGGTACCCGAATGTCCCGATTGATCTACACCATTAGTGCTGAGGCTTCCTCCAGAGTTATGCTTAATGGTGGAGTTACAGAGCCATTTGTCCTTGCACGCTCGGTCCGACAGGGTTGTCCTTTGAGCCCTCTCTTCTTTGCCCTGGCGACTCACCTGGTCCTTTCAATGTTATCCTCCATGGCAGCCTCTGCCCAGCTGGCCGGTCTGTCTCTTCCGTTGGGTCAGCACTTCGTTAGCCAATCTTTGGCTGATGACACCTTTATGATTTTGCAGGCGGACAGGGACAACATTCGAAGGGCATTAGATGTTTGGACACTCTTTGGTCAGGCCTCTGGGCTTCGCATCAATGCCCTTAAGTCAGCCCTTCTCAGTTGTACGGAGCCTGATTTGCAGTCCTTAGGCTGGCAAGGCCGGGTGGTTTCCCGTGGCTCCATTGTCAGGCATCTTGGATACCCATTGGGGGTGGATGTACGGCCAAAAGCCCTACTGGAGTGGATTTCACAAAAATTGGCAGCAAAGTTTATGTATTGGAAGTCGCAAGCGTGGCCATTCCATGTCCGCCTCAAAGTGGCCCAGACAATCATGCTTCCAATGCTAACGTATTTCCTGCCATTGTTGCCTTGGACTCCTACTACTTTGAAGGCCCTCACTCAGCCCATCCGTTTCATGCTATGGAAGAAGGACTCACTGCAGGCCGGCATTTCCTGGATTTCTTGGTCACACGCATGTACCCCTAAGCGCATGGGTGGCGGAGCGATTTTGGATGCACACACTCATATGTTAGCTCTCCGTTGGTCCCTTTTTCGTGCCATGTGTGTGGATCACCACCCTTGGTCCATCATAGCCCGTTATTTTCTTGAGGACAGCGGTTCCGCCATGGCAACACACGGCTTCGGGCCTCCTGGTGGCATGTCCTTAATGCTGACTCTCGTGTTTCCAGTCCCTCTTCCTCTTTGTTACTGCACTTGGTCGCCTCTTGGAAAGTGGTGCTCCAAAAGGCCCGCTGGCACCCAGTGGGGGACCGCTTGCAGACTAACTCCTTTCAGCTGGAATTGTTGGCAGTGTCGAGACTCCTTTCATGGGAAGATAAACATCAACTCAGACCAAGATTTAATCGCATGGCCCGTTTAGGTGTGATGTCGGTTGCGGATGCTACCCTTGCTACTCGCAATGTCCTCGTCTCATTTCGGACTGCTCGGCGACTCTTTAAGATCCCGCGTGGATACCGTGATTTGTGGGAGCAGCTTTCGTCGAAGCTTCAGGGTCGGCAACCCTTTCCTGCCTTGACGGTGGATCGCCCTTGGCAGGACTGGGATCTTGCAGGCCGCCTGAGTCTGGAAAAGGCCTCCACTAATCAGGTGTATCATCTTCTTGTTCAAGATCACCAATGGCTGGGAGAGAAAGCTAACACTGTTTGGGGACTGCAGAAATCGCTGTCATGGTGGCACAAAACGCTGATGGAGGGCTGGCAAAATAAGACACCTTTCAAATGCAAGGTTTTTCTTTGGCGGGTAATGATTGGTGGTCTTCCTCTGGCCTCGGCCCTTGCCAAGCGTCGCATCTCGAATGGCAATTGTTTCTTCTGTACCACACCGGCGGAATCGGCCCGACATCGTTTTCTCTCTTGCCCGCTCACCAAGAATATCTGGTCACTCTTGTCGCACATTTGGCGCGCGGTGGTGGGATCCTCGCTAACTCCTTTCGATTGGGTTTTTGTGCGCCCGATGTATTCCGCACCGCCACAGTTGCATGAGAAGATCTTATTTCACTTTTTCAGATATTGGGGATGCTGGCACATTTGGACCACGCGCAATGCTTTTCTCTTTGATTCGGCCTCTAATGTACCCCGACATATTGCCAGGCTTAAAGGGCTCTTGCATTGGCAGCTGGATATCATCCGACACTCCGACTTGCTCCCTCGAGAGGATTTGCATCCGTGGCATATGGCAATTGCCTCTGGGTCGTTGCCATGATTGGTGTAACTTTTTCAGTGCATTACTACGGGGCTTCCCCACACGTTGGCCTAGGGCCCTCGTGTATCTTGTAATCAGAAAACAGAGAGAGAGAGAGAAAGAGCAAACCTCTTCGCATGATGGCTTTGTGTCATCATGTATCTTGTAATCCAGTAATCTTGTATTTTTTTCATAATTAATATAATTACCTTTTACGAAAAAAAAAAGAGAGAGAGAGAGAGATTCTGCAATTGTTTGTTTGTGGGGCCTGCAACCCTGCTCACGGCCTATCCTAAGTCTTGCTTGTGTGGTGCATGCCTTGCCCTATCTTGTGTGCTTCCTGTTCTGCACAGGCTGCCGCCTGCCTGCAGACGGGACATACAGCAATGGACAACAGATGGAGAGATACAGCAAGTGCTTTCCTGCTGCCGACAGTTTTCACCCTGCAGGCCTTCACTATTTGTGCGTAGATCTGTGCAGTCTCCTTGGCCAGGACTCCTTCTATCAAGACCTGATTTGGATGATGATGAGCGGGAAGAAATGGTTCCTTGTATGGAGATGGTCACCGTTGCCTTGATGTTCAGCTCGGTTCTAATGTGCACCCCCTATTAAACACTGCAAACATGTCTCCCTTGCTGTGATGGAGGTTGTGTGGAACCGTTGCAACATGATCGTCAAGTGTGCTCCTATGCATAGAGTCATGTCTCCCACTTATGTTACGTCTTTTGACATTAGGTGTGCTTGTATGCACTAAGGGCACTTCGGGGTTAGGACAGTCAAGTCCTATTTATAGGACTCAAGACCCTATTGTGCACATTCATTGTGTGATCACCACTCTTGGACTCTTGGCCCATTGCCTACACATCCGTACACTGGGATGGTGTGGGCTGGTGGTATGGGACGCCAACCCTTGGGATGTGGCCGTGACCCGGAGTGGTGCTAGCTCCTAGGCTTGGGTGTGAGCTCATTCGGCTCTATGGCTGGGAGGTGAGTTTGATGTCTAGTCCTTTCATTGTGAGTATGGCTTGTGTCTTTTCTTGTGTGCAAGTTGGATCCTGGGGGGCCATCTCATCGGTATAAGAGTGTCAATCTGCAATCGAACGCAAGATCCAATGATGTGCACAAAACCATGTTTGGTCACAGAGCGGTGATGGTTCACGTTTGATAGGTACACCTTTATCTTGTTAAGGGTGGTATGAGCCATTGCTGGGCAGGAGGGCCATGCACAGGGGACACATGTTGCAGGTGGTGGGTATGAAAGCAAGGTATGTTTCTTGTTTTGTATTCGTGCTGAAGTTTTGTGTTGGGGTGATGCTTGTGCGCAAGGATTTTTGGCGGTTCTGACAATCGAAGTTCAAGGAGTTGCCACTTCAGAACTATGGCAGACCGATGTTAGAAGCTGAAACCTTGTGACCTAGATAAGCATAAGAGTTTTGGTTGATAGAAATTTCTGTTGATTCAATATATAATGTTAACATTATTATTAATTTTAATGCTAATGTGACATTAAAATGATAACATTTAATGTAGTAGGTAGCAGGTTGGCACAGATGTAGCAGGATGGGGTCTACTAGTGTTTTTGCAGCATGCGTAGAGATCTGATAGCAGTGCCTGTGATCATGTGAGGTCGCGCAGCTGGTGTGGAGGGGGATGTGCTTGATCCTCTGCTGAGTGGATCCCAACTTTCTCTACAGAGTCAAATTAGTCAGGGATACTAGCTATCCATGAGAGCGATATGCATGACATGATTTTTATCATTGAGGTTGGTGCATGTGCTGTGGTGGGATTGGATATCTTGCCGAGCCAGTATGTATTGGAACCCTTAGTGTGCTTCTATTCAAGGTGTGGGAGGTTATAGGGAGCCTCAAAAGGTGGCACATTTGGAAGGCCTGTTCCAAATTGACATTCAGCGGAGAGAGCCTTCTTTTATATGCCACTTTGACAGAGAGCTAATCTTCCATCATCCACTTCCTTGGAGGCCATTGGGAGAAGCATCAAGTAGTCTTTTGGCACATATGAGAGCTTCAAAGCTGTTTCTTCATACCTAGGGCTAGGCCTGTTTTTCAGACTACAGGACTAATCTACAATGGTGTAGAAACTATTAAGTAAATGCGATATTATTAATTTTCTATGTGTAAAACCACAAAAATAGGAGAATATTTTTATTTGTAAGGTACTCCTAACCATTTATGATGTTCGAACAGGACATGCTTTGGATAACGGGAAAGGATTTTTTCTTAATATATTATCCTATTTTCCCTATTCCCTTGACACTGCCCTTTCAGAGGCCTTGCATTTATAGGATTCGTTTGGCATTCAGCTCTAATGAGACTATAAAGAACCTGTACTTATTTGGTTTCTTTTCAGCAATGTAAACAATGATAAAACCAAAAAAATAGGTAAATATTTTTTTGCTAAGGTATTCGTAACCATTTATGATGTTCGAACAGGACATGCTTTGGATAATGTGAAAGCATCTTTTCTTAATATACAGTTCTATTTTCCCTATTCCCCCTACACAGCCTTTTCAGAGGCCTTGCAAATATACGAGTCTTTTGGCATTCAGCTCTAGTGAGACTATAAAGCACCTGAACTTATTTGGGTTTCTTTTGAGTAATGTAAACAATGATGATGGGACAAAATTAGGCTTATCATATTTACCACTTGTCTAAAATATAGTGGCACATTTGGAAGGCCTGCTCCAAATTGACATTCAGCAGAGACAGCCTTCTTTTATATGCCACTTTGACAGAGAGCTAATCTTTCATCATCCACTTGCTTGGAGGCCAGCAGGAGAAGCGTCAACTAGTCTTTTGGCACATATGAGAGCTTCAAAGCTGTTTCTTCATACCTAGGGCTAGGCCTGTTTTTCAGACTACAGGACTAATCTGCAATGGTGTAGAAACTATTAAGTAAAAGTGATATTATTACCACAAAAGTAGGTGAATATTTTTTTGGTAAGGTACTTGTAACCATTTATGATGTTTGAACAGGACACGCTTTGGATAACGGGAAAGGATATTTTCTTAATATACTGTCCTGTTTTCCCTATTCCCCCTACACTGCCCTTTCAGAGGCCTTGCAGTTATAGGATTCTTTTGGCATTCAGGTCTAATGAGACTATAAAGCACCTGTACTTATTTGGGTTTCTTTTGAGTAATGTAAACAATGATAAAATCAAAACAATAGGTAAATAACTTTTTTGCTAAGGTATTTGTAACCATTTATGATGTTCGAACAAGACATGCTTTGGATAATGGGAAAGCATCTTTTCTCAATATATTGTTCTATTTTCCCTGTTCCCCCCACACTGCCTTTTCAGAGGCCTTGCAATTATACGAGTCTTTGGCATTCAGCTGTAGTGAGACTATAAAGCACCTGTACTTATTTGGGTTTCTTTTGAGTAATGTAAACAATGATGACGAGACAAAATTAGGGTTATCTAAATGTGTAGAATATCTTATTTCCCACTTTTCTAAAATTTAGTGGCACACTTGGAAGGCCTGCTCCAAGTTGACATTCAGCAGAGAGAGCCTTCTTTTATATGCCACTTTGACAGAGAGCTAATCTTCCATCATCTACTTGCTTGGAGGCCACTAGGAGAAGTGTCAAGTAGTCTTTTGGCACATATAAGAGCTTCAAAGCTGTTTCTTCATACCTAGGGCTAGGCCTGTTTTTCAGATTACAGGACTAATCTGCAATGGTGTAGAAACTATTTAGTAAATGCTATGTTATTAACTTTCTATTAGTAAAACCACAAAAAATAGGAGAACATTTTTTTTGTAAGGTACTTGTAACCATTTATGATGTTCGAACAGGACATGCTTTGGATAACGGGAAATGACCTTTTCTTAATATATTGTCCTATTTTCCCTATTCCCCCTACACTGCCCTTTCAGAGGCCTTGCAGTTATAGGATTCTTTTGGTATTCAGCTATAATGAGACTATAAAGCACCTGTACTTATTTGGGTTTCTTTTTGAGTAATGTAAACAATGGTAAAACCAAAAAAATAGGTAAATATTTTTTTGCTAAGGTATTCGTAACCATTTATGATGTTCGAACAGGACATGCTTTGGATAATGGGAAAGCATCTTTTCCTAATATATTGTTCTATTTCCCCTATTTCCCCTACACTGCCTTTTCAGAGGCCTTGCAATTATATGAGTCTTTTGGCATTCAGCTCTGATGAGACTATAAAGCACCTGTACTTATCTGGGTTTCTTTTGAGTAATGTAAACAATGATGATGGAACAAAATTAGGCTTATGTAAATGTGTAGAATATCATATTTCTCCCCTGTCTAAAATATAGTTTAATTCATAATAAATGTGTGGAAGAAGTGAAATTAGAAAAAGAAACTATCATTCTCTTTATGCCCACTTATCTGACTTAAAATATTCTGTTCTGTATGTTTCAAGTTAACTCATTTGAGCAGTTGTTTATATTGGATGGACCCCTTGCATCATTTACATGGTTGTGCTATTTTGCATTTGTGAACTTGGAGCAGGTATTACTTATTGTGTTGCAAAGCCCATTCATTGGTGAGAAAGGGTGAGTTATCTATCTTCAGGAAGGCAATAACCTTTCATTTCTATTGATTTATGCTCAATTGGCATATTTGCATGCATAAGATTATGTGAGTTTCATGACTGGAGTAATGTCTTCTACATGTGACTTTGAGGGGGAAGGGACCTCGTAGATATTGTTGTTGATGAGGGATTAGCAAGTAGAAGCAAGAGTGTGTTGTGAGCTGCGGATGTAAGATCAGTAACGTGATTGAGAAAGAGAGGAAAATGCTGTGCAGCTGTTTTGATCTTTTGATAACTGCAAGTATTCAGCTTTTCAAGTTGGGCTTAATTTTGTAACATCCTGTCCCATGACCATCTAAATAAACAATTTGAGGATCAAATGCCTCTTCTTTGATAATGAGCTGAATACCGCCTTCATTGATGAGATGGTAGATGCCTTGGGGCCGGATATGGATGAGGATGAAATGGTTCCGAATTTTGATGTTGAACATGCTGAGCCAGTTGTAAAGAGCTCCAAATATGTTGAGGCCACCCTTGCGAGTGAGATAAATGCATTGCCTTGTGGGGAATCATAAACATTGCCTTGTGCTTCAGTGACTGGTCAGTCTTTGTCCTATGCTCAAGCAACTGGGCAGGAAAATGACTACAAAGACTCTGATTGGGAGCATCTTTTGGATTTTGCCAACATGTTGCTTAGGGAGTATGTGCAACATAATCAGGATAATTGCCGTGACTTTGATGAGAATGACGTTCTCGTTACTATCGTGGATACAAAGAAGTTGCTGCGCTTGTTTTCCTCCTTTCATGAAAAAGGGGTCACCCTGTTCTTTATGGCCAGAATTCCTATAATGTCTTTTGTAAAATCATGGTTGATGAGTGCTGAGAAAGAGGACTGTGCTCAGGACATTTTTCTGGGCCCAAGGGGATTTTATTAGGTCATGCTCCATTTCCTCATCATTGTGATGTACTTTTAGGCAAGCTGCCACTGTTTTATGATCGTTGCAGATTGATGCATGTTGTTCCATGGAGGCCAGTGGTGGACTTCATAGATTTCCCAAATCAAGAATGCCCAGTTTGGGTGGAAGTGGAGGGCTGCCAGATGTATATTGGCCTCTTTTGCTTGATGCCATGGCTACGATTGGCAAAGTGCTGATGCCTCCCAACTCGAGCCGTCAACAGAAATAGAACGTGCATGCTCTGGGATACCTCTCACAAGCGTCCCACTTGGCTACGTGTGATTTCTTTTGGTATCCATTCCCTACACCTCCATCTTAAATGGGGAGCTTATGCGGGACATTGCTTCAATTGTGGCCAATTAGGCCATTTTATGGTGGAGTGTACTGAAAGGAAAGAAGTGACAAGACATGCAAAAGATGTTTCTGGCTATGCAACAAGATGGTCCTGCTTGACATATGCATATAGATGCGGAGCTTGTGGAAGAAAATTCAGACAAAGGAAGACAATTGCTTTCATTCTGCTCTAATGATACCCATGACTAGCAAGAGATGCACTCAAAGAAGGGCAAAAAGTCCAATGATGTTTGGCACATTGGATCCTTTGATGATGGATAGAATGTTCTGCACCTTTGTGCATGCTGTAACTGGTATGACACCTTGAAGGACTAAGGCAACTTATAATCTAAAGGCTGAACAGGAGTCACCACGTAATCCCCCTAAGCGTTTGGGTTTCGATAAATGTGGTAAAGTAATTATTCCATGGGACTGCAGATATCCGCATCTTAGTATGGTTGATGTGGATCAACCCTTGACTTTTGAAGTGCGGAGAAATGAAACAAATGCTTTTGTGGTGTTTGTAGATTTTTTGGATGAGGATGTTCTCGCTGTCCTAGCAAATAAAGCCACAAAGAGGCACTTGAAATCTCAAAATTGATTTCCTTTCCATTCATCGTGAAGTTAGCCAAATGGAATGTTTGGGGTATTTGTTCATGTAGCAAACATGCTGCTATGTGGAAAACCTTGCACTCTAATGCTTGGGATGTTTTGTGTGCAATGGAGCATAAGCATAAAAAAGAAGCGGGGAGAACCTTGCACTGTTATGGCTTCAAGCTTTTCTACACTTGTGTTTTTGCACGAATGCATTCGGGTGTGTTGCTGATTGTCAAGGAGAAACTAGGGTATATGTAAGTTTCTTCCTCACTTGGCTCTTCCACGTAGTGGATTGGAGCATCGCTCGGTGGATGGGCCACGCAGCTAGATGTGATTAAGAGAGGTGTGTTAGGGAGACTCATAGTTGTTGATTGTCAGGGAGAAACTTCAGCTAGATGCAATTAAGAGAGGTGTGTTAGGCAAATTCATAGTTGTTGAGATTACTTATAATCAGTAAGTGCTATGGATGGTGGGCCTATATGCTCCCAATGATGTTTTTGGTCGTTGTGAGCTAAGGCAGTAGTTGCGAGTGTCTCTTTCTCTTCAAAGATCTGGACTCATCATGAGCGATTTTAATATGGGTGTTGATCCACCTCATTTGACTTCCTCTGCTTTGCACAGCAGCGCCTTATCCTCAGCAGCTCGACCTGCTTCTCCCCATGCCAGCTGCCCCGCCAGTCCCGTCTGAAGTGCCAGCTCCCGCCAGTCCAGTCCAAAGTGCCTCCTAACTCCCGCCTGCTGAGCACTGCGTCGTCTGCCTGTGGCCAACGCCACCCGTCTGTGGGCAGCGTTGACTTTGCAGCTCCACGCCTGAGAACTGCTCGTCAGTGCCTGCCGGACTGTCAGTTTGCGCCGCCTGTCAGCACCACACTGACCACCCCTCTGACCTGACACCATCCGCCTGTGGCCTACAAAGTACAGCCCGACTGCCCTGCCTGCCTGCGACCTGACCAGCGTCTGCCGCCCTCTCAACGTCAGGTATTTTTTTAAAAAAATTATCCTTTTATTCCAGAATAAATTTCTGGCAGAGGGGGTTCCTACGCAAGCAGGCATAGAATTCAGGATATGTGTCTGGGACACGGTTGATGCAAATTTCTGGGCACATTCATCAGAAATTTTGGGGCTTTTATGTATTTTGAGGACATTTGCATATGAACTGCAGTTACAGTCACAGAAAGACTGTTTTGAACACATTTGAGGCAGAAATTTTGGGGATTTTGATATTATAGTGTTGCTGAGCACTGTTTGCACCTTGGGAAGCGTGCATTAAAGACAGTTTTTGATAGAGTACACCCTTGCACATTAATTGCAGAAGTGTGCTTGCTGCAATTTTTGGAAATTTGCAGATTTCCAGTCCTTACTGCTTTGACATTGCTCATTTGGCTTTGGAAATTTGTCATCATGGCAAATCAGGGAGGTGATGTATTTACGTATGTATCCAAAGAAGACAGATTGGATGGAAACAATTATTCCCTATGGTTATTCATGATGAAGAATGTATTAGTGGCTAAGAATTTATGGGCTTATGTCAGTGGAGAGGAAACTCGACCGGGAGTTGTAGCTCTCGTTACTCCTCCTCCTCAAGGGGCACGTGGACAACGGGTACCTCAGCCACTTCCTCCAAGAACTGCAGCTCAAAAAGCTTGGGATACATGTGATGCACAGGCCTTGTTGCTGATTGCTTTGGCAGTTCAGCGGTTCATCATCCCTCACATTCGTTCAGCATCTTCTTCACGAGATGCATGGCTGACTTTTGAGCATATGTTTGCAGGAAAGAATGAGACTCGAATCTCTTTCTTGAAGAAAGAGTTAGAGACTTTGAAGATGAATGAGGGTGATTCTATGTAGGATCACTTGAATAAGATTTAGGACTTGTGGGAGCAGCTCATGAATGTAGATGAGTACTTTTCGGATGCACAGTTGATATCCACCACCTTGAATTCCTTACCTCCTTCGTACTTGTCTTTTCATACTGCATTGAACCTCACCATGAGGATTGCCGAGCACCCACTCACTTTTATTCATCTGGTTAGTTTGCTTCTAGAGGAGGAGCAAACGCGGAAAAATAGTGGTGTGGATGCTATAGTCTCTGAGTAGGCTTTTGTGGCAAGATAGAAAGGCAAAAACAACAAGGTGAAAAATGCTCCACAGAGTTCTGGTACTTTTGGCACATCACAGAATCAGACACAAGAAGGGTCGCAAGCTAAAAAGGGAAAATGTCATTATTGTAAGAAGCCAGGCCATTATATCACTGAGTGCAGGAAGCGCATTGCCAAAGAGAAGAAGGAGGAGTCAGGAATGTCTATTTCTACTACTTCCAGTGCTAGTGAGTCCGCGTCCTTTGTTGTAGACAGGGACTATTGTTTTTACACTTGCAGTTATGATATCTCTTGGGCTGATAGAGCACTTAGCTCTATAGAGGATGCTCACACTTGGTTCTTTGACAGTGGTGCTTCTAGACATATTACATGTTGCAGAGATTTGTTTGCTTCAGTTAGTGCACCTCCCGTTGGGAAATCTGTAGAGTGTGCCAATAATGCATCATACCCTGTTCGTGGTATTGGGGAGATTCAGCTCACAGCCATTGATGGCTCTATTCTCCGCCTGCAGGATGCTTTGTTTGTGCCTGGGATCAAGAAGAATTTGCTTTCTATATCTTCTTTGGCACGTTGTGGTTTGCAGGTCACATTTGATGATGACGGTTGCATGGTTAGAGATAAAGAACACATGACTTTGGTCTTGACAGGATCTTTGTGTCATGGTTTATATGAGTTGGATGCTCTTTCAGTAGATCAGTCGGCATACTTGACATCCACTCTTACTCCTGCTATGATACAGGCGGAGTTATGGCATGCTCGTTCGGGACATGTAAACTTTGGCAGGTTGATGCTTTTGCAGCGTACTCAGATGCTGGATGGCTTACCTCTCTTGGAGAGACCTCCTGAGCACTTATGCGAGGGATGCATTTTGGGGAAAATGCATCGTTTCTCATTTCCCCGTGATGTTGCTTTCAGAGCAACAACTAGATTGCAGTTGGTGCATTCAGCTATTTGTGGGCCTATGCAAACAATGTCATTGGGCGGTTGTTACTATTCTGTGACATTTATTAATGACTTTACACGTTTTTGTTGGGTCTATTGTTCGAAAAAGAGGTCAGAAGTGTATGATGCATTTTTGGCTTTCAGTGCACTTGTTGAAAATCAATCTGGATGCAAAATTAAGACTCGCCGTTCGGACCGAGGGGGGAATACATGTCCTCTATGCTGAATTTCTTTTTGAAGCAGAAAGGCATAGTCCATCAGTACACTACTGCATATACTCCACAACAGAATGGGGTAGCAGAGAGGAAGAATCGGTCACTCATGGAGATGGCCAGATGTATGCTGAAGGCAAAGAGCTTGCCTCATAGTTTTTGGATGGAAGCAGTCATGTGTGCTTGCCATATTTTGAACAGATGCCCTACCAAAGCCTTGAAGACCATCACAACTTTTGAGGCTTGGAACAGCCGTAAACCTTCTGTTGGCCACTTCCGTACCTTTGGGTGTCTTGCCTATGCCCATATTCCACAGATACTTAGAAAAAAGTTGGACAACAAGGCTGTTAAGTGCATTTTTATGGGATATAGCAGTGAGAGCAAAGGCTACAGACTCTATGATCCCGTTACAAAGAAGGTTTTTGTCAGCAGGGATGTTGTTTTTGATGAAAAATCAGAATTATCCTTGGCTGGTTTGGGCACATATCAGGCTGCCTATGATGTTTTTGAAGGGCTGCTGCCCATTACTTTTGGTGATTCAGCTGGGGCTTCAGAAAATGAACCTAATGTTCAGCCAGCTGCTCCTATGGAAAGTGCAGAAATTCAGCCATTGGCTGATCGGAATATTCAGCATAATGCTGAAATTGAAATTCAGCAAGAGCTTGCACACAGTTAGGAAGCTAGACAGTTACCTAGATGGTATTTGCAGACTATGCAAGATAGTCCTTTGGATGCACCCATGGCTGGTCGTACTAGAAGGCAAACTCGTTTGCATGATTCAGCACATACCATGGAGTTTGTTATGGCAGCAAATGTTTTGAGGATGCACAACACAGTGTACATTGGATGGCAGCAATGCAAGCTGAATTAGATTCTATCGCTAAGAATCATACTTGGGATTTGGTGTCATTGCCATTTGGGAAGAAAGCCATTGGAACGAAATGGATCTACAAACTGAAAAGGAAAGCAGATGGATCCATTGATAAATACAAGGCACGGCTTGTAGCTAAAGGCTACGCACAGAAAAAGGGCATTGACTATGAGGAGACATTTGCTCCTACTTCCCGTATGACAACCATCAGGTCTGTGATTGCTTTGGCTGCACATTATGGATGGACAGTGTATCAGCTGGATATCAAGACTGCATTTTTACATGGGGAACTTCAAGAGGAAGTTTATGTACAGCAGCGCATTGGTTTTGCAGTTGAAGGCTCAGAACATTTGGTATGCAAGCTCAAAAAGGCACTATATGGTTTGAAACAAGCTCCTAGAGCTTGGTATGCAAAAATAGATGCTTTCTTGCTTGGTCAGGGGTTTCTAAACAGCTCATCTGAGTCTACTCTTTACGTATGTAAAGAAGGGGGATCTATGCTGATTATATGTCTTTATGTTGATGACCTTTTGCTCACTAGAACACATGCTGATCAGATTTCAGCATTCAAACAAAATTTGCAGCAAACTTTTGACATGTCTGACTTGGGAGTTTTGCATTACTACTTGGGCATCCAGTTCATACATGTTGCTCGAGGTATTGGGCTATCACAGTCAAGGTATATTGGGCAGCTTCTTGAGAAGTTTGGCTTACAGGATTGCAAGCCAGTTTGTACCCCCATGGAACCTGGACTGAAACTGTCATTACATGATGACAGTGATTTGTTTGATATACATACATATGCTCCTGCAATTGGATGTCTTATCTATCTATGCAACACTAGGCCGGACATACAGTTTGCAGTTTCAGCTTTGAGCAGGTATATGCATTAGCCACGTATGTCACATTGGCAAGCTGTCAAGCGTGTTTTTCGTTACTTGCAGGGTACTCGATCTCTTGGGTTGCTTTATGCCAAGGGGGGACCACTACAGTTACATGCTTACAGTGATTCTGATTGGGCTGGTGATTATGATACACGTCACTCCACTAGTGGCAATTGTTTCTTTCTTGGCTCTTCTTGCATTTCTTGGCTTAGCAAGAAACAATCCACTGTTGCCACATCGTCATGTGAAGCTACATGGCAGCTTTCACTACCGCAGCTGAATGCGTATGGCTTAGACGTTTGCTAGTTGATTTGGATGTATCTGTTACGGAGCCTACTCCTTTGTTCACTGACAGTCAGAGTGCCATTGCAGTGGCACGGAACCCAGTGTTTCATGCTCGCACGAAACACATTGAGATCCATTATCACTTTGTCAGAGAGAGGCTACATGTAGGTGATATCAGCCTTGTCTATTGTCCTACCACCAGTAATGTGGCAGACATCTTCACCAAAGCTCTTCCTCGTGACAAATTTGAAGCATTTCGCGATGCTTTAAATTTGATATCCTTTGGTGGCGGATGATTCTTGTACTCTTGATCACTCTTCACTCCAGGGGGGTTTGTTGGGTTTTTGACTCACGCCTCACTTACGTCTACGCTCATATGGGAGTGTCGGTGATCAGTAGGACATTGGGGCACTTTTTACTCTCGGTAGGAGAGGTTTTTTCCCCCAGACTTATAGTCTTTTTTTCGTATGTGCTTATGTGCTTATGTTACACACTTATGGGCACTTATCGTGTGTCGGGTGTGAACACCCCCTACAACCCTAAGGTTTAAGAGTTGTACTTTGTACTTTCATTCTATACTCTTTCATTCTATTGGATTGGGTGTCGTGCTTCACTCTGTCTCTCTCACTCTCACATTGTCTATTGCGCTCTCAGCTGCACCTCGATCCTCTCACCCCCTCACACTCTGCTCACCCATCTTAATCCCAGGTGGACGCCCCACTCCGTGCTAGAGTCCCGGTCTCTGAGGAAACAAACCGACTTTGGCCAGTTGATTTTCGCTCCTGCTTTGCAGAGTAGAACACCTCAAGAGCCAGCCTCACTCTCTCTAGCATTAACTCATCGTTCTCTATGTAGAACAATGTATGATCTGCATACTTTGAGTCTAACAACTCAGTGTCCTCCCTTACGAGAAGTCGGAGGCCACGTAATCCGCTCACACGTGACTTGAGGAAATGAGACATTGCCTTTGCAAAGAGTAGAAACAGGTACGGGGCTAGGGGGCAACCCTACTGGACCGATCTCTCCAATCAAAACTCCACCCCTCGCCTACCATCTATGAGAACCCTGCTAGTGGCCGATCTTTAAAGTACGGAGACTCCATGAATCCAAGTTTGGGGGAAACCCAACCTCGCCATGGTGTCCTCCAGGAAATCCTAGTCCATCCTGTCATAAGCTTTCTCGAAATCGAAGAGTAGTACGGCCTATCTCTGCCCATTGTACTACGCCCACTATGTCTCCTCAAGGAAGGTGAATACATTGTCTAGGATGCTCCTATCCTTGACAAAGCCTGTCTGTGTGTCATGGATGATATCTGGAAGCACGGGGTGTAGTCGCCTACCAATCATCTTTGCTAGTGCCTTATAGGCCACTGAGAATAAGGTGATTAGTCTCTAATGGGAAAGCTCCAACCAGTCTTCCCCTTTGGGGAGAAGACTGATAAGGCTTGTCGATAGACTCCCTGGCATTTTTCTTGAAGTGAGAATCTCGTTGAAGGCCATCTGTAGGGGGTCCTTCACCACCTCCCAGTAGGTGGTGAAGAATGCCTTAGAGAGGCCATCCTCCCGCAGGCATTTCTACTTGTCCTCTGTATGGAAAGCCTCCTCTCGTTTCTTCTCTATGAAAGGGGCTAGAAGGGAGCGTCACATCTCCTCTGTGATGAGGGACAGGATGTGATCCTAGACCTGCTGCCTACATTGCTGTCCTCTAGCTAAAGCTGTCTCCTGTTGGAAAAGGCATCTGTAGTAGTCGGTGGCAATCTCCATCACTTCGTATGGGCTAGAACGAATCCTCCCATACTGATCTCGAAGGCTGCGTATCTGCTCTCCTGAGGTGCGAGGCTTGTGCACCTTGAAAAACTCCCTGCACATCGTATCCCCCTTCCGCGCCCATAAAGCTTCGGAGGTGCCGAAAGAGAACTCCGAGCGGCTGTCCTCTAAGCTAGCAATGGTTGCTCGTGCGCACGTCTCCTGTGTGTGGAGGGTGGGGTCCCCTGGTGCCTCATGTAATAGTCTCTGTGTGGCTGCAAGGTCCCGCCGCAGTGCTCTTTCCTCCTTCCAGCTCTGCTGCCTGGCTTGTATGGCTGCCTCTTGGTAGATCTTGCTCAAGTCGGCTAGGACCTCTGCAACCTTCTCTGCAATCCGGTCTCCCTCGTGCCCCACTCCCTGTTCCAAATTTGTTGTATTTGTCTCGTTACCTCCTCCCTCCTATAGATCAAGTCAAGGATTCGACAGGATCGTCGTGTATCTAGGGCAGATGTTGGGGGATCAAGTGTCAGGAGAATCGGGAAATGGTCGGACAACGTGGTACCACCCAATCTGGCCTCCACGATTGCCACCCCACTCTTCCACATAAAATGTGTCCAACCGCTCCAGCAAGACTCCACCTAGCCGCCTGTATCCCCAAGAAAGGTCTAGCGACCTCTCCCTCCTGTGAAAGGCAGGGTCTCTCCAGGCATTGCATGCTCCTATTGCCAGTAGAAAGACCTCCCATGCCTCATGCTCCTCCCCAACCATGCCGTGGTAGTTTCTGCCTCTGCCCTACTGGTCCTCCAAAGCCTCCAGGTTGTTGAAGTCTCCTTCAACGATCCAGAAGTCGAGCTTTGGGAGTCCATCCACGATCTCCACCCAGAACCTGTTGTGTGCCCTAACCTCCGTAGGGCATAGACATTGAGGACTCCAAGGCACGAGTCCCCAATATCTAGTCTGATCCATAGAACCCTCCCTATCAGTATTATCCCGTGGTCTCGTACACAGGCGGTGAGACTTGGGCCGATAGAGGTGCACACGTCTCCACTCTTGCCATGGGCCGATCGGAGGAGAGGGGGTGCTTGGCAAGGGAGGTGGTGGGGGGGAAGAAGATTGGGGGATCGTGGGATGGTCGGAGGTACATGGTGGGTGTGGGGAGGGTTGGTGGCCCTCGGGGGGGGGGGGGGGCATGGGAGGTGGAGGGGGTGTGGGATCTCAGGTGAGGAAGTTTGTGGTGCGGGTGGTGGATGTGGGGGGTTGCGGTCCTGTTGGGTGGGCCGGGCAAGGGGGCTGTGGAGTTCTCTGCCGGGGGGGCTTCGCTCGCCCTCCTGCTCCCTGTTGTCGAGGCTGCATCTGCGGAGCTGGCTGCGGCCCCCCTTGCCATCTCCCTCTCTGTCGTCTCTGGACCTGTGTGAAGCCGTCAGCGTCCACTTGTGGCCCTGTCAATGGAGCCGCCTTGGCTCTGAAGTGCATACAGTCTGTTGCATGGTGTCCAAAGTTATGGCAGCGTAGGCATTGCCTTGGTTGCTTGGTCACTGTGACCTGCTGCCTAAAGGAGTGACCTCCTGTCTCTATCTCCAGGAACTTGCGTATACTCTTTGTGTCTTTTACGGCCACACTTTGGGGACTCTTGTAGTTGTCACAGCATTCGTGAAGGAGGTAGGAAGAACTGTGCCGAGGAGTTGACCAAAGTCCTCCACTAACTGGTGGTACTCTACCGCTAGTCTGCGGAAAAGTAAAGTGACTGGGTGTTTGAGAAATTTGTTGTGGAGCAAATGACACCACCGTGAAACCGCTGTACCAAGGAAGCATGTGAATGACCCCCTTCGTGGAGGCATAGGGCGAGCTCTCCACTAACTCATGAGTTGCGTCCACAGAGGTGAGACGAACCATGAAGATCCCACGGCCCATGAGGACTGCCTCCACGATCTGCGCTGTGGCAATGCGCAGTGTGGAGTGGAGCCGATCCTAAAGTTGGGCTTGGCTGGAGAGTGTCCTATTACCTGACCGAAAATCGCTGTTTCTTTAAGCTCCAGCTCGGTGGCGCGGACGGCTAAAAGTTGTTTCTAAGAGAGGACAACGCGGAAGGTGTTTGACTGGGGGGCACTCGCAAAATGCAATGGCGTCTGACCAGAGGTTTTTATCGTGCTTTCGTACTGAGAACCTGCCAAACACACTGCTGTATTGTCGAAGGGGGAGTGTTGCTGCAAATGGAGGGAGCAACCGCGGGGGGGGGGGGGGGGTGAGGGCGATGGCAAGGAGAAAAGGGGGGGGGATTCTGTTCGCTGATGGCGATAGAGGCCCCGGGCACCACGGATGACGGTGTGGGAGGCTTGTAGGCATGTGGCCGTAGGGTGGAGGAGATGGGAGAGAACGAGGGTGAGATTCTAGGTCGCGGGGGAGATATCAGGCGGGGGGGGGGGGGGGGATGTACCAGGCGAGGGGGGAGGTAACAGGCTGGAGCTAGAGGGTAGGGGGGTGCACATAGGCGGGGGGGGGGGGGGGGTGCATAGCGTGATGGCGGGAGCCACAGGGCGGGGGGGGGGGGGGCAGTGTTTTGGTGAGGAGGGAGGGGGTGGTGTGATAGCAAGGAGGGGGAGGTGCAGCTTGATGAGGAGAAGGAGAGGGTAGGGCGATGGCGAGGAGGCAGGCGAGAGGGATAGAGGAGGCGCAATGGCAGGGGGGGGGGGGCAGTTCGACGGGGTTACGGGGGTGAGGGCAGCGGCGCGTTGGTAGGAGCTTCGCTTGTTCATATCGGAGTTTTTCAATTCTACTCAATTCACTAATGAACTAACAGCACAAAAAAGACTAATAAATCTAGGATCTACGTTGAATGAAAAAACATTGTAGTACTAGTAGTTTACATATTAAGAGCTTGAGGATAGAGGGGATGGAGAGCTTGAGAGTTGTGGAAGGGCGGAGATAGGGCAAAGGAGAGCTTGAGGGGGTGGGGGTAGAGAGCTTGAGGAGAGAGAGTTTGAGAATGGAGACCTTGAAATTTGAATTTGAAATCAAAGAGGGTGAGAATATATTGATTGATTGAGAGAGAGAGAGAGAGAGAGAGAGAGAGAGAGAGAGAGAGAGAGAGAGAGAGAGAGAGAGAGAGAGAGAGAGAGAGAGAGAGAGAGAGAGAGAGAGAGAGAGAGAGAGAGAGAGAGAGAGAGAGAGAGAGAGAGAGAGAGAGAGAGAGAGAGAGAGAGAGAGAGAGAGAGAGAGAGAGAGAGAGAGAGAGAGAGAGAGAGAGAGAGAGAGAGAGAGAGAGAGAGAGAGAGAGAGAGAGAGAGAGAGAGAGAGAGAGAGAGAGAGAGAGAGAGAGAGAGAGAGAGAGAGAGAGAGAGAGAGAGAGATTTTACGAAAAAAAAGAGAGAGAGAGAGATGATGTTGCTGCTCCCTGGCTGGCGATTGTTTGCTCTATTCCAGCTGTTCCTTTTGTGTGATCTATTAGTACTGTTCATGTAATAGGTTGTTCTGAGAGCCTGTAGGCCTCATGTAAATATTTAGTTACACAGAGAGTGAGAGAGACAGAGTATGCTAACTTGCTGGTTTGATGTAATAGAAAGTAAGAGATACAGACAAGAATGTTGACCTGATGGTCTGAAATATTTACTATCTAATTCAATTAAGAGAGAGAGAGAATATTAATGTCTCTAAAAGACTACTGTGGCCTATGGGACCAAAGCAATACATACAATGATAGTGTGTTTCACATCTGGAATGAGCAAAGATGAAAAACGTAGCTATATGACTGAAATTTGAAAGTATCCTATAAAAAGAAAACATGTTGATGATCTAAACCTAAAAGTAGAAAAAGGAAACTCTCCATCAAGGAGATGCTTGTTCTCTGAGGAGATGTATCTTTGCATGGCTAAGGCATCTCGGCATGTACCTTCGGTGGCCCTCAATGATGGCTCTAATCTGTTTGTGGTGTGGATGTCTAGGCCTTCGTCTTGGTGGACGTGGGCACCTAGACCGGTTGAGTACCTTTGCTCTATCCAAAGGAACACCTACAAAAGATGAGGTCTAATGATTGTGAAGAAAACTGCTAGGGTTTGCACTGAGGACACATAGAGTGTACGACCACGAGAAAAACACAAAGAGACAAACACAAACACAGAGGGCAAAACTCAAACCCTAAACGCAAAACTCAAAACTCAAACACAAATAGAAGAAGGGAGAGAGAGAACACAACTTTGAAGTAAATGAATGCTGTAAATGAATGTAAGAGCGTACAGTGTGCTCAAGGGCAAAGCAATGTTAGAGTGTGACGTCCACCGGAGACGGATCCCAAGTCTCTGACCACCGGTCGGAGTGTAGGAGTGCTGAATAGGGAATGGCAGCAGGCTGGTCACCAAAACTCAGCAATCTGGAGGCTGGAAACTGGTAAACACAGTAGTGTACCGCCAATTGGAGGCTGGAAACTGCGCATGTCTGCTGTAAACAGCAGGCTGAAATAGTGTCTGATGTGGCTAGCGATGACTGGATGATCAGATTGGAGCAGATGATGATGTCGCCAGCAGCTGACGTGAGCTTGGATGAAGGCGCCAGCAGCACGAGCAAACATGGATGGAGTGGCAGTAGTCTCGAGGGCTGGACAGCCACTTCGGAGGAGACTAATGGCTGAAATCTGCACGTGGAGTGAGAAACCTACACAGACAGAATGAGGCTGAATGGGGGTTGCCTGTCTATTTATAGATGTGGAAGGGCGCCCCAAAAATTAGGGTTTCCACTAAACTCTCTTGAACTGCTCCGTGTTTTAGGGTTTCCACTGAACTCTCTCGAACCACTCCCCGTTTTAGGGTTTTTACTCTAAAAAAGCATTTTTTAGTGTGTTTTGGGGCTGTTTAAGAGCCTAATCAGCAAGTAATGCATGTTTGAGCTCAACAATGGTGATGTATTCTTGTAGGTTGTGTGGCAGTAGTAGTGGTATGTGCCATACTCAGTCGTGTAGTAGTGAAAAAGTAAGTGATTGCTCTTTGTCTATGTGAGCTGAGTTGTGGGGGCCTCCTACTCCGTAGAATAGTTGCTAGCTTCTCACCACCGCTTTCTTTCGTGCCCTTTAGCATGGAAAATGTGGTTTGTGTTATTTGCTATCTGGCGGGATGTGGTTGGCATGTTACTACGCCCCTTTGATTGGGTCTTTGCTCAACCCAAATACCCTTCTTTGGCACAACCACGTATGAAAATTTTGTTTCTGTTCCTCCGTTTTTGGGGTTGCTAGCAGAATTGGACAAGTCGGAATGCTTTTATCTTTGATTCCGCATCTTGGGTGCAATCTCAGCTCGCCGAGTTGAAATGTCTTCTACATTGATCGCTTAACCTTATTCAACACACTGATCTCCTTTCCAGGGAGACCTTGGTCCCCTTGGTATATGGCAATCTTTGTTGTTTCCTTGCAGCGACTTTACTTTTTTTTTTAGTTATTTGATCTTTTTTAAGGGGAGTATATGAGTGATGGTTTAGAGCCATCGTGCATCTTGCAATCATGTAATCTTGTACTTTTTTTGTAATTAATAGAATTACCTATTACAAGAGAAAAAGAGAGTGGTGTATGTACACGTGTGTTTTGGGAGAGGAAGCCTAAACAACATCTATAACTACCCCAAAAGTAATGCCAAATAGTTAGAAATAGGCACTTTAAAATAGTTAGATAATTTCCATCAGATGCCATCAGAGGTGATCAGATGTGTTGTATTGGACAAGGCAGGTTGGACAAGTCGATCCGATCATCGAATATGGACAACTAGCACTAGGTCCTTGCCATATCTAAGCCAAGTGCCAATTGCTAAATTTCTATGGGCTAGAAGCTATAGCAAGAGAGATATCTTTCAAGGCTGGAAGTTGTCATGTAGCTGCCTCCAAATGTCATGTAGGAACTCATCTTTAAGGTTGAGGAGCTGAAACTAACCTTCCTTCTTGGATAGGGTGGTAAGACATGATCAAGCACTTAATATCAACAATTAATAATTGAGCATAAGCTGAAATGCAAACATTACCTTAACAATCTTGGACAATAGATACTTGGTTGGCTGCAAAATTGGCATGCCTTTCGGTATGTTTTAAACTTTAATTGCTAATGGATTGAGTATAAGTTGAGATTCCATAATCTTCTTTGCTGATCCAAAAGCCTCTTGTTGTACATACAATTAGCAAGCAATTTGGGCCAATTGCGTCTTGATTTTTTTAACTTTAATTGCTACTGGATTGAGTATAAGTTGAGATTCCACAATCTCCTTTGCTGATCCAAAAGCCCCTTGCTGTACATAAAATTAGCTAGATTGGAACCACCTGTTGGATTTCGCCAGCACTCTGGTGGGTGAATACATCAAACATAATCATTGTGATCTCCTGCAATGTAATGCAGAGGATGTTTTAGATACTCATGTGGACACACTGAAGATGCTTTGCTCCTTCTCTGCTTTCTATGACTGTGGAGTCATTCTCTTTTTTAGTGGTTGAATTCCGCTGTTTTCTTGGATTCACTTGTGGATGACATCCATCCTGTAGGGGAAGTGTGTAAAAAAGAGATTTGTGGATCCCCAGGGCTTCTATGAGGTCATACTGAGATTGGTGAAGAATCGAAATGATCTTTTAGGCAGGTTGCCCTTTTTCTTTGATAGACAGCTGGTGCATGTGGTGTCATGGAGATCCTGGTTGATTTTCAATGTTTACTTAAACAAGAATGACTTTTATGGCTTGAGATGCCCAATAGTTTATTGGCCCCTATTAAAGGATGTAATGGCAGCCATTGGTGCCATTTTGGTGCCTCCAAGTATGGGGGCCACTAGCAGAAATTGGTCGTACATGTTGTGAGACACTGCATGGAAGATGCCTAATTGATTGAGATTCAATTGGAATGCTTGTGCATGTTGTGGATGACAAGCTATCCCAACCACTGGAGGGTGTCAATGATGAGGGAAAAGATGAGGAAGAATGTGGTGAAGAGGCACGTTAAAGAACCACAGGTGGAAACAACTCAAGATCTGCTCAGGGATGCTTTGCACAATGAGATATATAGAGTAATGCTACATGATGAGAATGCGCACGCTGTAGGTGTGGCTTGGATTTTTTCCCTTGTGGTGAAATGGTTCACTTACGCAAGTGCCCTTTTACAAAGATGATGATAATCATGCAATGCAAAAGAGAGGTATAACAAGGAAGGGAGGGTGATATTGAAGACAATGCGGAAACTTGTCGAATACCAATGAAGGGTAGGAACCTCCTCTCAACCATGGATGTTGATATCAGAAGAGGAAGAAGAGCCCGATGTTGGTCTTTGTATAGTGCTGACAACCATGAAGAGACTAATGATGAAGGTAGACTTGACAACCCTTTGCCGGAATAGCGAATGGAGATTCAACCATCAGGTATATGGGATATGCCCATACTTGATCTCGAGAGAGGGCTCTTGTGTTGATCAAGTGGCGTAGGCAAGTCCAAATCTCAACCTTGAGAGAGGGCTATACAGTAGTTGAGAAGCCCCAAGATAGCTGTCCAACGTTCGTAGAGATTGAATGGATGAAGGAGGAAGACCTGACCCTCTCCAACTGGAAGAATTAGAGAAAAGTCAGCCACCAAGGTAGTTTGGATGTCATTGTGCTCCATCTGAGGAGATGGTTCCAATGATGACCAAGTGTCGTATGCATGCTTGAAACTCGATCTCTGGATATGCTCCTATATTAGCCAAGAATGCAAATTCACAAGCACCAAGGTAGTAGTCCAGCTACCATGAAAAAATAGACTAGAAGAATACAAAATAATGGTTAAATGATAAAACACCTAAATTAAAAGAAAAGAAAGATGGGTGCTGAGAGAAGAAGGATGCCCAAGACCCAATCTTGGGAGAGAAGATAGTATCTTCGTCTCCATGCTCATGGAGGCAGTCCTCACCAAGGCAGAAACAGAAAGACAAAGCTTTAACCCAGGTAGGACTGGTAATATAACTAGAATGTTAGTCCTAATTGAATAGTGGTTGCTTTTGTTTAATGCCATGGTGGAGATTGCCATGGTTTTGGTCCCTCCAAACATCGGTGCAGTAAACAGAAATAGATTGTGCATACTTTGGGTTTTAACTCAGAAGCACTGTAATTGGTTGTGCGTTAATTGCTCAAGTATGCAACCTCTTAGTTTTTATTTGAAATGGGCGACCTTTTGCAGGACACTTTCTCTTGTGGAAAATTGGGCCACTTTATAGTAGAGTGGCCCAAAAAGCAAGGAGAAGCTCCTCATCTGAATGACATATTTGGTATGCAATATGGAAGTCTTGTTTTGGGTTTAAATATGGATTCTCAACGTAACGTTGGTAAAGGGAAAGGGAATCAACTTGTGCGGATCATACCTACTAGCATGAGGTAAGTAGTAACAAGGGCAAAAAGACTCCTAATGTTTTGCAGCTTCGCTCATTGATTGAAGCGGAGAATGATTTGTGTACTTAATGTGAGGTGCAATGAAGAACTTCCTATTTAGACCATTGATGATAGAGGGCCATGTGGTTCCAAGTCCGTTTTACTATTTGAGGTCTTATGGGGAGGCATTGGGAAATCCTCCTAAACATCTTACCCTTGACAAACATGACAATATGGTTACCCCTTCCAAGCGCACATATCCCCATGGCACTGCTGTGGGTGTAGATCAGCCATCAACCTCCAATCTAAACAAAAATAGAAGAAATGCTTTCACTGTTCTGGCACACTTTTTGATTGATGTTATTCTTGATACGTTGGCAGCAAAAGGGAGGCAGGTTGAGCCTTGAGTTTTGTCTTGCTGCTGATCTTCATGAAGTTAGCTACATGGAATGTTCGTGGTGTTTGTTATTGTAGCAAACAACACACTATGTGGCAAATCTTGCATTCTAATGGATGGAATGTTTCATGTGCAATTGAATACAAAAGCTTAGGGAAGCTGGATGAATACTGCATTGCCATGGCTTCAATCCTTTTTATGCTGGAGTTCCTACTAGAAATTATTTGGGAGTGCTGCTCATTGTGCATGAGCAATTTCAACTCATGTTGATTAAAAGGGATGTGTATGGGAGATTTCTTGTTGTTGAGGTTAGTTGGGATGGTGAATTACAATGGCTGGTTGGTGTGTATGCTTCAAATGATGTTTCTTGCCATCGTGCATAATTATGCTCCTACCTCTCTTGGAAGGCCAAGCCTTACAATGGGAGACTTTAATATGTGTGGTGATCCATCCCAATCTGCTTCTAGACACGGGCTGAAGGATGTGTGTGAATGTTTGGATTATTGGAATGCTTTTGCCTCTGTTGTACTGAAACAAGATCTATGGTCTTGGTTGTTTCCTTATGATTAGGGTTACATCTCTCACAGAATACACATTTGGACACTTGGAGGCATTTGGATCGTATATATGGTATGCATGATGATTCTTTTTTGGCAGAGGTTCTGGAAATCAAGGTTCTACAGTGCTATGTCCTTTTTGAAGATTTCCCGCCGGTGTTTGAGATCCTTAAATACCTTGTTCATCCTTTTCAGCGTTTTCTGAACAACTTGCACAATACCAGCCTTTGAATCAAGGGCCCTATCCTCTGCAAGATCCCTCCTTTTTCCGTTTTGCAATCAACTCATCCCTGCCTCTTCCATTTTCTTGGATGAACAGCTCTTTGGCACATTTGGCATAACGGTAATGCCTTCATTTTTGATTCAGCCTTGGACATCCATGGTCATGTGGCCTGTGTATGAGGATTCTTGGTATGGTAGATATCTTCCATGGTTTCAGTGGGCTTGGTCCTTCTTGATGTGGCTGCTCATTGGCTAGATATTGTTTGCTCGACTTCTATTGTGTTGCCACCATGTTTGTGTGCTAGGTTTTGGTAGTCTTTTGGCTTCACATGTGAATTGCTAGGATTTTTTGGGTGGGCCTGCTTCATGCGAGTTTTACCATTGTGTTTGGTTGGCCTAATGGCCTCATGTAAATACTTCCATACATTAATATACATTTACACACACACACACACACACACACACACACACACACACACACAGAGAGAGAGAGAGAGAGAGAGAGAGAGAGAGAGAGAGAGAGAGAGAGAGAGAATTGAGCGATGTTGTCGACGCCTGAGTGCCCCACCCTGCTGCCGGCCGTCTGACCTGCGGGCTCTGCTCCTGGTCGTCGCCCGTTCGCCTTGTGTGTCAGGGTTCCTGCCATTGCCGTCGGACCTGGGCCTTGTGGGCCGTCGCCTGATCCTTGCTCCTCAGCGTTTCTGCCGTCGCCTGTTAAGCCCTGCCGTCACCTGTCAGCCCTTCTTCTCAGCGTTGTGGCCCTTGCAGCTGCCCGTTGGCCCTGCCTTTCGCCCTCCTGAACTTGCACTGTTAGGGTTGCGCCCTGCCCCACGCATTATCTTTACTTCCTCAGGACAGGCCACGGCTGAGGCAGACAGGTAACAAACAGGTTCAATCGGCTGTGCTTGCAGAATACTTCCCTGGACAGCGCCTCTGTACAAGAGAGAGAGAGAGAGAGAGAGAGAGAGAGAGAGAGAGAGAGAGAGAGAGAGAGAGAGAGAGAGAGAGAGAGGAGAGGAGAAGAAGATCGCGATGGCGGGGAGAAGGCTCGCGATGGCGTCGCCTGATTCTGTCGCCCTACTGACGGTCGTCTGACCGTCGCGTTTCGCCGTTTCGCCCCCCGCGTCAGCCTGCGCCCGTCTGGCCCGTCGGGCGCCTGGTCGCCAGCAGTCGCCATCGTCCGTCTGGTTGGCGCCCGTTCGCCCGCCCTGCGCGTAGGGTTTCTGCCCGCGCCCGAGCCCTGCCCTGCGCCGTTGCTGCCTCGCCCGTCCTGCAGATGGACCTGAGCCCTGTTGACCATCGCCGCCCCTGCCTTCGTTCGTCGCCTGTCCAGACCTGACGTCCTCTGCCCCCCCTGTGGTTCGCCCTCTTGCACGTGCACTGTCAGGGTTGTGCCCTGTCACTCGCGATATTGGGACAGGCTACGCCTGAAGCCGCTGCTCCAGTGCCTGTCCTGTTCTGCCTGAGAAGGCGCAAGAGAGAGAGCGAGAGAAAGAGAGACGCTGCCCTCACCCGCCAGACTTTTAACGCCTGCAACGTGTCCGTGTGACGTCCTGCGGGTCGTCCTCAGCTGTGTGCAACAGCTTATAGGGGTGCAGCCTTCTAACACAGCTGACACTGATCTGCACTGTCAGTCAGTCTTTCTTCGAGATCAGCTCGTCGTACACGATGGCTGGTTTGGATCTGGATTTCATAGACCAAACGGTGGCAGCACTTGGCTCGGACTCTGATGCTGAGGAACCGGAGGATATGGTTCCGTGCCCTGAAGAATTGCCCCCGGGTTCTGACGTCCAGCCTGCAGGTAAACGTACCAAGCATACCTCGGCAGAGATAGGTGTTATTCCGGATCGTTCCTATGCGCAGGTTGCTTCGGATTCTGTGGACTCTCAGGAGGCGGACTGGGAGCATCTGTTGGAATTTGCCAACACTCTGCTTGGTGAATATGTTCAACATAATCAGGAAGCCTTCTCTGACTCTGCTCCAGACAATGTTCTGGAAGCTACCATCGACCCAAAAACCGTCCTGCGCTCGTTTTCGGTATTTTATGATCGCGCGGTGATACTCTTCTTCACTGGTCGCATCCCGCTGCTTTCCCGTATTCGCCAATGGCTGCAGAGTCTGCTACAAGGGGAATGTGTTGAAGAGATTTTTGTTGGATCCCGCGGTTTTTTTGAGGTCCTCTTGAAAACAGAGACGCACCGTATTGCTCTCTTGTCTAAACTGCCTTTGTTTTTTGATCGTCGGTTGGTTCATGTGGTTCCCTGGCGCCCGATGGCAGATTTCCAGCGTCTCCTGCAACGTGAATGCCCTGTGTGGGTAGAAGTGGAAAATTGTCCGGCTGTTTATTGGCCGCTATTGAAGGATGCTATGGCCACTGTGGGCACGGTTCTGGTCCCTCCCAGTCTCAGGGCTGTGAATCGCAACCGCTTGTGCATGTTATGGGATACTGTAAGGAAACGGCCTGCGTGGTTACGCCTCAATTGCTCTGGTATGCATCTGTTACACTTTCGTTTGAAATGGGGCAATTTTGCAGGCCATTGCTTTTCCTGTGGACAGTTGGGGCACTTTATGGCTGAATGCCCAGAGCAACAACACGTTTCAGATATGGGTCATGTTGCTCCGCCCATGGAAGATATGGTGTGCGATGCTCCGTCGTTGGATACTATCCACCCGCCCCAAGTTCTGGCCAAAGGCAAACAACAGGTTTCGGGTCTGGATTCCCGTGCCACTGATTGGGTTGAAGTTCGTCCAAAAAAAGGCAACAGGATTGGTGCTGGCATGGAGAGTATTGTGCCTACTACCTCACAAGATTCCATGCAAACCTATATGCGCAGGAAGGAAATGATGTCTTCCGAGCGCTCTGCTCCTACTATGGTTTCTTCAGCTCCCCGTCATCAGCCCGCCAGGAAAATGTATTCGGATCGCCTAAAGGGTCCACCTGCCCAGCTGGCTTTTGATACAAGAGGCAACGTTATTACTCCGTGGGACCGTCGTTACCCACGTTCCAACCCCAAGCACGCAGATATGCCGTCTACTTCCAAATCTAGTCCTCAGAACTCTTTTGCGGTGTTGGCGGATTTCTTGGATGAGGGAGTCCTGGATATTCTCGCCGACAAAGTCAAATCGAGGCAAGCGGTGCCTCGTACCTGATTGTGTTTTGTATACACATGAAAATAGCCACGTGGAATGTGCGAGGAATTTGTTCTCGCCACAAGCAACATGACATGTGGACTGCATTGTATGAGAATCAGTGGGATGTCCTGTGTGCTGTTGATCACAAGAGTCACAGTGATGCCGGTAAAATTGTGGATTGCCATGGCTTTCGTTTGTTCTATGCAGGAACACAGGCCATGCATTACTCGGGTGTGCTCATGATTGTGCATGCCAAATATCAGCTTGTTCTTGTCAAAAATGATGTTCATGGCCGCTTTCTGGTGGTTGAAATCTTATTCGAAGGGGAAATCCTATGGTTACTTGGCCTCTATGCTCCGAATGACTCGTTATCTCACCGGGAGCTTTGGCAGACTTTGCAGACTTCCTTGTCACTTGGCAGACGAGGCTTCTTCATGGGAGATTTCAATATGTGTGTTGATTCTTCCCAGTCTACATCGGAACACTCGGTCATGGATGCGCCGGAAAGTCGTATGTGGCAAGAGTTGGCTCTTGCTGTTCTTAAGCAAGATCTTTGGTCCTGGCTACACCCGTCTTCTTCCGGCTTTACTTTCCATTCGGCCCAGTATGTCACAACATGGTCGCGGTTGGACCGTATATATATCATGCAGAATGATGATTTTCTGCTTGAGATGCTCGAAATAAAAGTGTTGCAGCAATATGTCTTGTCGGACCATTTCCCTCTGCAGTTCGAGTTGCTTGCACAACCCATTGCCCCTTTCAAGCAATTTCTGGAGAGACTCCCTTTGCGTTTCAACTCGTCCTACTTAAAGCATAGAATTTTCCAGGGCTATATGCAGCAATTGCTTGATAGATTCCTCTTGGACTTTTCCTCTCAGGGCACTGCGTCATTCGAAAGATTGCTCTCTAACGTGCAGCGGGTTGCTCGGCAATATGGGATCTATCATGCTTCTCTTTGTTGGCGCCGTCGACAGGCAGCGGAGGACCTGCTGGTTTTGGTTCGCTCCCTGCTGGTGGACACTCCGGATGATGCATTTCTGCTTGCACTGGCCATGCGGGTGGCCGATCTTCTTAAAGAATTCCAGTTGAAATCGTATCAGCAGGCCAAATTGCAACATCTGACAGAGACTTTGCAAGATAGTGCATGTCAGACCCATAAGTTCTTTCGAGCTCTCCATGCCTCTCCTGCTGGAGAGAATATGACCAGACTCGAGGATGCACAAGGCCACCTTATCCTGGATCCACAGACTATTGTGCATATGTGCAGGAATTATTTCCGTGACCTTCTCGGTTCCGCTTCTCCTCCTTCCGCCCAAATTACTCAGGCCCGTTCGGTTTTTTATGACCGGGTCCGCAATCAGCTTCCGTAGGACATGCAAGCTACTCTGGAGTCAGATATTGGTGAAGCAGAGGTTATGGATGTCTTGTTACACTTGCCCAAAGATAAAAGCCCGGGTTGGGATGGTCTCACCAATGAGCTCTTTGAAGCTTTTGCTACCCACCTGGCGAAACCATTGCAGGCTTTGTTTCAGCAGGTATGGGAAACGGGGATCATGCCTCCCTCATGGAAACAAGGACTTATTAAACTGCTTCCAAAAGTTCCTTCGCCATCTAAGTTGACACAGTGGCGCCCCATTTCTTTGATGGGTTCAATGTACAAAATCTTTTCCAAAGTAATGGCGAATCGGCTCCATAAGCATCTCCCTGCCCTTGTGCACCCTCTCCAGTATGGTTTCATTAAGGGCCGAAATATTCTACACAATGTTTTGAATGCCCAATTGGCCATTGATTATGCCCGGCATTCTAATCAGGAGATGGTACTGATTCAACTGGACCTGGAAAAGGCGTTTGACTACCTGGACTGGTCTTTCGTTGCTGACCTTATGTCTGCTATGGGCTTTGGTGCTCGGATGTCTCGTCTGATCTACACCATTAGCGCTGCGGCATCTTCGCGAGTCATGCTGAACGGAGGTGTTGTTGAGCCATTTGTCCTTGCCCATTCTGTCCGACAGGGGTGCCCTTTGAGCCCTTTATTCTTTGCCCTTGCGACACATCCAGTTCTTTCCATGTTATCACATATGGCCGCCTCCTCCCAGTTGGCGGGACTGTCGCTTCCTACAGGACAACACTTCGTTAGCCAATCCCTGGCGGAAGATACTTTTATGATTTTGCGTGCAGACAAGGATAACCTTCAGAAAGCATTGGATGTTTGGGGTCTCTTTGGTCAGGCGTCAGGCCTTCGTCTCAATGCGCTCAAATCAGCCCTTCTAAGCTGCACGGAGTCGGATTTGCAGTCCTTGGACTGGCAGGGTCTGGTTGTTCCTCGAGGTTCCATTGTCAGGCATCTTGGATACCCTTTGGGTGTTGATGTTCCCCCAAAGCAGCTTCTGCAGTGGATTTCTCAGAAAATGGTGGCCAAGTTTATGTATTAGAAGTCTCAGGCCTGGCCTTTTCATGTCCGCCTCAAAGTAGCCCAGATCATTATGTTGCGAATGCTCACATATTTCTTGCCATTGTTGCCCTGGACTCCTACGACTCTGAATGCTCTCACTCAGTCTATTCGCTTCATGCTATGGAAGAGGGATTCATTGCATGCAGGTATTTCCTGGATGTCCTGGTCGCATGTATGCACCCCCAAACGCATGGGTGGCGGAGCTATTTTAGATGCCCAAACTCACATGCAGGCACTTCGTTGGTCCCTTTTCCGCACCATGTGCTCGGATGATCATCATCCGTGGCTTGCTATCGCCCGTTATTTCCTCGAGGGCCATGGGCTTGGGCATGGCAATACCCAACTCCGGAGTTCTTGGTGGCACGTTCTGAATGCTGATTCGCGGTTTTCCAGTTCTTCTTCATCGCTGCTCACTCATTTGGTGTCTTCCTGGAAACACGTCCTTCAAAAGGCTTGGTGGCACCCACCAGAGGATTGCTTGGCTGCTAACTCTTTTCAATTGGAATTACTGGCAGTCTCGCGTTTACTTTCGTGGGAAGGTAAACATGAGCTTAGACCGCAATTCAACCGAATGGCACGTTTGGGCTTGTCTTCAGTTGCGGATGCCACCCTTGCCAGTCGCAATGTGCTTATCTCGTTTCGTACTGCTAGACGGCTTTTCAGGATCCCTCGTGGATATAGGCCTTTATGGGAACAGCTTTTGACGGTGATCCAGAGCAGACAACCCTTTCCTGCTCTTGCTTCGGATCATCCCTGGCAGGATTGGGACCTACAAGGACGGCTGCATTTGAGCAAAGCTTCCGCTAACCAAGTGTATCATCTTATGATAAAAGATAATCAATGGCTAGTTACTAAAGCGAATGCTTTATGGGGATTGCGTAAATCCCGGTCATGGTGGCAGGCAACTGTGATGGAGGGCTGGGTCAACAAGACACCCTTTAAATACAAAGTCTTTCTTTGGAGAGTGATGATTGGGGGTCTTCCGCTTGCTTCGGCTCTCTCCAAGCGACGAATCTCCAATGGCACCTGGTTCTTTTGCACCACTACTATGGAATCCGCCCGACACCGATTTATTTCTTGCCCCGTCGCTAAGAAAGTCTGGTTATTTTTGTCGGCCGTTTGGCGAGGGGTGGTTGGTATCACACTGCGCCCCTTTGATTGGGTTTTGGGCCAGCCCAAATACCCTACTCCCGCACAGCCACATATGAAGCTCATGTATCACTTTCTTCGATACTGGGGCTGTTGGCATAACTGGACCGTTCGGAATGCTTTTCTGTTTGACTCCGCCCATAATGTTCAGCAGCATATTGTAAGGCTTAAGGGCCTCTTGTATTGGCAGTTAGCTCTTCTCCATTGTTCTGACTTGCTCTCTACGGAGGACTTCCGTCCTTGGCATATGGCAATTTCCTCCGCATCCTTGCCATGAAATTGTAACCTGTAGTACTTAGCACCTCCTCATATGATGGCTTGGATTGTCGTCATGTTCTTGTAATCAAGTAATCTTGTATTTTTTTCGTAATTAATACAATTACCTTTTACGATAAAAAAAGAGAGAGAGAGAGAGAGAGAGAGAGAGGAGAGGGAGAGAGAGAGAGAGAGAGAGGAGAGAGAGAGAGAGAGAGAGAGAGAGAGAGAGAGAGAGAGAGAGAGAGAGAGAGAGAGAGAGAGAGAGAGAGAGAGAGAGAGAGAGAGAGAGAGAGAGAGAGAGAGAGAGAGAGAGAGAGAGAGAGAGAGAGAGAGAGAGAGAGAGAGAGCTGGACGTCGACCTGCTCGCGGGCGCCTACCTGTGGATGGTTGCAAGTCGCTGCGGACGCCCGTGCCTGCACGTTCTGCCTCGTTCCTGCTTCGTTTCCTGCCTTCCCGCCTTCGGCCTTGGCGATTCGCCGTCTGCCCAGATCGGAACCCTACTGTGCGATCGTGCCTTACTGCTCTGCGTCTTGCCTGACGTCTCCCCTTAGCCTTGTGCACAGGTCGTTCTACCCTGCCGTTGTCTGTCCTCTCGACCCGTACTGCCTCCCTGCGTGCGACCTTCCGTCTCTGTTCCGCGCGCGAGAGAGAGAGAGAGAGCGAGAGAGCGAGCGATGCTAGAAGACAGCACTATGGTTGGCCTGGATATGGATTTTCTCGACCGGACGGTGGCAGCCCTCGGCCCTGATTCCGATACCGAGGAGACGGAGGATATGGTGCCCTGCACGGAGGAGATGCCTCTGGGCTCTGAACTGCCGCCTGCGGGCAAACGTTCGAAGCATACTCCTGATGAGCCAATGGGTCCTCAGGACCGTTCCTATGCGCAGGTTGCCTCTGATCCTGTGGATTCGCAGGAGATAGATTGGGAGCATTTGTTGGACTTCGCCAATACTCTGCTTGGCGACTATGTCCAGCACAACAATGAAACTTTTTCTGATGCGGGAACTGATGATGTGCTGGAAGCCACGGTGGACCCGAAATCAGTCTTGCGGTCCTTCTCAGTCTTTTATGACCGTGCAGTCATACTTTTCTTCATTGGCAAAATCCCCGTGCTTTCACATATTCGCCAGTGGATGCATCATCTATTGCAAGGGGAATGTGTTGAGGAGATCTTCCTTGGACCTCGCGGCTTTTATGAGGTACTGTTGAAATCAGAAACCCATCGGGCTGAACTCCTGTCCAAGCTGCCATTATTCTTTGATCGCTGCTTGGTCCATGTTGTACCATGGCGCCCGATGGCCGATTTCCAGCGTCTGCTTCAACGCGAATGCCCGGTATGGGTGGAAGTGGAAAATTGTCCGGCAATTTATTGGCCATTGTTGAAGGATGCGATGGCCGTTGTGGGCACAGTGCTGGTGCCTCCAAGCCTCAGGGCTATGAATCGCAACTGTCTATGCATGTTATGAGACACAGCCAGGAAAAGGCCTGCGTGGCTTCGCCTCAATTGTTCTGGCATGCATCCCTTATATTTTCGCTTGAAATGGGGCAATTTTGCAGGCCACTGCTTTTCATGTGGGAAATTGGGGCATTTCATGGCCGAATGCCCTGAACGGCAACCGTCTTCCGAGGATGCACAGGCTGTGCTGCCAAAGGATGACATGGTCCTTGATGCCCCGACATAGGAGGCCCTTCAGCCGCCAAATGTCGTGGATAACGGCAAGCAACAGGTCCTGGGTTTGGACTCTCGCAGCACTGATTGGATTGAGGCCCGTCCAAAAAAAGGTAAAAAGTTGGATGCAGGCATGGCCGATCCTGGGCCTACTACTTCACAGGATTCCGTGCGTACGTATATGCGCAGGAAAGAAATGTTCACCTCACAGCCAGCTGCACGTACTATCGCCCCGTTTGCCCCCCGTAATCAGTCTACAAGGAAAGCCTATACAGACGGCCCCAAGGGCCCACCTGCTAAGCTGGCGTTTGATACAAAAGGTAATGTGATTACACCCTGGGATCGGCGTTATCCCCGCCCTGCTCCCAAGGCAGTGGATTTTCCTTCTACCTTTAAAGCAGGTCGCCAGAATTCGTATGCAGTATTGGCTGATTTTCTGGATGAGGGTGTCCTAGATGCTCTCGCGGAAAAGGTGAAATCGAGGCAACAACCGCCTCGTTCCTGACTCCCTTTTTTGGAAGATATATGAAGATAGCCACCTGGAATGTGCGAGGCATTTGCTCTCGCCATAAGCAACATGCCATGTGGACTGTCTTGCATGAGAATAAGTGGGATGTATTGTGTGCAGTTGAGCACAAAAGTCACGTTGAAGCAGGCAAAATTGTGGATTGTCATGGATTCTGTCTGTTTTATGCAGGGACACATGCTACGCACTATTCGGGCGTGCTGATGATTGTCCATGAAAAATACCAGCCTGTTCTTGTCAAAAATGATGTGCAGGCCCGCTTTCTGGTAATCGAAGTCTTATTTGAAGGAGAAATTTTATGGTTGCTGGGCCTCTATGCTCCAAACGATCCTGCCTCCCGACGGGATCTTTGGTCGACTTTTCAGGACTCCATGTCACTTGGCCGAAGGGGATTTTTGATGGGAGATTTCAATATGTGTGTTGACTCTTCTCAGTCCACTTCGGGGCATTCGGTAATGGATACGCCGGAAAGCCGGGTGTGGAATTCCTTTGCTTTGCGCGTGCTTAAGCAAGATCTTTGGTCGTGGCTTCACCCTTCTTTTTCAGGCTTTACTTTTCATTCCGCACAATATGCCACTACTTGGTCGCGGTTGGACCGAATGTATATCATGCAAGGGGATGATTTTCTTTCCGAGATGCTGGAAATGAAAGTCTTGCAGCAATATGCGTTGTCGGACCATTTCCCCCTCCAGTTTGAGATGCGGGCACACTCTATTGCACCTTTTACGCAGTTGCTGGATAGGCTCCCTTTACGTTTCAACTCCTCTTATTTGACGCATCCAATTTTTCAGGGCTATATGCAGCAATTGATTGAGAGATTCTTATTGGAGTTCGCCTCTGCCGGCCTGGCAGCATTTGCGCGGCTGCTTTCTAATGTGCAGCGGGTTGCTCGGCAGTATGGGATTCATCATGCCTCTCTTTGTCGGCGACGTCGACAGTCAGCACGGGATTTACTGGCTTTGGTCCGTTCCTTGCTCGTGGATTCCCCAGATGATGATTTTCTGCTGTCATTGGAAAGGCGTTTGGCCCATCTTATTCAAGTTTTTCAGTTGAAATCTTATCAGCAGGCCAAGCTGCATAACTTGACTGACACATTGCAAGATAGTGCCTGCCAGTCTCATAAGTTCTTTCGCGCCTTGCATGCTTCTCCGGCTCGCGAAAATATGACCAGGCTCCAGGATTCAGAAGGTCGCATGGTCACTGATCCGCAGACCATTGTCACCATGTGCAGAAATTATTTTATGGAACTTCTTGGCTCTTCTCCCTCGCCTTCTAGCCAGGTTACGCATGCCCGCTCGGCCTTCTATCATCTGGTCCGTCAGCAGGTTCCACTTGACATGCAAGCCACTTTGGAGGCGGATAGTTGCGAGGAGGAGGTTATGGATGTTTTGTTGCATCTGCCTAAGGATACAAGTCCTGGTTGGGATGGTATCACTAATGAATTCTTTGAGCACTCGGCCGCGCAGTTGGTGAAGCCATTGGCGGTCATGTGTCAGCAGGTTTGGGAAACAGGGGTCATGCCTTCCTCATGGAAAGAAGGCGTTATCAAACTGATTCCCAAGGTCCCTTCGCCGTCAAAGCTGCAACACTGGAGACCAATTTCTTTGATGGGCTCGCTGTACAAAATCTTCTCCAAAGTGCTGGCGAATTGGCTTCACAAGCATCTTCTAGCTATTGTGCATCCCCTCCAATATGGTTTCATCAAGGGTCGCAACATTCTCCATAATATCTTGAATGTGCAAATGGCTATTGACTATGCGCGCCATTCCAGTCAGGAAGTGGTCTTGATTCAACTGGACTTGGAAAAGGCCTTTGAGTATGTGGACTGGTCTTTCATTGCAGAACTCATGTCTGCTATGGGCTTTGGTACACGGATGTCCCGATTGATCTACACCATTAGTGCTGCGGCTTCTTCAAGAGTTATGCTCAATGGTGGGGTTACAGAGCCATTTGTCCTTGCTCGCTCGGTCCGACAGGGTTGCCCTTTGAGTCCTCTCTTCTTTGCCTTGGCAACTCACTCGGTCCTTTCAATGTTATCCTCAATGGCGGCTTCGGCTCAGCTGGCCGGATTGTCTCTTCCTTTGGGGCAGCACTTCATTAGCCAATCTCTGGCTGATGATACTTTTATGATTTTGCGGGCAGACAGGGACAACATTCAAAAGGCATTAGATGTTTGGACGCTCTTTGGTCAGGCCTCTGGTCTTCGCATCAATGCCTTTAAGTCGGCCATTCTCAGTTGCACAGAGCCTGATTTACAGTCATTAGGCTGGCAGGGTCAGGTGGTTTCCCGTGGATCCATTGTACAGTCATCCGGTCTAGTAATTTGTAGGGGTGGCTGGCTCTCATGCATCTTTTTCCACGCTCTCTTGCTGTCCTGCCCCCCAAGAACATGGAATACATTTCTGTTTCTAGTCTGCTCAGGTATTCCTGCTTCTTTTTGCGTACCAACCGTCTGAAGAGTGTTCGAGCATGCTTATGGGTGCATATACCAAGTGCCAGCTCTCGCTGAAAACGTGCTCGTGTCTCTCTGCACTCATCATCATACCAGCCATTCTGTGGAGCATTACCTCGTGGAGGTTTATCTGACGGTGTAGTGTGTGGGAAAGCGTATGCTGCTGAAGTGTGTATTATCTCGGCCAACTGTCCTGTAAACTCATCCAGAGAGGCCTGTGTGTCTAGCTCCCTCAATGCATCTCGCACAGTAATGCTGTATATGTGTGAGGTCGCTTCCACAAAATCATAGCGTGGTAATTTTGGTATATGTGACTGTGCTTCATGTATATGCCCATATTGCATTGTGAAAGCTAGAATAGCATGGTCTGCTACTAATCCAATTGGTCTGTCCGAGATTTCAAAACTTTTTATGTCAGGTAGCAAGTTGGGTGATCCAATCAAATAGTCCACTGTGCTTGACCCCTTCTTGTTATTCCAACATGTGAAGCCATTAGATCTTGGCCACTGTGGTAGCCCGTTAAGGATGGCCAAACCATGTGCACTTCCTAGTGCCAGTAGGTGTGTTCCATATTCTGTTATCTCTCTATCTTGGGCTGATCTAACTAATCCCACTTCATTTAATGCAATATCTCTGAACATCTCATCACTAGTGTCAAAGAAAGCAGATTGGTTGTTTCCTGTGCGTGCATTAAAGTCTCTTGCTAGTAGAACATCCCCAATTCTCATGTATCCCATTATGTCCTCATATAGTGGTGTATACGGGGATGCCTCTTTAGGGGCAAACTTAGAGTATGCAGGGGGAAAATAGCATATGGCAATATACATGTCGCGAGTTCTGCTTGTACGTAACCTGATCCACATGTATCTTGCCTCTACATCTCTATGTACCACTTGGACTGTATCTCGGAGCTCTTCTCTAAATAGAATTGCCACACCTCCTGATCCCCTCGTCCCTCCAGGCCGTCTAGGCTGAGGGCGATATACACTTTCCCATCTGTATCCATATACATCAGGTAAACGGCTGTCTTTACATTGATGTGTCTCAGTATACATAGCAATGTCTATACCTTTGAAAGTATCCTCAAAATAACCTACATCTGTCTTAAGGGAGCCATTGCAATTCCACAGTGTGAACTTCAGGGTCTCATAGGCCGCGCACCGTCATGCCGTCCTTTTCTCTGTGATAATGACTCTTCCATCTCTGTATACAGCCCATTTACCTGCTTTCCGTGCCTCTAGAACACGTGGCATATTTTCCCTCCTGTGGGCTAACTGGGCTGGGGTGAGGTCTTCATCTAGGTAGATCTTTTCTCCTTTGAGAGCGATCCTCTTAGAGAGGAAGGCTCTCTTCTTTTCCAGGTCTCCAAACTTCAAGATGAGGACTTTTGTTTTTGTGTCAGCCTTCCCGACTCGCCAAGCCCCAACGATGGGTACATTTGTAGCTCCAATTTTGGTGGCAAGAGCTGTAGCATCTTCAATTGGGGAGCTTTTCTCGTCTAGTCCAACCACTCTTACGTGGAGTGCGCGTACCCGCCTTTTTGCCTCTTCTTCCAAGGTGGCATTCATGACTTCCACTTTGTTGCCATGCATTCCTTTGTTCTTTTTTGCCACATCTATCCATTCTGCATTTTCTTTGACGGTATTCTCAACATTCTCCATTTTCTTTTGGGTGCCTTCCACCACACTTGCATAGGTGTGCATGTCCTTTTTTAAAACATCCATTTCTTTTTGTAGTTCCGGTGTGGTTTGTGGTTCCTTTTGTGTGTCCAGTTTCTTTTTGCATTCGTCTAGTTCTTCTTGTAGATTAGAGATCAATGAGTCTTTCTCTGCCATGCGTGCATCCAAAGTTTGCATCTCCTTTTTTAGTTCTTCCATCATTTCAGCTCGAACCCGCTCTTGTATGTCCTTTTCCATTTCCTTCCTCATGGTACGTATTTCAGCACGGAGTATGGTCAACATCTCCTCATATAGTGTTTCATTAATTTTGCGGGATGTCTTCCCATATCTACTCGACCCTGGAGAGACATTCCAATCTCGGGTTTTACGCCCATAGGTTTTGTATCTCGTGTTCTTTGGCGGTGTATGAAACATTGTCTCCATGGCTGGTTTTGTGATTCCTTCATTGTCAGTTTCTTCCATCGTAATTATAGTATGCGCTATAGCATAAACTGTTTACAGTCTGGGTAGAGTAGTAAGCCAGTGACATAAACTATCACTCTAGCATGAACTAGAGACAGTATATCATAGACTGTCAATGTGACTGCATCATAAGGTATGACTGTAACATGAAATGTTAATGTGCGTCAGTCTGAGATCCCGTAGGTTTCCAGTCCACACAGCATGCAAGGTTCACATCAGTCTGAGTATATCTGCAATCTCAGTGTATTCACAGCGTCTGCATTCATATCAGTCTAAGAGAGTGTCTGCAATCTGGGAGAGTGTATGCATACGTCACTGCTGCCACGATACATTGCATGCAGGTATTTCGTGGATTTTGTGGTCGCATACATGTACCCCCAAATGCCTGGGTGGTGGGGCGATTTTGGATGTCGAAACTCATATGCTAGCCCTTCGTTGGTCTCTTTTTCGTGCCATGTGTGTGGAGCATCACCCGTGGGCCGTGATAGCCCGTTATTTTCTTGAGGACCACCGGCTTCTGCATGGTAATATACAAATTTGAAGCTCCCGGTGGCATGTTCTTAATGCAGACTCTCGGTTTTCGAGTCCGTCCTCATCCCTGCTTGTTCATTTGGTTAGCTCCTAGCAATTGGTTCTCTAGAAGGCACGTTGGCATCCAGCGGAGGACCGCTTACAGATTAACTCTTTTCAACTGGAATTGTTTGCACCCTCGCGATTACTTTCATGGGAAGGCAAACATGAGCTCAGACCAAAATTTAACCGCATGGCCCGTTTGGGCTTGACTTCAGTTTGCAGATGCCACCCTGGTCAGTCGTAATGTCGTTATATCCTTTCGTATTGCTAGGAGGCTTTTCCGAATCCCTCGTGGATACCATGATTTATGGGAATAGCTTTTGTTAGTGCTCCAGAGCAGGCAACCCTTTCCTGCCCTTGCTGTGGATCGCCCTTGGCAGGACTGGGTCTTGGCAGGTCGGCTGAATCTGGAAACGGCCTCGGCCAACCAGGTGTACCATCTTCTGATTAAAGATCATCAATGGTTGGTTACTAAAGCTAATACTGTATGGGGGTTGCGGAAATCTCAGTCATGGTGGAAGGCAACTGTGATGGAGGGCTGGGTGAACAAGACACCTTTCAAATGCAAGGTCTTTCTTTGGAGGGTAATGATTGGTGGTGTTCCTCTTGCCTCGGCCCTCCAAGCGTCGAATCTTTAACGGCAATTGTTTCTTCTGCACCACTATGGTGGAATCGGCCCGTCATCGATTTATCTCTTGCCCTCTCGCTAAGAATATTTGGTCGCTTTTCTTAGCGGTTTGGCGAGCGGTGGTTGGTTTCTCGCTGGGCCCTTTCGGTTGGGTTTTTGTACGCCCAAAATACCCCACACTGCCACAGTTGCATATGAAGATCTTGTTCCATTTTCTTAGATACTGGGGATGCTAGCACAATTGGACCTCTCGGAATGCCTATCTTTTTGATTCGGCTTCTAATGTTCTGGGACACATTGCCAGGCTCAAAGGCTCTTGCTTTGGCAGATGGATCTCATTCGGCACTCCGACTTGCTCCCTCGGGAAGACTTACTTCCCTGGCATATAGCAATTTCCACTGTGTCTTTGCCATGACCTGGGTATCTCTGTCCGGGTTTTGTACTGACAGTTTACACACGCTGGCTTACAGCCATCGTGTATCTTATAATCATGTAAACTTGTACCTTTTTTCGTAATTAATACAATTACCTTTTACGGAGAGAGAGAGAGAGAGAGAGAGAGAGAGAGAGAGAGAGAGAGAGAGGGCGTGACCTAGTGACCAGATCGTGGTCTCTGCGCAGCCGCTGAACCTGTCTGTACCTGCCACGGCTGCGCCCGTCTGTATCTGCCGTTGCTACGCCTGTCGCAGATACGCCCGCCCGTCTGTACCTGCGCCTGTGAATCTCTGCCCGTCGTCTGGACCTGCGCCCGCCTTCATCCACGCCTCACGACTGCTCGCCGGACGTCTGCTGCGCCTTTGTGTGCCCGCCTTCGTCGACGTCTGACGTCTGCCCTGCCGGTTAAACGCTGCCCGTCGCCTGTACTGCAGTGCCCTTCAACTCTGCACCGTTGACGCCTGCCCTGTGCCTGACCCCTTGGCGCCTGCCCCGTCGACGTCTGACCTGTGCAGAGTGCTCCGCCTGTGGTTGACTGCTCTGCGTCAGCATGCAGGGCTGACGCAGCCCCGTTTAAGCCTCCTGTGTTTGACCCGTTACACGGCGCCCCGGTTTATCTGCGCGTGTCTGTCCTGTTCTTCGTTGCAGTCCTATTGCTGCAGCCGGGTGGTGCACTGATTTTGCAGGTCTGCGGGACCTGCAGAGCGAGTGAGAGAGAGACAACGAGAGAGAGAGAGAGAGAGAGAGAGAGAGAGAGAGAGAGAGAGAGCGACGAATCTCCAATGGCAACTGTTTCTTTTGCACCACTGCGGTGGAATCAGCCCGCCACAGATTTATTTCTTGCCTTGTCGCAAAAAAAGTCTGGTTCTTTTTGTCGGCTATTTGGCAAGGAGCGGTTGGATTCACCCTGCGCCCCTTTGATTGGGTTTTCGGGCAGCCCAAATACCCCACTCCTGCACAGCCACATATGAAACTCATGTATCATTTTCTTCGATATTGGGGCTGTTGGCATAACTGGACCATTAGGAATGCTTTTCTTTTTGACTCCGCCTATAATGTTCAGCGACATATTGCGAGGCTTAAGGGCCTTTTGTATTGGCAGTTGGATCTTCTCCGGCATTCTGATTTGCTCTCTAGGGAGGACTTCCGTCCCTGGCTTATGGCAATTTCATCTGCCCCCTTGCCATAACTTTGTAACTTGTAGCACTTAGCCCCTCTTCACATGATGGCCTGGATTGGCATCATGTATCTTGTAATCAAGTTATCTTGTACTTTTTTTCGTAATTAATACAATTACCTTTTACGAAAAAAAAAAAGAGAGAGCTCGCCCTCTGTGTGAAGACAGCAGTATGGCTGGCCTGGATTTGGATTTTCTTGACCGGACGGTGGCAGCCCTTGGCCCTGATTCCGATGCAGAGGAGCCGGAAGATATGGTGCCATGCATGGAGGAGTTGCCGCCGAGTTCTGAACAGCCGCCTGCCGGCAAACGCTCCAAGCATACGCCTGATGAGCCAATGAGTCCTCCGGAACGCTCCTATGCGCAAGTGGCCTCTGATCCTGTGGATTCGCAGGAAATCGACTGGGAGCATTTGGTGGACTTCGCCAATACTCTGCTTGGCGATTATGTCCAGCATAATACCGAATCCTTTTCTGTTGCGGGAACGGATGATGTGCTGGAAGCCACGGTGGACCCCAAATCAGTCTTGCGATCCTTCTCGGTGTTCTATGACCGTGCAGTTATACTTTTCTTCACTGGCAGGATCCCAGTGCTTTCGCATATTCGCCAGTGGCTGCACCATCTATTGCAAGGGGAGTTTGTTGAGGAGATCTTCCTTGGACCTCGCGGGTTTTATGAGGTCCTGCTCAAATCGGAAACACATCGGGCTGAGCTCCTGTCCAAGTTGCCGCTATTCTTTGATCGCCGCTTGGTTCATGTTGTGCCATGGCGCCCCATGGCCGACTTCCAGCGTCTGCTTCAACACGAATGCCCGGTGTGGGTAGAGGTGGAAAACTGTCCGGCGGTCTATTGGCCCATGTTGAAGGATGCGATGGCAGTTGTGGGAACAGTGCTGGTTCCCCCAAGCCTCAGGGCGATGAACCGCAACCGTTTATGCATGCTATGGGACACGGCCAGGAAAAGGCCCGCGTGGCTTCGCCTCAATTGTTCGGGCATGCATCCTTTGTATTTTCGCTTAAAATGGGGCAACTTTGTGGGCCACTGCTTTTCATGTGGTAAATTGGGGCATTTCATGGCCGAATGCCCTAAAAAGCAATCGTCTTCGGACGATGCGCAGGTTGTGCTGCCCAAGGACGACATGGTGCTTGATGCCACGCCCCAGGAAGCCCTTCTGTCTCCTCATGTCATGGATAAAGGCAAACAACAGGTCCTGAGTGTGGATTCCTGTTGCACTGACTGGATTGAGGCACGTCCTCAAAAAGGTAAAAAGTTGGATGCAGGCCTGGCGGATCCTGGGCCTCCCGCTTTCCAGGATTCCGTGCGCACGTATACGCGCCGGAAAGAAATGGCCACTTCACAGCAGGCTGCGCGTCCTATGGCCCCGTCGGGCCCCCGCAATCAGTCTCCAAGGAGAGCCTATACTGACGGCCCCAGAGGCCCACCTGCCAAGTTGGCGTTCGATGCCAAAGGAAATGTTATTACACCCTAGGATCGGCGTTATCCCCGCCCCTCTCCCAAGGCAGTGGATTTCCCTTCTACCTCCAAAGCAGGTCGCCAGAATTCTTTTGCAGTACTAGCTGATTTTCTGGATGAGAGTGTCTTGGATGCTCTCTCGGAAAAGGTGAAATCGAGGCAGCAGGTGCCTCGTTCCTGACTTCCTTCTTTGAGGATACATGAAGATAGCCACGTGGAATGTGCGAGGCATTTGCTCTCGCCATAAGCAACATGCCATGTGGACCGTCTTGCACGAGAACCAGTGGGATGTATTGTGTGCAGTTGAGCACAAAAGTCACGGTGAAGCAGGAAAAGTGATGGATTGTCATGGATTCCGTCTGTTTTATGCAGGGACCCATGCTACGTGCTATTCGGGCGTGCTGATGATTGTCCATGAGAAATATCAGCTTGTCCTTGTTAAAAATGATGTGCACGGCCGCTTTCTGGTGATCGAAGTCTTATTTGAAGGAGAGATTTTATGGCTGTTGGGCCTCTATGCTCCGAATGATCCCGCATCCGGACGGGATCTTTGGTCCACTCTGCAGGGCTCCATGTCACTCGGCCGAAGGGGGTTCTTGATGGGAGATTTCAATATGTGTGTTGACTCTTCTCAGTGCACTTCAGGGCATTCGGTAATGGATACGCCGGAAAGCCGGGTGTGGAGTTCCTTTGCTTTGCACGTGCTCAAGCAAGATCTTTGGTCGTGGCTTCACCCTTCTTTTTCAGGGTTTACTTTTCATTCCGCACAATATGCAACTACCTGGTCGCGACTGGACAGAATGTATATCATGCAGGGCGATGACTTTCTTCCCGAGATGCTGGAAATGAAGGTCTTGCGGCAATATGCGTTGTCGGACCATTTCCCCCTCCAGCTTGAGATGCGGGCACACTCTATTGCACCTTTTGTGCAATTCCTGGATAGGCTCCCTTTACGTTTCAACTCCTCTTATTTGAAGCATTCAATTTTCCAGGGCTATATGCAGCAGCTGATTGAGAGGTTCTTATTGGACTTCGCCTCTGAGGGCTGGCCTTCATTTGCACGGCTGCTCTCTAATGTGCAGCGGGTTGCTCGCCAGTATGGGATCCATCATGCCTCGCTTTGCCGCCGACGTCGACATGCAGCAGAAGACTTACTGGCTTTGGTCCGTTCCTTGCTCCTGGATTCCCCTGATGATGATTTTCTGCTGTCTCTGGAGAGGCGGTTGGCCCATCTTATTCAAGTGTTTCAGTTGAAATCTTATCAACAGGCCAAGCTGCACAACTTGATGGACACAATGCAAGATAGCGCCTGCCAGTCTCATAAGTTCTTTCGCGCCTTGCATGCGTCTCCGGCCCGCGAAAATATGACCAGACTCCAGGATTCGGAAGGTCGCATGGTCACGGATCCGCAGACCATTGTCACTATGTGCAGAAACTATTTTATGGAACTTCTTGGTTCCTCTTCCTCGCCTTCTAGCCAGGTTACGCATGCCCGCGCGGTCTTCTATCATCTGGTCCGCCAGCAGGTTCCAGTTGATATGCAAGCCGCTTTGGAGACGGATATTTGCGAGGAAGAGGTTATGGACGTTTTGTTGCACCTGCCGAATGATAAAAGTCCTGGCTGGGATGGTCTCACTAATGAATTCTTTCAGACCTCGGCCACGCAGTTGGTGAAGCCATTGGTGGCCATGTTTCAGCAGGTGTGGGAAACGGGGGTCATGCCCTCCTCATGGAAAGAAGGCCTTATCAAACTAATTCCAAAGGTCCCTTCGCCGTCAAAGTTGCAACAGTGGAGACCAATCTCTTTGATGGGCTCCATGTATAAAATCTACTCCAAAGTGCTAGCGAATCGGCTCCACAAGCACCTTCCAGCTATTGTGCATTGTCTCCAATATGGTTTCATTAAGGGCCGCAACACTCTGCATAATATCTTAAATGTGCAAATGGCTATTGACTATGCGCGGCACTCCGGTCAGGAAGTGGTATTGATCCAATTGGACTTGGAAAAGGCGTTTGATTATGTGGACTGGTCTTTCATTGCAGCCCTCATGTCGGCTATGGGCTTTGGTACCCGAATGTCCCGATTGATCTACACCATTAGTGCTGAGGCTTCCTCCAGAGTTATGCTTAATGGTGGAGTTACAGAGCCATTTGTCCTTGCACGCTCGGTCAGACAGGGTTGTCCTTTGAGCCCTCTCTTCTTTGCCCTGGCGACTCACCCGGTCCTTTCAATGTTATCCTCTATGGCAGCCTCTGCTCAGCTGGCCGGGCTGTCTCTTCCGTTGGGTCAGCACTTCGTTAGCCAATCTTTGGCTCATGACACCTTTATGATTTTGCAGGCGGACAGGGACAACATTCGAAGGGCATTAGATGTTTGGACACTCTTTGGTCAGGCCTCTGGGCTTCGCATCAATGCCCTTAAGTCAGCCATTCTCAGTTGTACGGAGCCTGATTTGCAGTCCTTAGGCTGGCAAGGCCAGGTGGTTTCCCGTGGCTCCATTGTCAGGCATCTTGGATACCCATTGGGGGTGGATGTACGGCCAAAAGCCCTGTTGGAGTGGATTTCGCAAAAATTGGCGGCGAAGTTTATGTATTGGAAGTCGCAAGTGTGGCCATTGCATGTCCGCCTCAAAGTGGCCCAGTCAATCATGCTTCCAATGCTAACGTATTTCCTGCCTTTGTTGCCATGGACTCCTACTACTTTGAAGGCCCTCACTCATCCCATCCGTTTCATGCTATGGAAGAAGGATTCACTACAGGCCGGCATTTCTTGGATTTCATGGTCACACGCATGTACCCCTAAGCGCATGGGTGGAGGAGCTATTTTGGATGCACACACTCATATGTTAGCTCTCCGTTGGTCCCTTTTTAGTGCCATGTGTGTGGATCATCACCCATGGACCATCATAGCCCGTTATTTTCTTGAGGACAGCGGGCTCCGCCATGGTTACACACGGCTTCGGGCCTCCTGGTGGCATGTCCTTAATGCTGACTCTCGTGTTTCCAGTCCCTCTTCCTCTTTGTTACTGCACTTGGTCGGCTCTTGGAAAGTGGTGCTCCAAAAGGCCCGTTGGCACCCAGTAGGGGACCGCTTGCAGACTAACTCCTTTCAGCTGGAATTGTTGGCAGTATCGAGACTCCTTTCATGGGAAGATAAACATAAACTCAGACCAAGATTTAATCGCATGGCCCGTTTAGGTGTGACGTCGGTTGCGGATGCTACCCTTGCCACTCGCAATGTCCTCGTATCATTTCGGACTGCTCGGCGACTCTTTAAGATCCCGCGTGGATACCGTGATTTGTGGGAGCAGCTTTCGTCGAAGCTTCAGGGTCGGCAACCCTTTCCTGCCTTGACTGTGGATCGCCCTTGGCAGGACTGGGACCTTGCAGGCCGCCTGAGTCTGGAAAAGGCCTCTACTAATCAGGTGTATCATCTTCTTGTTCAAGATCACCAATGACTGGGAGAGAAAGCTAACACTGTTTGGGGACTGCGGAAATTGCTGGCATGGTGGCACAAAACGCTGATGGAGGGCTGGCTAAATAAGACACCTTTCAAATGCAAGGTTTTTCTTTGGCGGGTGATGATTGGTGGTCTTCCTCTGGCCTCGGCCCTTGCCAAGCGTCGCATCTCGAATGGCAATTGTTTCTTCTGTACCACACCGGCGGAATCGGCCCGACATCGTTTTCTCTCTTGCCGGTTCGCCAAGAATATCTGGTCACTCTTGTCGCACATTTGGCGCGCGGTGGTGGGATCCTCGCTAACTCCTTTCGACTGGGTTTTTGTGTGCCCGAAGTATCCCGCACCGCCACAGTTGCATGAGAAGATCTTATTTCACTTTTTCAGATATTGGGGATGCTGGCACATTTGGACCACGCGCAATGCTTTTCTCTTTGATTCGGCCTCTAATGTACCCCGACATATTGCCAGGCTTAAAGGGCTCTTGCATTGGCAGCTAGATATCATCCGACACTCCGACTTGCTCCCTCGAGAGGATTTGCATCCGTGGCATATGGCAATTGCCTCTGGGTCGTTGCCATGATTGGTGTAACCTTTTCAGTGCATTACTACAGGGCTTCCCCACACGTTGGCCTGGGGCCCTCGTGTATCTTGTAATCAGAAAAAAGAGAGAGAGAGAGAAAGAGAAAACCTCTTCACATGATGGCTTTGTGTCATCAAGTATCTTGTAATCCAGTAATCTTGTATTTTTTTTCGTAATTAATACAATTATCTTTTACGAAAAAAAAAGAGAGAGAGAGAGGGAGGGAGGGAGGGAGGGAGGGAGGGAGGGGCCTGCGTTCGTTTCTACCAGCCGTGAGGTTTTGGCTGTGCATCTGACCTGCACAAGTGGTGATACACCATGGCTGGTCTGGATATGGCTTTTATCGACCAAACGGTGGCAGCCCTTGGTCCGGATTCTGATATAGAGGAACCAGAGGATATGGTTCCTTGCACAAAGGAGATGCCTCCTGGTCGTGATTTCTAGCCTACGGGCAAACGCACCAAGCATACTTTGGAAGAGACAATGTATCATCGGGAACGTTCTTATGCTCAGGTTGCCTCTGATTCTGTGGATTCTCAGGATGTTGACTGGGAGCATTTGCTGGAGTTTGCGAACACTCTACTTGGCGATTATGTCCAACATAATCATGAAGCTTTTTCTGACTCTGGAACTGAAGATGTGCTGGAAGCCACGGTGGACCCGAAAAATGTCTTGTCCTCATTTTCGGTGTTTTATGACCATGCTGTTATACTCTTCTTCACTGGCAGGATACTAGTGTTTTCCCATATTCGCCAGTGGCTGCACAATCTACTACAAGGGAAGTGTGTTGAGGAGATTTTTGTTGGGCCCCGAGGCTTCTATGAGGTGCTGTTGAAATTTGAGAAGCACCGTGTTGATCTCCTGTCTAAATTGGCATTGTTCTTTGATCGACGTTTGGTCCATGTTGTGCCATGGCGCCCAATGGCAGATTTTTAGCGCCTGCTTCAACGTGAATGCCCCGTGTGGGTTGAAGTGGAAAATTGTCCGGCTGTGTATTGGCCACTGTTAAGGGATGCCATGGCCGTTGTGGGCACTGTTCTGGTCCCCCTGAGCCTAAGGGCCATGAATCGTAACGGTTGGTGTATGTTATGGGACATTGCTAGGAAAAGGCCTGCTGGGTTACGTCTTAATTGTTCTGGCATACATCCTTTGCACTTTCGTTTGAAATGGGGCAACTTTGCAGGGCATTGCTTTTCGTGTGGAAAATTGGGGCATTTTATGGCCGAATGCCCAGAGAAGCAACCAACTTCAGATGCTGAGCATGTTGCGCTGCCCATGGAAGATATGGTGTTTGATGCTCCGTCGCAAGATGCAACCCAGCCACCTAAAGTTTTGGATAAAGGTAAACAACATGTTTCGGGTTTGGATTCCCGTGGCAATGACTTGGTAGATGTACGTGCAAAAAAAGGTAAAAGGTTTGATGCTGGCCTGGCGAATACTGGGCCTAATGCTTCACAAGATTCCATGCGCACTTATATGCGTAGGAAAGAGATGTTGTCTTCAGAGCATCTTACTCATCCTATGGTTTTTTCTGCTCCTCGTAATCAGTCTTCTAGGAAAGTATATACGGACGGTCCAAAGGGCCCACCTACTAAGTTGGCTTTTGATACTAGAGGTAATGTGATTACCCCATGGGATCGTCGTTATCCCCGTTCTATCCCCAAGACAGTGGATATTTTGTCTACCTCTAAAGCCGGCCGTCAGAACTCTTTTGCCATGTTAGCTGATTTTTTGGATGAGGGAGTCCTTGACATTCTAGCAGAAAAGGTTGAATCGAGGCAAGCTGTGCCTTGTTCCTGATTTTCTTTTTGAATACACATCAAGATAGCCATATGGAATGTGCGAGGCATTTGTTCTTGCCATAAGCAACATGCCATGTGGACTGTATTGCATGAGAATCAGTGGGATGTCTTGTGTGCTGTTGAGCACAAGAGTCACGGTGAAGCAGGAAAATTTGTGGATTGCTATGGGTTTCGCTTTTCTTATGCAGGGACACATGCCATGCATTATTCTGGTGTGCTTATGATTGTACGTGAGAAATATCAGCGTGTTCTTATTAAAAATGATGTACATGGCCGTTTTGTGCTGATTGAAGTTTTATTGGAAGGGGAGATCTTATGGTTGCTGGGCCTCTATGCTCCGAATGACCCTTTATCCCGCTGGGATCTTTGGAATACTTTGCAGACCTCCTTGTCACTTGGCAGACGGGGTTTTTTGATGGGGGATTTTAATGTGTGTTGATTCTTCACAGTCCACATTAGAACATTCGGTGATGGATGCTCCGGAAAGTCGTTTGTGGAATGCGTTTGCTCTTGCTGTACTTAAGCAAGATCTTTGGTCTTGGCTACACCCTTCTTCTACAGGGTTTACTTTCCATTCTGCGCAGTATGCAACTACATGGTCGCGGTTGGACCGCATGTACATCATGCAAGATGATGATTTTCTTCCTGAGATGCTGGAAATGAAAGTGTTGCAGCAATATGCCTTGTCGGACCATTTCCCTCTACAGCTTGAGATACTTGCACAACCCATTGCACCTTTTAAGCAATTCCTGGATAGACTCCCTTTGCGTTTCAACTCCTCTTATTTGAAGCAGTCAATCTTTCAAGACTATATGCATCAATTTATTGATAGATTTTTATTGGATGTTGCCTTTGAGGGCAATGCTTCTTTTGAACGATTGCTCTCTAATGTGCAGCGGGTTGCTCGGCAGTATGGGATCCATCATGCCTCTCTTTGTCGGCGGCGTCGACAAGCAGCGGACTTACTGGCTTTGGTTTGTTCTCTGCTGGGGGACACTCCAGATGATGTATTCCTGCTGTCATTGGCGATGCGTTTGGCTGATCTTATTAAAGAGTTTCAGTTGAAATCTTATCAACAGGCTAAATTGTAAAATTTGATTGAGAATTTTCAAGACAGTGCTTGTCAGACTCATAAGTTCTTTCGAGCTCTACATGCATCTCTTGCTCGAGAAAATATGACTAGACTCCAGGATCCAGAAGGTCGAATGGTCATTGATCCCCAGACTATTGTGAATATGTGCAGGAATTATTTTCTAGACCTTCTTGGTTCTACTCCTTCACCTTCTGACCAAGTTACTCATGCACGCTCAGTTTTCTATGATCTGGTCCGCAATCAGGTTCCACTTGATATGCAAACTACTTTGGAGACAGATATTTGTGAGGCCGAGGTTATGGATGTTCTGTTACACCTACGCAAGGAAAAAAGTCCCGGTTGGGATGGTCTCACCAATGAATTGTTTGAGATTTCTACTACCCAATTGGTGAAACCATTGACGAGTATGTTTCAGCAGGTTTGGGAAACGGGGTTCATGCCTTCCTCATGGAAAGAAGGTCTTATTAAACTGCTTCCAAAAGTCCCTTCGTCGTCAATGTTGAAACATTGGAGACCAATTTCTTTGATGGGTTCGATGTATAAAATCTTTTTCAAAGTGATGGCGAATCGGCTCCACAAGCATCTTCCGGCCATTGTGCATCCTCTTTAATATGGTTTCATAAAGGGCCGAAACATTCTGCATAATATCTTAAATGTGCAAATGGCTATTGACTATGCAAGGCACTCTAATCAGCAAGTGGTATTGATTCAATTGGATCTGGAAAAGGCTTTTGATTATTTAGACTGGTCTTTCATTGTTGAACTTATGTCTACTATGGGCTTTGGTACTCGGATGTCCCACTTGATCTACACCATTAGTGCTGTGGCTTCTTCGCGAGTTATGCTAAATGGTGGTGTTACCGAGCCATTTGTCCTTGCACGCTCTGTGAGACAAGGTCGCCCTTTGAGTCCCCTCTTCTTTGCCCTTGCGACTCATCTGGTTCTTTCGATGTTATCTTCTATGGTAGCTTCTACTCAGTTGTTTGGATTGTCTCTTCCTTTTGGACAGCACTTCATTACTTAATCTTTGGCTGATAACATCTTTATGATTTTGCGTGCAGACAAGGACAATCTTCGCAAAGCATTAGATGTTTGGACGCTCTTTGGTCATGCTTCTGGTCTTCATATCAATGCTTTCAAATCAGCCATTCTCAGTTGCACGGAGTCTGATTTATAGTCATTGGGCTGGCAGGGACAGGTTGTTCTGCGTGGTTCCATTGTTAGGCATCTTGGGTACCCGTTGGGTGTTGATGTTCGGCCAAAGCAACTACTAGAGTGGATTTCACAGAAACTGGCAGCTAAGTTTGTGTATTGGAAGTCGCAGGCTTGGCCCTTCCATGTTCGTCTCAAAGTGGCTCAAACAATTATGTTGCCCATGCTCACATATTTCTTGCTATTGCTGCCTTGGACTACTACTACTTTGAATGCTCTTACTCAGCACATTCGTTTCATGTTATGGAAGAAGGATTCCTTGCAGGCAGGTATTTCATGGATTTCTTGGTTGCATATATGTATCCCCAAACGCATGGGTGGTGGAGCTATTTTGGATGCCGAAACTCATATGCTGGCACTTCGTTGGTCTCTTTTTCGTGCCATGTGCGTGGATCATCACCCATACAGCCCGTTATTTTCTTGAGGATCACGGGCTTGTGCATGGTAATACACAAATTCGGAGCTCCTGGTGGCATGTTCTTAATGTAGACTCTTGGTTTTCTAGTCCTTCCTCATCCCTGCTTGTTCATTTGGTCTGCTCCTGGAAATTGGTTCTCCAGAATGTGTATTGGCATCCAGCGGAGGACTGCTTACATACTAACTCTTTTCAATTGGAATTGTTGGCAGTCTCGCGATTACTTTCTTGGGAAGGCAAACATGAGCTCAGACCAAAATTTAACCGCATGGCACGTTTGGGCTTGACTTCAGTTGCACATGCCACCCTTGCCAGTCGTAACGTCTTGATATCCTTTCGTACAGCTAGGAGGCTTTTCAGAATCCCTCGTGGATGCCGTGATTTATGGGAACAGCTTTTGTTAGTGCTCCAGAGTAGATAACCCTTTCCTGTCCTTGCTTTGGATTGTCCTTGGCAGGACTGGGACCTTGCAGGTCGGTTGAATTTGGAAAAGGCATAAGCTAACCAGGTGTATCATCTTCTAATTAAAGATCATCAATGGCTGGTTACTAAAGCTAATACTGTATGGGGATAGCGGAAATCTGAGTCATGGTGGAAGACAACTGTGATGGAGGGCTGGTTGAACAAGACACCTTTCAAATGCAAGGTCTTTCTTTGGAGGGCGATGATTGGTGGTCTTCCGCTTGCTTTAGCCCTTTCCAAGCGTCGAATCTCTAACAACAATTGTTTCTTGTGCACCACTACTGTGGAATCGGCCCGTCATCTATTTATTTCGTGCCCTCTCGCTAAGAATATCTGGTCGCTCTTGTCAGCGGTGTGGCGAGTAGTGGTTGGCTTCTCGCTAAGCCCTTTTGATTGGGTTTTTGTACGGCCAAAATACCCCACGCCGGCACAGTTGCATATGAAGATCTTGTTTCAGTTCCTTAGATACTGGGGATGCTGGGACAATTGGACCACTCGGAATGCCTTTCTTTTTTATTCGGCCTCTAATGTTCCGGCACATATTGTGAGGCTTAAAGGTCTCTTAGATCTCATTCGGCACTCTGGCTTACTCCCTCGGGAGGACTTACTTCCCTGGCATATGGCAATTTTCTCGGGGCCTTTGCCCTGACTTTTGTAACTCTTTTGTTGTTTAGTATTTGGCTTTTACACATGATGGCTTAGTGTCATCGTGTATCTTCTTGTACCTTTTTTCCGTAATTAATACAATTACCTTTCATGAAAATAAAAGAGAGAGAGCATAATCTAAAAGGAAACATCTAACTAGGAAACAACAAACAACTGAAAATACTAAAAAACACTAGGGATCTAATTAATTCCAGGATCTAATACAATGTGGAATCGATATGGGTATCAGTATCATCCCAAGATATCTCTCATGGTTTTAGTGAGGATGGATAGGTAGAACTGTTGAGGTAGAGCTCCTCGATGAGGTGCTAAGATTATTTGTATCCTTTGGTAGTACATACATTGAGCGGGGACATGGACCAGTGGGCCATGGGTGGCGTGCTTTGCATCTCTCAGTGGATCCATCTAAGGTGATTCCTCGTGTTGGAATCATGCGTTAGTGTAGTGTATGCTATGAAGTATTAGGTGTGTCTCGAGCTTAAAAAAAGTTAGTGTGTTGCTGTGAATTCCCAAGGTGCCTTGCGCGAGACTGTAAGAGGTGCTCTCTTTGTCGCTGCAGCCCCAAAGAGGAAGAGTCCAAGGCAATACTGATTGAAGAAGTCCACCTTGGATAGTGGTCTAAATCTCTCTTGAAGCAAGCAGTTGAAGTACCCTATAATCTTATAGTAGATTGATCACCTACATATGTAGTGCTCATGAGTCTCTTGCTTTGGATGTTAAAGCTAGCAGATCAAACTCTATGGGGGAAACAACTCTATGGTGCCAAGATATGCAATAGCTCATCCTTGGTGAGGCGCCTCATGTACTCTATGAAGCCCTTCTCCAACTCCTTGCTAGTGTATTGCTTCTCATTGCACCAAAGGGGATGCAATATATGCGTGACAACATAGATTGATTTATAAAACCAATCCCATCGTGCATTGCATGTAGGATAAATCTTATCAAAGCTTAGAGAGTGATGAATGATGGATCATAGATAAAATAAGTTAGAAGTTAGAGTAATCATTAGTGAGTCGTTAATACTAAACAATTATCCATACTACATATGTAAAAGTTGAAGAATAACTTACTTGTCTTGGGGCAAAAAGTTATTGTGAAATAAGGCCTTGCCAATTTTATCCATATGCTTATATAGAAGACTCAAAGGACCCCCTTTCATATCAGTGATGCACAATATAGTGTAAATGGAAGTAAGACTCTTCACCAATACCTCTGGCTCAATCCACCAACTCATTTAAAACATTATGTCTAAAAGCAAGAGCCTTTGGAGACTTTCTCTCACTTCATGCGAGCCACTCCTGGCATGCAATAGTCAGTATTAACCATGTATCCTCCTCTTCAATATAATAAACATATCAGCAAATCTAGTGGTAGAGGGCTTCAATACTTGAAGAGTGCTATTGGCTCGAAACATGCTAGTGATGGATGGCCTTTTCTTCATAAATCTTATCATATTTGTTGCTACCTTGAAGATGTCATCCATCCAAGATATTTACTGAGCATTTTTAATGAGCAAATCAAGGCAATGGGATGTACATGGGGTCCATACTATGCTAGGGAACTCATCCTCAAGCATATGTCCTATGGATATACATTTACTTTCATTATCTTTTACCACTTTCATCACATTTTGGACTTCTATATCCATGCTGGCCTGTTGCATGTGCTTCCACTTGAAAGCTCTAGTGATGGTAAGACTTGAGATAGAGACATCAATGGCCTTATCAAACATGATGCCTTTGCATGAAGACACCAAAAAATTATATACATTCTTTCAACGCATATCCGACTATCGATCACATAAAATTATGTATCCATATTCTAGCCATGTCTCCTTCAAGGGCTCTAATTGAGCCTTTATGGATGTTTTTTTCCCTTTTGAAGCTCCAAACAGAGTCCTTTTTAGAGTAGAACCCGATACAGATATGACTATACTTCTTTTTAATGGGCCATTGGTACCTCCAATTTTGCTAGCGCTGTTAGGACCACTAGCCACTCCTTGCCCCACGTGTGCTTCATCACCCATATGTGGTGTTGGATGAGAGGATTCATCCTCTTGTAGCTTAATCGCCATACGTTTTTGGCACCAAAGATGGAGATGTGCCGTTACTTCTACCGGTACATTTGTGCAAAGCTGGATATCTTCATTGAGGACGGATGCCAGGTGGTCTTTCACATGGGTTACGCCCCCCAATTTCTCCAATCCACAATAGTTTCATTGCCACTTCTTTGATCAACCGTAGCCCTTGTGTCCCTTGTTTGGAGTGACGTGCCTCCAAAATGGATGTGGCACCATGAATTAGGTAATGGGAATTTGGGAGCAGCAGGCGGCAGCAGAAGAAGAAGAAGAAGCAGCAGCAGCAGCAGCAGGAGGAGGAGGAGGAGGAGGAGGAGGAGGAGGAGGAGGAGGAGGAGGAGGAGGAGGAGGAGGAGGAGGAGGAGGAGGAGGAGGAGGAGGAGGAGGAGGAGGAGGAGGATGGTGGTGGTGGTGGTGGTGGTGGTGGTGGTGGTGGTGGAAGAAGAAGAAGAAGAACTTAGAAGGATAGAAGGAAGAAGAAGAAGAAGAGGGAAAGAAGGATGGATGAGGAGGAGAAGGGGAGCAGGGGGGAGCAGGAGGAGGTGGAGTTGGAAGTTACTGGAGATAGTATGCATGAGCAAGAGGAGGAGATGATTGTGCAAAAAATGGGGCAACAACGAAAAAGACAGGTTTTTCCTCTGGATAACCAGTCTGCCTGTCCACCACAGGGTGTTGAAACAACATTTCCCCATTCTCATTTCGGTTTGAAATGGGTGTTTCATTTTGGGGTTCCCCAGCTGTTTCCAGGTACTATGACCGTGATGTCCTTTTGAGTCCCATCTCCCCTGATGCTAGTTCTCTATATATAGAATCCTTGCTCTGGACGGACAGTACTTGTCTTTGTGTTGTGTGTGCATTGAAATCCCAAACTAGTAGAACATCGCCTATGTGGGAGGAATGCACAATATTCTCATGTAATGGCAGGTAGGGTGATGAATCCCCCTGGGTAGAATATGCGGAAATTGCTGGGCCAAAGTAGGATACTGCAATGTATATGTCATGCATGTGATCTGTATGTAACTCCTGATCTAGATGAAGCGAGCCTCCTAATCCCTTCTCATGACCTGCACAATGTGCTATAGCTTCTCCTTGTATAGAATTGCCACCATTCCCAATCCTCTCGTCATGTCTTGTGATTGTGCTGGAGGATGGCAAGTTGTCTCCCATTTGTAACCTCTCACCTATGGTAGGCAGGCAGGCTTTGGTGGGTCTCTGTGTATAGGAAGACATTCCTATCTGTGAAGGCCTCTTGAAATATGCCTACGTCAGTCCCCATGGCTCCATTGCAGTTCCACACTGCGAATCTCAAGTGCCTTGTAGGCTGCACCCTGACTGGAGTGCCTCTTTGTAATCATGGCCTGATCATCTCTATAAAGTGCCCATTTCCTCCCTTGCAGGTCTCCATGATCCATGGCATGCACTCTCGTCGATGGGCTACTTGTGTTGGGGTAAGGTCATCCTCAAGGTAGATCTTCTCCCCATTGAGGGCTTTCCTTTTTGAGAGAGTCTCTCCATGTGTCTTAACTAGTAAATTTAAGGATTAGGGTTTGATCTTTGGTTAAGTTCTTGCCAACTTACCATGCACTCTCAACAATTGAGGTGTTCGGGATCCCTAGTTTTCCACACAGACTTTTGGCATGCAGCAGAAGAGGAGGATTAGGAAGGGGTCGGGAGGACAAGAGGAGGGTGGAGTGTAAATGATTGTTGGCTGCATGGGAGCAGTAAGGAGGAACGTGTATAGGGTGACTTAAGGGAAGGGAGGAGGAAGGAATCAATGCCAGCAAGTTAAGGGAGCTGACAATGTAACTTGAACAGGTACATGCTAGTCATAGAGGTTACAACACTGATTGTGGATCTCTTATTTCAAAACATGAAATTTGATTCTCACCGCCTCACACTTGCTGACTTGGCATGTGATTCTTTCAGTTGTGGTTGTATGAAAGCATTAAGAAAGTCCATGTCTACTCAGATACTGTGTGAGTTTCGTAATGCCAGAATTATTTGAAGGACTTGTCAACTGTCAGGTTATGTAATCCCCAAAGTGGATGAATCAGGGTTTTTTGTATAGGAGTGGCACCTGTCTAAGAAGGAAGTTTTAATGGGCCGACCACAACTATATAATCTAAAGAGATAGTGCCGTTATAAAGTCAAGTATCCTTTATAATCATCTTAGTTTCGGGTTGTTTCTCCTTTTCCTGTAGTTTGTTAAGCTCAAATTGGTAGCAGGCATAAGTTTAACTAACTTCACTATCTGTCAGCTGATTATATTTCTTATTTCTCTCTCTTCTCTCATGAACTCAATTGGCTACTTACAATGCAAGAAAGAGAAAGGGAAATATTATTTAGGATAAAATATATGATTAAATGATCCTAATTGCAATTTTTGCAGGCTAGGCGATGCAATCTCAACAAAAGTGGTATCTGTATTTTCTCGGCTGACACTCTCAAGCCAAAAAGTGCGCAATGCTTTCATCTAAGCAGCTAACACTTAGCAGAAAGTACTTGTTTGATGATGCTTCCCAAGTACTCTTTTTAAACCAATTCTAGTTAGAATAGGAGTTCTGCTTGAGTCTCTGTAAAACAAAAGAAATTCTGGGTTGAACTTTTCCAGCTAGCAGAAGTCCCTGGTATAACTAGAGGCTAATGCAAGTTCATATTGGTTTTGCAAATCTAGGGACTAAATTCATCATGCTGTCTATGCATGTAGTGAATCACTAAATCCTCATTGAGTTTCTCTTCTACACTTTGTCAGAAATGCATTGTTTGAATGATGGGATTTCTTGAGCTAGTTAGAAGAGGAATTCTGCCTTGATTCTCTGAAAAATAAAAGGAATTCTGGGTTGAACTTTTTGAGCTAGCAGAAGTCCTTTGTATGACTAGAGGCTAACACAGGTTGATATTGGCTTTGCAAATCTAGGGAGTAATTTCATCATGCTGTCATGCATGTAGCAGATGGCTAAATCCTCATTGAGTTTCTCTTCTAGATGTGATGAAGTATATCTCTGTTATGTCAGAAATGAATCAGTAGAGTGGCAGCATTTTCTGAGCTTCTCGACATCTTGAAAGACTGCATGCTGCACTTGCTGTATGTTTTGAAAACAGAGCTTGCTTAGTTTTCAGAATCTTCTGCTTCAAATGGCCTTTATTGAATTTTATTCTGATTTACCCGAAATAAATTTTCATTGAAAAGAAACTAGTTTTAATGTGGGGGGAGCCTTTCGTAGGACTGCATTTTTCAATTTTGAGAGACATTTCAGTTGTCTGATGACTTGCGACCCATAGTATACTATCCTCATTATGATGGTTCTTCTGAAAAGAGCCAGGAAGATCAAATATGCTATCTTGTAGAATACGAGATTTTCATAAATGAGGCTCTGTACACCTTCTCAATGTCAACACTCCTGAAGTGAATGTTGGTGGCTGTAGAAAGAAGACCACAAGAGATGTTTACCGTAATCCCACTGAAAACGTTATCGTACAAAAGAAAATAACAACTACGATGACTTGGAAGCAAGATACAATGTACTGATATTTTATAGCTATCCGATTTGTCTATGAGTGCGGCTTAGTGTTGTCTTGTAGAATGTCCAACATTGGCTTTCATACTCGCTGAGGGGAGGGGGGAGATACTCCTCCAACCAATGTATGTAGGAGAGGGGGTTTGATCATCCTCTAACCACTCTATGTTATATCTATCCTGTTTGGGCTGTTACGGATCATGGCCCTAGGTAATTATGTTTCAGAATGTGATTCTTGATTGTGATTTTTTAAAGAGTAAGGGAGTCAATGCACCATGTGCCATGACCCATACTTGACTCAGAGTCTCTTCTTGTTGGGATGCACTCTCTACAGTTGCTTATTTGGTGGACTACTACTAGGAATCAAATCAATGGCATGATCCTTTGGCCTTTCAGGTGGTAGCTGCCTTGGCAAAGACTTTGAGAAAAATATTCATATTCTTTTTAAAATATGATGCACTATTATTCCAATTAGACACATTTCCCTCTGGTTCATTATCATTGTGACTTTTGGCAAACATTAAATAGGTTGATGGCCCTCATGCTGAAGGTTTTCCACCTTTGCATGTGTAGACACCATTGTATGCACTCTATGGCACCATGGCATACCAAAAAAATCATCACATCGATCCAACAATTCGTATAAGTGAAGTTTCCCGATGACAGATTTGATTGGCTCAACATGGTCAAGACACATCATTTTAACCTCCCATAGGTCCAAAGCATCCTGTCTATTGCCAAGCCTAGTAGCCATATCTGTAGAGATGAAATCGGCATTAAAGAAAATAAAAGCAGGCTGATTCCTAACTTTGCCCCATGCTCTACACAACTCCATAGCATCATCATTCAGCTAGCCACTGAATAAATCAGGGACCCAATGTTGGGATCACCTTTATTTTCAGCATTATCAGCTTGCAGCCTATTTGAATAGTTCTCTGCAATGTCTCCCTCTTGTGCACATACATAGCATTTGTTGGCAACATACAATTCCTTGTGTTTGTCTGGACTTTTTGAAGTTCTATTTTGCTGTTTTTGCTTTCTTCTTAGCATCAGAAGAAGGCTTACTGCTATCACTCTTAAAGAAAGAAGACTTTCCACGTAGCAATGTATCGGCTGTGCGTGCTATCTCATTCAATTAAGACATGCTGTGGTCATTATTGTTTTCCTTTGGAAACCCATAGCAATATTTCTCAATTTTCTCTAATAGAGGCAGAACTTGATACAAGGTGATGGGTACTAATACCTCCCCCAATTTCTTGTTGTATTGTTCCAAGTTCTTGCATTGAGAAGCATCCAGCTTATGCCACGCAATCATTGCTTCACTTGAAATGTGCTTGTTAACCAAGCTGAAGCAAACACTTGTTAAACTATGCTCAAGTGGATGCTGCTCTATCTTGCATTAAAGTAGAAGTCCACCAATGCAAACAAAGCATTGGCTTTGAGAAAGGTGGCACACTTATGCACTTTTAAGGATGTTGTGAAATTGCTCCTTGAATAGGCTACATCAAATTGCTCAATGGAATTCAAGGCTTTCAATTTATATTGTGCACTATTGAATCATCAAACATCATAGCTTTGTCTTTGGGTGCCATGTTATCATAAATAGGTGGCTGCAAAAATGGTGCATTTGCTGCCATACCATCCTGACCAGCATGAAACATCGCATTTTGATTTGATGGACCAGCACCAATTCCATCCACACCAATTATACCAAGAGTAATAGATGCATTATCAAGCATGCACATTTGTGTTATTGGGACCATTTCAATATGGCCCTATGTAGGAGTTTGCATTCAACCAGCCATACATGGATACATTTGCTGATGCTTACCATAAGCCTTTGGACCATGCATACCAAATGTAGTACCATGGCCAGCTATTGGATGAAATAGAGAGCCACCTGCAAGGTATGGCAAATAACCAATATTCAGATATATACCTTGTTGTCTAAAGAGCACAATATTGGCATTTCAAGGTTTTTATGCATTTTCTGTCCTTGTCCCAATGCAAGGATTGGCATTTATTCATTTGTAGCATTAGATGCATTTGGAGGCTGTGCCACATGTACCTGTGGTGACTCATGTGCCCGTAAAGCCTTAGAGAGCCATTTCCTCTTTTCCCCTTGTCCTTGTTCGAAGACTGCTAAGATCAGCAAAATATGGGTCCTTTGTGAGCTGAGATAGCATACCCAATGCTGCCATTAATTTTGCATTGAATTGTGCATCAGAATCTTCCTCTTCTTGCCAATTTTTAGTATCATCAAAGAAAGATTGGCTCGGGTCCACCTACTCAATAGAGTCAATGCATGCCACCAATGGACCATGAAATCAGCCTGCCTTGAAGGAGAGGGTGATGATAAATCTGATTTTTCAGCAAATCACAGCAAGCAATAATTTGACATAAATTGAAAAGAAATGTTTACCACTTCCAGAAAGACAGCTGCAGTTGGCCCGAAAACTAGCACCTCTTGCAGTATTTCTTTAGATTGTATTCCAAGATCTTCTAGTAGAAGTGGGAATAGGAATGAATCCCTAAGAAGACTAAAGGCCTTGCCACAAAATCCAAAGATACAGCTTTGAGTCTCCACTTTTGTTGATTGAACCAATTCTCACACAAAATCTGGAAGGCTGGCTCGAATGACCGGCAGCAAAATCCTCAAAATTTGCCTCTTGATTTGAAGTACTTGCAGGTACAAATTGGGTCTTCTTCACTTGCATGCAAGTCACCTTGCTGTGGATGGGCAATTCTTCATATATTTGTTGTAAGGTTTCAGATTACCAGCAAATCCCCTTCATGCATGGTTGAAGTTTGTGACTGCAAGCAGTCCAAGTCACCAGAAATTCCTAATAACAGCATAAATAGGTCTGACATAAATAATCAATCAGATTTGCTAAGATTGAAGAGGAGACAACAGTAGAAAGAGAAATTCTTCCTGTCAAGGCTAAGAGGAATAGTAATCAGCAGTTTCCTGTTGCTTAGGAGCATAAAAGCAGCTCAGTGCTGCTAGGAAGCCTTGAGATGTTATGCCTCTTGCTTGGGAGCCAGAATTTTAATAGTTTGTTCAAGAAAAGTGACTATTGTAGCTTCAAAAAGGGGATCTCTTACATCCTGGTTGACCATTTTCTAGCTGGTTTCTTTTTACCTTTGGATTTGAGGACTAACTGATCTCTAATTAAAATGGACTCCTCTCACTTACCTTCCACTTGTCAAGCTCTCAAGCTCACATTTTGAGCTCTCAAGGTTTTACGTTCTCTTCTTGTACCTCTCTCTTACCACCTTTACTTTCTCTACCTTCTTGGAGCTCGTGACGAGCCCTGGACTCGCCCTGCACCTGATCCCATTGGCCACGGAGGGAGTGGATGATGGAGGTCCAGAGCTCTGCTAAAGTCGCCTGTAGTGACAGTCTCTCTCCGCCGAAAGCCTCCTGACACCGCGCCTTCCAGATATGCCATCTAGTAAGGCTCCCTATGATCTCCCATACCTCCGAGCGGTCTCCTGTGGCCTCCAGTACTTGTCGGATGGTTAGAGCCTCCAAACCGACCACTGCACACGACCTTGCCTTGATAATGAATATCATGTCTTGTATCCCGACCTCATACAGAAGGTGACGGCCCTGGCTGATTGGCTGCCAACAGAAGGCTCCCAATGAGATACATCCAAGGCTGGGTGCTATACGGCGAAGGATGCGGCAAGCTCTTCTCCACACGAGCTGCGCCTTCTCACATGACCAAAGGCAGTGCTTTGGGGTTTCCAGAGGCTGCTGTGTGTAGCGCTTACAACCTCCCTCCTTTTGCATCTGGGCAAGCCAACTTCCCACCACCAAGCCTCCTTGTGCCACTAGCCATAAGAAATACGACACCCTCCTCTGCCTTCAGCTATCCCATAGGTGGCGCCAGAAGGACTGTCAGAAAGGCTTCGTGGTGCTGTGCTCCGTCCACTGCTTGCTACATGATGGCTCCCACTCCATATCCTCCGACATCAGCACGTGTTTGCCAATCGTGGCAGTATACTCAAAGAACCTAGGTGGCTTTTTGGCAACCGCTGTGGCCGGCCATAGCCACTCTCTTGGATCCCACTCCAGCTCATCAAGTGGTTTGCCCTTTCAGATCCAAAGGCGCCACTCCTTGAGCTCCTACCAGAAGACATAGGGGTCCAATCGCCATGTCTTCCCTTGAAGGCCCACCACCCGAATCCTTCTCCACAAGAGGGTGGCTATCCCCTCATCCTACTGCCCTCCCTTGAAGGTCCACCACCCGAATCCTTCTCCACAAGAGGGCGGCTATCCCCTCATCCTGCTGCCCTTTGTCAAGGGCAAGACGTCCCCCCTCATGCATTGCGAAGAAAGTCCTGTGTGGGGCGTCACCCACTCTTCCTACCACTTAAAGGGGGATGCCTGTTGTTGAGAACCTTGCTGCCCATACCTCCCCAGGCTCTATTGGCTCTCGTATTAGGGGAGCAAGCCACTCCAAAGGTATTACTGCGTCTATCTCCCTTCACCTCAACTCCACTCCCCGCTGATAGCTTGATGCTCTCTGCAACACTTCCTCTTTCGCCATCCTGTACACCTTCCGCCATGAACCTGATGGTACGATCCGGGCCGGCCTCCCAATCAGCCCACTGGATGTGGATACGCTCATCGATCTGTGCTCCTTCTCGATCTTTGATGTTGGGGTTTCAGATCACCGGCGGCTGACCGCGGTCTATCTCTTCCTGGCAGCTTGGGGGGATTTGTGTTAGGGCCTTGCGGAGGCCCTGCCACACGTGGAGTAGGTTGCGTAGGAAAGGTGATCTTTGGGGGGGGGGGGGGGGGCGTGATGTGGACTGACCCGAAAATCCGTCTCAAGGACGGCTTCTACTCACCGCCAAGTCTCGGTCTAGTCCTGAAAGCCCTCCTGCAATAAGAACGTCCAGCTCTACTCGCCTGTTGTGAGGCGGCGGACAACTAGCTTGCCCAAGAGGGCCATACTTCTGATATTTTGGGTCTATGATCCTGAGCCCTCCCTCTGACCGATGCCGTATGATGGTCGCCCACACCACCTTGGCCTTGGAGTCCTTGGAACCATGTGACCTTGACTAGAGGAAATTCCGCACTAGGCGGTAGAGTTGTGCTACGCAAGATGAGGAGAAGCACCAACACGAGGGGATGTACCAGGCCGTCGCTAGAAGTACCTGGTTGACCACCAGGGCTTGGCCGGCTAGTGAGAGGCGAGCTGTGCTCCAGTAGGTCAATTTCCTCCGAATAGAATCAAGGATAGGAAGAAATTGCTGGGCAGGAGTGATATCGAGTCCTACCTAGAACCCAAGATAGCGGATAGTCTGCCCTCTGCTCACCCATCTAAATCCCAGGTGGACGCCCAACTCCGTGCTAGAGTCACGGTTTCTGAGAAAACCAACCGACTTTCGCCAGTTGATTTTTGCTCTTGCTATTGAACAGAACGCGTCAAGAGCTAGCCTCACTCTCTCCAGCATCAACTCATCGTCCTCTATGTAGAGTGCTGTGTCCTCTGTATACTCTGAGTCTAACAACTGAGTCTCCTCTCTCACTGGAAGTCGGAGGCCGCGTAGTTCGCTCACACGTGACCTGAGGAAGTGAGACATTGCCTCTACAAAGTAAAAATAGGTATGGGGCCAGGGGGCAGCCTTGTTCAACCGATCCCTCCAGCTGAAACTCCTCCCCTTGTCTTCTGCCTATGAGAACCCTGCTGGTGGCCGATCTGTAAAGGCGGGAGACCCCGCGAATCCAAACTTGAGGGAATCCTAACCTCACCATGGTGCCCTCTAAGAAATCCCAGTCCACCCTATCAAAAGCTTTCTTGAAATCCAGGATTAATACGGCCAGTCTCTACCCATTGCGCTGAGCCCTCTCAGTTGCCTCAAAGAAGGTTTATACATTGTCTAGGATGCTTCTATCCTGGACAAAGCCTGTCTGTGTGTCGTGGATGATGTCTGGAAGCACGGGGCGTAGTCGCCTACCAATCATCTTTGCCGGTGCCTTATAGGCTAGTGACAACAAGGTGATTGGTCTCCATTGGGAAAGCTCTAGCCGGTCTCCCCCTTTGGGGAGCTAATAAGGCATGCCGAGAGACTCTCAGGCATCTGTGCTGAAGTTAAAATCTCCTGGAAAGCCAACAGTAGGGGGTTCTTCACCACTTCCCAGTAGGTAGTGAACAAGGCCTTAGATAGGCCATTCTCCCCCGGGCATTTCTATCCATCTTGTGGTGGAAAGTCTCCTCTAGTTCCTTCTTTGTGAAGGGGGCTAGGAGGGAGCGTCCCATCTCCTCTGTGTGATGAGGGATGGGATGTGATCCCAGACCAGCTGTTTACACCTCTGTCCTCTAGCTGGGGCTCTCTTCTACTCGAAGAGACGCGTGTATTAGTTGGTGGCAATCTCCATCATCTCGTTTGGGCTAGAACCAGTCCACATCGTGTCCCCCTCTCGTTGAGGTTTGGAAAGAGAACTCTGAGCGCGTGTCCTCTAGGCCAACAATGGCTGCTCGCGCGCGCACCTCTTGCGCATGGAGGGTGGGATCCCCTGGTGCCTCCTGTAAGTCTTTGCGTGGTTGCAAGGTCTCGTCGGAGTGCTCTCTCCTCCTCCCAGCTCTGCTGCCTAGCCTGTATGGCTGCCTCTTGGCAGATTTTGCTCGACTCGGATAGGACCTGTGCAACCTCCTCTGCTAGCCGGTCCCTCCCGCCCCAGTTTGTGGTCCAAATCTGCTCTATCTGTCTCGTCACCTCCTCCCTCCTATAGATTGAGCCAGGGATCCGACAGGAGCGTGCGTCTGAGGTGGATGATGGGGGATCAAGTGTCAGAGGACCGGGCAATGATCGGACAACGTGTTGCCTACCAACTGCTTAATCTAGCCTCCACGAGAGCCACCCCACTCTCCCACATAGAACCTATCCAACCACTCCAGTAGGACTCCTCCAAGCCGCATGTATCCCCAAGTGAAATCCAACGACCTCTCCCTCCTGTGGAAAGCAGGGTCTCTCCAGGCGTCACGTGCTCCTACTGCTCACAGAAAGACTTCCCATGCTTTCTGCTCCTCCCCAGCCATACCCTGGTAGTCTCTACCTCTGCCCTGCTGGTCCTCCCAAGCCTCCAGATTGTTAAAGTCCCCTCCAACAATCTAGGAGTCCACCTCTAGGAGTCCATCCGTGATCTGCACCCAGAACCTGCTGCGTGCCCTAACCTCCGTAGGGGCATAGACATTGAGGACTCCAAGGCACGAGTCCCCAATATTGAGTCTGATCCAAAGAACACTCCCTGCGACTATCGTCCCGTGGTGTCGTACACAGGTAGTGAGACTCAGGCCAATAGAGGTGCATACACCTCCACTCCTGCCGTGGGCACCTATAGCGTGCTCCCAGTAAGTGTGTGAGCTGCGCGGAAGTACCTTTCCTACCCGATGGGCCTGGGTGGGGGTGAGCTTGTGCTCCTGTAGAACTAAGATGTGGATCCGTCCGGCAAGGGCAGGTTGCAGCTCCTGCCGAATAATCAACTTCTTGGAACCACGTGCCCCACTGTAGTGGAGACTATTCACATTCCAAGATGCAAGGTGTAGGCTCATGGGAAAACCTGACTGATTGAATAGGCATCTATTTGGTGTGGAGGTAGCTGATGAGGAGGAGAAACTATGAGGCATGGAAGTACACTTTGCCACCGGTCTCGACGGTGAGCTCGAGTCTCCCATGGTGGCCCTCGGCCGGACCATAGGGGTGATAGATGCTCCAGGTGGTACTATCAATGCATCTATCAGCCATGTTGAGAGTCGTGACTCTGTACACTGGTAGAATCGGGCCGCCTGTGCCAGGGGCCACTCGATCACATCCTTTGGAGGTCTCCACTGAGGAGGTGCTCGAAAGATGATGCTGAAGTGAGGGACCTTGGCGCCAGCCCACCAGTTAATGTCCATCATGCAGCCATGCCCCTGCTGTGCAAACAATGCTAGTCTTTCTTTTTCCATCCATTGGGAGATGTGGTCGGCCACCTGACTCTTTAACTCCTCTGCCTGCGTAGTCGTTCACTCCCCTGAGTGAGAGGAATGAAGAAAAAAGGCATAGTTTGGTCCATCTAGTGGTGCTAGTAGATGGACCTTGCCCCTCCTTGACTCATGAACCACAAAGATCCCCACCTCTAGCGGCAGTGGGAACTCTCCGCGCTCCGCAACTCTCAAGTAGGACCATGGGCCACTGCGGAAGAAGTCCTGTGGCAGGAACTGTGCTTATCTCAGGAAACTGTGATGGGTGGGAGGGGCGGATGAGCTGGTAGTTGTATGGGAGGGGGAAGACTGCTGGTGCGAGCAGGATGTAGGCGTGTGTGGCTCATCACCACTTGTGGGAGGAATGGTAGTGGGTCTGGGGGAGGTCACTCGAACGAGGTGCAGGTTAGGTTGAGTGCTCTGTAGGGGAGATAGTGGGGGGGAGGAAGATCGAGTGATGGTGGGATGGAAAACGGTGTATGACGGGGGATTGGTGGCCCTGAAAAGGGGGGGATGTGGGCTAGGGTTAGTGGGAGGGGGGGCATGGGAAGTGGGGAGGGGGTGGGTGTGGGGCCTATGGGACCTCAAGTGAGATAGTCTGTGGCGTGGGTGGTGGATGTGGGGGGTTGCGGTCCTGCGGGGTGGGGCATGCAAGGGGGGTTGTGGAGTGCTTTGCCGAGGAGGTGTCACACGCCCACGTGCTCCTTGCTGCTGAGGCTGGGTCTGAGGAGTTGGCTGTGCCCCCTCCTGCCGTCTTCCTCTTTGTCGTTTTTGGACCCGTGTGAAGGCGTGAGCGTCCACCTGCGGGCCAGTCGGTGGAGCCGCCTTGGCACTAGAGTTCGTACAAACTGCTACCTGATGCCAAAGTCGTGGCAGCGCAGACACTGCCTTGGTTGCCCTGTCACAATGACCTGCTGCCTAACCTCATTCATTGCCACCCGTATCTTTGGGATTCCTATTGTTGTCACTGCATCCGCGAAAGACGCAGGAAGGACAATGCCAAAGAGACATCCAAAATCTTGCACGAGGTGGCGATACTCTATTGTTAGGCTGGGGAAAAGAAGGGTGACCGGGTGCCGAAGAAACCTATTATGGATTGCAAATGCCTCCACAGAAAAGCCACTGTATCGGGGGACCATGTATATGACACCCTTCCTGGACGCATATGGTGAAGTGGCAAGTAACTTGCGAGCTGTGTTAGCCGAACCGAGCTGGACCATGAAAATTCGATGGCCCAGTAAAATTGCCTCCACGATCTGTGCTGTGCCAATGCGTAGCGTGGAGTGAAGCTAGTTCCGAAGCTGGGCCCTGGCTGGAGAATGTCCTACTACCTGACCATAAATCGCTGTTTTCTTTAGCTTCAGCTCCTTAGCTCGGACGGCTAAGAGCTGCTCCTCAGAGTGGTCGACGCGCAAGGTGTTTGACTGGGGGGCACTCGCTTAGTGCGCTGGCGTCTGACCGGAGGTTTCCATTGTGCGTTCCTTTTGCGAGAACAACCAATCATGTCATGGTGCTACTTGGTGGGGGGAAAGTTGTTGCAGATAGAGGGAACAACTGGAGGGTGGGGGGGATGAATCGCGAGGGGGGGGGGGGGGGATTGCTGATTTTCCGTGGAAAGGAGACCTGGTAAGGGTGGCCTGTCGAAAGATTAATCGCGAACTGTCGGGGCGGGGGGCAATCGCAAAAGGGCCAGGCAGGCGGACAGGTTGTGGGGAAACCGCTAGGTGGGGGGGGGGGGGAGGGGACGACAGACGGGTGGCCGTTACAATCGTTGGGGCAGGGGGGAGGGAACTCATCGTGTCGAGCGGCGCTGATAGCACGCTTGGTCTGGGGGTTGGCCGCGATCAGGCGGAATGAGGGAGGGGTGATCAAAAAGAGCCGGATGGGGGGGGGGCGGGATCGATCCGGGGGGCTGGCGTGGTCTGGTGGAGCGAGGGGGGGGGAGCTTGTGACATGACGGTTGCTGAGCTTGTTTTCCTTGCATGACCAATTAGTATAAGATTGGGAAAAAGGCTTTTTTACCTTGCCTCTTTTGCTGCCTTAACCCTTGCAACTCCCATGTTCATACCCCTTTTAATTGTGATCCACAACATCCTCAATTGCAATTAAAGGCATTCATATTTCTAATAATCTTACTATAGCCTTCAAGTGAAGATCTCACTTGTGTCTATTTTTGACAATCTAAAAACGATGGCTTCGCCTAGCTCAAGCGAGATGGTAAGATGTTTTTGCCCAATGGAGCGTTGTTCCACCAACTAGTGTGGGCTTTTTGTTGAAACCAAAACCCCCACAACAATCCCCTGCCCACATTGTACCCACTGGCTCCTACAAACACAGTTGACCTTGCTTCACCATTCAAGCAAAAGCAAATAAGTGAACTATTTATTTTCCATACACATGGGAACACAGAATTAGACACAAGCAGAAGGAGAGAAAGTGAACAATGAAGTGAATGAATATTGTAAATGAATGAAGAGTGTACAGAGTGCCCAAGGGCAGAGTAGTAGTGTCAAAGAATGATGTTTGTTGGAGATGGCTCCCAAGTATTGTGACCACTAGTGGGAGATGAGATAGTGTTGAATAATGAAGGGTAACAAGTTGGTCACCAAACCACAGTAGTTGGAGGCTGAAATTTGGTAAACACAGCAGTGTAGCATCAGAGAGGGCTGAAAAGTGATAACTTCAGAAAAAGGAAATTTCAAGTGATAATACAAGAGATGTTTGCTGATGTAGGTGGCATGTTGAACAGCAAAAACGCAAGTACTGCAGTAGACACTTGGTGGGAGAGATGGTAGCAGCTTGTCACTTAGCACAATACACTGAAAACATAGGTTGATTAGGTGCTATGATGATGCTGTAGATGGAAATCTCCAAAAAATAGATCGATGGTTGGGAATAGGCCGCCTAGGGCTAGATAGTAATAGCTGCAGTTAATGGTGGCTAGACAATAGATGGTAGGTGGCTGATGGCTGAAATCTATACGGTAGAGTGAGAAACCTACACAAAAGGATGAAGATTGAATGGGGGCAGCTTGTCTATTTATAGACGTGGTTGGACCCTCCCAAATTAGGGTCTCACAAAAACTCTCTCTAATTGTGCATTATTTTTGTTTCTTTCATGAAATAAGCATGACTTGGGGTTGTTTAAAAGGCTAATCAGCACATAGTACATTTCTTAGCTCAACACCCCCTCTTAGGTCCAAAATAGTGATATAAAGGAAGGCCAACCCAAGGCGTCCTATCCCTAAGCAGTTAGGGAATCGGACAAAGGGTGCATGGTGCTTGCCCATTGGCCGACCAAGGCTAGAGAGGCGATGGTTATCTATGGGAGGGAGTCGAAGTTGTAACCCTAGAGAGGATAGGCATTGGACAAAGGGTGCTCGTGGGCTGTCCAATGGCCTACTAAGTCCTGCAAAGGCGGATGGAACCAGAATGAACTTGTTTTATATAAATAAATAAATAAATAAATAAATAAAAATGTTCGGAGAGATGGTTTACAGTTAATTAAGTAACTGTACCACACGAGAGAATGGGAAGGGATGGTTAGGTCCGACCCATTGCAAAATAGACAAGCTACCCCTTCAGTTGAGGGTGTTGATAACGAGGGAAGGGTGATGAAGTAATGGCGGTGTGGTGTACAAACTGCCATTGGAAATATTGTAGGATTTGTTTGGTGGTGCTCTGCACAAGGAGTATGCTACATGTTGTGAAATGCTCATGTAGCAAGTGTCCCTCGTGGCGAAATTGTTCACTTGCCCAAGCACCCTTTACAAAGATGATGAAATCATGCAATGTACAAGGAGGAGGTACAACAGGAAGGAAAGGTTGATGTCGAAGATAAGTGCCGAAACTTGTAGAATACCAAGAAGAGTAGCAACCCCGTCTCAACCTTGGATGTTGATGTTGAAGGAGAAAGACGAGCCAGGTATTGGTCTTTGTGTGGTGCCTAGAACCAAGTCTGGAGCCCAAGCAGGATTGGTGCAAACTTGCGTATTAGCCCTACACTGAAAATAAAATCTTGCAAAAGGGATGATCTACAAGCACAGAGGTGAGTATTGAGATGCTTCAAAAAACAAAACAAAAGCTAATTGAGTGAACAATGGAATAATCCAAATGTATTTGTGTGGGAGAGTAAATGCAACAGAAGACTTAAGAATGAATATCTAAGGACAAAATTCTATGGGCCGGACTCAATAGCCTAAAGATCGAAGAGTGCGGAGATGGAGATAATTTAAGGATGTGGCCACCATCGCATACCCCCACTAGTAGGTCTTTGCTAATGAAACATCTGACGAGGTGATGCGGTAGTCCTAGACAGAGGCGAATATTAAGCAGGTGCATAAAATGGAATGGGATTGGTATTCGCAGACCAATCATTCAATGCCTTGGGAGTAGGCAAGCATGGCCACCAAGGCTCTCTATATGCCATATGTATAGTATCCGTGGGGATCAAAGCAGATGGGATAGTAGCAAGAGAGGCATAGGCCCACTAGACTGTCTAGGAGTGGAGGCAGCCGCAGTGGTGCGTTGAGGTTTCTTTTTTTTTTTTTTTGGCAAGTAAAATGTGGCTGATTATATTACTCCAAAAAACTGATTACAATGGAGTGCTCATGCTCAATAGACTAGTTGGAGCTGATGCAAAGTCACCAAAACATCATGTATATAAGCCTCTCAAGGTGGTCTAGCGGGGATGGGGGCCAGAAGCCATGGGGGGGGTGTATCGCCAACTAGGGCTGCCTGCTTGCATCACGAAAAACAGACCTTGGCCGCCCCGGGTGCGCATGAAGTGACCTCGGAGCTCCTAACAAGCCATGGACTCGCCCTGCACCTGATCCCATCGGCTGCGGAGGGAGTGGATGATGGAGGTCCAGAGCTCTGCTAAGGTCGCATGTGCTGAAAGTCTCTCTCTACCAAAAGCCTCCTGACATTGCGCCTTCCAGATATGCCATCTAGTAAGACTCCCTATGATCTCCCATATCTTTGAGCGGTCTGTTGTGGGCTCCAGTACGTGGCGGATGGGTAGAGCTTCCAAACCGACCACTGCGCACGACCTTGCCTCGATAATGAATATCGCGTCCTACATGGCGGCCTCATACAGAAGGTGATAGCCCTGGCTGATTGCATGCAACCAGAAAGCTCCCCATGAGATACATGCAAGGTTGGGTGCTATACGGCGAAGGATGCGGCATGCTCCTCTCCACACGAGCTGTGCGTCCTCACATGACCAAAGGTAGTGCTTTGGGGTTTCTAGAGGCTGCTATGTGCAGCGCTTACAACCTCCCTCCTTCTGCATCTGAGCAAGCGAAGTTCCCACCGCCAAGCCTCCATGTGCCACTAGCCATAAGAAATACGATACCCTCCTTGGCCTCCAGCTATCCCATAAGCAGCGCCAGAAAGTCCTTTGGAAGGGTTGCGTGATGTTATGCTCTGCCGAGTGCTTGCAATGTGACAGCGCCGAGTCCATATCCTCCTGCATCAGTACATGTGTGCCAATGTTGGCAGAGTACTCTAGGAACCTGAGTGGCTTCTTGGTGACCGCGGAGGCTGGCCATAGCCACTCTCCTGGATCCCAGTCTAGCTCATCAAGTGGTCTGCCCTCCCAAATCCAAGGGCGCCACTCCCGGAGCTCCTTTTAGAAAACATAGAGGTTGAGTCGCCATGTCTTCCCCTGAAGGCCCACCACTCGAATCCTCCTCCACAAAAGGGCACTAATCCCCTCATGTTGCTGCCCTTTGTTAAGGGCCAGACGTCCCTCCTCCTGGACGATGAAGAAAGTCCCTTGCGGGGCGCCACCCACTGTACGTGTCACCTAAAGGGGGATGCTTGTTGGTGAAAACCTAGCTGCCCATACCTCCCCGGGCTCTATCGGCTCTCGTATCGGGGGAGCAAGCCTCCGCGGAGGTATTGTTGCGTCTATCTCTCTTCTCCTCAACTCCACTTCTCTCTAGCAGCCTGATACTCACTCCAACAGCTCGTCATCCGCCATCTTGTAAACCTCCCACCATGTGCTGACTCTATGAGCCGGGCCGGCCTCGCATCAGCCTCCCACCTAGCCCATTGTATGTGCGAACGCTCACCTATTTGTGCCCCTTGCCTATCTTCGACTTGGGGGTTCCAGATCACGGGCTGACTGTCTATCTCCTCCTGGCAGCCTGGGGAGCTCTGGATTAGGGCCTTGCAGAGACCCTGCCACATGCGGAGGAAGCTACAAAGGAAACGTGATCTGGGCGGACGTGAAGATCCATCGCAGGGATGGTCTCAGCTCGCCGCCAAGCCTCTGTCTACAGTCCTGAAGGCTCTCCTGCAATAAGACCTTCTAGGTCTACCCTCCTGGTGTGAGACTGCGGACAACTAGCTTGTCCAGGATGGCGATACTCTGATACCCTAGGTATATGATCCCAAGCCCTCCCTGTGAGCTATGTCGTATGATGGTTGCCCACGCCACCTTGGCCCTGGAATCCTTGGAACCATTAGACCTTGACCAAAGGAAATTCCGCACTAGGTGGAGAAGCTGCACTACGCAAGATGAGGAGAAGCACCAACACGAGGTGATGTACTAGGCCGTCGCTAGGAGGATCTAGTTAACCAGCAGGGCTCGTCCGGCTAGTGAGTGGCGAGCCGTGTTGCAGTAGGTTAGTTTCCTCCGAATAGAGTCAAGGACAGGAAGAAACTGTTGGGCTGAAGCGATGTCGAGTCCCACTTGGAACCCTAGGTACTGGACGGTCTGCCCTGTGCTCACCCATCTAAATCCCAGGTGGATGCCCCACTCTGTGCTAGATTCTTGGTCTGTGAGGAAACCAACCGACTTTGGCCAGTTGATTTTTCCTCCGAGTGCAGAGCAGAACACATCAAGAGCCAGGCTCACTCTCTCCAGCATCAACTCATCGTCCTCTATGTACAGGGTTGTATCATTTGTATACTCTGAGTCTAATAGCTCAGTCTCCTCTCTCACTAGAAGTCAGAGGCCGCGTAATCAGCTCACACGTGACCCGAGGAAGTGAGACATCACCTCTGTGAAGAGGAAAAACAAGTATGGGGCCAGGGGGCAGCGTTGTTGAACTGATCTCTATAGACGAAACTCCTCGCGTCTTCTTCTGCCAATGAGAACCCTACTGGTGGCCGATCTGTAAAGGGCAAAGACCTTACGAATCCAAACCTGGGGGAATCCCAACCTCACCATGATGTCGTCTAGGAAATCCCAGTCCACTGTGTCATAAGCTTTCTCGAAATCCAAGTGTAGTACTGCTAGTCTTTGCCCACTGTGCTGAGCCCACTCTGTCGCCTCAAAGAAGGTAAATACATTGTGTAGGATGCTCCTATCCTGGGCAAAGCCTATCTGTGTGTCATGGATGATATTTGGAAGCACGGGGAGTAGTCGCCTATCTATCATCTTTGCCAGTGCCTTATAGGTCACTGAGAATAAGGTGATCGGTCCAGGAAAGCTTCAACCGGTCTTTCCCTTTGGGGAGAAGACTAATAAGGCCTATCGAGAGACTCCCTGGCATCTGTTGTTAAGTGAAAATCTCCTGGAAGGCCATCAATAGGGGGTCCTTCACCACTTCCCAGTAGATAGTGAAGAAGGCCCTAGAGAGGCCATCCTCTCCCGGGCATTTCTGCCCATCCTTTGTATGAAAAGCCTCCTGTAGTTCCTTCTCTGTGAAGGGGGCTAGGAGGGAGCGTCCCATCTCTTCTGTGACGAGGGACAGGATGTGATCCTATACCTGCTCTCTACATCTGTGTCATCTAGCTGAAGCTGTCTCCTGCTGGAAGAGGCGCGTGTAATAGTCGGTGGCAATCTCTATCACCTTGTCTGGGCTAGAAGGAGTCCTCCCATACTGATTGCGAAGGCTGCGGATATTCTTTGTGTGGTGCGAGGATGGTGCACCTGGAGGAACTCCCTGCACATCGTGTCCCCCTTCCACGCCTAGAAGGCTGCTAAGGTTCGGAAAGAAAACTCCAAGCGCCTGTCCTCTAGGCCAGCAATGGCTGCTTGTGCACGCACCTCCTGTTCATGGAGGGTGGTGTCCCCTGGTGCCTCATGTAATAATCTTTGCGTGGTGGGCAGGTCTCAGCGGAGTGCTCTCTCCGTTTCCTAGCTCTGTTGCCTAGCATGTATGGCTGTGTCTTGGCAGATTCTGCTCGACTCTGCTAGGACCTCTGCATTCTCCTGTGCTATGCGGTCCGTCTTGCCCCACTCTGTGGTCCAAATCAGCTCTTGCTGAGGTTCCTTGGGAGAAAGATCTTGTGCTTTGTTATGACACTCCTCGTTTACATGGTCCAATCTTTAGTAGATCTTTAGTAGTCTATGCAAAACCTATTTTTCTCGAGGAGTTGTTGCCAAAAGCATTTTGTTTCTTTGGTTCTGTCTGAAGAAGGGGAGCCACCCTTCGTTTGGCTTGCTTTCACATGTTGTGAGTTCTTGCTACCGTTGGTTTTACATTGCGAAGAATATGCAACCGCCTCCCCTCTTTGAATGAAAGTATGTGTGGAGGACTTCTTGTAGATTTGGTCATCCAAGCGTGTGTAATGCAAGAACTAGCACTTAAACTCGAAGAAGGTCGGCAATCGAGATAGTGAGATAATGTGCTAGAAAAATGGAAGTATTTTTGAGGAAACTTGTTTAAGAAGAATGTGACCACCGTTTGACTTTGGAGAGCTAGGAAAGGCAAACTATGTGGGTAACCACCGATATTTGGCCAACTTGACTTTCAGATCATCCCCTTTCTTAATGGAAAAATCTTTAAGCTCAAAGTCAAAATTGATACGTCGAGTTTGTTTTCGTGCCATATAGCAGTCATTGAGATAACTCCAACACTCAGATGTGAAGGGAAAATGTTGTAATTGTAAGTGGAACTCAAGATGTAGCCCTTGCATTAACTCAACATTCGTTGTGGCATTGTGGGCTCTCCATTAACAAATATGGTCAAGGTGTGCTAATTAAGGGTCTGGCATGTGGGCTGTGGACCGGTGACAAGGTGTCGATATCCTTGAGATTCAAACACTTGTTGCATGAAGTGTGACCAAGCGGAAAATTTGACCCGTTAAAAGGAGTCTTATTTGTGAAGTCATTGTTGGCCATTGCAACAAGAGTGGTAGTGCTAATTCAACTGTTAAAAGGAGTCTTATTCGTGAAGGCATTCTTTGATGCTGCAACTTGATGGATAAGGTGTGTAATGAGGGTAGGGTGGATAGGGTGGGGGAGGGTAATACACTTGGGGCTGGGTCCTAGAGTGCCGACCAATGCATGTGAGAAGTGTGCACAGTGGATCCAAAGGTGGACATGGGCTGACTAGGCATGGGCATGCTAACCACATGAGAAGGCCATGGTGGAGGGATAGGGACATGTGGTTTAAACTCCTCTGTCATGAGACTGAAATGTGAAACACGAGAAACCAAAGAAGATGAAGGTAAAGGTGGGTGGTTGTTTCCCTCACCGAGTCCGTAATGCTCCTCGCATGCTTCAATGATGGAGAAGCCTGATAAGACATCATAAGGTCATGAAAAGGTGTTTGAGACATTGTGATTCGGTTACGAGTCATTTGTGTGCCTCACACAAAACCAAGCCTCCATAATATCTGTAGAATGGTCTTTAGAAGAGCATCAGCTCTAATAGCATGTGAAAACTGTAGAGTAGCTGCTACAACTTGCACCGAGGAAACGCAGAGTGTACGACCACGACAGAAACACAACGATATAGACGTAGACGTGCAAAACTCAAACCCTAAATGTAAAACTCAAGACTCAAACATAGAAACGTACATAAGCAAAAAGAGAGAGAACGAGAACAATGAAGTGAATGAATATTGTAAATGAATGAAGAGTGTACAGAGTGCCCAAGGGCAGAGCAGTAATTGTGGAGAGTGACATGCATCGGAGATGGATCCCAAGTACTATAACAATGAATCGGTGATGAACATAGTGCTGAATAACAAAGGGTAGGAGGCTGGTCACCAAAACACAGTAGTTAGAGGTTGATATTTGGTAAAAGCAGTAGTGTACCATTAAAGAAGGCTGAAAAATGATTATCCAAGGCAGAGAACTGTTAGGTGACAACAGAAGAGGTGTTTGGTGATGTAAACAGCCTATTGGACAGAAAAAACGTAGGTATTGTAGCACTTGGCTGGTGAGACAGATGGCAGCAGCTTGTGAGTTGGCACGTGATGCTGAAAATATAGGTTGACCACGTGCTATGATGATGCAGCAGATGTGACCTCCAAACAACAAAGCAATGGCTGGAAACAGGCTGCCTGGTGCTGGATAGTGAAGGGCTGTAGTCAATGATGGTTGGACAACAGATAGTAGGTGACTGATGACTGAAATCTGCAAGGTAGAGTGAGAAACCTGCACAAAATGATGAAGATTCAATGGGGGCAGGTTGTCTATTTATAGATGTAGAGGCTAATCAGCAAGTAATGCATTTCTTAGCTTAACACGACAACCACTTGATATGTTCTGTACTTGAGATTTTGCATTGAGATAGAGTTTCTTCTCTAGGGAAATTTCTTCTCTTGAGAAGTCCTTTGGTGTGGAGAGCGATTGGACCGCAATGATCTCTCATATTGCTAAGGAAAATACTACAAAGAGCCCTAGTTGTTGCTCAATCCAAGTCCTTTTTTTTTGCAAATAAAGTGTGGCTAATTATATTACTTCAGAAAAAACTTGAAAACAAGGAAGTGCTCATGCTCAATAGACTAGCTGGAGCTAATGCAGAGTCATAGATATATCAGATGTACAAGCCTCTGAGGGCGGTCTAGGGGGGATGGGGGCAAGAAGCCATGGAGGGGGGGTGTATCACCATCTGGGGCTGCTTGCGTGCATCACAAAAAATAGGTATTGGCCTCCCCAAGTGCGCATGAAATGACATCCGAGCTCCTGACAAGCCCTGGACTCCCCCTGCGCTTGGTCCCATTGGCTGCGGAGGGAGCAGATGATGGAGGTCTAGAGCTTTGCTAAGGTCGCATGTACTGGGTGTATCGCCATCTGCGCCTGGTCCCATTGGCTGCGGAGGGAGTGGATGATGGAGGTCTAGAGCTCTGTTAAGGTCGCCTGTATTGAAAGTCTCTCTCCGCCGAAAGCCTTTTGACACCGCGCTTTCCAGATATGCCATCCAGTAAGACTCCCTATGATTTCCTATACATTAGAGCTGTTTGCTATGGGCTCCACTACCTGGCAGATGGGTAGAGCCTCCAAATTGACCAGTGCGCATGACCTTGCCTCAACAATGAATATTGTGTCTTGTATCCCGGCCTCATATAGAAGGTGACGGCCTTGGCTGACTGCCTGTCAGTAGAAAGCTCCCCATGAGATACATACAAGACTAGGTGCTATATGGGGGAGGATGTGACATGCTCCTCTCCACATGAGCTGCGCCGCCTCACACAACGAGAGGTAGTGCTTTGGAGTTTCCAGAGGTTGCTGTGTGCAGCGCTCACAACCTTCCTTTTACATCTCGGCTAGCCAACTCTCCACCACTAGGCCTCCATGTGCCACCAGCCATAAGAAATACGATGTCCTCCTCGGCCTCCAGCTATCCCATAGGCGACACCAGAAGGTTCGTCAGAAAGCCTCCTTGATGCTCTGCTCCACCCATTAGTGCGTGCTACGTGACGGCGCCCAATCCATGTCCTCATGCATGAATACCTGTTTGCCAATTGTGGCTGTGTACTCTAGAAACCTTGATGGCTTCTTGGTGACCACAGTGGTAGGCCTTAGCCACTCTCCTGGATCCCACTCTAACTCATCAAGTGGCATGCCCTCCCATATCTAGAGGCGCCACTCCCTAAGCTCCTCCCAGAAGACATAAGGGTCGAGTTGCCATGTCTTCCCCTGAAGACCAATCACCGCAATCCTCTTCCGTGAAAGGACAGCTATCTCCTCATCCTGCTTCTCTTTGTCAGGGCCTGATGCCCCCCCTCCTGCACGGTGGTCTCATGTGGAGTGCCGCCCACTCTACCTGCCACTTGTAGGGGGATACCTGCTGGTGAGAACCTAGTGGCCCATACCTTCCCGGGCTCTACCGGCTCTCGTATCAGGGGAGTAAGCCACTCCCGAGGTATTGTTGCATCTATCTCCCTTCTCCTCAACTCAACTCCTCTTTGGCAGCCTGATCCTCACTCTAGCATCTCCTCGTCCACCATCGTGTACACCTCCTACCATGTCCTAATGGTATGAGTTGGGCTAGCCTCCCAACCAGCCCACTGGATGTGGGGGTGTTCGCCAATCTGTGCCCCATTCCGATCTTTGACGTGGGGCTTCCAGATCACTTAGATCACTGGCTGAGGGTCTATCTCCACTTGATAGCCTGGGGGGCTTTGGATTAGGGCCCTACGGAAGCCCTGCCACACACGAAGCAGGTTGCGTAGGAAGGGGGATCGGGGGGGGGGGGGTGATCTGGGCTGTTGTGAACATCCATCTCAGGGACGGCCTCCACTCACCGCCAAGCCTCGGTCTATAATCTTAGAGACCCTCGTGCAGTAGGACCTTCTAGGTCTGCCCTCTTGGTGTGAGGCCGTGGACTCCTAGGTTGCCCAAGAGTGCCATACTCTGATACTCTAGGTCTATGATCCCAAGTCCTCCCTCTGACCGATGCCGGATGATGGTCGCCCATGCCACCTTGGCTTGGGAATCCCTGGAACCGTCTGACCTGGACGAAAGTAAATTCTGTACTAGGCGACGAAGCTAAACTATGCAGGATGAGGAGAAGCACTAGCACGAGGTGATGTACCAAGCCGTCGCTAGGAGGACCTGGTAAACCACTAGGGCTCGGCATGCTAGGGAGAGGCGAGCAGTAGTTTAGTAGGTGAGCTTCCTCTCAATAGAGTCAAAGACTAGAAGAAATTGTTGGTCGGGAGTGATGTTGAGACCCACTTGGAACCCTAGGTAACGGATGGTGTGTTGCCCTCTAGTCACCCATCTGAATCCCAGGTGGATACCCCACTCTGTGCTAGAGTCTGTGTCTGTAAGGAATGCAACTGACTTTCGCCAGTTGATTTTGGCTCCTACTGTAGTACAGAACACCTCAAGAGCGAGTCTTACTCTCTCCTGCATCAACTCATGGTCCTCTATGCAGTCTTGTATCATTTGCATACTTTGAGTCTAGCAACTTTGTCTCTTCTCTCATTGGAAGTCGGAGGCTAGTGAGACATTGCCTCTGCAAAGAGTAAGAATAGGTATGAGGCCAAGCAGCAACCCTGCCAGACCGATCTCTCCAACCGAAACTCCTCCCCTCTCGTACCACCTATGAGAACGCTGTTGGTAGCCGATCTGTAAAGTGCGGAGACCCCGCGGATCCATGCTTGGGGGAAGCCCAACCTCACCATGGTGCCCTCTAAGGAATCCCAGTCCACTTTGTCATAGGGTTTCTCGAAGTCTAGGAGTAGTACGGCCAGTCCTTGCGCACTGTGCTGCGCCCACTTTGTCGCCTCAGAGAAGGTAAATACATTGTCTAGGATGCTCCTATCCTGGACAAAGCTTGTCTGTGTGTTATGAATGATGTCTGGAAACACAGGGCGGAGTTGCCTACTACCAATCATCTTTGCCAATGTCTTATCGGCCATCCTGTAATAATCTTTGTTCTCGCGGAGTGCAAGGTCCCTGCGGAGTGCTTTGTTCTCCGTCAGCTTTGCTGACTGGCCTGTAGGGCTTCCTCCTAGCAGATACTGCTCGACTCGGCTTGGACATCTGCAACGTCCTCTGCGATTTGGTTCCTCTTGCCCCACTCCGTGGTCCAAATCTGCTCAATCTGTTTCTTCAGCTCGTCCCTCCTATAGATCGAGTGAAGGATCGGACATGATCCTGTGTCTAGGGCAGATGCTGGGGGATCAAGTGTCAGGAGAACTGGGCAATGATCGGGGCAATGATCGGACAACGTAGTGTCTGCCAACTGCCCTACCTGGCCTCCATGAGAGCATCCCCACACTCCCACGTAGAAATTGTCTAACGGCTCTTACTCCACCTAGCCGCTTGTATCCCCAAGAGAAGTCCAACGACCTCTCCCTCCTGTGGAAGGCAGGGTCTCTCCAAGCATTGCGTGCTCCTACTGTGAGTAGAAAGACCTCCCATGTCTCCTGCTCTTCCCCAGCCATGCCCTGGTAGTTTTTGCCTTTGCGCTCTGTTGGTCCTCGAAAGTCTCCAGGTTGTTGAAGTCTCCTCCATCAATCTAGGAGTTCACCTCTAGGAGTCCTACTACGATCTCCACCCCCAGAGCTTACTGCGTGCCCTAACCTCAATAGGGGCATAGACATTGAGGACTCCAAGACATGAGTTCTGAATATCCAATCTGATCCATAGAACCCTCCTTGCCACTATTGTCCTGTGGTCTCGTACACAGTTGGTGAGACTCGGGCCAATAGAGGTGCATACGCCTCCACTCTTGTCGTGGGCATTGATGGTATGCTCCCAGTAAGTGTGTAAACTCCCCAGGAGTACCTTCCCTAGCTGCTGGGCCTAGGCGGGAGTGAGCTTGTGCTCCTATAGAAGTAAGATCTCGATCTGTCCGGCAAGGGCAAGTTGCAGCTCCTGCTGAACAATCAACTTCCTGGAACCACATGCCCCACTATAGTGGAGGCTATTTACATTCTAGGATGCAAGGTGTAAACTCATAGGGAGACCTGTGACTGACCGAACAAGCATCTATTCAGTGTGGAAGCTACTAACAAAGAAGAGGGGCTATGAGGCATACGTATACGGTTTGCTGTCGGCCTGTCCCCCATGGTAGCCCTCAGATGGACCATGGGGGTGATGGATGTGCCTGGTGGTACCACGAGGGCATCTATCAAGCAGGCTGAGAGGCGAGACTCCGTACACTGGTAGAAACGGGTTGCTTGTGCTAGGGGCCACTCTATTACATCCATCGGCGCTCTCGACTACAATGGGGTTTGAAAGATAATGCTTAGATGAGGGACCTCCGCCGCAGCCCACCAGTTAATGTCCATCATGCAACTTGGCCACTGCTAGGAGAAAAGTGCCAGTCCACCTTCTCCCATCCATTGGGAGATGTGGTCTGCCACCTGGCTCTTCACGTCCTCCTCTATTTAAGTTGTCTAGTCTCTGGTGTGTGAGGTCTGAAGGAAGAAGGCGTAGTTTGGTCCATCCGGTGGTGCTAGTAGATTAGAAGGTTTCCACTTGTAAATTAATTTTTGGATACTAAATTAATTATTAAATCAAATTTTAAATTAATATTTAGAAAATTAATTTTATAAGCTACAAAATGGGATTAGAAGGCTTCCACTTGTTGGCAAAACTTTCTTATGCAAGTGAAAAACGTTTTTTAAGGTTGGTAGAGATGAAAAAAGAGGGCCATTCTAGCCATATGCAAGCGCAAATAGAAATGAAATGAAATTGCATTAACGTGCACAAAAGGCAAAAAAATGACCTATGAGACCATGAGTTATAATCATGTATATGATGATACAGCTGTCTGGTCAAAATATGTAGCATAAAGCAAAATAAGAAAGGAATGGCTATGTGTAGAACATAGAGCTCTATCTAGTAACAATGAGCTCCAGATGGTACAATCTCATGTGGGTATGGAGGGCCTAGCTCTAGCCCATGCAATAATCTTTTGTATCCGCCTATGAAGATGTCATCGGTATCTGTGTTGAGGCCTAGGATGTGTGGATGGGCTAAGCTTAATGGCTTGATCAATCAATATTCCTTGTTTGTGTGTGGACGGTGGCGGTGAGAGAGTCTCTCGTGTGGACTAGGGCTGTAATTGTGCTGAAGTCTCTAGAGTCTTCTTTGCAAGCAGATGTACTCTTGAGGCGCATGTCATGAAGCGGTCATATCTCAAGGAGAAAGACGTCAAGGCATCATTTATCAGTAAAATCCATGACCCTAGATAGTGGCCCAAATGTGTCTCTAAAGAGATAGTGAAACGGCCATGGATCTCATAATACACTAGGCAGTGGCAAATATAATGCTCCTCTGTGGCTCTAACTGACATATCTCGCATATGCGCTCCTTTGGGGGGATGGACCATGTATCTATGATTCATTGTATGTATAAGAGTCTACATACTCCAGCTCCTCAGGTCTATATGTGAATTTGGGTGCTGATCTCTTGACCTAGTGTGGTGTAGTATTAAATACCATCACCGTGGTTTTACCAAGGTTCACTGAAAGCCCACTATTCGAAGTATGGGAGTGTAGTGCATCCGAGTGTCTCTGTAGACCCTCTAGAGAGGCAGCTATCAATACATGTCATTTGCATACAATAGGAGAGATATCCAGATGCTAGCTAGTGGAGCTCCTCTATCTCCTTCCCTAGAAATATAATCAGCAATCCCATCAATGTACATGCCAGATAATGTCGGAGAGAGGGGGCATCCTTAATTTACCCCAATTGTGGAGCAAATTGGTGCCGAAAGGCCCTTAGTGTCCATACTCTGCCCACAACCCTCTCATACAGTGCCAAAATACCCGAACTGGGCTCTTTTAGTACTCCCATGGCATGCAATCTATGTATCATCCTCTCTCTCGATACTATATCAAAGGCTTTGCCGAAGTCCACAAAAGTAGTAGTGAGGATTTGATCCAGTGTGGAGAAGCCTCTGCTAAAGCTAGCCTGTCCCTGTGCTTGAAGATCCTGCATCTTTGCCCACTTGCTTAACTCATACTCAAGGATGAAAGCATATAATTAAGCCAATGTATGCCAAACCATGATAGTCCAATAGTTATTGGATAAAGTAGGGTTCCCTAACTTGAGGATAGGCATATAAGTGTTCGTGCTTCACCTCTCTGGTAGGTCTTCACACATGGCTTTGTTAAACATGTAAGCTAGGAATCCTGCCACCAAATCTCTAGCACGGATTAGGTGCTTGGCTACTGATCCATCATGATCTTGTGCCTTTCCTCTACTAAGTTTGTCAATGGCCTCTCGGACCCTAGTTTCTATAAAGAAATTGGTGGTCTTTGGACAAGGCTTAGGTGGGTCAAGAAGATGTGGTTGACCCTCCACAGTATAAAGACTAGCTGTGTACTCCTCCCATGTGGCGGTGGATGTAATGGGTGTGGTCAGCCAATGCTCTTTGAAAAGCCTCCAAGCCTCCCTAGAATCTTGGGTCAAGAATATCTAATATAGGTCTCGCCCTAGCTGGGCCAAGAATGTTCACTTCTTCTACCATGTGAGGTGTCTGGAGAGTATTGGTGCCCTATTTGTGGCTAGTGGACCCCAATGCTATCTCTCTCTATAGCCGTGCTTTGGTCTCGCGGCACTCATCATCATACGAACTGTTTTGAGATGTCACCTTGGTGGAGGCTCTTTGCATGGGTCATGAGTGTGGGAAGGCTACATTTGCAGTGATGTGTAGGGCGTCATTGAACTATTGAGTTAGCTCCTATAATGGAGCATCGAGGTCTCCATCATGTAACAATCTAAGGATCTCCGCCTATAGATATTCTCTCTCTCTCTAGAAAAGAGGTATCTTGGGTGTCGGTGAGCTGCATGATGGGTCTGTGTATTAGTGATTAGAGGTCAATGGTGAATGATAGGTAGGCATGATCCACTGCAACTTCGAGAAGGCGTGGTGATATTGAGAGGACTTGGAAGTGAGATATGAACATCAGTGGAGCAAGTATATAGTCTACTATGTTGGCATCGTGTTGGTGAGGATAACATGTGGAGGCACCAGATAGAGGTACTTAGTCAGGCGGTTGAGAATGGCCAACCTATGTGCTGTGCCCATCTCCACAAGGTATCTCCCATGTTTGGTGACTTCCCCCATATCTTGAGATATCCTCTCTAGTTGGAGCTCTTACACATACTGCTCCTGTAGCATCTCCTTAGATGTATCTAAGCAAGACACTTGATGGGAGGCTATCTTGGCATTAAAATCTCCTAGCAAGATAACATCTCCCTTCTTCGAGGAGAGAGAGAGAGGGGGGGAGGGAGGGAGGGAGGGAGGAGGCGGGGAGGGGAGCAGGGGGAGAGAGAGAGAGAGAGAGAGAGAGAGAGAGAGAGAGAGAGAGAGAGAGAGAGAGAGAGTATATTAACGTCTCTAAAAGGCCAATGTGGCCTATGAGACCAAAGCAGTACATACAATGATGGTGTGTTTCTCATCTGGAACGAGAAAAAAGATGAAAAACATGCCTATAAGACTGAAAAGGAAATGAAATAGTGTCCTATAAAAGGGAAACATGTCAGTGGTCTGAAAGTGAGAGTAGAGAAAGGAAAACTCTCCATCAATGATATGTCTGTTCTCTAGGGAGGTGTATCTCTGCATGGCTGAGGCGTCTCGGCATTTGTCTCTTGTGGCGCTCAATGATGGCTTTAATTTGTCTGTGGTGTGGATGTCTAGGCCTTCGTCCGGTTGGACGTGGGCACCTAGACCGGCTAAGTGCCACTGCTCTATCCAAAGGGACATCTACAGAAGATGAGGTCCAATGATGATGTACTCCTGTAGGCTGTGTGGCAGTAGTAGTGGTATCTGCCATACTCTGTCGTGTATCAGTGAAAAAGTCAGTGACTGCTCTCTGTCTATGTGAGCCGAGTTGTGGGGGCCTCCTACTTCGTAGAATTGTTGCTCTGCGTCTCTGGAGCTCCAAGAGGAAAAATCCCAAGCATCTCTGATCCTCAAACTGCATGATTTGTCTCAGGGGTCCAAAACCCTCTCGAAACAGACAGTCGTATCTACCTTGTATGTCATAATATACAGTGCATCGGCAGATGTAGTGTTCCTCTGTCTCTGGCTCTCTGTCGCATAGTGGGCATATGCGTTCTTCTGTTTGTATACCCTCCCATCTGCGTGTCTCAATCCTCAGGTGGTGGGATGAGGTGCGGATCTGACCAATAACTGTGCGTAGTCCATGAGGCAGCTGTGTGTGCATGTAATTGGGTCGGGTGATGAAACCATCCTCAGATACCTGAAGGAAGTGGGTTTGGTAGTGTGCCATCCTCGTGTCATGGGGGGAGGGGGGTCGGATCCAGGTCTTCTCCGTATCTAACTTCAGTATGTCTGCTCTGATCACATGGTTTAGCTCTGATCGGCTTAGGTCAAGTGTAGGGCAATCTAGGCTATAGTCAAAGGGGGGTAGTCTGTCAATCTACAGCCCATGTAGACTCATCCATGTACTCATCTGAGCATACCAACAGTTGTCTAGAAGAGGCCACGGCTAGCCGTGGGTATCTATCTTGGGGGAGCTCCCATAGTCTATGTATGAAAGTCACTGCTTGAACCAAGGCCTCAACCACCATGGGTGATGCTCCCAACTCAGCTCTGATAATCTCATGTGGGGTCGAGCTCTTCGCTCGTATCATGCGTGAGATTATCATGACCAGTTGTCTTTCCATATGCTCCCATCCGTCATAGTATTCCTTCTGTGGTCCATTCTAGTCTCCCAAAGGTTGTCTCCTCGTGTGAAAGAGACTCGGACCCCAAATAGCTGCCCCATATAGGAGTGTGGGTGTAACCAGGGTAGAGAGAGAGAGAGAGGCCTGCGTGTATCTGCCTCTCGTGAGCTCTTCAAATAGGCCTCTGACCGGCATACGTACTGATACAAGATGGTTGGCCTGGATCTGGATTTTATAGACCAAACGGTGGCAGCTCTTGGTTCGGATTCTGATACCGAGTTCCCTGCACAGAGGAGATGCCCCCTGCTCCTGACCTCCAGCCTATGGGCAAACGTACCAAGCATACCTCGGCCGAGACAATGGATCATCAGGATCGTTTCCTATACTCAGGTTGCTTCGGATTCTGTGGACTCTCAGGATGTTGATTGGGAGCATTTGTTGGAGTTTGCCAACACTCTACTTGGCGATTATGTTCAACATAATCAGGAAGTCTTTTCAGACTCTGCAACGGAAGATGTTCTGGAAGCCACTGTGGACCCAAAACATGTCTTGCGCTCCTTTTTAGTGTTTTATGAACGTGCTGTGATACACTTCTTCACTGGTTGGACCCCACTGTTTTCCCATATTCACCAGTGGCTGCACAGTCTGCTACAAGGGGAATGTGTTGAAGAGATTTTTGTTGGGCCCCGCGGTTTTTTTGAGGTGGTGTTGAAATCTGAGACGCATCGTGTTGCTCTCCTATCTAAACTGCCATTGTTTGTTGATCGCAGTTTGGTCCATGTTGTGCCATGGCGCCCAATGGCAGATTTTCAGCACCTGCGTGAATGCCTTGTGTGGGTTGAAGTGGAAAACTGTCCAGCTGTTTATTGGCCACTGTTAAAGGACGCCATGGCCGCTGTGGGCATTGTTCTGGTTCCCCTAAGCCTAAGGGCCATGAATCGCAAACGTCTTTGTATGTTATGGGACACTGCTAGGAAAAGGCCTGTGTGGTTACATATCAATTGCTCTGGCATGCATCCTTTACATTTTCGTTTGAAATGGGGCAACTTTGCAGGACATTGCTTTTCGTGTGGAAAATTGGGGCATTTTATGGCTGAATGCCCAGAGAAGCACCACACTTCAAATGCCGAGCATGTTACCCTGCCCATGGAAGATATGGTGTGTGGTGCTCCGTTGCAGGATGCCACCCAGCCACCTAAAGTTTTGGATAAAGGGAAACAACAGGTCTCGGGGTTAGATTCCCGTGGCAATGACTGGGTAGATGTACGCAGGAAAAAAGCCAACAGGCTTGTTGCTGGCATGGTGGATACTGTGCCTACTGCCTCACCAGATTCCATGCGTACATATATGCACAGGAAAGAAATGTTGTCTTCGGAGCACTCTGCTCCTGCTATGGTTTCCTCTGCTCCCCGTCAACAGCCACCTAGGAGAGTGTATTCGGATGGTCCAAAGGGTCCACCTGCTAAGCTGGCTTTTGATACTACAGGTAATGTCATTACCCCATGGGATCGTCGTTATCCCCATTCCATCTCCGAGACAGCAGATATGCCATCTACCTCCAAATCTGGTCGTCAAAACTCTTTTGCTGTGTTAGCCGATTTTTTGGATGAGGGAGTCCTGGACATTCTTGTAGAAAAGGTCAAATCAAGGCAAGCTGTGCCTCGTACCTGATTTTCTTTCGAATACACATTAAGATCGCCACGTGGAATGTGCGAGGAATTTGTTTTCGCCACAAGCAACATGCCATGTGGACTGTATTGCATGAGAATCAGTGGGATGTCTTGTGTGCTGTTGAGCACAAGAGTCACGGTGAAGCAGAAAAAGTTGTGGATTGCCATGGCTTTCGTTTGTTCTATGCAGGGACAAATGCCAGGTAGTATTCTGGGGTGCTTATGATTGTGCATGAAAAATATCAGCCGGTTCTTATTAAGAATGATGTACATGGCTGCTTTGTGGTGATTGAAGTTTTAATGAAGGAGAGATCTTATGGTTACTTGGCCTCTATGCTTCGAATGATCCTTTATCTCGTCGGGAGCTTTGGCATACTTTGCAGACTTCCTTGTCCCTTGGCAGACGGGGTTTTTTGATGGGGGATTTCAATATGTGTGTTGATTTTTCAGTCCACATCAGAGCATTCGGTAATGGATGCGCCGGAAAGTCGTATATGGCAGGAGTTGGCTCTTGCCGTTCTTAAGCAAGATCTCTGGTCTTGGTTGCACCCTTCTTCTACGGGTTTACTTTCCATTCTGCCCAGTACGCAACAACATGGTCGCAGTTAGACCGTATTTACATCATGCCGAATGATGTTTTCCTTCCTGAGATGCTCGAAATGAAAGTGTTGCAACAATATGCCTTGTCGGACCATTTCCTTCTCCAGCTTGAGCTCCTTGCACAACCCATTGCACCTTTCAAGCAATTTCTGGATAGACTGCCTTTGCGTTTCAACTCGTCTTATTTGAAGCATGCAATCTTTCAGGGCTATATGTAGCAATTGATTGATCAATTCGTATTGGATTTCTCATCTCAGGGCACTGCTTTGTTTGAAAGATCGCTCTCTAATGTGCAGCAGGTTGCTCGGCAGTATGGGATTCATCATGCCTCTCTTTCTCGGCGGCTTCGACAAGCAGCGGAGGATCTGTTGGCTTTGGTTCGTTCTTTGCTGGTGGACACTCCAGATGATGTATTTCTGCTGTCACTGGCAATGCGTCTGGCTGATCTTAGTAAAGACTTTCAGTTGAAATCTTATCAGGAGGTCAAATTGCAACATCTGACGGAGACTTTGCAAGATACTGCTTGTCAGACTCATAAGTTCTTTCAAGCTCTCCATGCCTCTCTTGCTCGCGAGAATATGACTAGACTCCAGGATGCAGACGGGCAAATGGTCCTTGATCCGCAGACTATTGTGAATATGTGTAGGAATTATTTTCTCGACCTTCTTGGTTCCACTTCTTCTCCTTCAAGACAAATTGCTCATGCTCGTTCAGTTTTTTATGATTTGGTCGGCAATCAGGTTCCGCAGGACATGCAATCTACTCTGGAGGTAGATATTTGTGAGGCGGAGGTTATGGATGTTCTGTTACACTTGCCCAAGGATAAAAGTCCTGGCTGGGATGGTCTCACCAATGAGTTCTTTGAGATTTTTGCCACCCAGCTCGCGAAACCATTGGTGGCTTTATTTCAGCAGGTGTGGGAAACAGGGATCATGCCGTCCTCATGGAAAGAAGGTCTTATTAAACTGCTTCCAAAAGCTCCTTCGCCGTCCATGTTGAAACAATGGCACCCAATTTCTTTGATGGGTTCTATGTATAAAATCTTTTTCAAAGTAATGGCGAACCGGCTCCATAAGCATCTTCCTGCCATTGTGCATCCTCTCCAGTATGGTTTCATTAAGGGCAGAAACATTTTACACAATGTATTAAATGCGCAACTGGCGATTGATTATGCAAGGCATTCTAATCATGAGGTCATACTAGTTCAATTGGACCTGGAAAAGGCTTTTGATTATCTGGACTGGTCTTTCATTGCAGAACTTATGTCTACTATGGGCTTTGGTGCTCGCATGTCTCGTCTGATCTACACTATCAGTGATGCAGTATCTTCGCGAGTCATGTTGAATGGAGGCGTTACCAAGCCAATTGTCCTTGCCCGCTCTGTCAAACAGGGGTGCCCTTTGAGTCCCCTCTTCTTTGCCCTTGCGACTCATCTAGTTCTTTCGCTGTTATCTCACATGGCAGCTTCTCAGTTGGCTGGATTGTCGCTTCCCTCTAGATAGCACTTCATTAGTCAATGCTTGGCTGATGACAACTTTATGGTTCTACGTGCGGACAAGGATAATCTTTGCAAAGTATTAGATGTTTGGGCTCTCTTTGGTTAGGCTTCCGGTCTTCGCATCCACGCTTTGAAATCAGCCATTCTCAGCTGCATGGAGTCGGATTTGCAGTCATTGGACTGGCAGGGAATGGTTCTTCCCCGTGGCTCCATTGTTAGGCATCTTGGGTACCCTTTGGGTGTTGATGTTCCCCCAAAGCAGCTACTACAGTGGATTTCACAGAAACTGGCGGCTAAGTTTTTGTATTGAAAGTCTCAGGCCTAGCTCTTCCATGTTCACCTCAAAGTAGCCGAGACAATTATGTTGCCAATGCTCACATATTTCTTGCCGTTGGTGCCCTGGACTGCTACTACACTGAATGCTCTTACTCAGTCTATTCGTTTCTTGTTATGGAAGAAGGATTCTTTGCATGCAGGCATTTCTTGGAATTTTTTGGTCGCATGCGTGCACCCCCAAACGCATGGGTGGAAGGGCTATTTTAGATGCCCAAACTCATATGCTGGCACTCCATTGGACTCTTTTTCGCACCATGTGCTCGGATCATCATCCAGGGTCATTATAGCCCATTATTTTCTTGAGGATCACGGGCTTCTGCATGGTAATACTCAAATCCGGAGTTCTTGGTGGCATGTTCTTAATGCCGATTCTCGGTTCTTTAGTTCTTCTTCATCTCTGCTTGCCCATTTGGTGTGTTCCTGGAGACTGGTCGTCCGGAAGGCTCATTGGCATCCAGCGGAGGATCGCTTAGCTACTAATTCTTTTCAATTGGAACTGTTGGTAGTCTCGCGGTTAATTTCATGGGAAGGCAAACATGAGCTTCGACCAAAATTCAACCGCATGGCACGTTTGGGCTTAACTTCGGTAGTGGATGCCACCCTTGCCAGTTGCAATGTGTTGATATTGTTTCGTACAGCCAGGAGCCTTTTCAGGATTTCTCGTGGATACAGGTCTTTATGGGAACAGCTCTTGATGGTGCTCCAGAGTAGACAACCCTTTCCTGTCCTTGCTACGATTGTCCTTGGCAGGACTGGGACTTTGCAGGCCGGCTCAATTTAGAAAAGGCTTCTACTAACCAGATGTATCATCTTCTGATTAAAGATCATCAATGGCTGGTTACTAAAGCTAATACTCTATGGGGATTGCATAAATCCCGGTCATGGTGGAGGGTAACTGTGATAGAGGGCTGGTTGAACAAGACACCAGGTCTTTTGATGCGAAAATGGGCCTATGAGACAAAATCATGTATAATGTTGATGGTCACTAGACACTAAATGTAACGTATTGGAGTATGGTCAGTTATATAGAGTAAAAGAAGCTTAGGTGATGTACAAGACAAAATAGTGCTTATGTAGGGATACAGTGGGAGGATAAGATAGTACATGTATGGTTGTCTAGTTGAACGATACTCGTATATCTAGTTCCACCCAATTAGGATTGGTGGGGATAGGGTATGTCACACATCTCGGATTAAGTAGTACGAGGGTAGCATCTGGTGTGGGTCCTCAACTTTGTTAGCTACTACTGCTCATGTCACACGCGGATCTCCCTCATCTCTCTCTTTTGTATCATTTGTGTCTAGTTCCCTTGTATCTGCAAGCATTGTGCTACTTTGATCTCCTTTGCTCTTTGGACTGTCACCTGTCTGTGTTTAGGTGCCATGTGTGTAGTCATTGTTTGGATGTGACTAGTGCCCCTTGTCTGTGTAGTGCTAGTCTATAGTCGTAATTTGCGGAGCTTTGGATCTCAACTAGAAACGAGAGAGAGAGAGAGAGAGAGAGAGAGAGAGAGAGAGAGAGGGAGAATTTACGAAAAAAAAAAGAGAGAGAGAGAGAAGGCTGCCATTGCTGTTGCAACAATTGCCATGCCATTTCCAACTAGTAGAAGATCTCTAGGAGTTGATGACATGCCCATAAGAGACTAGAATAGTAGGTGACAGTAGTTTGAGGGCTATTTCAGCTAGGCAACATGGTATTTGGGGTATTTTGTCAGTGGCGACAACTCTCTTGGCTATCTAGATAGGCCAACAATTGATTTCTTTCATTTTCTCATGATGGAAGTTCGAATTTTCTCTCTCTTTAGCATTTTCTCTCATCCTCTAGCCATCTCTTAAGTTATCTCAGCAAAATTGAGCCGTTTGAGTTCTCAGATGTGGATATTTTGGTTAATCTTTACTGTGCCCCCTAATTTACGTCTCCCTCGAGATACGTGCTCAAAATCGAAGGCTTGAATTCAAGCAGTTGAAATTGAAGAATATCAAGGAGATTCAAGAGGCTAGTGAGCCAATGTCAAATTTGGGGATGCATTTTTCTCACAAGGAGGAAGATAAAGGGCAATCCTCGAGTGAACAAAGCTCTAAATCCATCCATTTGCAGTTGAAGATAAAGGGATACGGGAAGGAGTGCGAGTTTTGGGGTCAATAAGTTGTGTCTCTCTCTCTCTCTCTCTCTCTCTCTTTTTCGTAAATCTTTTTTTTTTTTTTCCGTAAAAGGTAATTGTATTAATTACGAAAAAAATACAAGATTACTTGATTACAAGATACATGACGACAATCCAAGCCATCATGCGAAGAGGTGCTAAGTACTACAAGTTACAATTTCATGGCAAGGATGCGGAGGAAATTGCCATATGCCAAGGACGGAAGTCCTCCGTAGAGAGCACATTAGAACGATGAAGAAGAGCTAACTGCCAATACAAGAGGCCCTTAAGCCTTACAATATGCCGCTGAACATTATGGGCGGAGTCAAACAGAAACGCATTCCGAATGGTCCAGTTATGCCAACAGCCCCAGTATCGAAGAAAGTGATACATGAGCTTCATATGTGGCTGTGCGGGAGTAGGGTATTTGGGCTGGCCCAAAACCCAATCAAAGGGGCGCAGTGTGATACCAACCACCCCTCGCCAAACGGCCGACAAAAATAACCAGACTTTCTTAGCGACGGGGCAAGAAATAAATCGGTGGCGGGCGGATTCCATAGTAGTGGTACAAAAGAAACAAGTGCCATTGGAGATTCGTCGCTTGGAAAGAGCCGAAGCAAGCGGAAGACCCCCAATCATCACTCGCCAAAGAAAGACTTTGTATTTAAAGGGTGTCTTGTTGACCCAGCCCTCCATCACAGTTGCCCTCCACCATGACCGAGATTTGCACAATCCCCATAAAGCATTCGCTTTAGTAACTAGCCATTGATTATCTTTAATCATAAGATGATACACTTGGTTGGCAGAAGCTTTGCTCAAATGCAGCCGGCCTTGAAGGTCCCAATCCTGCCAGGGATGATCCGAAACAAGAGCGGGAAAGGGTTGTCTGCTCTGGATCACCGTCAGTAGCTGTTCCCATAAAGGCCTATATCCACGAGGGATCCTGAAAAGCCGCCTAGCAGTACGAAACGATAGAAGCACCTTGCGACTGGCAAGGGTGGCATCCGCAACCGAAGACAAGCCCAAACGTGCCATTCGGTTGAATTGTGGTCTAAGCTCATGTTTACCTTCCCACGAAAGTAAACGCGAGACTGCCAGTAATTCCAATTGAAAAGAGTTAGTAGCCAATCGATCCTCCGGAGGGTGCCACTGAGCCTTTTGAAGAACGTGTTGCGAGGAAGACACCAAATGAGTAAGCAGCGAGGAAGAAGAACTGGAAAACCGTGAATCCGCATTCAGAACGTGCCACCAAGAACTCCGGAGTTGGGTATTGCCATGCCGAAGCCCCTGGCCCTCGAGGAAATACCGGGCGATAACGACCCACGGATGATGATCATCCGAGCACATGGCGCGGAAAAGGGACCAACGAAGTGCCTGCATGTGAGTATGGGCATCTAAAATAGCTCCGCCACCCATGCGTTTGGGGGTGCACGCATGCGACCAGGAGATTCAGGAAATGCCTGCATGCAATGAGTCCTTCTTCCATAGCATGAAGCGAATAGACTGAGTGAGAGCATTCAGAGTCGTAGGAGTCCAGGGCAACAATGGCAAAAAATATGTGAGCATTGGCACCATAATGATCTGGGCTACTTTGAGGCGAACATGAAAAGGCTAGGCCTGAGACTTCCAATACATAAACTTGGCCACCATTTTCTGAGAAATCCACTGCAGAAGCTGCTTTGGGGGAACATCAACACCCAAAGGGTATCCAAGATGCCTGACAATGGAACCTCGAGGAATAACCTGACCCTGCCAGTCCAAGGACTGCAAATCCGACTCCGTGCAGCTTAGAATGGCTGATTTGAGCGCATTGATACGAAGGCCTGACGCCAGACCAAAGAGACCCCAAACATCCAATGCTTTTCGAAGGTTATCCTTGTCCGCACGCAAAATCATAAAAGTATCATCCGCCAGGGATTGGCCAATGAAGTGTTGTCCTGTAGGAAGCGACAGTCCTGCCAACTGGGAGGAGGCGGCCATATGTGATAACATGGAAAGAACTGGATGTGTCGCAAGGGCAAAGAATAAAGGGCTCAAAGGGCACCCCTGTCGAACAGAACGGGCAAGTACAAATGGCTCAGTAACACCTCCGTTCAGCATGACTCGCGAAGACGCCGCAACACTAATGGTGTAGATCAGACGAGACATCCGAGCACCAAAGCCCATAGCAGACATAAGGTCAGCAACGAAAGACCAGTCCAGATAGTCAAAAGCTTTTTCCAGGTCCAGTTGAATCAGTACCACCTCCTGATTAGAATGCCGAGCATAATCAATGGCCAATTGGGCATTCAAAACATTGCGTAGAATATTTCGGCCCTTAATGAAACCATATTGGAGAGGGTGCACAAGGGCAGGGAGATGCTTATGGAGCCGATTCGCCATTACTTTGGAAAAGATTTTGTACATTGAACCCATCAAAGAAATGGGGCGCCACTGTGTCAACTTAGATGGCGAAGGAACTTTTGGAAGCAGTTTAATAAGTCCTTGTTTCCATGAGGGAGGCATGATCCCCGTTTCCCACACCTGCTGAAACAAGGCTTGCAATGGTTTCGCCAGTTGGGTAGCGAAAGCTTCAAAGAACTCATTGGTGAGACCATCCCAACCCGGACTTTTATCTTTGGGCAAGTGTAACAAGACATCCATAACCTCTGTCTCGCCAATATCTGACTCCAGAGTAGCTTGCATGTCCTGCGGAAGCTGATTGCGGACTAGGTCATAAAAAACCGAACAGGCCTGAGTAATTTGGGTGGAAGGTGAAGAAGCGGAACCGAGAAGGTCACGGAAATAATTCCTGCACATATGCACAATAGTCTGTGGATCCAGGATAAGATGGCCTTGTGCATCCTCGAGACTGGTCATATTCTCTGGAGCGGGAGAGGCATGGAGAGCTCGAAAGAACTTATGTGTCTGACATGCACTATCCTGCAAAGTCTCTGTCAGATGTTGCAATTTGGCCTGCTGATACGATTTTAACTGGAATTCTTTAATAAGATCGGCCACCCGCATGGCCAGTGCAAGTAGAAATGCATCATCTGGAGTGTCCACCAGCAGGGATCGAACCAAAACCAGCAGGTCCTCCGCTGCCTGTCGACGGCGCCGACAAAGAGAGGCATGATAGATCCCATATTGCCGAGCAACCCGCTGCACATTAGAGAGCAATCTGTCAAATGACGCAGTGCCCTGAGAGGAAAAGTCCAAGAAGAATCTGTCAAGCAATTGCTGCATATAGCCCTGGAAAATTGTATGCTTTAAGTAGAACGAGTTGAAACGCAAAGGGAGTCTCTCCAGAAATTGCTTGAAAGGGGCAATGGGTTGCGCAAGCAACTCGAACTGCAGAGGGAAATGGTCCGACAAGACATATTGCTGCAACACTTTTATTTCGAGCATCTCAGGCAGAAAATCATCATTCTGCATGATATATATACGATCCAACCGCGACCATGTTGTGGCATATTGGGCCGAATGGAAAGTAAAGCGTGGAGAAGACGGGTGTAGCCAGGACCAAAGATCTTGCTTAAGAACAGCAAGAGCCAACTCTTGCCACATACGACTTTCCGGCGCATCCATGACTGAGTGTTCCGATGTAGACTGGGAAGAATCAACACACATATTGAAATCCCCCATGAAGAAGCCCCGTCTGCCAAGTGACAAGGAAGTCTGCAAAGTCTGCCAAAGCTCCCGGCGAGATAACGAATCATTCGGAGCATAGAGTCCAAGTAACCATAGGATTTCCCCTTCGAATAAGATTTCAATCACCAAAAAGCGGCCATGAACATCATTTTTAATAAGAACAGGCTGATATTTGACATGTACAATCATGAGCACACCCGAGTAATGCATGGCCTGTGTTCCTGCATAGAACAAATGAAAGCCATGACAATCCACAACTTTACCGGCCTCACCGTGACTCTTGTGCTCAACAGCGCAGAGGACATCCCACTGATTCTCGTACAATGCAGCCCACATGGCATGTTGCTTGTGACGAGAACAAATTCCTCGCACATTCCACGTGGCTATTTTCATGTGTATGCAAAACACAATCAGGTACGAGGCACAGCTTGCCTCGATTTGACTTTGTCGGCGAGAATATCCAGGACTCCCTCATCCAAGAAATCCGCCAATACCGCAAAAGAGTTCTGAGGACCAGATTTGGAAGTAGACGGCATATCTGCTTGCTTGAGGTTGGAACGTGGGTAACGACGGTCCCACGGAGTAATGACGTTGCCTCTGGTATCAAAAGCCAGCTGGGCAGGTGGACCCTTGAGACGATCCGAATACATTTTCCTGGCGGGCTGATGACGGGGAGCTGAATAAACCATAGCAGGAGCAGAGCGCTCGGAAGACATCATTTCCTTCCTGCGCATATAGGTTCGCATGGAATCTTGTGAGGTAGTAGGCACAGTACTTTCCATGCCAGCACCAATCCTGTTGCCTTTTTTGGGACGAACTTCAACCCAATCAGTGGCACGGGAATCCAGACCCGAAACCTGTTGTTTGCCTTTGGTCCGAACTTGGGGCGGGGGGATAGTATCCAACGACGGGGCATCACAGACCATGTCTTCCATGGGCGGAGCAACACGACCCGCATCTGAAACGTGTTGTTGCTCTGGGCATTCAGCCATAAAGTGCCCCAACTGTCCACAGGAAAAGCAATGGCCTGCAAAATTGGCCCATTTCAAATGAAAGTGTAACGGATGCATACCAGAGCAGTTGAGGCGTAACCAGGCAGGCCGTTTCCTTGCAGTATCCCATAACATGCACAATCGGTTGCGATTCACAGCCCTGAGACTGGGAGGGACCATAACCGTGCCCACAGCGGCCATAGCATCCTTCAATAGCGGCCAATAAACAGCCGGACAATTTTCCACTTCCACTCACACAGGGCATTCACGTTGCAGGAGGCGCTGGAAATCTGCCATCGGGCGCCAAGGAACCACATGAACCAACCGACGATCAAAAAACAAAGGCAGTTTAGACAGGAGAGCAGCACGGTGCGTCTCTGTTTTCAAGAGGACCTCAAAAAAACCGCGGGATCCAACAAAAATCTCTTCAACACATTCCCCTTGTAGCAGACTCTGCAGCCATTGGCGAATACGGGAAAGCAGCGGGATGCGACCAGTGAAGAAGAGTATCACCGCGCGATCATAAAATACCGAAAAGGAGCGTAGGACAGTTTTTGGGTCGACGGTAGCTTCCAGAACATCGTCTGGAGCAGAGTCAGAGAAGGCTTCCTGATTATGTTGAACATATTCACCAAGCAGAGTGTTGGCAAATTCCAACAGATGCTCCCAGTCCACCTCCTGAGAGTCCACAGAATCCGAAGCAACCTGCGCATAGGACCGATCCTGAGTAATACCTATCTCTTCTGGGGTATGCTTGGTACGTTTAACCGCAGGCTGGATGTCAGGACCCGGGGGCAATTCTTCAGTGCACGGAACCATATCCTCCGGTTCCTCAGCATCAGAATCCGGGCCAAGTGCTGCCACCGTTTGGTCTAGGAAATCCAGATCCAAACCGGCCATCTCTCTCTCTCTCTCTCTCTCTCTCGCTGCCAAGAACTCTCTCTCTCTCTCTCTCTCCCAATCGCTGCAGGAACAGGCGGCAGGCAGCTAAAATGCGAAGGGGTGGCTCACAGGTCGCAGTCCCCCAGGGGTACAGGCCTCTCTCTCTCTCTCTCTCCCTCTCTCTCCCTCTCTGTCTCTCTCTTTCCAGCCTGTGCACAGCAGCCTAGCGGATGCCAATCCCAGTCCGAAAGCTACTGTGCAGGAGCAGTCATCACTGCGGCTCGTGTCTGCTCCCCTGTTCTGCACGGGTCTGCCCTAATTTTCCTGATAGTGGTTTGCTGACGAACGTGCCGGTCTGCAGAAAGAGTGGCGCCTCTGGCTCGGTATCCTGCTGTTCGTTCAAAAAGCGCGGAACCCAAGGCAGGGCAATCGTGAAACGGCTCAGGTGGGGGGCGCCAAGCTGTCGCCCATGTGTTCCCTTGCTGAATCGCTGGCGGGCGCTGCTGCAACCCAGTCAGGCGACGAGGGGCAGGAGGACGGCGTCACCAGTCCCTGTGCAAACTGAGGGTCAACGGAGCTCCTCGCAACAGGGAAGAAGGCAACACGGAAGTCAGACGGGCGGCGTTAGGGCTAGACGCACAGGCGACAGCATCTCCATCGCGTCGACCATCTCCATCCGCACTCTCTCTCTCTCTCTCTGCCAGGGCTTCGTAAATCTCTCTCTCTCTCTCTCTCTCTCTCTCTCTCCCCCCAATTTCAAAAAAGGCTGTAGCAAAGAGTTGAAACTCTTCCCTCTCTCTTTGTTTGGCTATAGCTTGTAATATAGGACACTCTCTTTCTTTCTAGACTCTTTGACAGTACCTCTCGCTAACACAACTCTTAACCTTTGCCTAACTAATTATAGCTTTCTCTCGCCCTATCTTAGCTTTGTTTTTATAGTATTCTCTCTCTCTTCACACACACACACACACACACACACACACACACACACACACACACACACACACACACAAACAAAGAACAACAAGCTTATCCTCTCATCCCTTTGAATCGGAAAGAGGAATGACTTGATATATTTGAAAATTTAGTCATGTTGCATCTAAAAAGAGGAATAGGTTTCAGACAAAACAAGTGAATGACTTAATATATTTGAATGCAAACTTGCACTTGCTTGTAGATGTGGCTTCCCTCAAGGCAAAAACGATTATGGCTCTTGATGAAGAAGAGTTGTCAGATGATGAGGATGGGAAAAGACTTGTGCCTACAGATATGGCCAATGGTCAGAAAGCTTTGGAACTTGAAAATGTTTATTTTGATGATGATATGGCTTTTTAAGACAATGTGGATGATAGTCTTTTGTATAGTCTTGGTGCTAGTGGCAGCCATGTATGATCCCGTGGTTACTTTGAGAGACTTTCAAATTCCAAGGTGCCATATTTGTCCACTATAGTTATTACTTGATAATTCTTGACTCTTTTATGTAGTATAATCTTAGATTATCATCTATTTTGGATCTTATGTGCCATTTCAATGTGACGAACCTTTCATCTATGAAAAAGACTATCATGTTTTGCAAATTGTACATGCGTTTTTAAATAAATATTTTGAAATATATAAATCATGTATAGAATTCAAGTTGTTCCCATTTCCCTTTGGGCTTTATTTCCGTTCCCTTGGGACCCCGCGATCCCGTTTCTACTCCATTGCTACTATGTGGTGATATCTTGCTCGGTATGCCTTGGTGACATTATGTGTGTGCATGCAATGATGGATTCGCATACTTAAGTGATCTCTATTCAGCATAAGGGAAAGACCCATACTTTTGATGTAATATTAAAAAGAGAATATGTCAATATTGTATTTGTTGCTATCATTTCCAAAGTAATAAAAAGTCACCTTTAGCATGCTTGGTTTTTACTAAGGATAAGGTTGATAATAAGAATGTTTGGAACATGTCAAAGCTAGAGAAGAATTGCATTTCATTTCAGAAGGTGTATGTTAATTGCTTTTCTCAGTCACTTCTGGGGCAACTACTACTTGAAAGGCTAGAAGATCATGGCATAGATCTTATCCCTCGAAGTAACTACCTAATAAGCCACCCTGTTGGATAAGTGTAATCTAGGAAGAGGAGATAATGAGTCAGCTAAATGAGCTTTTTGAATTTTGGAAAAAGGGCTGATTTAGCCGAGCTCATCTCACTTTTGTTCTAGAGTGCTCTTGGTGCAAAAAAAAGGATGGTTGTAACAGTTGTGGAGGTGTAGGCGTATATAGTGGCTAGAAAATTGTAGTGTGCACATCTCATTGACTTGGCAAAGAGGAGATGAAGATGAATATGTAACCTTATACATGGTATTGTAGCTTTGATGTATTTGGCCTATAAGTGAAGAGCCATCATGGATGGCACAAAGATCTAATCAAACCACCTTGCATACATGACTTGTAGTGTGCCCATAAATGACAATAATGTAGTGCTTGAGAAGTTTGGATGCTATGCAGATTATGGAGGATATGTGGCATTTGCTTCTATCACTTATTGGAGGAGGGATACAATTGTGAAGCCTATCTTTTGGTGGCTACATAATTGAGACTTTTTAGCCCTTAGCCATGAGAGTCCTTGCCCAAGATTTCTCTTCAGGTGCATATGAGAGAAATGGGAGTGCATGTTTTTTCATATATAGGAAGATTCAGAATCAACTTAGGACACAACAATTAAGAGTGGCTAGGTATATTGTCGGACTAACTTGTGCATGATGTGGATGATGCTCAATATGGGTACTCCAAAGTGGGTAAATACTAAACTGTAAGAGTTAAAACCTAAGTTTAATTTTAAGTTTTCAACCTCACGTTTGTTGCTTGCAGAGTCGAATCTGTAATCCTAAAAGCTAAAACTTTTCAAATTCAACCTTTGAGGCTTTATGTGTAGGTGAATGTTGAGATCTTCAAGTTGATGGGTGACATTGCTCCTAGTGTGCATAAGGGGGTTGAGGAGGAGGGGCGAGGCTTTATGTGTAGGTGAATGTCGAGATCTTCAAGTTGATGGGTGACATTGTTCCTAGTGTGCAGGGGTTGAGGAGGAGGAGGAGGTTATCTTTGTGGAGCTCTATAGAGAGTTCATGGTAAAGGTCAGTGGTGACGCTTGAAGACAATGTGATCATGGCAAGGGTTTTGGGTAGAAGTTGTGCAAGGGCCCATCATTCAGTGCCCATTGACCTCAACAACACTGGCATGTTGATATATGTGAGGCAGGCCTCTAGTAGCTCCAATCTTGTGGCTCACAATGACACCCGATTGCCTAGAGAGCCATCATTGATGATGATGGTAGCTCATCAATGTGGACGAGTCCAAGAGTGCCTCACAAACACCTTTGAGGAGTCATCTTTCGATTCTCTTGATGAGCACTCTGATGCAGATGGCATTGATGATGTTGATGATAGTCATAGCTTATCCTAGGCCTCTCTCTCTAGCCACTCTATAGTTCTCTATTTTGTATGATGTATGATATGTCCACTACCATCTATCTACTTGTAGCACATGTTCTGCATGGTGTATATTCCATAAAGGTTTTGGATATTACATTGCTATTTTGGCTTTAAACATGTGCTCTTTCATTCATAGTCCAAATAATGATTTTTTTTTCCCACATTCTTCTCTTGGGCTGTACTTATAAAACCTAAATCTGAAGGTATCGTTTAGTACTATGTTTAGTCATAACATTCCATGCCGTACCTTTTGTACCTAACAACTATGAGAGACTATAGAAGTGAAAACCTGTGAAGCGATCTCTGCCGGACTTTAATACATACAAGACTTGATTGAGTATATTGTGCTTTATTAGCACCATGTTTCCACAAGTTGCATAACCCGCTGTAGTAAGATGTCACTATGCTAGAGCTCTATTTGACGAGCCTCAAAGCAAGGTTGGCAGATTCAGTTGTTGAAGTATGCATCAAGGTGGCAGAGTTCTAGGTCTCCATAGTACAAGATTGGGGTGCTTTTGATTACATGGGAAATATTCCAATGTATTTCTAATTTTCTAGTAGAGTTGATGATTTATTACGTGTACTTTGTCTCTTGGAAATGGAACAAAATTTAAGGCATTACTACTGCTACTTATATTCAATACTTGTGTAGTGGTTGTATAGAAAAAAACTATGGTGTACATGATGCTAGTGTTTGAAGGCATCTCTTTATGGTTGTGAGAGAACACGAGTTCTTGATATCTCACTTTCTAATGTGGCTAACAATGGCATTTGAAAAAAAATGAAAACCACCTACAATGTAAGTTCATTCTTTTTCGTATGCTTTCCATCAATGTGTAAGCTTTATGCAAAACCCAAAAGGTTGGAGGATGGTTTTTGTTTCATTTTTATAACAAGTTACACACACACCAAAAAAGAGAGAGGAAAAAATCTCACTATTTTACCTCTGACAAACTGGTGTATGCAGAGAATTACTGTATGGTTTCAGTCGTATCCTCGGGATGTGTTTGGCGGTCGCTTTGTTCGAGGTGCTCTGCGGTACATATCAAACAGGTCTGCTGTATTGTCTGGTAAGAGCATTCAATTTCCATTGGAAGATTGTTAAAAGTAACCTATTTCATGGTGTCACAGACCTTCATTCAGCTCAAGAAGGGGGATACCACAGGATATTTCTGCTGCAGTTAAGGTACTTTTAGCTTGTTGGTTATCTGGTTAAGGATCCTAGAATTGTCGAATTCAGCTAGCTATATCAATGTTAAGGTTATTGTTCAGATGAAGAAAGCTTCAGTTCAGTTATTTATAAAATCCTGCCACAGTTGCAGCACAGAAGCCCATGCACATGATGCAACTGAGATGCATGCAATGATAGCATCCACTGTTTGCTGTTTTTTTAAATCATAGTCCCCCATTAGATCGTATTCCTTTTCATGGGAAGTCTTGCAGTTTAAGTAGTATTTAAAATATTTAAAGGGTAGCTTTACTCTAGTAGAGATTTATTACACTAGTACAAAATCACAAAAAGACCGACTGTCCATGTCCTGCCTTGATGACACTGGTTAAAAGAGGAGGTATGCTATGCGTCTGGCAGTTGGATTTGACATATATGCTCCATCTAATCCTATTGCATGCTGCTTCTACATTCCCTTTTTTTTCCCTTTTTCTTGTTTTTGTTCCCTTTTTTTGGTGAAGTTTAAGTTAATGTGTTGAAATGTTTACAAAAGGTCCTCTGGCCAACTGAGTAGACTCAAAGACAGGTAGAAGACAACACATGGAGCCAAAACTACAAAAAACGCCAGACTACAAGAATAGAAGAAGGGGATCACAAAGTGGACATAACCAGCATGGTGTGGGTGATATCCATCCATGGAGCAGCCACCTCTCAGAGGATCACATTAGCCGAAACCATAGAGCCAACTTGCCATGATAACAATCCTCGAACATGCCCCATATGACCACGGATACCTAAGACCGAATAAAAAATGAATGGATTATGCGTCCACCAGATGTGCGAATTACCAGTCCACCAACACAAAAAGTGAAAAAGACAAGGCTGCCACAACTGTGAAGTGGCTGGGGATGGCGTCTTGCCCAAGACCCAGGAGGAAATAACTATATGCTAATGTGTCATTGAAATTCATACTCAAGAAATAAACCCTAGAATTGTCTAGAAACTAGGCAAGAAATAAAACAATGAAGAGAAGGCATATCACATGCAGTACAGAAGATACATCTACCATTTGTGATTGCACAACATATTCCGATGGGGACACCCATTAGCACATGTATATCCTCAGAACAAAACTGTTATGAGAGACACAATATATGTAAAAGTTATGGAATTAAAAATAAAAACATCTCAATATCTAAACTTATAAACAAACTAATCCCACTACTATTATTGTCACTATGCTCATTGTTAGAGTATCATCAACAATGGTTACACAATCATCTTCCTATACAGTGACATTATCGTAATCTTGTCTCCTACACCATGATCATTCTCTACCTCTCTTGCTTCATGATCATCATCATCTCTAGTATCAACATCATCATCCATATGCTGAATAGATATAAAAGTTTTATATATTCCTCTAAAGCATGGAGACCTCGGGATCACGTGCCACCATCTATCATTCTTCATCATTGGTTGAAAGGCAACTTGTTAAAGTGAAATAAGAAACGTGTTATAACTAGGATTTTATAAAGTAGAACAAATGGAGAATAGTTGTCATTACATACGTTCATATATCCTCACTGCATATGTTCATATGAGATCTCTGTAAATAAAGATACAATTTTTAATTTCCTCCAAAAATGGGAAGATTTACATAAACTTAAAAATACCCCACCACATCTCCAAGCACTGGAGGCTAGTTTAACTTTGGGACCCAAAGCATATAAGTGGTGGCAAACTTTAAAGGAGGCAAATAAAATACCTGAAACTTAGGCTCAATTTGAATCAGTCTTTTTGAAAGAATTCCTTCCTGAAAATGAAATGGAAAGAAATTGGGAAGATTGGGATTATGTCAGACAAAAGGGAAGACCCCTGCTGACATATCTGGAGGAATATCGTGAGATAATCCTCAAATTGGAAGGAATAGATGAATTTCAATAAACAAGAGGATTCATTAGGGGACTAGATAAAGCCTGTAAAAAGGAAGTAAAAATGAGTTCACCTAAGATGCTGGAAGAGGCAATTATATTTGCATTAATCAATGAAGATAATGTACGTCGAGGTACACTCACTAGTCTCACTGATACGGAGCCCAAGTCTAAAGAATTGGAAACCTCAAAATTTGTGGGCAAATTTAAAAGGAAAATGCCATTCTTTAAGGGTAAAAAACAACCTTTTGAAAAGAAACCATATGTGAGGCCAAAGTTAAGTCCTGATGACTTTGATAAGGCCAAAAAAGAAAAGTTGTGTTTCAATTGCCTATCCCCTAACCATGCTGCTTGGAATTGCCCTCAAAAGGAAAAGGGGGAAGACAAAGGAAAGGATAAGGACAAGGGCAAGGGAAAAGAGAAACAAATCCATGTAGTGCAGACCTTAGAATTAAAGAGGCATGAAAAGTACAAATCTTTAGAGGTCTTGCACATGGATATACAACACAAGTGTTGTATGTTAACTTCTATGTGGCAGCCTACTTTTGGGCCACATGATTTACTTAGAGTACATGGATTGATAGCTGAAAAGAGAGTTAGAGTCATGATTGATGACTGTGCTACACATAATTTTATTAATTATGCACTTGTCAAAAAATTAAAACTTCCCCAACCAAAGAGTGGGCATCAATATGTTGTTCGTATGATGCAAGGCCAAGACAATAAAATATGGGATACAATGGTATCCAATTTGGAAATTGAGATTCAAGGATATAAAGATAAACTTGATTTCCAAATTATGAACATGGAAAGAGCTGATATTGCTCTAGGGGGGGAGTGGCTATGGGGATTGGAACCATCCTTAAAATGTAGTTACCATCATAATACACTGGAATTTGAAAGAGATGGTAAGACTTTTGTCATTTAAGGTGAACATGAAGTATCTAATAATCCTTTGCTGTGTTCTACTGAAGTTCAGAAGCTGATAAAGAAGGAAGTTTGTGAGGTATATATGTTATGGTCTCTTCCTGTACAGAACTTTTTCACTTTCTGTAATATAAAGCAACAATTTTCTTATGTTTGTGAGTTGAATGTAAATAATGAATTAAGTAGTTTATTAGATGATTTTAAAGATGTGTTTCCTTCTGATTTACCAAGTGGCCTTCCACCAGATAGAGGTGATATAAATCACCCAATTGATACAAATAAAGATACACACCCTATTTCAAAACCACCGTATAGGTTAAGTGAAACACAGCATCAAGAAGTTGAAAGACAAATTAAGGATTACCTTGATAAAGGGTTTATACAACCCAGTAATTCACCTTGGGCTTCACCAATTTTATTAGTAAAGAAAAAAGATGGTTCTATGCGACTTTGTGTTGACTATAGAGCACTTAATAAAATAACGGTGAAGAATAAATTTCCTATGCCCAGAATGGAAGATCTTTTTGATCAATTACAAGGGGCAAAATTCTTCACAAAGATAGATTTAAGATCAGGTTATCACCAAGTGAGAATTAAGGCACAAGATGTTCCCAAGACAGCATTTCATACTAGATACGGGCATTATGATTTTTTGGTGATGCCTTTTGGCCTCACTAATGCACTAGCTACCTTTATGAAGCTGATGAATAGTGTTTTATGGCCCTATCTAGGACATTTTGTAGTAGTCTTCTTGGATGATATCTTGATCTTTAGTAAATCAAGAGAAGAACATTTGGAACACTTACGATTAGTATTCCAACTGTTAAGAACACATTCCCTTTATGCGAAGAAAACTAAATGTGAATTCTTTGCACAAGAGGTCAAATATTTGGGGCATATTATCTCGAAAGAGGGAATCAACATGGATCCAGAAAAAGTAAGGGCAATTATTGAATGGCCATCTCCAAGGAACGTGGAAGAGCTGCAGATCTTCCTAGGTTTATCTGGATTTTATTGTAGATTCATTCGAGATTATGCCAAAATAGCTGTTCCAATGACTGACCAACTTAAAGGGAAAGGAAAAAGTTTTAATTGGGAAAAAGACCAAAATGAAAGTTTTTAAAAACTTAAGGTAGCTATTGCTACAGCTCTAGTATTATTAATAGTGGATCCCAATAATTCTTTTGTGGTTGAAGCTGATGCCAGTGATAAGGCGATAGGCGCGGTCTTATTACAAGAAGGTCGACTAGTTGCTTTTGAAAGCAAGAAATTAGACCGTGCAAAACAGAATTATTCTGTTTATGAGAGGGAGCTGTATGCAATAGTACATGCAATGAAGAAATGGAGGCACTATCTGTACGGTGCCAAACTTTTGATTTTATCGGATCATGAAAGCATTAAGTGGCTTAATGATCAACTGGATTTACACGGGCGTAAAGCCAGATGGGCCGAACTCCTCCAAGAGTTCGACTATGAGATAAGATATAGAAAAGGAAAGTATAATATAGTAGTTGATGCACCCAGCAGAATGCCCATCATTAATGAATTGAGTTTTACTCAGTTCACTTCCAACTTGCTTGAATCTTTAAAAGGGAAATGCCAGGTTGATCCGGCATATTCCAACATATGGGAAGCAATAAAAAATGGGGATCCAAATGAAAGTGCTTCTACTAAGGAAGGAATATCTGACGATGTTCAACAAGGAAATGGAGCATCAGGGGTGCTCAAACTGGATTCAAGTGGAAGAATTTTACCATTGATAATGGTTATTTACTCTACAAGGGTAGGGTATGTGTCCAGAAAGATATAGAAATAAGGCGTCAGATACTCTTTGAGTGTCATGATACCCCTAGCGTGGGACATCCAGGAGTTAATAAGACTTATAGTCTTATTAAAAGGCAGTTCTATTGGCCTGGAATGAATAAGGACGTCCTTGACTATGTGGTCAAATGTAATAAATGCTAGGTTAATAAAGCTGAAAGATTGAAAATGGGAGGACTTCTCCATCCACTAGAGATTCCTTCGGGAAAATGGGAGAGTATCTCCATGGACTTTATTGTTGCTTTACCCAGAATACAGAGGGGGCACGACTCTATATGGGTGATTGTGGATAGGTTAACCAAAATGGCTAGGTTCTTTCCAACTTCAACTGATGTTAAAATACCAGAATTGGCTAGATTGTTCATAGAGAACATATACCAAATGTATGGCCTTCCGGCAAATATAGTTTTTGATCGGGATAGAAAATTTGATAGCCAATTTTGGCGTGCGGTATTTAGGAAATTGGATACTAAACTTAGCATGAGTACGGCGGATCATCCGCAAACGGATGGGCAAACTGAAAGGGTTAACCAAATCCTTGAAGATATGCTTAGGGCATATGTAAGTAAAAGGCAAACTAATTGGGAAGAGTATTTACCGATAGCAGAGTTTGCATATAACAGTGCCAAGCACTATTCCACTGGATATAGTCCATTTGTGTTAATGTATGGGTTTCAGCCTAGAGCTCCTTTTGCAGTAGGACTGCATAAGGAAAAGGTTCAGGCAGCTAAAGACTTTTTGGAGGATATGAATAGTATGTTAAAATTTGCTCTAGAAAATATTAAAAAGGCTCAAAATCGAGCTAGAGCATATGCAGATTCTCACCGAGGAGACATCTCCTTTGAAGAAGGAAAATTGGTCTATCTTAAGGTGCCTGAACAAACTAAAACTATGAAAAAGGGACAATGTCCAAAGCTTTCACCGAGGTATTGTGGTCCTTTCATAATACTTAAAAAGGTGGGAGAATTGGCTTACAAGCTCCAACTACCTGCTGATAGTAAAATACATCCAGTTTCTCATGTAAGTAAATTAAGGAAGAAGCTGGGTGATTTGGGTAATCTAATCTTAAATGATGACATTGAGGAGCTATTCAATGACCAATCTAATCCACATGAACCAGAGAGAATATTAAATGTTCGTAATAGGTGAACAAGGAATACTATTTATCAAGAATGTTTGGTTAAGTGGAAAGATTGTTCAGAAGAAAGCTCAACATGGGAGCGAGTAAGTACTTTAAAGAAAAAGTTTCCGAATTTACAGTTAGACCTTCCAAGTATCGTTTTCGAGGACGAAACCGATTCTTAAGTGGAAGGAAATGTGACATTAATGTAACATTAAAGTGATATTTAATGTGACATTAAGGTCACAAACATTGAATGTGACATTAAGGTAAATCAAGGGGAACACGCACGAGGATGACCGTCCGGGCTCTTGGGCGCCCGAGCGGGGTTAAGGGAAGTCTGGAACTAAAGAGAGTCCAAGAATAGTAGGACTCACCAAGGTTTGACGGCTAGCAATCGGATCACGATGGTCTGGCCAGCAAAATACTAGGCAAGGGTGGGAGGTGAAAGGAATCACTCGTGCTCATTCATCCCGACAGCTTTCTCTGGTTTTATGGTCTTCTTCAGAATCATCTGTCACCGCATGACCAGCATAGTCTGCATCCGTAAAGCCAACAACAGATGCCATCTGCTTTCCAAAGCAGATGCACAAATCCTTTGTGCCTTTGAGGTATCTCAGAATACCTTTCACTGCTTCCCAATGCTTTTTACCAGGGTTTGCCATGTATCTGCTAACCACTCCCACTGCAAAGGCAATGTCAGGACGTGTAGCAACCATAGCATACATCAAACTGCCAACAGCTGAAGCATATGGTAACTTGGCCATTTCAGCCTTCTCATCATTAGATGTAAGGCTGTCCTTTGCACTGAGTTTCACATATGGAGGCAATGGAACCCCAATTGCTTTTCTCCCCTCCATGTTGAAATGCTGCAAAACCTTGGAGATATACTCCTGCTGAGATAGATAGAGTCATCCTTTTGACCTATCTTTGAGTATTCACATGCCAAGAATATGATTTGCATCACTAAGATCCTTCATATCAAAGCTGCCATGAAGACTTTGCTTTAGTGAGTCCAAGGCATGAGTATCCTTGCTAGCAATTAGCATGTTATCAACATACAGAACCAAGATAATCAGGCTGCCATCTGCTTCCTTCTTGGTGTACAAGCGGTGATCCACTTGACTTCTATGAAAACCTTGAGATTGCATAAATGTATCAAACTTATGATACCATTCTCTTGGTGCTTGTTTCAGCCCATACAAACTCCTTTTGAGTTTACAAACCATCTTCTCTTTCCCTTTCTCCACAAACCTTTCAGGCTGTTGCATATATATGTGTTCATGCAGATCACCATGTAAGAATGCAGTCTTTACATCCATTTGTATGAGCTCCATATCTTCAGCTGCAACCAAGCCCAAAATGGTTCTCAATGTAGTCATCTTGAGTATAGGAGAGAAGATCTCATCAAAGTCAATTCCATGTTCCTGCTTGTATCCCTTGGCAAACAATCTTGCTTTGTACTTTGGTGAGGAACGAGAAGTGACCTTCATCTTGTAAACCCATTTGCATGGAAGTGTTTTCGGCCCTTTAGGCAATTGCACCAAGTCCCAAGTGCCATTTTTCTCAAGAGATTCCATTTCTGACAACATGGCTTTATACCATTTCTTGTTGTCCTGTCTGTCCATTGCTTCCTTGAAGCAAGACAGTTCACCACAGTCTGTCAACATGACATAATCAGCCACATTGTTTGCACTAAGAATGAATCTATCAGGTTGTCTAGTAGCCCCAGGTGATCTCCTAACCCAATGATCATTGCTTGCTTGCTGTTAAGCATTTTCAGCTTGCTGTCCTGGCATTTCAGCCTGCAAATCAGCATTAACAGCTTGCTGTCCTGGCTGTTCTTGCACATGTAGTGGCTCATTATCATTGGCAATAGTTGGCTGATCATTTCCAACATTATTTCCTGCCTTTATTGGTTCATTTACAGTAGGTATTTGTTGCTGTACAGTGAGCATATTTTGCTGTCCAGAAGGTATTTCTTCCTGGAATACAACCCTATGGACCTCCTCAGTCTTATCGGGCTGTTTATGCATGCGATCTTCTCGGAAGATAACATCATTGTTGCGTACTACTTTCCTTTTCTCGGGATCCCTTGATCTATACCTCATTTTACCCTTTTCACCATATCCTAGGAAAATGCATTTATTCACCGTTCAGGAGGGGGGGCATTTGGCCCTTGATAGAGGGTAGCAGGATGAGGGGATAGCCACCCTCTCATGGAGGAGGATTCGGGTGGTGGGCCTTCAGGGGAAGATATGGCGCTTGGACCCTTATGTTTTTTGGAAGGAGCTCAAGGAGTGGCACCTTTGGATTTGGGAGGGCAGACCACTTGATGAGCTGGAGTGGGATTGAGGAGAGTGGCTATGGCCGGTCGCTGTGGTTGCCAAGAAGCCACCGAGGTTTCTAGAGTACACTGCCAGAATTGGCAGATACGTACTGATGCAGGAGGATATGGATTGGGCGCCATTACATAGCAGGCATTGGGCAGAGCACAGCATCATGGAGCCTTTCCGATGGACCTTCTGGCGCCAGTTATGGGATAGCTGGAGGTCGAGGAGAGTGTCGTATTTCTTATGGTTGGTGGCACATGGAGACTTGGCGGTGGGAAGTTGGCTTGCCTAGATGCAGAAGGAGGGAGGTTGTAAGCAAGGCCTACAACAGCCTCTGGAAACCCCAAAGCACTTCCTTTGGTCATGTGACGAGGCACAGCTCGTGTGGAGAAGAGCTTGCCACATCCTTCGCCGTATAGCACCCAGCCTTGGATGTATCTCATTAGGAGCCTTCTCTTGGTAGGCAGTTAGCTAGGGCCGTCACCTTGTGTATGAGGCCGGGATGCAAGTTACGATATTCATTATCGAGGAAGGGTCGTGCGCAGTGGTTGGTTTGGAGGCTGTAACCATTCGACATGTACTAGAGGCCACAGCAGACCGCTCGGAGGTATGGGAGATTATAGGGAGCCTTACTAGATGGCATATCTGGAAGGCGCGGTGTTAGGAGGTTTTCGGTGGAGAGAGACTTTAAGTACAGGTGACGTTAGCAGAACTCTGGACCTTCATCATCCACTCCCTCCGCGGCTGTTGGGATCAGGTGCAGGGGGAGTCCAAGGCTCGATAGGAGCTCCATTGTCATTTCATGCGCAATTGGGGCGGCCAAGACCTATTTCTCGTGATGTAGGCAGGGAGCCCTAGTTGGCGATATACCCACCCCCCCCCCCCCCCCCCCCCCCCCCCCCCCCCCCCCCCTCTCCCCCCCCAAATGGCTTCTTGCCCCCAGACCGCTCTTAGAGGCTTGTATAGATGATGTGTTTGTGACTTTGTATCAAGTCCAGGTAGTCTGTTGGGCATGCACACTTCGTTGTAATCAATTTTTTTGAGCAGTATAATTAACCACATTTTACTTGGAAAAAAGAAAAAAGAAAAATGCATTTACAAGACTTTGGCTCAAGTTTGCTGCATTTTTTTTAACGAAAGTGTTGAAAATCCTCGTGCTAGCCAAACACTTTTAGGTGAGCATATGAGATGTCTTGCCCAACCACGCTTCTTGGGGAACTCCCGTCCCCCCCCAAGACCTTTTTGGTGACCGATTAATCAAGTGTACAGCTATCATAACAGTCTCTCCCCAAAAACAATGGGATAATGTAGTATGAGATAGCACCGTACGGACCTTATCCTGTATGGTCAGATTCGTACGCTCTGCAACTCCATTTTGGGATGGATTATGAGGGGCAGTGAGTTTCCTCTTGATCCCTTTGCTGTCACAAAATGCCTGAAAGGCCTTGGACACATATTCCTCACCATTGTCAGAGCGAAGACACTTAAGTGTGTTATCAGTCAGATTTTCAACCAATGCCAATAATTTTTTAAACTTATTAAGCACTTTATCCTTTCTACGAATAGGATAAACCCATACTTTTCGTGTAGCATCATCGATAGAGGTGATAATATATTTATTTCCCCCTAAAGATAATCCTGGCATCTGACATACATTGGAATGTACTAACTCTAGAGGAGAAGATTTCAGCGAAATAGACTTTTTACAAGACGTCTGTGCATGTTTACCATAAACACAATGATCAGAATGCTCAAAATCAGCATAACAGGGACTAGGCAAGTAAACCAAACGAGAAAGCACTTTCATTCCATTTTGACGCATGTGTTCCAACCGGCCATGCTACAAAGAAACACTTGGCTGCTTGATCACGGCAACAACATGATCACGCACACTAGATACATGGAGAGGATACAAGGTATCACTTTTACAACCTCTTGCAATCACTCTAGATCCCTTACAGATTTTCCATTTTGCATCACCAAAGGTGGTATGAAATCCATCATCTTCTAGCTGTCGTGGGCTAATCAAGCTCTTCTTGAGCTAAGGTACATACCATACATGCTGAAGTGTGAAGACAGAACCATGCTGAAACTGTAATTGCATAGTGCTAGTACCTGCAATGTCACATGCATAGTTGCCCCGAAGATGAACACCATGTTGATCCCATGTATAGTCAAAAAACCACTCACGATGAGGGGTGACAGGAAAAGAAGCACCTGAATTGAGAATCCAAGTATGCATGTCATGATCTGTATCTGCAAGTAAAGCATGTGTACCAAAGTGTGAAGAGACAAAGAGTACGTCATTCCCACAGTCGCTGTCATGAGTGACTACATTCACCTCTTCAATTTTGGCACTACTCTTCTTAGGCCGACTCTTGTTCTTCTCTTCGTTGCTATGAACTGTCTTTTTTCCCTTTCCTTTCTCTTTCTTCCATTTGTAGTAGTCACGTTTAAAGTGACCCTCTTGCCACAATGATGGCATTTAACATCTTTGCCACGTACTGCGTCCCTTGCTATCAGATTTGCCTTTCTAATGTGATCTACCTTTAGTATGCAAAGCATTGGAAGTCTTACTGGATGCATTGTTCTGCCGATTCATTTCTTCCATGAGTAGAGCACTCTCTACATCAGCATACAAAAGAATCGCATTAGAATTTCTCATAGTAGTCCGGAATGTATCCCATTTCTCTGGCAGAGTGCAAAGCAAGAACATAGTCTTAAATTCTTCATCAATCAAGAACTTCAAGGCAAGCAACTGGTTGAAAATGGAGTAAACTCACTCAAATGAGTAGACATTGCTGTACCCTCTTTCATACGCAAATCCATAAGCTTTTTCAGCCAATATACTTTGCATAGGCAGAATCCAAGCCTGAAATGTTAAATCAATGTTAAATAGCAAGACATCAGAAATCGATAGCTCGATGGTTGAGCATGCAAGCTCGTTTAACTCATCCCAATCTTCTTGTTCCATATTTCCAGGCTTTGCCCCTTTGCAGTCTTGATTGACTTTGCTTTCTTCTTCTGCAATAGGATATTGTAGCATTGTTTTTGCTAGACTGCAAAGTTATGTGCTCCTTCAAGGTTCTTAATGTGCATAAGATTACTGTTGTCACTGCTGCCAGCCATGATTTTCAGCCCAAATGTGACGAAAAATTCAGCAAATGCAGGCCCAAAGTGTCACACAAGTGACCAAGGTACAAGCAAGTAGGAACCAGCAATAAATGACCACGTAGAAGCAGAAATTTCAGATCTATAAGTAAATTTTCAGAAGCACCAAACCATGTGCTACAGTATTCCACAACTGATTACAGCTGTTCGAAGGGCAAATACATCACATTACATGAGAAGTCCCAAATTTTAGCTGCAATTTGTGTTGTACATGTACCCACGCGCATAAAATTTGATATGCATAGTGAAAAGCCCCAAAATTTTTGTGTCAAAGCATCAACCATACATTTGCACTGTCTCTGACATGCATAGAAGAGGCCAATTTTGCTAAAAATAGAGCAATTTCAGCAAAACCCCCAAATTTCATTGACCAATCTGTCCCGATTGCATTGATACATGTTCCCGAAAGCATAAAATGGGCAAAATTTGCAAAATGTCACAAGATTTTGCAAAAGCCCCGCACTTGTCGGGTCCAAATGTGCACCAATGTCAACCAATTTGACTCAGTTGAACAGAATTTCACCAATACAATAAAATTCCCAAATTTTATGGGTTCAACGTTGAGAAAATTTACTCAAATGAGTAAAATTTCAATAAATTTGGGGAAATCCCCAATGCGAACGCGCACAATGTTTGCAATTTCTGACGCAGATGCCTCAATTTTGCAAGAACAACACTCCATCTAGAAAAGCCTCAAGTTTCTGGGCCTAAATTTGCACAAATCTGTGCATCTTGCGTGTGCGAATCCTCGGGAGTGGAAGAGAAATTTAAAAGAATTTTGAAGGGAGAAAAAAAGTTGGATGACGGGTCCATTGACTTGTCAGGGTTGACGGGTTCGTCGTCAACCTTGTTGACCTGCCACGCACGCCACGTAGTCATGTTGCGCAGGATAGACGCTCGTCAGTCGCGTGACGCAAACGCCCGTTAGTCTCCACTGGTCATCGCCACACTGGTTAGCGCCGTGCAATTGCTCGTGAAGTCGCAATGCTGGTCTCGCCGTTAGCACCGAACCTATGGACTGTCTCTCCTGCACCTATGGACTGCCTCTTCTGCATACGAGCCTAGAACTATTGCCTTGGCAGTCGCCTGCTCACCTAGCTTACGTCTGACGCCTCGAGAAGTGTGCATACCTTGCCCACTCTGATACCAGTTTTTCGAGCTCGGAGGCGCGAGGATCGAGATAGTGTTTGCTAGCAGCAAAGAGACAGTGTAGAGTTGAGAGTGAGAGTGAGCACGACTTGTGGGTACAATATCTAGAGTGTACCTCTTTAGGTTTTTAGATAGATATATATATATGAAAGTACAAGTGCTAAGGGTGTGTTCACAGCCGAGCACATTTAAAAGGCACGAGGGCCTTTATTCCCAACAACATGTACCTAGTCATATTGTTGTTGTGACACCAATATTCCATGTTTTCCTTGCCATAGTTTCATAAATTCAATGGTTATAGATCCATTGGCATGATGCTTGATTATTGCATTAGGTCTTGTTTCCACCTTTCACGACCACATTGGAAAGAAGACCTATTGGATTATTATCAAACATATCTATAAGCTCGTAGATATGCTATATGTTATGGTTTGCATTAGGTCCTGTTTCCATATAAACTCAGTATAAAGTATGGTTGAAACTATCAATGGCATTTACTAACATGCTACTATTAATGGAAGCAACTGTAGATCTTCCAAAACGGAGTATAAAATGATCATGAATTGATCACTTGCTGATTTGAGAACTGATCACAAACTGCTGCAAATGTGATCCCAAATTGATCAGAGTTGATTGCAAAAACTGATTAGTAATAATTAATGCAAAACTAATCCTAGAAATAACCATAGATAGTTCTCCAACTGATTAGAAACCAAGCTGAAACTGATGAGAATTTGATTTGAAAACAAGGCAAAAGGTCATATCGAACTGATGCAAAAGTATAGTTTCAGTGTATGGGTGAAGCTCATACTCATCTGCATACATCTTATAATGACTAGTATACCGAATAGTGGCCTCATGATAGACATATTGTCAGCGCAATACCTTGGATGTATGTTGAATATGTCGGAGATTCACTATATAGGAGAGCTATCCATAACTAGCGAAGTGGAAGTGTTACCTCCTTGAGCATCAGGCAATGCTCTGGACCATCTGAACCTGACTGAGCTCCAACCAAAGTCATCTCTCTGAAAGGCATCTTGGTAAAGTTGCAACAATTGATGATGGTTTGCCAAGTCATCCTCTTCCATTCTCTTTGCATGTATTGGTGAAACAATATTGGAGCTTCACTAAGAAGAAAATGGAAACTTTACTTGCTTGGAAACCTCCACTAGGTTTTAGGCCTTTCTTCTTCTTAAGCATTGAGATGCTTTATACTTTCACATTGTTGCAATTTAAACTTAACTAATATGCAACATTGCATCTAGCTACTAGCCCTTCATGTGTACCTAATGTGCTAGGAGCACCAAATGCATTAGGAAACATTCTTGTTTGTATACTTCGGGCTATTGCAATGTGACTGTACATGGGAATTCACATACTATCAGCCATATCAAGATATATTTTCCCATGTATTGTATGCATTTCTAGTTGCATTTTTCCTCATGACTAACACTATATGAAGCATTTGCATGACCAACATAAATACCACGAGTCTCAAACACAGTGGGTTGCATATTACTTCTAACTTTACTTGCGTGGAAACCTCCACTAGGTTGTATGCCTTTCTTTCCCTTAAGCATTGCGATGCTTTATACTTTCACATTGCTACAATTTTAACTCAACTAATGTACATGGCATCCAATTGACTAACTTCTCATATGTACCTAATAAGCTAGGAGCACTAGATGGATTAGGAAACATTCTTGTTTGTATACTTTGGACCATTGCACTGTGACTATGGATGGGAATTTGCATACTATTAGCTATACCAAGATACATTTTTCCATACATTGTATGCATTACTAGCTGCATTTTTCCTCATGACCAATACTATACATTGTATGCATTACTAGCTGCATTTTTCCTCATGACCAATGCTATACAAAGCATTTACATGACCAGCATAAATACCATGAGTCTTAAACACAGTGGGCTGCATATATGCATTGCCAAACTTGCCACTTTGTATCCCAACATCATGCCAAAGTTGTTATACATGGGGTTATGCATATTACTAGCCATACTTGGATACATTGGACCTTACACCATGCATTGACTATTGTATATGATAAGGACTTGTGTCATACATCCCCGTATGTGGTCTTTGACCCACCATAGCATGGAAACTAGTGGCATCACCAAAATAACCTAGTTTCCATGCTATGGTGTGTCTCTGATCCACCATAGCATGGAAACTAGTGCCATCACCAAAGTAACCTAGCTGCCCTATAATTGCATGCATGCCCTATTGTCCAAGAAACATTGGATTGGTACTTTCATGTTGGCCTTGCATATGCATCAATTGCTCCTCTAGCATCATTTGCTTATCCCTGCTATCCATGTTTGGAACATCATCCTACTGTATTGGCTCTTCCTTTGGGGAATCTTGCTTTTTAAAAGTTCTCGAAGACGATTTCCTCCTCTTGCCTTTGTGGCCCTCCTTTAGGGTTTCAAAAAGTGTATGAACTAAGGATCATCTTCCAATTGCATAAACATTTCTATTGCTGTCCTCAACTGATCTTTAAATTGGTAATGAAATTCCTCTTTCTTTTCATGATCATCAACTTCTAAATGCCTAGAAGGATCCACATTTTGGTCTAAACCAACATTATCGGCTTGCTGCCCATGCTGTGTGCCTTGTCCAAGATCAAGCATTGCATTTTCCCCAGTAATTTAGATTGAGAGGCATCATCCTTGCTTGATCCTGTCTCACTATTTCAAGACATTCTTGCTGTAATACTCAGCTAAATACAATTTCAGCACTATAGCAAAGCTTTTGACCTTTAATTAGATGTCTTGGGTTCACAAAGTCAAGAGAATTGATGGTATATCGGTGATGGAATCTTGAAACTAGCCTTCCTCCTCAAATACGGTGGGACTAACCTAATTTAACACTGACTACAGCAAGTAGTTAATTCAAAAAAATTGAAATGCACACTTTGGCACTTTAATCTTGGATAATGGACAGCCTATTGGCCTCAAAATTGGCGTCCCTTGCGGTATTTCTTTATTTTGAATTGCAATTTGAATGGAATATAATGAGATTCCCTAAATCTTCTTCATTCTCCGATTGCCTCTTGTTGTCATAATTGACCAACAAGCCTTCAAACCAATTTACCCCTTGGCTTGTTTGAGGGTTGGCTTTTACCCTGCTCTTAGAAAGACAAATTCGGTTCCAAATTTGATATTGGTTGGCTAACCTCTTGAATCTCTCTAAAATTCCTCAATTTCAGCTATTGGAATTCAAGTTCGAGGCCCTCAATTTTGAGCACGCATCTCGGGGTAGTGGTAAAACCCTAATTTTTACCGTAAATTAGAGATTACAATAGAGATTGACTAAAACCTCTTCCTCTTGCTCAAACTATTGGAAAATGCTGAGATAACTTGAGAGGTGGTTGAGGGATGAGAGAGAATGCTCTAGAGAGAGATTTCAGAGTTTCATCATGAGAAACACTAAAAAGCTATTGCTTCCCTACTCAAATAGCCATGGAATCTCTTACCTATAGCCTAGAACCACCACAAAGAGTGTTTTCCCCTGTTGTATGTTGTTATCTGCACTAGAAGGACCTTGCATTGCTGTCACTTGTTCATGGAGGACTCCAAATTGATGCCACATACTGTAGGATTGATACCATGTGGTTGCAAATCACGTCGATAGTCTCTTCTTGCTCTCTAACAGTCTCCTTCTCACTCACAATAGTTGGAATAGACTTTCATCAGGCCCTAATAACATTTTTTCTACTTGCATGGGTAAGTTTTTCCAAATGGCAACCTTTTAATCCCATTTATTAGCATTATTTAACTTATTAAATTAAATTTTCAAAATATTGATTCTGAAAAGTAATTTAATAATTATTCTAGTGCTCAAAAAAGTAATTCCATCAATCTATAATTAAATTGGCTAGGCCAATTTGTCTTCCAAGTATTCCTAATCAGCTATTGACCCTTAGATTGACATAAGTTAATTAATTAATGCCTAGTCTCTATTGTCACCAGTGATGCTAGTAGCCAATAATTCAGTTAGGCCCAAATCTAACATTGAGTACCATGTAGTACCTGCCAAGAATAAGTTATTATAACTTCTGCCTTTGGCACCAACTAGTATCTCAGAGTCTTGGGTCCCACACGGTGAAATAATTAACTTGCACCTCACATGTGCAAGTGACATTAGGACATTTGATTATCTTTTAATGAAATGCTAAGAAAAACAATAAAATTTTACATCCTTGTGACAATATCTTGGATTATGCCAAACCTATTCTCCATATTTTCATCCACTCTTTCAAAGCTAGCAATGACTCCACAATCTTGGATATTTCTCTTATCCTCAATCTTTTGAGTTAAAATATGCTTTACCCTGATACCATATAGCATTGAACATTATTTACTTAATGAAAACAAAAGTGGCTAATTAGATAAGTACCATAATATTGCTATACTAATAATTATTATATAAATAAGACATTACATATACTTATCGTTGATAAGTGACCTGTAGAAAATTATTATATAAATAAGAGATCACATATTCTTAGCTTTGACAAGCATCCTCTAGCATGCTTCCATTTAGTCATTGTAATAATCACATTTTCCTTTTCTTCTTTCTTCATCTCCTCATGCGGCTAATACTCCCATCACCTTGATTTCTCATTTTATCAATGACTCCTCTAGCACCCCATAGCCTTAGACAATAAGTCACAACAATGTGTGCTTCTCTAGTCTTGTTTCAAGCCTATACTTCCACTCTAGCTATGTTGCAGTTGGCTCCCTTTGGCATTTGAGCACACATTCATTGTATCTCGCATTTTACATTCAAAATCATTTCATTTCATTCTTTTGAGCATCTATTTGTTGGTTGTGTTGTTCATGTTTTCCATGGCATCTCTTAGCCCTTTTTCTCCCACCTATGGTATCAAAGCATGACTTGGTATGAGAACTAGGTGCTTTTTACACCTTAGTTAGTGTGAACATTTATGCTTTCAAGAGCATACAAGGCAACATTTGATGTCTCAGCCACCTTCATCGATGCAATTCCCTTAAGAGCCCTCTCATCCAAAAATGCCCATTGGTTTTTTGAGGAAGTGGTCCCATCTTTCTTCTCCTGAAACAAACTGTTGGATCCTCAAGATATTCCTTCCTCTTTGAACTTGAACATCTTTGTCCCAAGGCTTTAGAATGTGCATATTACTTGAGGCAATTGGTTAGTGAGAATTGTCAACTCTTAACTGAGATAGAATGTACCATCAAGGAAACAATTGGTGATCCAATGCCTGATTCTAGTGTTAAATTTTGAGAAAAGAATCTAGAAGTAGATCCCTTGCATGCATATCTCAAAGGTTACATTCTGCTTCAAATAAGTTTTCTTTTGGGCACATCCTACTCTCAAATGCCAGCTCACTCACCCCTTCTGGGTTGGGTCTCTAGGTTGCATTGCATCTTCTACTATGAGTTTAGGTTTAGATCCATTGTAACAATTTGGTTGTTGCATTCCCTAAATACTTTAGATTCATTTTCCTAGGTAGTTTATTCTAACATAGGCTCTAGGACATCACCCTTGCACCATGCATCTCACATCTACTCTTAGGTGACTTTTACCACTTTGACTTATCGTACTTGAGTTCTAGAAATCCCACTCTTACACATCATGCCACACTTTAGGAAGCTCAAGCACGAGTCCTCAACCATGTTGACATTACCACACCCTCTTATCCTTTGACTATTAAGACAGCTCCCATACTGTTGTTGATTAAACCACATTACCCTTATCATGAAACCTTTACCACACATATTCTTGCTAGCATCACCCGTGTATCCAGCATGCTAGGGATTCCTCTTGTGCATAGTGGGCTCTATGGCGTAAAAAACCCAAGTATTCCATTCATTCAAATTATCATCCTCCTAGAGTTCACAGTCCAGTTGCTATGACCAAGAATGCTTTTAGTGAGAAGACTCCTCCTAGCAAGCACATTGCCTTTGCTACTGCAGAGAATCCATTGAGTGACAAGACTCACTTTTGGGGTTTTACCAATGAATACTCCCCCAAGTGAGGACACTTGAAGTAAGCCCTCAACTATATGCTATCCCTTCTCCTAGCACTCATATTCTTGTTGATCCATGCCAGAATGCATTCAGTGATAAGATTTTCTTAAATCAATCAAATTTCACAACTTGGTCGAGTCTGATGCAATAAGTGTTTGAGTCTCAAGGACTGTGGATACTTGTTCAAGTGTCTGATCACAGCTTAATTCTTGCATCTTGCACCTGGATATTGTTCGTCGATGGAAAGCTTGTGATGGATATGGAAAATGTTGAGTTGATGTAGGGATGCCCTCTCAAATACAGCACTTCCCCATGCATCTGCTTGTTTGGCTTATCTTGCTGACCATCCTACACAGTGCACAAGCCTTGATCATGAGTCCTAGCAGTTGATCATTCGGATAGGCATGGTACTAAAATCAAGATGGCTGAGGATTGGTGCTTGCTTGTATATTTGCTACCATCGGCTCACCAAAATCAAACAAGAATCAGGTCAATCTATTTCTGTCTGAAGTTTATGCAGCTAATTCCAATTTGCCCAAGTGGCTGACCTTTTTTGACTTCAAGCATCAAATCCTACATTCCACACAAACTGCATGACCAAGTCCACAAGGATAATACTTCTAGTTCTACTGAAGAGGGAGCCCACATTTTGATTTCTTCAAAGGGGGGATCGCAAACTGCATGACCAAGTCCACAAGGATAATACCTCTAGTTTAGCTGAAGAGGGAGCCCTAGGTTTGCGATCTTTTGAAGGGGCAATCAGAGAGTGGCAAGAATTCCAACAGAAGCCATGTCCTCCACAGGCAAAATCCTCTTCAACCAGCAAAATGATAGTAAGAAACCCACTTGGTATCATATTTCTAGAAAGAATAGATTTTGCACACATTGCTAGAGGCCCAATGTGGTTGATGAGGAAATATCATACAAAGGCTTGCCGAACTTTAGGTAATCCAAATTCCGCTACAGATCTCCATGTCACCAAGAGACAATAACATTGATCCTCCTCCATGGCTGTGCATCTTACCCTGCCCTACCTCCACTCCTTGATGCCCACAACTATTAGTAGAGACCTGTTGGTAATGTGATATATGGACAAGGCCCTCAGCTAGCATGTTTTGCAGCTTCCAAGGGTTTGATTGATTAGTCTGTAGGACCTTTCTTGGAGTCTCTTGTCAGTAAATGTGACATTTTGAACATTTTTATGGAACTTGTTAAAGGTTCATTGATTCAGTTGTTTGTGCAAATTCACAAAGTCAGCCATTATTCATATGTTGCCTGCTGAAAGAGGTTTCATGTTTGAGAAATAAGGAATTGCTTTTGACAAATGTAGGTGCTACAACTTCTTCATGAAGCAAATAAGTCGGTGTATCTTATCCCATATAACGAGTTTTATAGCAAAGATCTCAGTGAAAGTCTGGACCTAGAGGTGCGTAAGTCAACCTGTATTCTTCACAACATGTGAACGCTACTTGTATTTTTGGGCTTCCCACAACGTTTCTCTTTTGGCCACTAATTCTTTAGTCAGTGAAGGGTAGTACGCAAAAGAAAGACTGATTAACTTTTCAAGGGGTGGGGTTCTTTCACCAGATAGAATATGTGAAGTGGCATCATGAGAAGTATGAGAAGGAGCTGGAGCCACTTGTATCGTTCTGCCAGGTGAAAACTTCAAATTAAAAGCTGCTGTCTATCAAGAACATAAGCATTACATTTAAATTTAACTCTAGGATCTTGATCCTGCTTTCAGGCTCCATTTCTCTTGACGCCCCAAGCAAAAAGCAAAGTGTTGCAAGTATGAGCTTTAGTCTTTCAAAATCAAGACATTTTCTTTTTCTTGTGTTTTTGAGCCCTGACTTATTTTTTTGCACGTTATGCAGTCAGAAGCAGGCTTTAGAAAGCAAATGGCGATGCAAGCATCAGTATTCCAACACATTCTAGGAGATGTCACAGAGTACCCTTTCCTGATATTGATGGTACTTCGCTTTTAGCAATTGAACTACCATGATTTTTGATGCTGTAGTGCAGTGTGTACACGGAGAATCCATTCTAAGTCCATGCTGTGTATCACCTTTATGCACAGGTGAGGAGGACACATTTGATTCAGGATACCTTGCGCCAATTGAATGAAGTATCTCATCCAATTGACTATAAGAAGCCCTTGAAGGTATGTACTTATTTTTCATTTGCGTTCATGCCTTCTATATGGTGAATGTGTAAAATGAATAGGTAGGACTTGCAACAAAAATGTTCGTGTATGTTGTTTAATCCTCAAGCAATTCTATAAAATGTTGGATCATTGATAAACTTAGATGTGAGTTTTGACTTATTTAGGATGTCTGTAAGTTTATACTCGTGAAATTAAGTATTTAATCTCAGGATGACAACACAATATGTCTGTCCTTATGGCTCTTTCTGTGATACAAGTGGCATGATTAGAGTCTCATTTACAAGGTTGTGGAACAGGCCTTCTGTTAAGCCTCACTACTGATCTTGAAATGGCTTTACTCTGGTCTTTTGAGTATCTTGTGACAGTTCCAGAAATGGGCTCATGTAGTAGTACCTCCATACATCAAACCATTCCACCATCAATTGCTTCAGCCTTCAATTCTTGTCTCAAAGCAAGTTTTCTAGGCCCCCTTCTTTGACAGCTATTGAAAACATCATGATATTCTAATTATACATAAGTACTCTTCTTTTTCTGGAAAAGTATTACTTGGATCAGTTGTCATCGTACACAGTAGCCAGGTTGCATAACAAATTCCAGAAGCTTCAGAGCCAGAGGAGCAAATAGTGTTGTGGGGGACAATACACCCAGGGAGTACCCTAATCATGGGTATGAAAAGTAAGTATTGTCTCTTGGCAATAAGAAAAGCTTTGTAAAAACTGTCATTCTTCAAAAGTAGAGCATTGGAGCTGACCCTGCTGATGTACTCGCTCACTTCCCACCACCTGCCACTACCACGATTTGCCCCTTTGCATGCCTGCCGGGCCTTGTGTCTCCCCAGCATTAATATCTGAAAGTTAATTTGATTGGACTGAAAATTGCTGAAAAATGCATTTACATGGCTGCCACTTGGCAAAATTTGCCCATGGAAGTGAGGGAAAGGCTAATAGAGGCTGGTGGAGCTTCATTCCAGCATTGTGGGGTTTTGGAGAGGAAGAGAGAGAATTGCTGCTGTAATTTTCCAACCATTGTTGATCAGTCCAGCCATTTAATATTTAATATTAAAATGTTAAATGTTTCATTAGTTAAGCTTAAATTGCCATATATATATTGTTAAATTATTTAAAATGATTAAGCTTAGAGTCATTTCTATCAGTTTCAGCTTTCTTCATTAGGGAGGAGGATGATAATGAAGATTATTTGCCTACAACAACCGAAGAGTATGACATGGATGAGAAAGAGGGAGACTGAAAGAAAGAGAAACTAAGAGATGCTAATTAGTTATCACTCACTCTCTTGTATGTTTTTACACTTATTTATTTACAATTGTCCTTTCTTTGTAATTAGCATATTAATTATGTATCAAAACCCTTGTATGCATCAAAAAGCTCCTTTGAGCTTTCGCCTTTTATAGAACTCTTTTAAAGCTTGAAAATTGGAAAGCTTTGATTTTGAGTATGAAACTTGTATTCAAAGTTTTAGCTTCTAAGCACCTAGACTCTAAGCCAACAAACCCCCCAGATGATGCGGCATTTCTGTTTTCCTCTCCTTGAAATTTGATGCTTCCATTTTCATTTCCGTTTCTGTTTTCCCATTTTCCTCAACTATGCTCTACACATGCACATCCATGGCCACCCCTTCGGCTATACCTATAGGCACTATGGAGGGATTGACAGATCCCTCCGATTTCCCTTTGGATTCGGTTGCCTCCACCAGGACTGCCACCCATGGGTGCAAGAGGCTCAAGAGACAAGGCACCCTTGTTGAGGCGATGGGATGTGTTTTGGGCCCACTCTCATTCCTTTTAGAGCAACAAAGGAATGCGGAAATTGAGATTGCATGAACTATCGTCGAATGCAAAAGAATGGTGAAGGTTATTGCCACTGTGGGTCCATGCTAGGGGTGGCATGGAGTTACCTATAATGAGATACACACAAAGAAGCTACACAAGGAGAGGGAGAGAATCAATAAGTCTCTCGAGCTCGTTCATACTAGTTGAGTGAAGTATGGGTGCTCTATTCTCTTCGATGAATGGAGTGATCAAAAGAAGAGAGGTATTAGTAAGATACTTGTCTCTCGCCCTCTTGGCACTTACTTCTTGCATGTTGTAGATATGGACATGAAGGGGAATAGGACGACTGGCCAATTCATCTGCAAGGAGATTTGGTGAGCCATCATAGATGTGAGTCTATATTTCTAAATATTTCAAGTTTTATCTTTAATATTTTATGCCTCTATATTATATAATCTTTTATGATTTATTTTTTATCTCTTAGACTTTTTTACTTTTTGAATCTTGAATATCTCCACCTCCTTTAGTAGAGGCTTTCTCTCTACATACTTTGGATTACATACCTTTAGCTGTAAGCCATACTATATTGTATATTTATGTAGATGCAACTAAGCAATGGTGTTCAAGTCGTCACAAAAAATGCTTCTAATTGTTGGAGACCGTGACAATTGCTTGAGGAGGAATTTTCCTCTATAGTATGGGTACCACATGATCGTGACCTTCTCATGGGCATAGGCAACTTAGCGTGGATAATAGTGATGGTTGAAAATGCAATCATCAATTTCATCATAGAAAGGTAAAAGTGCTTGCTATTTTTTGTATATATAGTGATATGAAATTAAAAATTCCATCAAAAACTCACTTTGCCATAATATGGTTAGTCCTCGACCAACTCTATAACAGACAAAGTAAGTTGCAAAAGTGTATGGTGTTCAAGAAATTCAAAGTATGGATGGATAAAAAGCCTATGGCAAGCATGGAGGAGGGCAAAGCAATTTAATAGCTATGCCTAAAATCGTTTTAGGTGGATATGCGAGTCTTAGTCATTATGATAACACCATTGTATAGGACTCTTCACATGATGGACATGGAGAGCGTTACTATAGGCCTTCTTACTCATTTCATGAGATGGGTTGTAGAGAAGACTAAGGCTTTCATGGTAATAATTTGTAATTAGATTCTTTTAAAATGCAAATTTAATCTTTGTTTTTTAATGAACAACTAATTTTATACCTATTGGTTTTTTCCATAAATAGTGATATTGTTGATATTTTGGATGATACTCGATGCAGGATGATATACTCTACCTCGTTGAAAAGAGATGGAAATGGGTTAGGAGGCCTATTCATGGCCTAGCAGCTCTCTTGCATTCTGCTTACAAGAGCCCTCTCTCTTCATGAACCAAGAGCTAGTCTTAGATAGAGATGCTCGTCTCTCAATAGCTTTGGATGAGGATTTACATGGTTCATTTCTTGAGGAGTGAGTAAACTATGGAGACCAAAGGGAAATTGTCTTTGCTAGCACCGTGTTGGAAAAGTGTCTCTTTGGTCAAGCCACTATTCTGGAGTCATTTGGATATCAATTACTCAATGTGCAAAGGTGACTTTAAGAGTGCTTGCATAGATAATTAAAATTTAAATCTTATCAGAATGTTTCTAGTCAAGATTTCTATTTTTCCTATTTATTTTAACTTTTAATAAGTTGAAGTGATATTGTTAACTTGAGTAGGATTGCTAATCTAGTGCCTGTGAAAGAAATTGCTTAGCCTATTCTCTTATACACACCAAGATCCAAAACAAGCTTAGCACCAAGCAGTTGTAATAACTTATCTATTATCATTCTAATTGGTGTATGCTTAGAGATATGCATGAGATGCCGATGGCACAACATATAATTTTTAACTTGAGTCCATACTTATTTTAAATTCAAGAATATAAAATCTTAAGTTACCTCATATATCTTAACATTTCTTGAGGTATTGCAGTTGATAGCAACACATAGGTGGCAATTAGAACCTGTGTGTGGTGTGGTTTTGGAAGCCTTTGTGCTTTGATGGCTCGTGTTTTAGAGGATGCTCCTATTCGAGAGTCAAAGAGCATGGTAATCTTCTTAGCATGGCTCCACTCCACGCTGCGCATTGGCACAACGTAGATTGTGGAGGTAGTCCTCATGGGCCGAGGGATCTTCATGGTTCGACTCACCTCTGTGGATGCAACTCGTGAGTTAGTGGATAGCTTGCCCTATGCCTCCACCAAGGGGGTCATCTACATGGTTTCCTGGTATAGCGGCTTCACTGTGGAGTCATTTGCACTCCACAACAGATTTCTCAGACACCCAGTCACTTTACTTTTTCCCATACTGACGGTAGAGTATCGCTAGTTAGTGGAGGACTTTGGATGAATCTTCAGCACAGTTCTCCTTGCCTCCTTCGCGGATGTGACAACTGTAGGAGTCCCAAAGGTACGAGTGGCTGTGAAAGACACAAAGAGTATCCCAAAGTTCCTGGAGATTGAGGTAGGAGGTCACTCCTTTAAGCAGCAGGTCATTGTGACTGGGCAACCAAGGCAGTGCCTGCGCTGCCACGATTTTGGGCATCAGGTAGAAGATTGTACGCGTTTCGGAGCCAAGGCGGCTCTGCGGATAGGCCTTTAGGTGGATGCTGACAGCTTCACACGGGTCCACAGATGACATAGAGGGCGACAGCATGGGGGGCCACTACCAGCTTCTCAGATGCAACTCCGACAATAGGGAGCAAGAGGGCAGGCCATGCCCCCTCGGTACTGCACTCCGCAACCTCCCTTACCTGTTTCACCCGGTAGGACCGTTGTCCCACACAGCCACCACTCGCGTCACAGACTATCCCACCTGAGATTCCACAACCTCCACATCCCCCCCCCCCCCCTTCCTAGGCTCCCCCCACTGACCTTGGCCCACAGTCCCCCCCTTCCAGGGCCACCAGCCTCCCCCCACACTCACCATGTACCTCTAACCATCCCTCGATCCTCTTTCCCCACACACCCCCCCCCCCCGTCGAGCAAACCAAACCCCCTCCCCCCCCCCCCCCCGGCCCGATCCGCACCCGTTTCAGGTGATCCCCCCCAAACCCACCCCCCCTCCTCCCGCAGGTGGCGATGAGCCAGACATGCGCACATCCTCCTCGCACCAGCAGTGTTCCCCCTTCTACACAACCACCAGCTTATCTGCCCCTGCCGCCCGTGACAATTTCTCAAGATAGGTACAGTTGTTGCCACAGGAGTTTCTCTGTAGTGGCCCATGGTCCTACCTGACAATTGCAGAGTGGAGAGAGTTCCCACTACCTCTAGAGGTGGGGATCTTTGTGGTTCGTAAGACAAGGAGGGGCAAGGTTCATCTACTAGCACCACCGGATGGACCAAACTACACTTTTTTCCTTCAGTCCTCTCACTCAGGGGATTGGATGATGACAGAGATTGAGGAGTTGAAGAGTCAGGTGGCGGACCACATCTGGGAGTCAATGGGAGAAGAAGGACTAGCACTATTTGCATAGTAGTGCCCTGGTTGCATGATGGACATTCACTGGTGGACTCGAGCCGAGTACCACACTTGAGCATGATCTTTTGAGGCCCCCACAGTGGAGAGATGCAAGGGATGTGATTGAGTGCAAGAAGCCTCTCAAGGAGGGATGTCACCAATACATCATGTATACAAGCCTCTCAAGGCGGTCTAGGGGGGATGGGGGCAAGAAGCCATTGGGAGGGGGGGGGGGAGGTATATCGCCAACTAGGGCTGCTTGCCTGCATCATGAAGAAAAGACTGTAGCCGCCCCAAGTTCGCATGAAGTGACCTTGGAGCTTCTGGCTCGCCCTAGACTCGCCGTGCACCTGATCCAATCGGCCGCGGAGGGAGTGGATGATGGAGGTCTAGAGCTCTACTAAGGTCGCATGTGCTGAAAGTCTCTCTCCACCGAAATTCTTCTAACACTGCACCTTCCAGATATGCCATCCAGTAAGACTTCCTATGATCTCCCATACCTTGGGAGCAGTCTGCTGTGGGCTCCAGTACTTGGCGGATGGATAGACCTTCCAAACCGACCACTGTGCACGACGTTGCCTCGATAATGAATATCGTGTCCTGCATCCCGGCTGCATATAAGAGGTGATGGCCCTGGCTGACTGCCTGCCAACAGAAAGCTCCCCCATGAGATACATCCAAGGTTGGGTGCTATACGGCGAAGGATGTGGCATGCTCATGTCCACAGGAGTTGTGCTTCCTCACATGACCAAAGGCAGTGCTTTGGGGTTTCAAGAGGCTGCTGTGTGCAGCGCTTACAACCTCCCTCCTTCTGTATTTGGGCAAGTCAACTTCCCATTGCCAAGGCTCCATGCTCCACCAGCCATAAGAAATACGACACCCTCCTTGGCCTCCAGCGATTCCATAGGCAGCGCCAGAAGTTCCATCAGAAGGGCTTCATGATGCTGTGCTCCGCCCAGTGCCTGCTACATGACAGCGCCCAGTCCATATCCTCCTGCATCAAACCATGTCTTCCAATCTGGGCAATGTACTCTAGGAACCTGGGTGGCTTCTTGGCGACCGCGGAGGCCGGCCATAGCCACTCTCTTGGATCCCACTCTAGCTCATCAAGTGGTCTGCCCTCCCAGATCCAAGGGTGCCACTCCTTGAGCTCCTTCTAGAAAACATAGGGGTCGATTCGCCATGTCTTCCCCTGAAGGCCCACCAGCCGAATCCTTCTCCATGAAAGGGCGGCAATCCCCTCATCTTGTTGCCCTCTGTCAAGGGCTAGATGTCCCCCCTTCTGAATGACGAAGAAAGTCCCCTGCGGGGCGCCACCCACTCTACGTGCCACCTGAAGGGGGATGCCTGTTGGTGAAAACCTAGCTGCCCATACCTCCCCGAGCTATATCGGCTCTCATATCGGGGAGCAAGCCACTCCAGAGGTATTGCTGCGTCTATCTCGCTTCTCCTTAACTCAACTCCTCTCTGGCAGCCTGATACTCGTTGCAACACCTCCTCATCTGCCATCCTGTATACCTCCCGCCATGTCCTAATGGTACAAGCCGGGATGGTCTCCCACCCAGCCCAGTGGATTTGGGGGCATTCACCTATCTATGCCCCCTTCCAGATCTTTGACCTGGGTTTTCCAGAGCACCGGCTGACTATCTATTTCCTCTTGGCATCTTGGGGGACTCTGGATTAGGGCTTTTCAAAGGCCCTACCACACGTGGAGTAAGCTGCGAAGAAAAGGTGATCTGGGCAGATGTGAAGATCCATCTTAGGGATAGCCTCCAGTCACCATCAAGCCTCGATCTACAGTCCTGAAGGCCCTCCCGGAATACGACCTTCCAGGTCTGCCCGGCCTGGTGTGGGACCTCGGACAACTATCTTGCCCAAGAGGGCCATACTCTGATATTGTGGGTCTATGATCCCAAGCCCTCCCTTTGACGTTTGTCGTATGATGATCGCCCACGCCACCTTGGCCCTGGAATCCCTGGAACGATCAGACTATGGCCAAAGGAAATTCCACACTAGACGGCGAAGCTGCACTACGCACGATGAGGAGAAGCACCAGAAAGAGGCGATGTACTAGGCCGGCGCTAGGAGGACCTGATTAACCATGAGGGGTCGTCCGGCTAGTGAGAGACGAACTGTGCTCCAGTAGGTGAGTTTCCTCCGAATAGAATCAATGACAGGAAGAAATTGCTGGGCAAGAATGATGTCGAGTCCCACCTGGAAGCCTAGTTACCGGGCGGTCTACCCTGTGCTCACCCATCTAAATCCCACGTGGATGCCCCACTATGTGTTGGAGTCCGGGTATGTAAGGAAACCAACTGACTTTCGCCGGTTGATTTTCGCTCCCTCTGCAGAGCAGAAAATGCCAAGAGCCAGCCTCACTCTCTCGAGCATCAACTCATCGTCTTGAATGTAGAGGGTTGTATCATCTGCGTACTCTGAGTCTAGCAACTCAGTCTCCTCTCTCGAAGGCCGCGTAATCCACTCACATGTGACCTGAAGAAGTGAGACATCGCTTCTGTGAAGAGTAGAAACAAGTATGCGGCTAGGGGGCAGCTCTATCTACGCGATCTCTCCAGCCGAAACTCCTCCCCTCGCCTTGTGGCTATGAGAACCTTGTTGGTGGCCGATCTCTATAAGGCAGAGACCCCACGAATGCAAGCTTGGGGGAATCCCAACCTCGCCATGATGCCCTCTAGGAAATCCCAGTCCACCCTGTCATAAGCTTTTTCGAAATCCAAGAGTAGTACGGCCAGTTTCTGCCCAATGTGCTGAGCCCACTCTGTCGCCTCCAAGAAGGTAAATACATTGTCTAGGATGCTCCTATCTTGGACAAAGCCTGTCTATGTGTCATGGATGATGTTTGGAAGCACGGGGCGTAGTCGTCTACCAATCATCTTTGCCAGTACCTTATAAGCCATTGACAATAAGGTAATCGGTCTCCACTGGGAAAGCTCCAACCGGTCTCCCCCTTTGGGGAGAAGACTGATAAGGCCTGCCGAGAGACTCTCTGGCATCTGTCCTAAAGTGAAAATCTCCTCGAAGGCCCTCAGTAAGGGGTCCTTCACCACTTCCTAGTAGGTAGTGAAAAAGGCCTTAGAGAGGCCATGCTCCCCTAGGCATTTTTGCCCATCCTGTGTATGAAAAGACTCCTCTAGTTTCTTCTTTGTGGAGGGGGACTAGGAGGGAGCATCCCATCTCCCCTCTGTGACAAGGGACGGGATGTGATCCCATATATTCTTTCTACCTCTCTGTTCTCTAGTTGAAGCTTTTCGTGCTGGAAAAGGCACGTGTAATAGTCGGTGGAAATCTCCATCACCTCGTCTGGGCTAGAATGGGTCTTCCCATAATGATCCCGAAGGCTGCGTATCTACTCTGCTACAGTGCGAGGTTGGTGCACTTGGAAGTACTCCCTGCAGAACGTGTCCCCCTTCTGCGCCCAGAAGGTTGCTGAGGTTTGGAAAGAGAACTCCGAGCGCCTATCCTCTAGGCCAACAATGGCTGCTCACGCACGCACCTCCTGTGCGTGGAGGGTGGGATTCCCTGGTGCCTCTTGCAATAATTTTTGCGTGGCTGCAAGGTCGCGCTGGAGTGCTCTCTTCTCCTCCCAGTACTGTTGCCTGGTCTGTATGGCTGCCTCTTGGCAGGTTCTAGTGGACTGGGCTAGGACCTCTGCAATCTCCTCTACTATCCCTTCCCTCCTGTTCAACTCTTTGGTCCAAATCTGCTCTATTTGTCTCGTCACCTCCTCCCTCCTATAGATCGAGTTAGGGATCTGACAGGATCATGTGTCTAGGGCGGATGCTGGGGGTCAAGCGTCAAGAGAACCGGGCAATGATCACACAACGTGGTGCTTGCGAAGTGCTCAATCTGGCCTCCACGGGAGCCTCCCAACTCTCCCACATAAAACCTATCCAACCGCTCTAGTAGGACTCAACCTAGCCACCTGTATCCCTAAGAGAAGTCCAACGATTCTCCCTCCTATGGAAGGCAAGGTCTCTCCAAGCATCACGTGCTCTGACCGCAAGCAAAAAGACCTCCCATGCGTCTTGCTTCTCCCCAGCCATGCCCTGGTAGTTTTAGCCTCTACCTTGTTGGTCCTTCAAAGCCTCTAGGTTGTTGAAATCTCCTCCAACGATGAAGGAGTCCACCTCTGGGAGTCCATCTATGATCTCCACCCAGAACATGGTGCTTACCCTAATCTCTGTAGGGTCATAAACATTGAGGACTCCAATGCATGAGTCTGCACTAGAGGTGCATACGTCTCCACTCTTGCCGTGGGCACCTATGGCGTGCTCCCAGTAAGTGTGCGAGCTGCCTAGACATACCTTCCCAACCCGCTAGGCCTGGGTGGGGGTGTGCTTGTGCTCGTGCAGAAGCAAGATGTCGATCCGTCCGGCAAGGACTGGCTGCAGCTCCTGTTGAATAGTCAAGTTCCTGGAACCACGTTCCCCACTATAGTGGAGACTATTCACATTCCAGGATGCAAGGTGTAAGCTCCTGGGGAAACCTATGATTGACCGAACATGCATTTGTTTGGTGTGGGTATTGTTGATGAGGAGAAGAGACTGTGAGGCATGCAAGTGCGCTTTGCTGCCGGTCTTGACGGTGAACTCTAGTCCCCCATGGTGGCCCTCAGCCGGACCATAGGGGTGATAGTTGCTCCTGGTGGTACTTTCAATGTATCTATCAGCCATGCCGAGAATCGCAACTCTATACACTCGTAGAAACGGGCCGCTTGTGTCGGGGGCCACTTGATCACGTCCCTCGGAGCTCTCCACTGTGGAGGGGCTTGAAAGATAATGCTCAAGTGTGGGACCTCGAAACCAGCCCACCAAGTAATGTCCATCATGCAACCAGACCATTGTTGTGCAAACAGTGCTAATCCTTTATCTCCCATCCACTTGGAGATGTGATGCGCCACCCGACTCTTCAACTCCTCCTCAATCTGTGTAGTCGTCCACTCCCCTAAGTGAGAGAACTTAAGAAAAAAGGCGTAGTTTGGTCCATTCGATGGTGCTAGTAGATGGACCTTGCCCCTCCTTGACTTACGAACCATGAAGATCCCCACCTCTAGAGATAGTGGGAACTCTTGGCGCTCTACAACTCTCAGGTAGGACCATTGGCCACTGCGGAAGAACTCTTGTAGCAATAGTTGTGCCTGTGTCAGGAAGGTGTGGCGGGTGGCAGGGGCAGATGAGTTGGTGGCTGTGTGGGAAGGGGAAGACTGCCGGTGTGCGAAGGAGGTAGGTGTGTGTGGCTGATCACCTCTTGTGGGAGGAGGGGGGGTGGGTTTGGGGGGAAGCACCTGAACTAGGTGCAGATCAGAGGGGGTGCTCGATAAGGGGGGTGGTGGGGGGAAAGAGAATCGAGGGACGGTGGGATGGATGGAGATGGATGGCGGGTGGTGGCTCCAGAGAGGGGGGGCTATGGGCCAAGGTCAGTGGGGGGGGGGGGGGGGAGGGGGGCGCTGAGAGGACTGTGGGAACTGAGGCAAGGCAATGTGTGGCATGGGTGGAGGATGTGGGGGGCTGTAGTCCTGCCGGGTGGGACGGACAGGGGGGGCTGTTGAGTGCTCTGCCGAGGGGGCGTCGCTCGCCCGCTTGCACCATGTTAACGAGGCCAAGTCTGATGAGCTGACTGCACCCCCCTTGCCGTCTCCGTCTCTGTCATCTCTAGACCCGTGTGAAGCCATCAGCGTCCACTTGCGGGCCTGTTGGCGGAGCTGCCTTGGCTCCGAAATGCATACAAATTGCTGCCTGATGCCCAAAATCATAGCAGCGCATGCATTGCCCTGGTTGCCCAGTCCCAATGACTTGCTGCGTAAAGGAGTGCCCGCCTGCCTCAATCCCTAGGAACTGTGGGATATTCTTGACCTCTTTCACTGCCACCTGTACCTTTGGGACTCCTGATGTTGTTACTGCATCTGCTAAAGACGCGGGAAGGACAGTGCCGAAGAGCAGTCCAAAGTCTTCTACCAACTGGCGAGACTCAATCTCCAGGCCAGGGAAAAGAAGGGTGACCGGGTGCTGAAGAAACCTATTGTGGAGTGCAAACGCCTCCACAGAAAAGCCATTGTGCCAAGGGACCATGTATATGCCCCCCTTCGTGGACGTGTATGGTGCATTTGCGAGTAACTCGCGAGCTATGTCCACTGAGCTGAGCCGGACCATGAAGATCCCTTGGCCCAATAGGACCGCCTCCATGATCTGCGCTGTACTGATGCATAGTGTGGAGTGAAGCTAGTCCCAAAGCTAGGCCCTACTACTTGACCATAAATCGTTGTTTCCATTAGCTCCAGCTCCTTAGCTCGAATGGCTAAGAGCTGCTCCTCAGAGAGGACTACGTGCAAGGTGTTTGACTGGTGGGCACTCGCTGAGTGTGCCGGCGTCTGACCAGAGGTTTCCATTGCGCGTCGCTTGTGAGAGATTTACCAATCACATTGTAGTGCTACTTGAGGAGGGGGGGGGGAGGGGAGTTGCAGCAGGTAGAGGAAGCAACTGGAGGGTGGGGGGGATAGTCATGTGGGCGGCTAGAAGCAAGGGACATACGTCCAGGTGAGGGATAAAATGGTCAGGTGGGACAGATAGGGGGAAGGGGAGAAAGCGGCCCACGATCTGGGGGGCGCGAACAGGCACAGCGAGGGGCGTGATTCACATTGGGGGGCGGGCGCAACCAGGCGGAGCGAGGGGCGTGATCCAAATTGGGGGGCGGGCGCGATCAGACGGAGCGGGGGGGTAGAGCCATACAACGTGACGGTGCTGAGCACGAAAATCATGGATTTCTTTCTAGGATTACGTAGAACCCTAAGTATTTCAATTATGTCTAGAAAACATATCACTTTTAGGTCGCCATGCCTATCTTGTGGTCCCCCGTCCCTCGTCCTTGGTGACTATGATTTATGTTTAGTTTATGCAATGCTTGTGTTCAGCTGTTTGGATGGCACTATCTGCTCACTAATTCAGCATCAGTTGCCATGTCATTAGGTTTGATGCTGGCCATGATTGTGATGTCGATTTGGTCACATAAACAATACTTGTACAAATGATGTATCCCTTTCAAACATTGATTCTAGTTACTAGTAGGTGGACATTGTCCGTTTTGTGTCCAGAAGCACCCTTATGCTGATGGGGTGTTGAGATATTACGATATCAGCTCTGTTTTGTTCATGCCACCATATTTAGGTCTATATAGTAGGCTTCTCGACTAGTGACCTGATGGGGGTGTGCACATATGCTACATGTGTATGTACTCTGTGTGGCTCTATATTCCTTTCATTTCAGGATTGCATAGTCATTTTTTACCTAGGTTTGAATGTTCTGAGATTGTTGTGAGAGAGAGAGAGAGAGGGATTGAGAGATTGAGATTTGCACGAGATCCCTATGATTGTTTACATGTTTGCTTAACTGTTCTGGGTTGTAAAGTTGAAGCTAGACTTATCTATAGTGTTAGTGGGCAGAGACTGGCCGTATTACTCTTGGATTTTGAGAAAGCTTATGACAGGGTCGTGGACTGGGACTTCCTAGAGGGCACCATGGTAAGGTTGGGTTTCCCTTAGGCTTAGATTCGCGGGGTCTCTGTACTTTACAGATTGGCCACCAGCAGGGTTTTCATAGGTGGTAGGCGTGGGGAGGAGTTTTGGCTGGAGAGATCTGTACGACAGGGCTGCCCCCTGGTCCTATACCTGTTCGTTCTCTTTGCAGAGGTGATGCCCCACTTCCTTAGGTCACGTCTGAGCGGATTACGTGGCCTCCAACTTCCAGTGAAAGAGGAAACTAAGTTGTTAGACTCAGAGTATCTAGATGACACAACACTCTACATAGAGGACAATGAGCTGATGCTGGAGAGAGTGAGACAGGGTCTGGAGGTGTTTTGTCTTGTAGCGGGAGCGAAAATCAACTGGCGAAAGTCGGTTGGTTTCCTCACAGACCCAGACTCTAGCACAGAGTGGGGCATCCACCTAGGATTTAGATGGGTGAGTAGAGGGTAGACCCTCCGGTACCTAGGGTTCCAGGTGGAACTCAACATCATTGTTGCCCAATGGTTTCTTCCTGTCTTTGATTCTATTCGGAGGAAGCTGAAGTATTGGAGCACGGCTCGCCTCTCACTAGCCCGCTGAGCCGTGGTGGTTATCCAGGTCCTCCTAGCGACGGCTTGGTACATCCCCTCGTGTTGCTGCTTCTCTTCATCCTGCGTAGTGCAGCTTCATCGCCTAGTGTGAAACTTTCTTTGGTCAAGGTCAGATGGCTGCAAGGATTCCAGGGCCAAGGTGGCGTGGGCGACAATCATACGCCATCGGTCAGAGGGAGGGCTTGGGATCATAGACCCAGAGTATCAAAGTATGGCCCTCTTGGGCAAGCTAGTTGTCCGCGGCCTCACACCAAGCGGGCAGACCTAGAAGGTTTTATTGCAGGAGGGTCTTCAAGATTGTAGACCGAGGCTTGGCGGTGAGTGGAGGCCGTCCCTAACATGGATCTTCACATCAGCCCAGATCACCCCCCCCCCCCCCCCCCCGCGGGCCCCAGATCACCTTTCCTACGCAGCTTACTCCGCTTGTGGCAAGGCCTCCGTACGGCCCTAATCCAAAGCCCCCCAGGCTGCCACGAGGAGATAGACAATCAACCGGTGATCAGGAACCCTTAGGTCAAAGATCGGAAAGGGGCAGAGATTGGCGAGCGCCCCCACATCCAGTGGGCTGGTTGGGAGGCTGGCCCGGCTTGTACCATTAGAACATGGCGGGAGGTGTACAGGATGGCGGAGGAGGGGGTGCTGTAGTGAGTATTATGTTGCCAGAGAGGAGTGGAGTTGAGGAGAAGGGAGATAGATGCAGCAATACCTCTGGAGTGGCTTGCTCCCCCGATACGAGAGCCGATAGAGCCTGGGGAGGTATGGGCCGCTAGGTTTTCACCAACAGGCATGTCCCTAGAGGTGGCAGGTAGAGTGGGCGGCGCCCCATAGGGGGCTTTCTTCACCGTTCAAGATGGGGGCGTTTGGCTCTTGATAGAGGGTAGTAGGATGAGGGGATAACTGTCCTTTCATGGAGGAGGATTCGGGTGGTGGGCCTTCAGGGGAAGACATGGCGACTAGACCCCTATGTTTTCTCGAAGGAGTTAGGGAGTGGCACCTTTGGATCTAGGAGGGCAGACCACTTAATGAGCTGGAGTGGGATCCAGGAGAGTTCCTATGGCCGGCTACTGCAGTCACCAAGAAGCCACCGAGATTCTTGGAGTACAGTGCCAGGATTGGTAGACACGTGCTGATGCAAGAGGATATGAATTGGGCGGCGTCAAGTAACAGGCACTGGGCCGAGCACAGCATCACAGATCCGTTCCAACGGACCTTTTGGCACTGCCTATGGGATAGCTGGAGATCGAGGAGAGTATTGTATTTCTTATGGATAGTGGCACATGGAGGCTTGGCGGTGGAAAGTTGGCTTGCCCAGATGCAGAAGTAGGAAGGTTGTAAGCGTTGCACATAGTAGCCTCTGGAAACCCCAAAGCATTGCCTTTGTTCATGTGAGGAGGCGCACTTCGTGTGGAGAGGAGTATGGCGAATCCTTTGCCGTATAGCACCCAACCTTGGATGTATCTCATGGGGAGCTTTTAGTTGGCAAGCAGTCAGCCAGGACCGTCACCTTATGTATGAGACCGGGATGCAAGACACGATATTAATCATCGAGGCAGGGTAGTGCGTAGTGGTTGGTTTGGAGGCTCTACCCATCCGCCAGGTATTGGTGCCCACAACAAACCGCTCTGAGGTATGGAAGATCATAGAGAGTTTTACTAGATGGCATATCTGGAAGGCGCGGTGTCAGAAGGTTTTCGGCGGAGAGAAACTTTCAGTATAGGCAACCTTAGTAGAGCTCTGGACCTCCATCATCCACTCCCTCCGCGGACGATGGGATTAGGTGGAGGGGGAGTCCACGGCTCATCAGGAGCTCTGTTGTCATTTCATGCGTACTTGGGGCGGCCTGGACCTGTTTTTCGTGATGCAGGTAGGCACCCCCAGATGGCGATATACCCCCCCCCCCGGTCGATAGCTTCTTACCTCCATCTCCCGAAACCGCCTTGAGAGGCTTGTATACAGGATGTATTTGTGACTTTGCATTAGCTCCAGCTAGTCTGTTGAGCATGAGCACTCCGTTTTCTTTTTTCTTTTTTTTTAATAAATAATTTTTTTAAGAGTAATATAATTAGCCACATTTTGCTTACAAAAAGAAAAAATATTGGACAATCAAGAGTTGATTGGCCCGGAAATTAGTGCCCTTTGTGATATTTCTTTAACTTGTATTGCAATCTGGATGGAATAAGCTAGGATTCCTTTAATCTCGTTTGCTCTCTGATTGCCTCTTGTTGTCAAGAATGACCAGCAAGCCTTCTATCCAAATTTTCCATTAAATTTTCTTGGGAATTGGCCTTCAACTTAGCTCCTTGGTCGACAAATTTAGCCCAAATCGTTCGTGGGCTGAATGGTCACTTGCATCTTCTAAAATTGCCCCAATTTCAATGATTGAAATTCAAGTCTCGAGGCCTTCATTCTAAGCATGCTTCACAAGGTGGCTATCAAAACCTAGTTTTGTTGTAAATTAGATTTTACAGTAGAGTTTTTGGCTCTTGGTTGGTATGCATACATCTTTAGATTACATCAACGGTGACAAAAGTGAACGAAAGCTAGTAGCCGTACCCTTAACAAGTTGCGGATCTTTCTTCTCGGCAAAAAAATTATGACTTGCATAGGCACTATGCTTGGCTTTCAAAATAGCATTACAATTAAATTATGATTGTGGATGTTGACTGAAAATTATTGCATGCCTTGCGTCTTTCACTTGATTCGCACTTCTCTTTGCTTTTGTCACCTTTATCCTCCTTTGTCAAATTAGTCTACCGTTTTTCCATCTTTCCATTTTACAATTAACAAGCCCACCTCCAATGGCTGATTTTGTTGGAAATAGTTGAGGAGGAACGGAATAGGGTGAAGAAGAGGTGCGAATGCTAAGGAGAGAGAAAATTCTGATTTCTGTCACAAGAAACTGGAGAAAATCAATTGCTTCGCAGTTTCGACAGCCATGGAAGCTGTCATAGATGGCCAAGACCTCCCAAAACTGCTATTGCCTAGAGCTAGAGGCTGGCCATTGTTGCCTATATCCATAGAGACTTGAGCTTTAGTCACTTGGTAGCCTCCACGAATGGCTGCAAATGCACCCTGATTGTTGGCGCATGCAACAAACAGCTCCTCTACTGATTCTTCGCCTTCATAATGGTGTCTGTGTATGTGTGTATGTCACTGTCATGCAGACCCATCATGCAGCTCACGGACATCCAAGATACCTGTTTTCCATAGAGACAGAGGATATCTATGAGGTGGAAATCCTTAGATTGTTACATGATGCAGACCCCGACGTTCCATTACAAGAGCTAACTAAGCAGTTCAGTGAGGCCCTACACATCGCTGCAGGTGTAGCCTTCCCACACTCATGACCCACACAGAGAGCCTCCACCGGGGTGACAGCTCGGAACACCTGGTATGATGATGAGTGCCATTAGACCAGAGCACGGGTACAAAGAGAGAGAGCAATGGGGTCCACTACCCATAGACATGCACAGATACTCTTTAGACGCATCACACGGTGGAAAAAGAGACCATTCTTGGCCCAGCTGAAGCGAGACCTATATCATTTATTCTTGAGCCAAGACTTTGGAGAGGCTTGGAGGCTTTTCAGAGAGCATTGCCCAACCACAACTATTACGTCCACCGCTGTATGGGAGGAGTATGCAGCTAGTCTTTATACTGTGGAGGGTCAACCACCTCTTCTTAACCCACTTGAGCCTTGTCGAGAGACCACCACTTTCTTTACCAAAAGTAGGGTCCAAGAGGCCATTGATAGACTTAGCAGAGGAAAGGCACAAGATCATGATGGATTAGTAGCTGAGCACTTGATCCATGCTAGAGATTTGGTAGCAAGATTCCTAGCTTACATGTTTAACAGAGCCATGTGTGAAGGCCTACCAGAAAGCTGGAGCACGAACACTATTGTGCCTATCCTCAAGTCAAGGGACCCTACTCTACCCAGTAACTATCGGACTATCATGGTTGGGCATACATTGGCTATGTTATATGCTTCCATCCTTGAGCATGAGTTAAGCAGCTGGGAAGATATGTGGGGTCTTAGAGCACAGGGATAGGCTGGCTTTAGGAGAGGCTTCTCCACATTGAATCACATCCTCACACTCAGAGCGATCATTGAGGAGGGAAGGGCCCATGGCCGACGGACCTACTACTGCTTTGTGGACTTCCGCAAAGCCTTTGACATAATACCGAGAGACTGGCTGATACATAGACTCCATGCCATGGGAGTACCGAAAGAGCTCAGTTGGGATATTTTGGCACTGTATGGGAGAGTTGCGGGCAGAGTCCGGACACCTGAGGGCCTTTCGGCACCTATTTACTCCACCATTGGGATGCAGCAGGGATATCCCCTCTCTCCGACATTATTTGGCCTGTGCATTGATGGGATTGTTGATTATATTTCACAAGGAGATAGAGGAGTTCCACTAGCTAGTACTTGCATACCTCTCCTATTGTATGCAAATGACATTGTATTGATAGCTAACTCTCCAGAGGGTCTATAGAGACACTTGGATGCATTACACTCCTATACTTTGGACAGTGGGCTTTCAGTGAACCTTGGTAAAACGAAGGTGATGGTATTTAATACTACACCACAGTGGGTCAGGAGATCAGCACCTAAATTCACATATGAATCTTAGGAGCTGGAGTATGTGGATTCTTATACATACTCGAGAGTCTTTTTCACAGGGCCCACCTTTTCTATGCAAGAGGCAACAAACACTAGACTAACTTGTGGATACACAACACTAGGTGGTTTGGAGAGGATGTGCTCATAGGTGTAATTCGAAGAACCTCGCACCAAGCTATGGCTCTTCGATACACTGGTCACATCCACACTACTCTATGGAGTACAAATATGGGGGCCTAGTCTTGACCACCATAGCAGATCAGGGCGCACTTATGACGGATGGAGGTCGATGGAGAAACCCCTAGTGTCCATGATATCCAGGATGATCAGATGTAAGGCCTCGTTGCCACATGAGATCATCAGAGTCGAGCTAGCAGCTACATCGATTGTGGTAGAGGCCCTCACCGGATCGTTCGGTTGCATACATACATAGCCTATGGGACTTATCTAGACACGTATATGCACGGTTGGCCCTTGAGTCCTCCAGGCAGCTTGCCACAGAGGGTGATACTGGATGTTGGTATGCACAGATGTCGGCCTGGTTTGAGCTGCATGGCTTTAGCATGGACAAGTTACCCCCCTTCCAGTACTCCCTTGATGCACCATCTCTTGATTTGAGCAGGTTAGAGATTCGCAAGATTGTCAGGATAGATCTTACCCAGTTGGATATCAGGCAGACATGGTTGATGCCAGGGCAGGAGCTAGGGACAAAGATGGCTTTCTACCGTGAGCATTTCCTTCATACTATAGATGATGGGTTCATTGTTCCCCCGAGATACATGGACACCCACCTTTCCCATGGGATCAGATGTACTATTGGCTAGTTGTGCACCTCCTCACATCAAGTAGAGATTGAGACTGGCAGATATAGATCCATCCCACCAGAGGAGCGCATATGCGAGATATACCAATTAGAGCCAAAGATAGAGGAGCATTATATTTGCCACTGCCTAGCATATTATGAGGTCCGTGGTCATTTCCACTGTCTCTTTAGAGACGGATTTGGACCACTATCCAAAGTCATGGATTTTACCGATCAGCGATGCCTTGGCCTCTTTCTTCTTGAGATACGATGGCTTTGTGACATGCACCTCAGGAGTACATTTGCTCTAGGACACCGAGGCCCTTCACAAAGGCAGCTAATAGACTACTTTGCAAAGGAGACTTAGAAGACTTCAATACAGTTACAGCCACAATCCACACGAGAGCCTCTCTCGCCACCACAATCCACACACAGACAAGGAGTATTGATTGATCGAGCCGTTCAGCTTAGCCCATCTAGACATCCTAGGCCTTGACACAGACACCGATGACACCTTTATAGGTCATTTCATTTCATTTTCTCTTTTTTCGTGAAGATAATTGAATTAAGTAGCAAATATCTACATGAGACTATCAGGTCAACATTCTCACTGTATCTCTTACATGCTATTACATCAGACCATCAGGTCAGCATACCCAATCTCTCTCACATTGTCACTGTAGAAATTTACAAGATGTGAGCAGGCTTCTCAGAATAACCTATTACATAACCAATTCTAATAATTCAGACAGAAAGGACAGCTACAGTAGAGCGAACAATCGCCAGCCAAGGGGCAACAATGTCCGGAAGGATCAAGTCTGCTGACATCATAGAAGTGATTTGCCATAACACGGGCCACATGCCCATGGATGCCCGATGCCGAATCAAAAATAAAGGCATTGCAAGTATACCATATGTGCCACAGAGCTGTCCATCTAAGAAAATGGAATAGGTAGGAACAATTTGAAGACAAAGAGGGCACCCATAATCCACGAATGAACTGGTATGCGGTGCTTGGACAGTGAGAACCACACACGGGAAATGAAATTCCAAATGTGTCTCGCAATAGGGCAAGAGACAAAGAGGTGAAGCAATGTCTCATCGCATGTAGTACAGAAAACATAGTGGCCTGCAGAGATCTTTCGAGCACGGAGCAGTTCTCCTGTTGGAAAACCCCCAATGAGCATCCTCCACATGAACACTTTACCCTGATACGGAACCTTAGACTTCCAAAGCTGCATAAATCTGTCTCGCCTCTTCTTTTTGGTATCCCTAAGATGCCAAAACTTATTAACTTTCCCCATGACTCATCTTTTAGCTTCCACCATCTGATGATATATCTGACTCGTTGACCTTTTCTGAAAGTCAATCCACCATCATGGACTGTCTTCAACCCTAACCTAGTCATCCGATTAAACTTATCTCGCTGCAAATCTTTGTGTGGAGCCAATCCAAAAACCTTGAGGAAGCCAATATTTCTCCTTGCAACGAATTTTCCTCCTTACGAATATCTAGAGGATGCGAGACAACAAAATGAAGCATCTCCTACCATGAAGCAATTAAATGAGAAAGAAGAAAAGATTGGGAGACCTTTATGGGCCTCGTAGAATTAAGCGCATGCCACTAGGAAGCATGAATAACCGTGCTTCCATGAGAGATGCTAGTCTTTTCTATGAAGAATTTGGCAATATCTGACCAAGGATGACACTCAATACATAGACTCTGCAAAAGGGACAGCCTCAAAGCGGCCATATGCAAATTAACATTCAACAAAGCTGCACCCCCCATCCTTTTCGGAGTGGTAACATGCTACCAGGAGATCCATACGTGCCGCAAACGATTGCCTTTCTTTTTCCACAGCATAAATCTAATAGGCTGGACCAATTCCAAAAGGGGCTTCTTAGTCCAAGGCAACAATGGCAGAAAGAACAAAATCATATTGATCATGATGCATTGAGCCACTTTTAGCCTAACATGAAGAGGCCAACTCTGAGATTTCCAGTACATGAACCTCTCATGGATTCGGGATGCTATCCAATCCAACAAAGCACAGGGAGCAATCTCCACACCAATAGGATATCCAAGGTGTCTAGTTATATTGCCCCTCGGGATCACAATTCCATTCCATCCCATCCCAAGGCTTGCATATCATTCTCCGTACAAGAGAGAAGGGTGGATTTCTGAGTATTAATGTCAAGACCCGATGCCAAATCAAAAAGGTTCCAGGCCACCATTGCCCGATTGACATTAATAGGATCCACCTTGAGGAACATAAAATAATCATTTGGCAAAGATTGGCCCACCAGTTGGTCACCGCGAGGAAGAGATATGCCAACTATCTCACCTTGAGCTGCCAACTTATCCAATAATGAGAGCATCGGGTGAGTTACCAAAGCAAACAGCAAGGGGTTGAGTGGACAGCCTTGCCGAAGAGACCGAGATAAGGCGATTTCCTCCGTAATCCCTCCATAAAGAGCAATATGGGCCGCAACACCCTAATTAATGTCATACGGGGGCCAAAACCCATTGTAGACATTAATTGCCACAAAAATGACCAATTGACATGATCAAATGCCTTCTCAATCTAGCTGAAGCATAACAACCTGTTGGCTAGAAGCTTTGGCATAATCGATTCCCAGGTGGACATTCAAAATGTTGTGCATTATATTCCAACCTTTAATGAAACCGTATTGACGTGGATGAATGAGGTGTGGAAATACTTTCTGCAATTTGTTGGCAATGATATTGGAGAAGGTTTTATATAATGATCCCATAACTGAAATGGGTCTCCATTGTTTCAAAGAGGACGGAGAGGGAACTTTGGGCAACAACTTGATGACTGTAATCTTCCAATCTGAAGGCATCATACCCGAGTTCCACACCTGCTGACACAATCGAGTTAATGGGTCCTTAAGCAGTTGCACATTGGCTGAAAACAGCTCATTAAGAAGCCCATCCCAGCCTGGACTTTTCCTTCGAGGCAAGTGAGATAGCACTTCTTCCACTTCCTCTTCAGAAATATCGGCCTCCATTAGATTCACCCATTCTGGTGCGACCTGATTACTAACCAGGCCACAAATGTATGTTTAAGCAGAGAGAACAGCATCCGTAAGGATCTCTTGCGGACCCAACAAGGCCCTATAAAAGTCAACAATCATCGGAATAATGGAGGCAGGATCAGTCACCATATCACCTTGCCCATCCTTTAAGTGCACAATATTTTCCCGAGCATATTTCTGATGTAGACGAGCAAAAAATTGATGAGTTTGACTGTTGTTATCATGTAAAGCTTCGGCTCTGGCTAACAATTTGTATTTTGCATACTCTTCTTCCTGAAGAGATTGAACCCTACCTTTCAGCCATTCAATGCAAGTGAGCAAGTCATCATCGGAATCCCCAGTCTGACACAAAGCCAAGGAATGGGCTAATAAAGCTTGAGAATGCTGCAATTCAGCTTAAAACAAGGAAGCATGCTGAATACCATATTGTCGAGATAAGGCTCGCGCATTATCCCTAAAAACCGCCCATGCTTCCATTCTTGTAGATAGAACCTAGTAGGTGCTGAACATCTATCAAAAACTGATTTTGCTACAAAAAAGATTGATTAAACCGAAGAGGCAAATGGGCAAGGAGAGCCTTGAATGCATGAACAGGTTTGTGCCTCATTTCCAGGAGCAAAGGGTAATGATATGACAGAACATGTTATCTTTCCACCCGCATATCAATGATTGTAGGAAGAAAGAAGTCACTTTGACAGATGTAGATTCTATCCAGTTTGGCCCAAGTATTTGTATGCTAAAAAGAACGATAAGTATATTCGGCTTGTGATGGATACATCCAGGACCACATGTCTTGTTTCAAAGATGCCATTGCAAAAGCATCCCAAGAGTGCCGCTCAGGACCATCCATAACCGAATGCGGAGAGGTCTCCTGATCTGCAGAAACACAGTCATTAAAGTCACCCATAACAAAGCCTTGAGGAGCCAAGGCAAGGCAGTGTAGGTCATCCCAAAGCTAACGACGATCCCTTGCATTAGAAGAAGCATACACGCCTACATTCCACAAAACCTCCCCCTCATAACATATTTCTAGGATTAGAAATCGGTCGCGGGTATCTTGAGAAACCAATGCTGGTTGAAGGGAGGATTTGACAACCAACATAACTCCCGATTTGTATGGAGCGCGACCAATAAAAAAGACCGCATAATCCTTATACACATAAGAAGATCCAGCCAAAGAATGTTGTTTGTGCTCCACAACACGAAAAACATCCCAATTTCCGGCAATCACAACTTTCCACAACCGATATTGCTTGCTACCTGAAGAAATACCTTTTACATTCCACAAAGCAAGTTTCATGATCAATCAAAAAATAAGAACGACTACTAAACCATCGCTTTCCCTTTCCCTTTTACATCTATAGCCTTAGCAGCCTAGAATCTCTCCATTTCAGTACATATAACATCTACAAGATCTGGTCTCTCCAGACCCGCAATCGAAGCTCGGGAAGGCAACTGCAATTGCTGGGAGCCGAAAATGTCCTGAGGAGGCACAAGGCTTCCACGAGCATCGAATCACAAGGCTGAATCAGAAGTCCTTCTATCTTCCACTGTTGGGGTACCGAAAGATTGAGGTTTCATATAAAAACCCCTACCTCTGCGTTGGAAGGTCTAAGTGATTGGGGGTGGCGAAGGATGGGTAGGATTGAATTGAGAATCTTGCCTAGCATTATGAGGAACAACGGTAACCCAAGAATCCTCCCAAGGAGACAAATTCCGCCCTACCACAGTCGAAGGAGGCTCCCCACCCTCGTGAGTGTCATTCTTCTTGCCTTCCTCACAACCTTGTTGGGGAAGGTGCTCTGGATCAAGTACTCTTTGCTGAAACATGTGCTGAGGGTGGTGGTCTCTCGTTTCCATATCTTGATCCATAGGGCCCTGCACTACCTCGGTATTTTTGTCGCATTCCGAAATGAAATGGCCCAACTGACCGCATCTGAAACAGTGTCTTGCAAAAGTACGCCATTTCAACTTATACACCAACGTTTGTGAGCCTGGAACTTCAAAACGATTTTTTGTCAGGCAAGGTTGCTTGTATCCCACAGCATACATGCCCGGTTCCTATTACGAGAAGCGAGCCGAGGTTCCACCAGAGCCTCAGCAAGGGTTCTCAGTACCATAGGGAGAAGTCTCCAAAGATGCATAGGAAAATCCACCACCTCTACCCAGATTGAGCAAGCCTGTCTCAGCATGTCGTGAAATTCGGCCATGGGCCTCCAAGGGACCACATGAACTAGCTGCCCATCCATAAACAAAGGAATGTGTTGCATAACAAGAGCTCGTACTTCCGCAGAACGAAATAGAACCTCAAAGAACCCCTTTGGGCCATCATAAATCTCTTCAACCAGGGGAACCTGCATACGCCTTGAAGCATCATCTGGGCACTGTTCAGAACTGACAAGCATAGACTGTAGCCAAGCACAAATTCTGATGATCAAAGAAGTCCTTCCAGTAAAATAAAATATGGCTGCCCTCTCATGGAAAGCAGCTATTTGTTGTAGGACCAGGTTGGTTCCCATCACTGCTACTACTTGATCCCCTTCTGTTAATGTGTTAGCTTTATCCTCATTACTGTGAACATAATCCGACATAAGATGATTGGCAGTGGCCAGCATGAACTGCAAAGACCCATTAGGTTGCGGACACGAAACATGAACTTGAGGCTGAGGCAAATTCGGGCCGAAGGCCGGTTCTTCAACCGACATCCTACGACATTTGCCCATCTCTTCACTATCCAGCAACGGCCCGGGCTCATCTGCCAATGAATCACTATCTGAGTCAACCAAGTCTTTGTCATTCCCTTGCTCAATCTACTGATCAAGAAAGGCCATATCGATACCATTAGATTCTTGCAGGTTTGCCATAGCAGAAGCAGATTCTGATCCCAAAACTCTTTCTCCGTCTCTCTCTCACTCTATGCAAAACCCTCAGAATGTGCTACAAACTGAGAGTTCGCTATTAAGCTGGTTGTTTGAAGTGGCCTTCACTCTCTTTCTCTCTCTCTTACACTCGCAGAGTAGGGCAGCACAGGGAGGAAGGGCACACAGCGCAGGGCGACGGCTGATCGCAGACAGGGTAGGCACGAGCAGATGTAGACGAGCCAAACAGGCGCACAGAAGCAGGGACCCGCCGTGCCTTTGTCCAACAGCGCGACCTCTCTCTCTTTCTGTTAGAACAAGGCGACCTAGAACAACAAGTCGCACGCCACTAGGCTGTGCTCATGGCTAGGCGGACACAATACCTGGACCAGACCCGCTTCCTCTGACGAAGACAGGTTTGCACGATGAGGAGGATCACAGTGGGACGGTCAGATCCAGTGGGCGTGGATTGGGGCGACGGACATAGCTCCGTCCGACAGGGCGCATCAGACGATGACACTACTCGCTTGAAAGAGTCAGACCTCTATCCAGAAGCAATCCGTGGGACATTTATCTGCGAAGTGGAAGGTGAAAGACAAGTAACGTTCTTGGATACTGACGGTACTGAACGTCACCTAAAAGTGGGCCTCAATCTTCCAGAAGAAGAACTAGTGGGTCTAGGCGAAGGTAGCGAGAGCGACCCGTAGGTCAGACGGGCGGCGGTAGGGCTAGGTGCACACGTGACGGCATCTCTCCTCTCTCTCTCTTCTAACTCTCTCTCTCTCTCTCTCTCTCTCTCTCTCTCTCTCTCTCTCTCTCTCTCTCCATTTCATTCTCTCTCTCTCTCTTTTTTTTTCCGTAAAAGGTAATTGTATTAATTACGAAAAAAATGTACAAGTTTACATGATTACATGATTACAAAATACACGAGGGCCCTAGGCCAACGTGTATAAAATCCCAGTACTAAGCCACGAAAAAGTTACACAAATCATGGCAAACACCCAAAGGAAATTGCCATATGCCAGGGAAGCAAGTCCTCCCGAGGGAGCAAGTCCGCGTGCTGAACGAGATCTATCTACCAATGCAAGAGACCTTTAAGCCGGGCAATGTGTCTCTGTACATTCGAGGCCGAATCAAAAAGAAAGGCATTCCCCGTGGTCCAAATGTGCCAGCATCCCCAGTATCTGAACGCCAAAGAAAGACTTTGCATTTGAAAGGTGTCTTATTCTACCAGCCCTCCATCATAGTTGCCTTCCACCATGACTGAGATTTCCGCAATCCCCATACAGTATTAGCTTTTACACCCAGCCATCGATGATCTTTAATGAGAGGATAATACACTTGATTAGCAGAGGCATTTTCCAGACTCAATCTGCCTGCAAGGTCCCAGTCCTGCCAAGGGCGATCCACAGCCAGGGCCGGAAAGGGTTGCTTACCCCGAAGCACCGACAAAAGCTATTCCCATAAATCACGGTATCCGCGCGGGATCCTGAAGAGTCTCCTGGTAGTACGAAACGATACGAAGACATTACGAGTGGCAAGGGTAGCATCCGCAAGTGAAGTCACACCCAAACGGGCCATGCGGTTAAATCTTGGTCTGAGCTCATGTTTGTTTTTCCATGAAAGTAATCTCGAGATTGCCAACAATTCCAGTTGAAAGGAGTTAGTATGCAAGCGGTCCCCCACTGGATGCCAACGTGCCTTTTGGAGCACCACCTTCCAGGAGCCGATCAAATGCACTAACAAAGAGGAAGAGGGACTGGAAACTCGAGAGTCTGCATTAAGGACATGCCACCAGGAGCCCCGAAGTCGTGTATTACCATGGCGTAGCACGCTGTCCTCAAGAAAATAACGGGCTATAATGGTCCACGGGTGATGATCCACACACATGGCGCGAAAAAGAGACCAACGAAGAGCGAGCATATGAGTTTCAACATCCAAAATAGCTCCACCACCCATGCGTTTAGGGGTACACGTATGTGACCATGAAATCCACGAAATACCTACTTGCAATGAGTCCTTCCATAACATGAAACAAATGGGGCGAGTGAGAGCCTTCAAAGTAGTAGGAGTCCACGGCAGCAATGGCAAGAAATATGTGAACATTGGTAGCATAATTGTTTGAGCCACTTTGAGGCGGACATGGAATGGCCACGCTTGCGTTTTCCAATACATAAACTTCGCTGCTAGTTTTTGTGAAATCCAGTCCAGTAGCTCCTTTGGCCGCACATCCACCCCCAATGGGTATCCAAGATGCCTAACAATGGATCCACGGGAAACAACCTCACCCTGCCAACCCAATGACTGTAAATCAGACTCCGTGCAACTGAGTATGGCTGATTTGAAGGCATTGATGCGAAGACCAAAAGCATGACCAAAGAGCGTCCAAACATCTAATGCATTTCGAATGTTGTCCTTGTCCGCCCGCAAAATCATAAAGCTATCATCAGCCAGAGATTGGCTAATGAAGTGGTGTCCCAAAGGAAGAGACAATCCGGCCAGCTGAGCAGAAGCTGCCATTGAAGATAACATTGAGCAAAGAAGAGAGGACTCAAAGGGCAACCCTGTTTGACGGAGCGTGCAAGGACAAATGACTCTGTAACCCCACCATTGAGCATAACTCGTGAAGAAGCCGCAACACTAATGGTGTAGATCAATCGGGACATCCGAGTACCAAAACCCATAGCAGACATGAGTTCTGCAATGAAGGACCAATCTAAATAGTCAAAAGCCTTTTCCAAATCTAGTTGAATCAATACCACTTCTTGACTGGAATGCCTCGCATAATCAATAGCCATTTGCACATTTAAGATATTATGCAGAATGTTGCGGCCCTTAACGAAACCATATTGGAGAGGATGCACAATAGCTGGAAGATGCTTGTGAAGCCGATTCGCCAACACTTTGAAGAAGATTTTATACATCGAACCCATCAAAGAGATTGGTCTCCAGTGTTGTAGCATTGACGGCGAAGGAACCTTTGGAAGCAGTTTGATAAGTCCTTCTTTCCAATAGGAAGGCATGATCCCTGTTTCCCAAACCTGTTGAAACATAGCCGCTAATGGCTTCATCAGTTGGGTGGCCAAGTTCTCAAAGAATTCATTAGTGAGACCATCCCAACGACGACTTTTATCCTTAGGCAGGTGTAACAAAACATCCATAACCTCCTCCTCGCAAATATCTGCGTCCAAAGTAGCTTGCATATCAAGTGGAACCTGCTGTCGGACCAGATCATAGAAGACCGAGCGTGCATGCGTAACCTGGCTAGAAGGCGATGGAGAAGAACCAACAAGATCCACAAAATAATTTTTGCACATATTGACAATGGTGTGCAGATCAGTGACCATGCGACCTTCTGAATCCTGGAGTCTAGTCATATTTTCTCGAGGAGGAGAAGCATGCAAGGCGCGAAAGAACTTATGAGTCTGATAGGCACTATCTTGCAATGTGTCAGTCAAGTTGTGCAGCTTGGCCTGCTGATAAGATTTCAACTGAAATACTTGACTAAGATGAGCCAAACGCATCGCCAGTGAGGAGAAATTCATCATCTTGGGTGTCCACCAGCAGCGAACGGACCAAAGCCAATAAGTCCTCTGCTGCATGTCAACGCCGCCGACAAATAGAGGCATGATGGATCCCATACTGCCGAGCAACCCGCTGCACATTAGAGAGCAGCCGTGCAAAGGAAGCCAAGCCCTCAGAGGCGAAGTCCACTACGAACCTCTCAATCAATTGCTGCATATAGCCCTGAAAGATTGGATGCTTCAAATAGGACGAGTTGAAACGTAAAGGGAGTCTGTCTAGGAACTGCATGAAAGGTGCTATAGGTTGTGCAAGCATCTCAAGCTGGAGGGGGAAATGGTCCGACAATTCATATTGCTGCAAGACTTTCATTTCCAGCATGTCAGGAAGAAAATTATCCCCCTGCATGATATACATTCGGTCCAACCGCGACCAAGTAGTTGCATATTGTGCGGAATGAAAAGTGAATCCTGAAGAAGAAGGGTGGAGCCAAGACCAGAGATCTTGCTTAAGTACGTGAAGAGCGAAGGCATTCCACACCCGGCTTTCCGGAGCATCCATTACCGAATGCCCTGAAGTGGACTGAGAAGAGTCAACACACATATTGAAATCTCCTATCAAAAAACCCCTTCTGCCAAGTGACATGGAGCTCTGCAAAGTCGTCCAAAGATCCCGTTGTGATGCGGGGTCATTCGGAGTCTCTCTCTCTCTCTCTCTCTCTCTCTTTTCGTAAAAGGTAATTGTATTAATTTCGAAAAAAAAGGTACAAGATTACATGATTACATGATTACAAGAGACACGAGGGCCCTAGGCCAACATGTGGGAAATCCCCGTACTAATACACGAAAAAGGTTACACCAATCATGGCAATGACCCAGAGGCAATTGCCATATGCCAAGGAAGCAAATCCTCCCGAGGGAGTAAGTCGAAGTGCTGGATGAGATCTATCTGCCAATGCAAGAGCCCTTTAAGCCTGGCAATATGTCTCGGTACATTAGAGGCCGAATGAAAGAGAAAAGCATTGCGCGTGGTCCAAATGTGCCAGCATCCCCAGTATCTGAAAAAGTGAAATAAGATCTTCATATGTAACTGTGGCGGTGTGGGGTACTTTGGGCGCACAAAAACCCAATTGAAAGGAGTTAGTAAGGACCCCACCACTGCGCGCTAGATTTGCGACAAGAGTGACCAGATATTCTTGGCGAACGGGCAAGAAAGAAATCGATGTCGGGCCGATTCCACAGTAGTGGTATAGAAGAAACAATTGCCATTCGATATTCTACGCTTGGAAAGGGCCGAGGCAAGATGAAGACCACCAATCATTACCCGCCAAAGAAAGACCTTGCATTTGAAAGGTGCCCTATTCAGCCAGCCCTCCATCACTGTTGCCTGCCACCATGACTGCGATTTCCGCAGTCCCCAAACAGTATTAGCTTTCACACCCAGCCATTGGTGATCTTGAATGAGAAGATGATAAACCTGATTAGAAGAGGCCTTTTCCAGACTCAACCGGCCTGCAAGGTCCCAGTCCTGCCAAGGACGATCCACAGCCAGGGCAGGAAAGGGTTGCCTACCCTGAAGCTCCGACAAAAGTTGTTCCCATAAACCACGGTATCCGCGCGGGATCCTGAAAAGTCTCCTAGTAGTCCGAAACGATGCGAGGACATTGCGAGTGACAAGGGTAGCATCCGCAATCGAGGTCACACCTAAATGGGCCATGCAGTTAAATCTCGGTCTGAGCTGCTGTTTGTCTTCCCATGAAATCTCGATACTGCCAACAATTCAAACTGAAAGGAGTTAGTCTGCAAGCGGTCCCCCACTGGATGCGAACGGACCTTTTGGAGCACCACTTTCCAAAAGCCGACCAAGTGCAGTAATAGAGAGGAAGAGGGACTGGAAAGTCGAGAGTCAACATTAAGGACATGCCACCAGGAGGCCCGAAGTCGTGTATTACCATGGCATAGCCCACTGTCCTCAAGAAAATAACGGGCTATAATGGTCCACCGTTGATGATTCACACACATGGCACGAAAAAGAGACCAACGAAGAGCCAGCATATGAATTTCTGCATCCAAAATAGCTCCACCACCCATGCGTTTAGGGGTACATGTATGTGACCATGAAATCCACGAAATACCTGCCTGCAATGAATCCTTCCATAGCATGAAACAAATGGGATGAGTAAGAGCCTTCAAAGTAGTAGGTGTCCACGACAGCAATGGCAGGAAATACGTTAGCATTGGTAGCATAATTGTCTAAGCCACTTTGAGGCGGACATGGAATGGCCACACTTGCGACTTCCAATACATAAACTTCGCCGCCAGTTTTTGTGAAATCCACTCCAGTAGTTCCTTTGGCCGTACATCCACCCCCAATGGGTATCCAAGATGCCTGACAATGGAGTCACGGGAAACCACCTGGCCCTGCCAGCCTAATGACTGTAAATTAGGCTCCGTACAACTGAGTATGGCTGATTTAAAGGCATTGATGCGAAGACCAAAGGCCTGACCAAAGAGCGTCCAAACATCTAATGCCTTTCGAATGTTGTCCCTGTCTGCTCGCAAAATCGTAAAGGTGTCATCAGCCAAAGATTGGCTAATGGAGTGCTGCCCCAAAGGAAGAGACAATCCAGCCAGCTGAGCAGAAGCCGCCATTGAGGATAACATTGAAAGGACCGGGTGAGTCGCCAGGGCAAAGAAGAGAGGACTCAAAGGGCAACCCTGTCTGACCGAGCGTGGAAGACAAATGGCTCTGTAACCCCACCATTGAGCATAACTCTTAAAGAAGCCGCGGCACTAATAGTGTAGATCAATTGGGACATCCGAGTACCAAAACCCATAGCAGACATGAGATCTGCAATGAAAGACCAGTCCACATAGTCAAAAGCCTTTTCCAAGTCCAATTGAATCAATACCACTTCCTGACTGGAGTGCCGCGCATAGTCAATAGCCATTTGCACATTTAAGATATTATGCAGAATGTTGCGGCCCTTAATGAAACCATATTGGAGGGGATGCACAATAGCTGGAAGGTGCTTGTGAAGCCGATTCGCCAGCACTTTGGAGAAGATTTTATACATCGAGCCCATCAAAGAAATTGGTCTCCAGTGTTGCAGCATTGACGACAAAGGGACTTTTGGAATCAGTTTGATAAGGCCTTCTTTCCATGAGGAAGGCATGACCCCTGTTTCCCAAACCTGCTGAAACATAACCGCCAATGGCTTCACCAGCTGCATGGCCGAGGTCTCAAAGAATTAATTAGTGAGACCATCCCAACCAGGACTTTTATCCTTAGGCAGGTGTAACAAAACATCCATAACCTCCTCCTCGCAAATATCTGCCTCCAAAGTGGCTTGCATATCAAGTGGAACCTGCTGGCGGACCAGATGATAGAAGACCGAGCAGGCATGCGTAACCTGGCTAGAAGGCGAGGGAGAAGAACCAAGAAGTTCCATAAAATAATTTCTGCACATATTGACAATGGTCTGCGGATCAGTGACCATGCAACCTTCCGAATCCTGGAGTCTAGTCATATTTTCGCGAGCAGGAGAAGCATGCAAGGCGCGAAAGAACTTATGAGACTGGCAGGCACTATCTTGCAATGTGTTAGTCAAGTTATGCAGCTTGGCCTGCTGATAAGATTTCAACTAAAACACTTGAATAAGATGGGCCAAACGCATCTCCAGTGACAGCAGAAAATCATCATCTGGGGTATCCACGAGCAACGAACGGACCAAAGCCAGTAAGTCCTCTGCTGCATGTCGACGTCGCCGACAGAGAGAGGCATGATGGATCCCATACTGCCGAGCAACCCGCTGCACATTAGAGAGCAGCCGTGCAAATGAAGCCAAGCCCTCAGAGGCGAAGTCCAATAAGAACCTCTCAATCAATTGTTGCATGTAGGCCTGAAAAATTTGATGCTTCAAATAAGAGGAGTTGAAACGTAAAGGGAGCCTATCCAGCAACTGCATAAAAGGTGCAATAGGTTGTGCCCGCATCTCAAGCTGGAGGGGGAAATGGTCCGACAATGCATATTGGTGCAAGACCTTCATTTCCAGCATCTCGGGAAGAAAATCATCCCCCTGCATGATATACATTCGGTCCAACCGCGACCAAGTAGTTGCATATTGTGCGGAATGAAAAGTGAACCCTGAAATAGAAGGGTGAAGCCACGACCAAAGATCTTGCTTAAGTACGCGCAAAGCAAAGGAATTCCACACTCGACTTTCCGGCGCATCCATTACCGAGTGCCCTAAAGTGGACTGAGAAGAGTCAACACACATATTGAAGTCTCCCATCAAAAACCCCCTTCGGCCAAGTGACATGGAGCCCTGCAAAGTCGACCAAAGATCCTGTCGGGATGCGGGATCATTCGGAGCATAGGGGCCCAGAACCATAAAATCTCTCCTTCAAATAAGACTTCGATTACTAGAAAGAGGCCCTGCACATCATTTTTAACAAGAACAGGCTGGTATTTCTCATGGACAATCATCAGCACGCCCGAATAGTGCGTAGCATGTGTCCCTGCATAAAACAGACGGAATCCATGACAATCCACAACTTTTCCTGCTTCACCGTGACTTTTGTGCTCAACTGCACACAATACATCCCACTGGTTCTCATGCAAGACAGTCCACATGGCATGTTGCTTATGGCGAGAGCAAATGCCTCGCACATTCCACGTGGCTATCTTCATATATCTTCAAAAAAAGGAAGTCAGGAACGAGGCGCCTGTTTGGTTTCACCTTTTCCGCAAGAGCATCCAGGACACCCTCATCCAGAAAATCAGCCAATATTGCAAACGAATTCTGGCGACCTGCTTTAGAGGTAGAAGGAAAATCCACTGCCTTGGGAGTTGGGCGGGGATAACGCCGATCCCAGGGTGTAATCACATTACCTTTTGCATCAAACGCCAGCTTAGCAGGTGGGCCCTTGGGACCGTTTGTATAGACTTTCCTTATAGACTGATTACGGGGGGCAGACGGGGCCATAGTATGCGTAGCATGCTGTGAAGTGAACATTTCTTTCCTGCGCATATACGTGCGCACGGAATCCTGCGAAGCATTAGGCCCAGGATCTGCCAGGCCTGCATCCAACTTTTTACCTTTTTTTTGACGTGCCTCAATCCAATGAATGCTACGGGAATCCAAACCCAGGACCTGTTGTTTGCCTTTATCCAGGACATTAGGCGGCTGAAGGGCCTCTTGTGCCGGGGCATCAAGCACCATGTCATCCTTGGGCAGCACAACATGCGCATCCTCGGAAGACAGTTGTCTTTCGGGTCATTCGGCCATAAAATGCCCCAATTTACCACATGAAAAGTAGTGTCCTGCAAAGTTGCCCCATTTCAAGCGAAAATGCAAAGGATGCATGCCAGAACAATTGAGGCGAAGCCACGCAGGCCTTTTCCTGGCCATCTCCCATAACATGCATAAACGGTTTCGATTCATAGCCCTAAGGCTTAGGGGAACCAGTACTGTTCCCACAACTGCCATCGCATCCTTCAACAATGGCCAATAGACCGCTAGACAATTTTCCACTTCCACCCACACCGGGCATTCTCGTTGAAGCAGACGCTGGAAGTCTCCCATAGGGCGCCATGGTACAACATGGACCAAGCGGCGATCAAAGAATAATGGCAACTTGGACAGGAGCTCAGCTCGATGTGTTTCCGATTTCAACAGCACCTCATAAAAGCCGCGAGGTCCAAGGAAGATCTCCTCAACACACTCCCCTTGCAATAAATGGTGCATCCACTGGCGAATATGTGAAAGCACTCCGATCCTGCCAGTGAAGAAAAGTATAACGGCACGGTCATAAAATACCGAAAAAGACCGCAAGACTGATTTCGGGTCAACCGTGGCTTCCAGCACGTCATCAGTTCCCGCGTCAGAAAAAGTTTCATTATTATGCTGGACATAATCGCCAAGCAGAGTATTGGCAAAGTCCAACAAATGCTCCCAGTCAATCTCCTGCGAATCCAGAGGATCAGAGGCAACCTGCGCATAGGAACGTTCCTGAGGACCCATTGGCTCGTCAGAAGTATGCTTGGAGCGTTTGCCCGCAGGTGGCAATTCAGAACCCGGAGACATCTCCTCCGTGCACGGCACCATATCCTCCGGCTCCTCTGTATCAGAATCAGGGCCAAGGGCTGCCACCGTCCGGTCTAGAAAATCCATATCCAGGCCAACCATACTGCTGTCTTCTCTCTCTGTCAAGGGCTCTCTCTCTCTCTCTCTCTCTCTCTCTCACACTCACTGGCTCTCGCTGGCTGGCTCTATAGGTCCCGCAGACTTGCCAAATCAGTGCACCACCCGCCTGCAGCAACAGGACTGCAACGGAGAACCGGGCAGACACGCGCAGATGACCCTAGGTGCCGGGTAACAGGTGAAACACGAGGGAGGCGTAAACGTGGCTGCGTAAGCCCCGCACGCTGACGCAGAGGAGTCTACCACAGGTGGAGCAGACGTCAAGCAAGGCGGACAACAGGCAGGGCAGACGTCAGTCAGGGCAGACGTCAGGCGGGGCAGTCGTCAGGCAGGGCGGTCGTCAGGCAGGGTAGCGTTCGACAGGAGGGGCAGACGCCAGACGTCGATGCAGGCGGGCAAACGAAGTCGCAGCAGCCATCCAACGAGCAGGCGCGAGGCGTGAACAGGCGCAGGTACAGACGGATGGTGGTACTTGCGACAGTCGTGGCCACGAGAGGAACTGACAGGCACAGCAACGGTACGTCCTGACAGGGTCTGCGACTGCACAGGGTCGACGACTCGCTCGCTAGGTCAGGTGGGATTCTCTCTCTCTCTCTCTCTCTCTCTCTCTCTCTCTCTCTCTCTCTCTCTCTCTCTCTCTCTCTCAGCGTGCAAAAATATTTTTCCCACTTGCATGGGCAAGTTCTCTCTCTCTCTTTTTTTTCCGTAAAAGGTAATTGTATTAATTACGGAAAAAAGGTACAAGATTACATGATTACATGATCACAAGAGACACGAGGGCCCTAGGCCAACGTGTGGGAAATCGCCGTATTAATGCACTAAAAAGGTTATACGAATCATGGCAACGACCCAGAGGCAATTGCCATATGCCAGGGATGCAAATCCTCCCGAGGGAGCAAGTCGGAGTGCCGGATGAGATCTAGCTGCCAATGCAAGAGCCCTTTAAGCCTGGCAATATGTCTCGGTACTTTAGAGGCTGAATCAAAGAGAAAAGCATTGCGCGTGGTCCAAATGTACCAGCATCCCCAGTATCTGAAAAAGTGAAATAAGATCTTCATATGTAACTGTGGCGGTGTGGGGTACTTTGGGCGCACAAAAACCCAGTCGAAAGGAGATAGTAGGGACCCCACCACTGCGCGCCAGATTTGCGACAAGAGTGACTAGATATTCTTGGCAAGCGGGCAAGAAAGAAAACGATGGCGGGCCGATTCCGCAGTAGTGGTACAGAAGAAACAATTGCCATTGGAGATTCGACGCTTGGAAAGGGCCGAGGCAAGAGAAAGACCACCAATCATTACCCGCCAAAGAAAGACCTTGCATTTGAAAGGTGCCTTATTCAGCCAGCCCTCCATCAGCGTTGCCTGCCATCATGACAGCGATTTCCGCAGTCCCCAAACAGTATTAGCTTTCACACCCAGCCATTGGTGATCTTGAATGAGAAGATGATACACCTGATTAGTAGAAGCCTTTTCCAGACTCAACCGGCCTGCAAGGTCCCAGTCCTGCCAAGGACGATCCACAGCCAGGGCAGGAAAGGGTTGCCCACCCTGAAGCTCCGACAAAAGCTTTCCCCATTAACCACGGTATCCGCACGGGATCCTGAAAAGTCTCCTAGCAGTCCGAAACGATGCGAGGACATTGCGAGTGGCAAGGGTAGCATCCGCAATCGAAGTCACACCTAAACGGCCCATGCAGTTAAACCTCGGTCTGAGCTGATGTTTGTCTTCCCAGGAAAGTAATCTCGATACTGCCAACAATTCCAGCTGAAAGGAGTTAGTCTGCAAGCGGTTCCCCACTGGATGCCAACGGGCCTTTTCGAGCACCACTTTCCAAGAGCCGACCAAGTGCAGTAACAAAGAGGAAGAGGGACTGGAAAATCAAGAGTCAGCAGTAAGGACATGCCACCAGGAGGCCCGAAGTCGTGTGTTACCATGGTGTAGCCCGCTGTGCTCAAGAAAATAACGGGCTATGATAGTCCACGGGTGATGATCCACACACATGGCACGAAAAAGAGACCAACGAAGAGCCAGCATATGAGTTTCTGCATCTAAAATAGCTCCACCACCCATGCGTTTAGGGGTACATGTATGTGACCATGAAATCCACGAAATGCCTGCCTGCAGTGAATCCTTCTTCCATAGCATGAAACGAATGGGATGGGTGAGAGCCTTCAAAGTAGTAGGCGTCCACAGCAGCAATGGCACGAAATACATTAGCATTGGTAGCATAATTGTCTGAGCCACTTTGAGGCGGACATGAAATGGCCACGCTTGTGACTTCCAATACATAAACTTCGCCGCCAGTTTTTGTGAAATCCACTCCAGTAGGTCCTTTGGCCGTACATCCACTCCCAATGGATATCCAAGATGCCTGACAATGGAGCCACAGGAAACCACCTAGCCCTGCCAGCCTAATGACTGTAAATCAGGCTCCGTGCAACTGAGAATGGCTGACTTAAAGGCATTGATGCGAAGACCAGAGGCCTGACCAAAGAGCGTCCAAACATCTAATGCCTTTCGAATGTTGTCCCTGTCCGCCCGCAAAATCATAAAGGTGTCATCAGCCAAAGATTGGCTAATGAAGTGCTGCCCCAAAGGAAGAGACAATCCTGCCAGCTGAGCAGAAGCCGCCATTGAGGATAACATTGAAAGGACCGGGTGAGTCGCCAGGGCAAAGAAGAGAGGACTCAAAGGGCAACCCTGTCTAACCGAGCGTGCAAGGACAAATGGCTCTGTAACCCCACCATTGAGCATAACTCTTGAAGAAGCCGCAGCACTAATGGTGTAGATCAATTTGGACATCCGAGTACCAAAACCCATAGCAGACATGAGATTTGCAATGAAAGACTAGTCCACATAGTCAAAAGCCTTTTCCAAGTCCAATTGAATCAAGACCACTTCCTGACTGGAGTGCCGCACATAGTCAATAGCCATTTGCACATTTAAGATATTATGCAGAATGTTGCGACCCTTAATGAAACCATATTGGAGAGGATGCACAATAGCTGGAAGGTGCTTGTGAAGCCGATTCGCCAGCACTTTGGAGAAAATTTTATACATCGAGCCCATCAAAGAAATGGGTCTCCAGTGTTGCAGCATTGACGGCGAAGGGACCTTTGGAATCAGTTTGATAAGGCCTTCTTTCCACGAGGAAGGCATGACCCCTGTTTCCCAAACCTGCTGAAACATGACCGCCAATGGCTTCACCAACTACGTGGCCAAGTTCTCAAAGAATTCATTAGTGAGACCATCCCAACCAGGACTTTTATCCTTAGGCAGGTGCAACAAAACATCCATAACCTCCTCCTCGCAAATATCCGCCTTCAAACTAGCTTGCATATCAAGTGGAACCTGCTAGCGGACCAGATGATAGAAGACCGAGCGGGCATGCGTAACCTGGCTAGAAGGCGAGGGAGAAGAACCAAGAAGTTCCATAAAATAATTTCTGCACATAGTGACAATGGTCTGCCGATCAGTGACCATGTGACCTTCCGAATCCTGGAGTCTAGTCATATTTTCGCGAGCCGGAGAAGCATGCAAGGCGCGAAAGAACTTATGAGACTGGCAGGCACTATCTTGCAATGTGTCAGTCAAGTTATGCAGCTTGGCCTGCTGATAAGATTTCAACTGGAACACTTGAATAAGATGGGCCAAACGCCTTTCCAGTGACAGCAGAAAATCATCATCTGGGGAATCCAAGAGCAAGGAACGGACCAAAGCCAATAAGTCCTCTGCTGCATGTCGACGTCGCCGACAAAGAGAGGCATGATGGATCCCATACTGCCGAGCAACCTGCTGCACATTAGAGAGCAGCTGTGCAAATGAAGCCAAGCCCTCAGAGGCGAAGTCCAATAAGAACCTCTCAATCAGTTGCTGCATATAGCCCTGAAAAATTGGATGCTTCAAATAAGAGGAGTTGAAATGTAAAGGGAGCCTATCCAGCAACTGCATAAAAGGTGCAATAGGTTGTGCCCGCATCTCAAGCTGGAGGGGGAAATGGTCCGACAACGCATATTGCTGCAAGACCTTCATTTCCAGCATCTCGGGAAGAAAATCATCCCCCTGCATGATATACATTCGGTCCAACCGCGACCAAGTAGTTGCATATTGTGCGGAATGAAAAGTAAATCCTGAAAAAGAAGGGTGGAGCCACGACCAAAGATCTTGCTTAAGTACGCGTAAAGCAAAGGAATTCCACACCCGGCTTTCCGGCGTATCCATTACCGAATGCCCTGAAGTGGACTGAGAAGAGTCAACATACATATTGAAATTGTTGGGTATCTCACACGCCTTACTTACGCCTACGCTCATATGGGAGTGTGCGGGTGATCACTAGGACACTGGGGCACTTTTTACTCTCGGTAGGAGAGGTTTTTTCCCCCAGATTATGTGTACTATTTTGTATGTGCTTGTGGTGCACACTTACGGGCACTTACTGTGTTCGGGTGTGAACAGCCCCTTATAACCCTAAGGTATAAGGGTTATCATTTGTACTTTCAGCTGACACTCTATTCAGTACTATTGCATTGGGTGTCGTGCTCAACTCTGTCTCTCACTCTCACACTGTCTACTGCACTTCAGCTGCACCTCGATCCTCTCCAATCTGACATTTGGTATCAGAGCTCGGCTCAGAGCAGTCTTCAGTCTGCAGTCTGCAGCCCCCGCCAGTTCTGCCCCAGCCGCCTGTTCCTGCTCAGTCCGTCAGCGCGCAGCACCAGACGACTCCTCTGCCCAGCGTGCAGCTCCAACAATCAGCGCGCCACCAGCAGGAGCCGTCAACGTTAGTCTTGTCAGTCACGTCTGACATCAGTCTGCTTCACGTCAGCTGCAGGCGCTGACGTATGCCAGCGCGCTGTCCAACAGTGCAGTCCTCGTCAGCCCAGACGCCGCCTAAGTCGTCTGTTATCCCATACGACTTCCGTCAGACCACCGTCAGTCCACCCGTCACACGCGACTGACCTGCGCCCGCCTGTCAACGTCACGTGCAGCCCGCAAGTCTGACATTAGCCCGTCCTGCCCGCCGTTTTGACCACGCGCAGCCAGCTCGTCTGACGACCACGTCAGCCTGTCCTGCGCCAAACTGCCCGTCGACCAGCACACGCAAGTCTGCTCCACGTCAGGTAAAATTTTCAAAATTATTGTCATTCCAGCCCAGAATAAAATTCTGGAAGCGGCGGTTCACACGCGGTTGGCACAGATCTACTGGAAAAGTAAATTTCATGCAAATTTCTGACTGAATGGTCAGAAATTTTGGGGCTTTTGTGTATTTGGAGGACAGATGCATTTAAACTGCTGATACAGTCACAGACCGACTGTTTTTGACAGAGATTTTGGCAAAATTTTGGGGATTTATTCATAACAGTGTTGCACTGCACTGTTTGCACATTGGGAAACGTGCTGTGTCTGTCTGTGACACATTGAATGCACATTTTGGGGCTTTTGTAACAGACATTTGTGACAGAAATTTTGGGCAGAAAATTTTGGGGCTTTTGATGTTTTAGTGCTGCTGAGCACTAATTGCACCTTGGGAAGCGTGCATCAGTGACAGTTTTTTTGACAGAGTACCCTTTGCACATTAATTGCAGACTTGTGTTTGCTGCAATTTCTGGAAATTTGCAGATTTCCAGCTCGTACTGCATTGACATTGCTCTATTGCCTTTTGGGAAATAATGGCAAATCAAGGAGGAGATGTATTCACCTATGTGTCCAAGGAAGACCGATTGGATGGGAACAATTATTCCCTTTGGTCTTTCATGATGAAGAATGTATTAGTGGCCAAAAATTTGTGGGATTATGTCAGTGGAGAGGAAGCACGACCGGGAGTTGTGGCTCCCTCTACTCCTCCTCTAGGAGGACGTGCAAGAGGGCAACCTCAGCCCCCTCCACCTCACCCCGCTCAGCCACTTCCCCCAAGAACTGCAGCTCAGAAAACTTGGGATACACGGGATGCACAGGCTATGTCGCTGATTGCATTGGCAGTTCAGCGTTCTATCATTCCTCATATTCGTTCAGCAGCTTCTTCACAAGAAGCTTGGTTGATATTGGAGCAGATGTTTGCAGGAAAGAATGAGACTCGCATCTCTTTCTTGAAGAAAGAGCTAGAGACTCTAAAGATGAATGAGGGTGATTCTATGCAGGATCATCTCAACAAAATTCAGGACTTGCGGGAGCAACTCATGAATGTGGATGAGTACTACTCAGATGCGCAGCTGATTTCTACGACATTGAATTCACTGCCTCCCTCTTACTTGGCTTTTCATACTGCCTTGAACCTCACTATGAGGATTTTGAAAGAGCCCATCACTTTCATTCAGCTTGTCAGTTTGCTTCTAGAGGAGGAACAAACTAGACGGAACAGTGGTGTGGATGGTATAGCCTCTGAGCAGGCTTTTATGTCAAGGCAGAAGGGTAAAAACAGCCAAGGGAAAAATACTTCGCAGAGTTCTGGTAGTAGTAACACTTCACAGACAAGTCAGAAACAGGGGGGCACGCAAGCCAAGAAAGGAAAATGCCATTACTGCAAGAAGCCTGGCCACTACATCACTGAGTGCAGGAAGCGCATCGCCAAAGAGAAGAAGAAGGAGTCAGGGATGTCTGTTTCTGCAACTCCTTCCACTGCTAGTGAGTCCGCGTCCTTTGTTGCAGACAGGGACTATTGTTTTTACACTTGCAGTTATGATGTCTCTTGGGCTGATAGAGCATTTAGCTCTACAGAGGATGCTGACACTTGGTTCTTTGACAGTGGTGCCTCACGGCATATCACATCTCGTAGAGATTTGTTTGCTTCTCTTGGTGCACCTCCCGTTGGTAAGTCTGTTCAGTGTGCTAATAATGCATCATACCCTGTTCGTGGTATTGGGGAGATTCAGCTTACAGCCATTGATGGCTCTATTCTCCGCCTACAGGATGCTTTGTATGTGCCTGGCATTAAGAAGAATCTGCTTTCCATTTCTTCTATGGCACGTTGTGGTTTGCAGGTCACCTTTGATGATGACCGTTGCATGGTCCGTGACAAGGAACACATGACATTGGTCTTGACAGGTTCTCTGTGTCATGGGTTATATGAGTTGGATGCTCTTTCGGTAGATCAGTCTGCATATTTGACATCCACTCTTACTCCTGCTATGTTAGAGGCAGAGTTATGGCATGCTCGTTTGGGGCATGTAAACTATGGCAGCTTGATGCTATTACAGCGTACTCAGATGTTGGAAGGATTACCTCTCTTGGAGAGACCTCCTGAGCATTTATGCGAGGGTTGCATTTTGGGGAAAATGCATCGTTTCTCTTTTCCCCGTGATGTTGCTTTTAGAGCAACAGCCAGATTGCAGCTTGTGCATTCGGATGTTTGTGGGCCCATGCAGACACAGTCATTGGGTGGTTGTTACTATTTTGTAACATTTATTGATGACTTTACACGTTTGTGCTGGGTCTACTGCTTAAAAAAGAAGTCAGAAGTGTATGATGCATTTTTGGCTTTCAGTGCACTTGTGGAAACTCAGTCTGGTTGCAAGATTAAGACTCTCCGTTCGGACCGAGGGGGGGAATACATGTCCTCTATGCTGAATTCTTATTTGCAGCAGAAGGGCATTATCCATCAGTACACTACTGCATATACTCCACAGCAGAATGGGGTAGCAGAGAGGAAAAATCGGTCACTCATGGAGATGGCCAGATGTATGCTGAAGGCAAAGAGTTTGCCTCATAGTTTTTGGATGGAAGCCGTCATGTGCGCTTGCCACATTTTGAACAGATGCCCTACCAAGGCCTTGAAAACCGTCACACCTTTTGAAGCTTGGCACAGCCGCAAACCTTCTGTTGGCCACTTCCGTACTTTTGGGTGTCTTGCATATGCCCATATTCCACAGGTACTTCGAAAGAAGTTGGACAACAAGGCTGTAAAATGCATCTTTATGGGATATAGCAGCGAAAGCAAAGGCTACAGACTCTATGATCCCGTGACCAAGAAGGTTTTTGTCAGCAGGGATGTTGTATTTGATGAAAAATCAGAATTATCCTTGGCTGGTTTTGATACATATCAGGCTGCCCGTGATGTCTTTGAAGGGCTGCTGCCCATCACATTTGGTGATTCAGCTGGTACTTCAGCAAATGAACCTAATGTTCAGCCAGCTGCTCCTATGGAACATGCAGTAAATCAGCACATTGCTGAAACTGAAATTCAGCAGGAACTTGTACACAGTCAGGAAGCAAGACAGGTGCCTAGATGGTACACGCAGACTATGAGAGATAGTCATTTGGAAACACCCTTGGCTGGTCGTACTCGAAGGCAAACTCGACTGCATGATTCAGCACATTCCATGGAGTTGGTTATGGCAGCATGTACTCATGATAATGAGGAGCCTGAATGTTTTGAGGATGCACGACATAGTGTGCATTGGATGGCAGCCATGCAAGCTGAATTGGATTCTATTCATAAGAATCATACTTGGGATTTGGTGTCTTTGCCAGTTGGCAAGCGTGCCATTGGTACGAAATGGGTCTACAAATTGAAAAGGAATGCAGATGGATCCATAGATAAGTACAAGGCACGGCTGGTAGCTAAAGGCTACGCACAGAAAAAGGGCATTGACTATGAGGAGACCTTTGCTCCTACCTCCCGTATGACGACCATTAGGTCTATGATTGCCTTGGCTGCACATTTTGGTTGGAAAGTGCATCAGCTGGATATAAAGACTGCATTCTTACATGGGGAACTTCAGGAAGAAGTGTATGTACAGCAGCCCATTGGTTTTGCAGTTGAAGGCTCAGAAAATTTAGTATGCAAGCTGAAAAAAGCTCTATATGGTTTGAAACAAGCTCCACGAGCTTGGTACGCAAAGATAGATGCCTTCTTGCTTAGTCAGGGGTTTGTAAACAGCCCATCTGAGTCTACCCTTTATGTACATAAAGAGGGGGGATCCATGCTGATTTTGTGTCTATATGTAGACGACCTTTTGCTCACTGGAACACGTACTGATCAGATTTCAGCATTCAAAAATAATTTACAGCAAACTTTTGACATGTCTGACTTGGGTATTTTGCACTATTACTTGGGCATCCAGTTTGTACATGATGCTAGAGGCATTGGATTATGTCAGTCAAGGTACATTGGGCAACTTCTTGAGAAGTTTGGCTTACAGGATTGCAAGCCAGTTTGTACACCCATGGAACCTGGGCTCAAACTGTCATTACATGATGACAATGATTTGTTTGATATCCATACTTATGCGCCAGCAGTGGGATGTCTCATCTATCTATGCCACACTCGGCCAGACATACAGTTTGCCGTTTCAGTTTTGAGCAGGTACATGCATCAGCCTCGTATGTCGCATTGGCAAGCTGTGAAGCGTGTGTTTCGTTACTTGCAGGGTACTAGAGCTCTTGGATTGCTTTATGCCAAGGGGGGACCACTGCAGTTACATGCTTACAGTGACTCTGATTGGGCTGGTGATTTTGATACTCGTCACTCCACTAGTGGCAATTGTTTCTTTCTTGGCTCGTCATGCATTTCTTGGCTTAGCAAGAAACAATCCACTGTTGCCACGTCGTCATGTGAAGCTGAGTACAAGGCAGCCTTCACTACTGCAGTTGAGTGCGTATGGCTTAGACGCTTACTTGCTGATTTGGATGTATCTGTTACGGAGCCTACTCCTTTATATACTGACAGTCAGAGTGCCATTGCAGTGGCACGGAACCCTGTGTTTCATGCTCGCACGAAACACATAGAGATTCACTACCACTTTGTCAGAGAGAGGCTACATGCAGGTGATATCAGCCTTGTCTACTGTCCTACCACCAGCAATGTGGCAGACATCTTCACCAAAGCTCTTCCACGAGACAAATTTGAAGCATTTCGCGATGCTTTGAATTTGACGCCCTTTGGTGGCGGATGATCCTTGTACACTTGATCACTCTTCACTCCAGGGGGGTTTGTTGGGTATCTCACACGCCTTACTTACGCCTACGCTCATATGGGAGTGTGCGGGTGATCACTAGGACACTGGGGCACTTTTTACTCTCGGTAGGAGAGGTTTTTTCCCCCAGATTATGTGTACTATTTTGTATGTGCTTGTGGTGCACACTTACGGGCACTTACTGTGTTCGGGTGTGAACAGCCCCTTATAACCCTAAGGTATAAGGGTTATCATTTGTACTTTCAGCTGACACTCTATTCAGTACTATTGCATTGGGTGTCGTGCTCAACTCTGTCTCTCACTCTCACACTGTCTACTGCACTTCAGCTGCACCTTGATCCTCTCCAATCTGACATTAATCTCCCATCAAAAACCCCCTTCGGCCAAGTGACATGGAGCCCTGCAAAGTCGACCAAAGATCCCGTCGGGATGCGGGATCATTCGGAGCATAGAGGCCCAGCAACCATAAAATTTCTCCTTCAAATAAGACTTCGATTACCAGAAAGAGGCCCTGCACATCATTTTTAACAAGAACAGGCTGGTATTTCTCATGGACAATCATCAGCACGCCCGAATAGTGCGTAGCATGTGTCCCTGCATAAAACAGACGGAATCCATGACAATCCACAACTTTTCCTGCTTCACCGTGACTTTTGTGCTCAACTGCACACAATACATCCCACTGGTTCTCATGCAAGACAGTCCACATGGCATGTTGCTTATGGCGAGAGCAAATGCCTCGCACATTCCACATGGCTATCTTCACTCTCTCTCTTTTTTTTTCGTAAAATCTTCACTCTCTCTCTCTCTCTCTGCGTCCAAAAATATTTTTCCCACTTGCATGGGCAAGTTTTGGTAGGTGGCAATGTTCCAAAATAATATCCAACATTATCCAGCTTTATTAAATTAACGAATAATAATTCTAAAAGTTAATTTTATAATTACTTATGGCTTAGAATAATAATTTGATTAGCCAACAATTTATCAGTCAAGTGATCCTGATCACTCATTAGCCCAGAATTGGTGTTATTAGTTATTTAATCAATGCCCATTCTTCTAGTGTCACCCTAAGAGCTAGGGCTAATTAAATGGTCTAGGATGAAATCAGACACTCGGTACAACCTAGTACTTGTACACTATAACTTGTTACAAGTTTTTCCTTTGGCACGTACACTTCACATGTGTAAGTCTCATTTTCACATTTGATTAATTTTCAATCAGATGCTAAGCAAAGCATGAAAATTGTACGTCCTCATAAATAATAGAGACCTACAGATCGTCATGCATGATGGTGGCCGCACACTTAGGCTAGTCCGTGTAGGGGACACTAGACTAGTCTCACATTATCTAGCACTCTTAGTTCCTTAAGTTAATGAGTCAGGCCCATGGGCTTCTTTTTCCTTAGACTACTTAGGCTTTAGGATTTCCTTCATTTGTCTTTTCACACACACACACACTCATTCACACATCCTCATTTCTTCATTTTACCTTTACTTCTTGATTTGTTCTCCTTTTAAGCATCTCACTATGAAGCTCCTGTGTTTGTAGATTGTAATCTCTTTTGCAAGGTTTGTATTTCAATCTAGGACTAACATGCAGGTTTGCAGGAGTACTTCCTTGGTTGTAGACATGGGAAGTTCACTGTTTGGTTGTGGATTCTTCCTTGAGACTTGCTCTTCTACCAGTATGGAGGCTTGCCCTCCCAAATATATCTTGACTAAGAAAGTGATAGAAAACAACATTTAATCTTTAGGAAAATGCTACAAAGATTCAAGTCACATCTTGAACAGCTATGAACAGACATGGTCCTCAATATTATCATTATCAAAGAACCCCAAATATATACATCATGATTGGCACATCAAGGCAACCACCTTTTTGTTGAAGTCTTTGTGTTGTTTTATATCATAACATACATGAGCATAAAAATTAAGGTCGTAAGGAGGTAATTCGATCCCTAAAAGTTGGCATAGCTTGGTGAATGACTGCATGGTAGCCATGACCTGAACCTAGAAATCCCTTAACACAATGCAATCATTTCAAGGAAATATGCCATAGCTGGGAATCCATCATGTACAATGACATCCGTAGCACATCATAGAGAATAAAAACAAAGAATCATGACTCATGAATAATGGCAAAGGGTACTTGCATCAATTAAGAAATATCTTGATGACGTTCTAGATTTGCATCATAAGAAAGGTATTGCAATGTATCACACAATCTGGATCTCGATAGCATTACCAAAGAAATATGTAAGATAATCAAATTAAACTTGCAAAAGAAAACAATATTTTTCAAATTTAGAAGAAATCCATTGAATCATCTCAATTGGAGCTTGATTGATGTAACATATCTCATGTAAATCTTTGGGAAAACCACAAGAACTGGTTACTAATTGATTCCTGTAATTCTTGACATTCATTGAACTGTTGTAAACTTGACATTGTTGAGGAACCGAATCATTTGTTGTCTTAAAATATGCTACTTTCTTAAAGATTGCTTTTATAGGTAATCAACGAGAATGTTTATAGCAAGAGAAACCTGCAAGATTGTTTGTTTCGTGATGTGATTGTATCTAACCATCCCTTTTCACACACAACTCTCTCTCTCTCTCCCCCCATGATATTTATACTTATTGCACATTTAGATAGGATTTTCATTTTCACTTTTCTTTGTACATGGATATGTTTCATAGGCTGATTTGGTCTTTAGTAGACCTTAATATCAAGAGAAACTTGCAAGCTTGTTTGTTTCGTGATGTGATTGTATATAACCATCCCTTTTCACACACAACTCTCTCTCTCTCTATATCCCCCTTTGGAGGTCCTGGTAGGTCACTGGGTAGCTGATGAGCACCGTTTGTCTAACGTCTTAGCCTTACTAGGGTGATGCTTTGGGCTCTTGATATAAGATAACCATCACCTCTATAGCCTTGGTAGGCCATTGGGGAGCCAATGTGCACCCTTTGTCCGATGCCCTAGCTACTTTGGAATGGGACACATCAGGGTGACTATGGGTTAGAGCTATGCTTACAATTCCTTTCTTGTTCCAGTTTTGGGTGTGAGAGGGACTGTTGAGCTTAAAAATGCATTATAAATCGATTAGCTATTTTAAAAAACGCCAAAACATGTAAATTACCCAAAGTATCATTAAAAAGTATGTGTTCCTAGAGTGTGTTTGTCCAATAAGCCAAACCCTAATTTGGGAGGATCCACTTGTCTATAAATAGACATGCTGCTAATTACTTTAACATGTATATTTACAAGTTGAGCAACCCACCTTGCTGCCCAACCACTTCCAGTGCATGTTACAGCTTGCCTTTACTGCAGTGCAAGCCCAATCAACATTGTCTTGACCTCCTCTATTGTTGCCCAACTTCCTATAGCCTCAGGTGATGAGTTGCCATCACCTTCAAGTAGTTACAGTGCTATGTTTACCAACTCTAGCCCTAGAGACAACTGCATTTTGGTTTTTTCCCTGCTGCCTTCCACTTTCAGCATCATCTCAGCTCGAATTGGTGTTTACAACCCTTGGGATTGGTCTTCGATAGGCATCAGCCTCCAATGACTCCTGTTGGTTTTCCTTTGAGCATTTGTGAACTCTCATTCATTTAGAGCATTGATTCATTTGCTTTAGAGTTCTCTTTCTTCTCTCTTTGCGTTTGTGTTTTTTTGTATTTATTGTATTCTTGTCTGAGTTCTTGTGTTGTAGTTGTGTTGGTACATTTTGTGTTTTCTTAGTGCAAACTCCAGCATCACTTCACAAAACAAGAGATATGAAGGAGAGGATATCTAAGGGATTGATTCTCATGATCTTTAAAAATAGTAGAGACAAATCAGAGATTACTCAATGGAGAATGATCACTTTGCTTGGAACTATGTATAGGATCCTTGCTAAACCAATAAGTCTTAAATTCTCTCTTCTCATGTTAGATACTAATCCTCTTTTTGACATGGTAAAAATCTTATTTTGTGAGAGGGAAAAATGGTGAGATATAAGGTAGAACCTATGGAGTTCAAGACAGTTGAGAGAGAGAAGCACACAAGAGAGTTTAGTGGGTATAATGAAGGATGCCCTTTTTCTTTCTTATCTTCACTTATATATGATTCTAAAGTATACTTAAACAAGGGGTACCTACTTGACTATTGGCTATTGACCTTTACTCCAACAACCTCCTATTTAAAGGCCAATGCACATTTATGGAAGTATAAGAAGAAGGTGAAGATAGTATCCAATACCCATCGACACTCTATAGTATGTAAAGAACTCAAAAAGTAAACTCTTTGTGAGAAGATTTTGCAAGTTATGATCTGTATGGAACTTAACAAGCTCAATGCACTTGTCCTCAAGAATCTCCCTGATGAAGTGATACTTTCCCTCAATGTGTTTTATCTTTGCATAAAAGCTCATATAGGTTTTGTTCAAGAGTGCAATATCCTATAGAGTGTTTTCGTCTTCTAGGAATCCCAAGCTCTTGTATGCTCCAAGAGACAAGACCTGATTGTCTTAGTTAGAAGGCTTACGACAATGTTGATTCGGAGTTCTTGGAGGGCAGCATGCTGAGGATGAGTTTTCTGGAGCAGTGGGTTAAATGCATTGTGGCCCACTATTCCTCAGCTCTAGCTAGGTTCTAATTGGTGGTTCTAGAGGTAGCATGGACTTTCATATACCTCTAGAGATATATAGGCATATTTTCACAAGAGTGACTTTATGCTTCAGCTTATTTGATGCAGCTGATAGGACAAGGGTAAATTAATCTATTGTTTTTAGTGTCTTGTTCCTAACTTTGTATGGGTCATTCCTATTTCATTTTGATGCAATGCCTCTTATGCTGGTCACCATTCCTGGATTTGTATTATATGGAAGGTATTTGATTTTTTGAATTATGCTTACATTGAGAATTATTGTGTGTCACAGTATCCTATCATCTTGGAGCAGAGTTAAATGTAGCACCTCTCCTTTTGGATGGATATGTATGATTTAAGTTTACTAACATAGTGTGACAATCTCAATCCCTAGGTAATCATTGAGGGAGAAGAAGGTGTCGATGAAGGGGGAGTTACAAAAGAGTTCTTTCAACTTCTTTGTCGTGAGCTTTTCAATGTTGCTTATGGTAAGTAGTCTTTTCTTATTTGGAAAAAGTATGACTTGGGATTAATTTGCTTGTCAGAAGTAGCATCTTTCTGTGTTGCAAAAACATGTAATGAGAGAAACTGTTCCTGAACAAATTATGCACATAGAATGCCCTTGTTTAACACTTCTCTATTCGTGAAAGAAGCTGCCAGTTGTCAGAAATTTTGGCCTAATCACAGTTACAAAAGTAGCTAGTGTCACACAACAGGCATAGGGCCATGTTGCCAATCAAAAGGGGTGCTCATTAGAATGAAAGAAGCACTTAATGCCAGATTATGTAAGTAAGGGAATCCATTGGAATCCATTTTGAAAGACCGTAAATATTGGGGCATCTTGTGTCAACAGGCTACTTGAATATTTTTCAAGATTAGAGAACACTAACCATTTCCTCACTCTACCATGATTTCTAAGAGAACATTAGACAACGCTTTCATTGTTTTGATGGAGATGGAACAGAAGCTAACCAAGTGCCATGAAGACTGCTAATACTGTAGTCAGCGCTCCACTGGAATTTCATAACAATATCTGAAACAGAGGTGACTTATGCTGAAATAGCTAGTGTGTGCTAGGCTGTGATGGTCCTCAGTGACTGGGAGTAGTGGTCTCTAATCTCACTAATAGTAGCTTCTTCCATGGCTCCTTTCGGAAGAAGACCCCTCACAATGATCTTTACCATAAGTGCTCTACTCTGAGTATCTGGGTCATAATCTCCAAACCACCCCTGGATCTAGGCTGGATGATAACATCCCAAGCTACCTTAGCCCTTGCAAGATTGCCATCTCCACCTAACGAAATGAAATTCCTGATGAGTCGCTTCACTTGGCCAATGCATGACCTAGAGAAGGCCCAACTAGAAGTTATGTACCACATGGTGGCTAATAGAACATAATTTGCAACTACCACCTTGCCTACTAGTGATAGTCTCTTTATGCTCCAATATAGTAGCTTTTGTCTTGTAATAAGGGTGCCAGTTGCTACTCTGAAGAAATATCAATCCCTATATGGCAGCCTAGGTATCTCACACAACTTCCAGGGGGGACTAGAGTGTAATTCTCATGTTGTTTTAAGCCCTATAGACTTTTCCTTCTTTTTTGCCCCTCTGGAGAAAAGTGAAGTTTCTATTAACACACCTCAGAACAAAGTGTCCCAAGGCAATGGCTTAAACCACTATTTTAATGGGCTGTAATTGTAGCAGCAGCTTAGTGTTGCCTCTTTTAAGCAAGTCCTATATGAAAGAAGCTACCCAAGTGCAAAATTGTAGAATTGAAAAAATGCCTTAGTTGTGTGAGGAAAGTTTAGATGAATAAAGCAAGCAGATGAGTAGCATAATAGTCTGATTATATGTTAGATATGAGGGTGTATTTGCACAGGTAGCATTCTAATTAAAATATTATCGTTTGCTAGTGCAGTTATAAGAATTTATGCTGCTTCCATGTTCTTTTGATTGGTTCAACTACTAAAGTTGTTTAGTCTTAACTGCTCAATTTATGTAGGAATGTTTGTATATGATGATGAGACACGTAACTTCTGGTTCAACTCAAACTCAATGGAGACAGAGCATACTTTTGAACTTGTAAGCCAAGTATACTCCTATGTTTGGATGAAGATAGGCCGAAAGTAACAGCTTGATTAAGTTCTGGTTGATATTCTTGTCTAGGTGGGCCTTATCCTAGGGCTAGGCATCTACAACAACGTGATACTTGATGTTCATATGCCTCTTGTAAGTATAACAGGGTTATTTGATTTTGAATCCTACATGATTTGTCGTAGCTTCTCTATAAACTAGCAAATATTTGCAACAAGTGGTTCATAGATGTGTATAAATTAAAAACCTTGTGTGTAAAACCTTGAAAATTGAGCATAGGGTTGTTTGCTCCTCTGGTTCCTACTCCAACTACTGCAGGTGAGTCTTCTTCTCTTAAGTCCACATCCATTGGGTTCGCTATCATTGCCCAAATAGGTTTTGCTCTAGGGGTTCCAGAAAGACATGTTCCATTGGTAGAACTCATACTCAAGCCCAATACCCTCTGCATTCGACACTATCCTCCTGCTTCTGTTTCCCATATCAAGGATCTTTTTATAGAGGATAAGGCAAAAGGCAAAGACTTTGGGCTAGAGAAACTTGTACCACTAGCAATCAAGGAGAGTCTCCTACTTCCTATGGCTTGTGGTACATGGGGTCCTAGCAGTCAATGGTTGGTTGGCCCAAATGCTACAAGACAGAGTCTGCTAGTGCTGCCCATTGCATTGCGTAGAGACTTCGAAGCATTGTCTATCATGCAAGGCAGCTTAGCTGGTGTGGAGAGGTGTCTACAAACTACTCTACGGATTAGAGCCTAGCTTTAGGTGCATCTCATAGGGGGGCCTCTGATGGCGGTTAATTAGTCAAGGCCGCTACCTGTTGTGCAAGGCAGAGATGTAGGATGTGATCAACATCCAAGTTGGCTCATGTGCGATCACATCCAAGTTGGCTCATGTGCAGTGGTGGCCTTCGAGGCTTTGAGCGGCTAGGTACCAAAGCCTACTGCATCGCAATCGGCAATTGTTGCCGCTTGGTGTGTTGTGGCTGGAAGTCCTGACAGCTCGTCATCACAATCTGCATTTGGCAGCGCATAATAGTAAAGCAACCAACTGTCATTCTATTTGGTGTATTATGTAGGGGCTGAATTCACAAAGGAGTGAAAGGAGGCCGACACAAGGAGGAATAAGGATAATCTAATTTGATGATTGGAGGGCCTTTCAGGTTTTAACTGTTCACCCTCTCTTTGATCCAATTATATAGTTTAGAATGGAAAATTTAGGGTTCTTTGTCACTCTCACAATCACACTTGCAATTGTAGTCATCACAGCACTCCGATTGATCATTACAATTCTCTTTGGGAACCTCACAGGCCTGCATATCTACAATGCATGCTGCTAGTTAATTCTCAGCAATGAGAGCCTCTCAATGTGCCACCGCGGTAGAGCTTTGTTTGTCCATTATCCACTCCCTTCGTGGCCACTAGGAACACCTACGGGCAGACTTTCTTGACACCTACAAGAGCTTTGGCGGCCTTCGCACTTGTGTTGGGCATGGCCTGTTCTTCATCTTATAAGCTGGCAAAGCCTCAATGGTGTTATGCCCTTCCACCATGGCTTCTCTCCCCCATCTCCCTACGCAAAAAGAAAACCCACCCTGAGAGGCTTGTATATATGAGTTATTTTGATTTATTGACAACTCAAACTATCTTCCAAATAATACAACTAGCCATACCCTTTTAGCAAAATAAAAAGAAAAACATAATTTTCACTATGAGAAATCTACCTTAGTTATCTTATCTAATTAAAGAAGACTACAATAACCCGCAATTGATAGGAGACATTGCCACTAATAAAAGAATGTTATGTTCCTTATGAACACAAGTGTTGCTTGCAATGTAATGTTGTTTATGCTTAAAAGCACAAAAAAATATTCCAATGTCTTTCAAATACACTTTTCCACATCTTATGTTGCTTAATATGGAAAGAAATTCCCTTCACATTCCTAGTGCAATCTTCATAATCTTAAATCTAGTTGCAACAAAGTCTTGGGTTTGTTTATTTGCCTCAATGTTTCCATAATCTTAATTTAACTACCTTAACATTCTCGACTGCAATCTTTGTGAAGATATGCTAGGGTTTGCATAGAGAATACACAAGATGTATCACCATGACTAAAACACAAGAACTCAAACAATAATGCGATAAATGCAAACCCTAAACACAAAACTTAAAACTCAAACTCAAAATGATAAAACAGAAACACAAACAAAGAGAAGAGAAACTCTGAAGAGGAACTCCTAGAGCCTCGCCTCACATAGGTCCGATGGTTGGGTCCTAGAGCTTGCAACTCAAGCAACAATTCAATGGCCCCTATACATGCTCGAGACTTGACTGCCAATCTCTTCTAACTCTATGTAGAGATCCTTGAAGATGACCCCCTCCTCATTTCGCTCCTTATTGACACTCTTCAAGGTAGCCCCACTTAACTTGATCTCATCAACATTCACCTAATTGAAATAAAATGATAATTTGCATATTTAGAATCTAACTCATTATTTAGAATAAGTGGAATACAACTTGTTACTTCTAACTTACTTGTCTAGTCATGGGCATCTCTTGTATAGTTCAAAGCATATGCAAGTTAGAGTGACAATAAATCAATCACTCTAGTTGTTGTGTGCTCAACTTGTTTTTTATCTTGGTGTGAATGAGACAATATGCTGACCAATTTCTCTCACACGCACCAGCTAAATAATCCTACATAAGGCAAAAATTCAACTTTTTCAAAATTCAAAACTAATGATCACACAACAATTCAGCTTTAGGTGATAACTTACAAGTGGGTACTTACAACTTACTTGTGCAAGCACTCTAAGGGCAATCTTTTGGACAGTGGGTACCCGATATTCAAAAGAATCCCACCAAAAAAGAGGCTTAACCAAAGAGATCCTCTTCCAACATAGAGTACTGGCAGAAACGGTTCCTCTTTGGTCACTATAATTGATGATTTCATGTGATAATATTACATGTTGGTCTTCATCCAATACCTTTGGGAGGTAGGCATCTTTGTCAGTTGCCAACTCTTGATCCATCAAAAGGGGTGGAGCTTTATAAGCAAGATGTAAGAGGCAGCCAATGGGTTTTCTCATCCACTTCCATTTTTTCTCCACTAAGCAAAGAATATCAACACACCTTGGCATGGCATTCAATATATCAACACTACAATTTTAAAAAACCCATTTAATTCAGTCATTCCAATTTGAAATTCGAAAATCTTTACTTTAAACTTAATTAACTTATGCAAAAACAAGTGTAATTACCTTGGGTTGTATGTAGTACTTTGCATGCCTTGATCTCTTGAGTGGCCTTCCTCATGAAGTGCATGAGAAGCCCCAAGGTCACACCGTCCATGTCAGCAATCATGTGTAGAACCCTATATAAGGGGGTAATGGCAATGACTAGTGCTTGTACATCATTCCAAAATGTCCCTCTAAAGCAAAGTCTTTCAATGGCTCTCCCCTCCTCCATGCTTAAGAGTGGCTCCTCTTGTAGCCATGCCTTGAACTCCTTCAAGACCATGGCTTGTTGAATTTTGTTTTGCATGCTGTATAGTTGCTCTAAAACAACCACATGGTGGGAAAACGGGTCTTGGTGGGCTTCTTTCACTCTATATCATTGTAGACGTGGTAGATAGCCAAGATCTTTGCCTTCTTAGTGATGAAACCTACTATGAGACAAGTGTCACCAACCATCTTCCTCACCCATTTCAATGACTCTATGTCTTCCATGAGGAGATCAATGCAATGGGTGGCACATGGAGTCCATACAATGAATGGTAACTCCACTTCAAGCAAGTAGCCCATCCTTCAACAATTGGAAGCATTATCAATGACCACTTGCACCAGGTTAGTCACACCAACCTACATGGCTCAAGTGAAAGAGGGGATATATTTGAGTTATGATGGAATCATGAATCGTGGAGATAGAGATTTATGAATCATGATGGAGGATGAAGAGGTAGATGTTTATGCATATGTAAAATAAACTATGATTTATGAATATTGAAATATAAAATGAGTAACAAATCATTGAATCATAAACCAGAAAAAGATTACCTCAATGATAGCTTGGTAAATATGTGAGTATATAAATGTGCTAAGAGGTGAAGAAACAAGGATATTGATGATGCCTCGTTTCTTCTGATCACTACCGGTGTAACCATACTTTGCCCATCCAACATGCACGAGCTCAAGAGATTTACTAATTCTCTCTCTCTTCTTTGAGCTTCTTGGTCTGCATGTCATTGTAGGTGACACTATACCACTCGTCGCATGGACCAACCACGGCAATGGATTTGACCATTCTCTTCCACCTATCCACTCGAAGTAGGTGGAATGGAAAATTGCACTCAATGATCATGCGTATAATCTCTATCTTAGCATTTCTTTGCCTCTCTTTGAGAGAATACAAAGGATCAAAAACACCACCCATAGCTTCTTGTAGTGAGGCTTGCCTCCATGGCCTTCTGCTTCGAACGGTGGTGGTGGAGCTTGAGGCCGTTGAGGCACATGGGCTAGGAGAAGGTGTAGGAGTAGGTATAGAGGAAGCCGTTTTGGAAGCATCCACTTCCATGGCAGGGGGAACCACCTCCTCTTGAGCTTTTGCCATGCTCGATTAGACGGCCACTTTGATAAGAGAGGAAAGTGTACTTCATGATCTCATCCACTATTGAGGGATGGAAAGACATTGGTCACATTGACCACACACCTTGGTCAAGTGGACAATGAGCCTCGTCATGCTACTAGTCATTGTCTTTCCATAAAACTTACAAGTCCAATGGTAGTAATTTGTATTGCCCAAGGCCTTCACAAAATTTGTGGTATAGAGACCAAAAGCTTTGCAAAGAGGCTTCGGCATTGTGGATAGGGAGAGGGAGAGGAAGAGGGAGATGGATAAAATGAAGAAAGAGTGAGAGAGAGGGAAAGAGGAGAGGAAGAGGAGGTGAGGGAAAGGGATAGGGAAAGGGAGAGTAAGAGGAAGAGGGATAGGAATAGGAGAGAGGGAGAAGCGAAAGAGGAGAGGGAGAGGAGAGGAAGAGAAGGTGAGGAGAAGGAAGAGCAAGAGGAAGAGGGATAGGGATAGGAGGGGGGAGAAGACTCAAGTGGAGAAGGTTTTGAAGGTGCTTCAAGCTTGAGCTCAAGAGGGGAAGATTGAAGAAGACAGTTGATTTTTGGGTGAAGAGGTGAGAAGGGGGGATTGCCCTTTATAGTGGGCTCAAGTGAGCGAGAGTAGAGAAGAAGTTAGAACTTCAGTCAACGTCCATGTGCAACAGTCACAAAAAACTATCAGAAATTCAAGTTCACATGTTGTCTAGACTCTGCAATGGTCAAATCTGCTAGGCACCTGCAAAAACACACATATCGCTACAATGAACCATACGGTACATTACTGTCCGGAATGTTCTATACATCCACAAAATGCAACCTTGCATCTCCCTGATGAACCGATAGCACACCTTAATGTACTTTGTCGTCGCATGGAAAACTAGACTCTTAGCCAATTGAATAGCACTCATAGAATTTGAATGCAGTGTAGAAGTGACAATAATACCAAGGTCGTGCCACCAAATAGCCTAATCATAGGGCCTCCTTGCAAGCCTCAATAGCTCCAATATACTTTGCCTTAGTAGTAGATAAGGCTATGTATTTTTGCACCTTGGACATCCATGAAACAGCACCTCAAGTAATGGTGAAGATATATCTAAAGGCAATGAACGTCCTACTATCCGATTATTCTATATAGTTGGAGTCAATGTAACCCATCATCGTAGTATCCTAGCCGCCATAGCAAATGCACATATCTATAGTGTCTTTCAAGTACCTCATTATACCCTTCATGGGATCCCAATGTCTCGAACTAGGTGTAGCCATATAGCATGCCACAACTCCCACTACAAATGCTATGTCAAGATGAGTGGTTGTCATGGCATACATCAAATTGTCCACTGTGGATACATAAGGGATCTTGGCCATCCATCTCTTCATGAGCTCTCCCAGCAATCAATATATCATCAATATAAAGTACTAAGATAATATGGTTGCCATCACGAGTCTCTTTCGTGTTTAGACGCTGATCCATATCACTCTGGGAGTAAGACTTCGATCAAATAAATGCATCAAACTTACGATACCATTCCCTAGGTGCTTGCTTAAGACCATAAATGCTATTTTTCAATGTGCACACTAGGTGTTCCTTGCCCTTTATTTGGAAGCCCTTAGACAGTTGTATACAAATCCCGTCATACAAGTCCCTATGTAAAAAAGCCAGCTTAACATTTATCTGATAGAGACCGAGATCTAATTGAGCAACCAAGGCCAATTCCAAGTGTAGGGTAGTCATCTTGACTACAGGAGAAAATACCTCATCAAAGTCAACACCATGCTTGCTTCAAACCCTTAGCAACTAAACTGGTCTTATATGCTAACTTGGGACGTCCAAGGGTACTCTTCAACTTGTATACCCAGTTGCATGGCAATGCATATTTTCCATTGGGTAAAGGAAGCAAATCCCATATATGGTTTCTCTACAATGAATTATACTCTGACTGCATGGCCCTCTCCTAAGAGTAACTATCACCTTTCTACATGGCCTCCTCATAAGTAAGAAACTTACCAAAATCTATCACTATAATGTAATCCATGGAAGGCTTAAACTAATCAAGATGACGTCTATCTCTAGTAGACCGTCTCAACATAGGTTGTGGGACTAGTACATTCTATCCAACGTCACGATCATGCGCCACTCAAGCATCAATTGCAAATTGTCTAGCTGGCTATTTGGGAGCAAGAGGCTCCTCCTAAAATATCACCTTGCATATCTCAACTATTTACTTAGGTTGCTTAGGTTGCTTCTCCTCATGGAAAACAACACTACTTCCTAGCGTACGAATCCCATAAGTGAGAGCCCATCTCACTTGCATCGGGTAAGTGATAGCCCATCTCACTTGCATTGCATAACCAAGAAAGATGTATTTTACATAGTATCTAGCTGATTGCATTTGTCATTGGGAACATGGCAAAAATCCTCACATACAAAGACACGCAAATGAGCATATGACGGAGGTTTTTCAGAACATACCTCCTCTGTAACCTGACAACTAACAACAATGCATGGGGATCTATTTATCAAGTGTACTGTAGTAGTAACTGCCTCAATTCAGAAATGCTACAATAAGCCTGTCTAGCTAAGCATACTATGGAGACTCTTCTGAATCATTCTATTCATGTTCTTAGCAACACCATTTTGGGGTGGGGTGTAAGGGATGGTTAATAGACGCTTAGTACCTCACTCATTACAAAACTGTGTAAATGCTTTAGAGACATATTCACCCCCATTGTCTGACCTTAGGCATTTCAGCCTATACCCAAGCTGATTCTCAACAAGGGCAAGCCAACGTTGAAAGATAGCTAATTATCTTATTTCTACTTTATTCAATATGCCCAAACCTTATGGAGATAATCATCAATGAAAGGCACAAAATACTTCACGCCACCTAGTGTGACTAAGAGGACATGGGACCACGCTCACCCATACACATAATGCCAGAGTTATTATGAGAATTGTGTTTGCTTGCCATAAAGACGATGATTACATAAATCAAAACATTTGTAGTCAAGGGGTGGAAGATATTGCAAACAAGAAAGTATTTTTAGACCTTTTAAGGACATGTGTCCAAGGTTACAATGCCATAAGGATATATGTGGTATGTCAGTCACAACCAAAACATGGTCAGTAGACCAAGATACAAGCAAGGGATGGGGCATGGGATGTGGGGCGGGGTGGGTGAGGGGATTGTGGGAACTCAAGCGAGACAGTCTGTGGCACGGGTGGGGGGGGCAGGGGGTGGGGGGAGGAAAAGACAGGTGGGGACCGTAGGAACTCAAGCAAGGCACTCTGTAGCAAGGGGGATGAAAAGACAGGGGAGGGCAGGGGCGGGGGCGGGGTTTAGGGGAGAAGAAAACAGAGCGGGGGGACACGACGGTCGTAGGCGGTGGCGCAGGGGGATGACGATGGGCTTTGGCGATGGCGAGGGGGATGGTGATGGCAATGGCCTTGGCGATGGCGATGACCCTGGCAAGGGGGATGGCAATGGCGATGGGGCGCTAGCGATGGCGATGAATCCGGCGGGACTATCTAATCTACCCCTAATAGTCAAAGCATCTAATCTACCCCTAATAGTCAAAGCATTGTCTCTTCTATCAATATGTGTCCGAGAGCTTGGAAAGTGGTCAACAAGGTCAAAAATGGGGCTAGCAACAACATGCACAATTCATGCTACCATTGTTGGAGTTGCTAATGCTATGACTAAGGTGAATGGGTCACAATGGAAGCTCAAGGGGAGCTCAATGAAGCCCCTGCAATGCCTTGAAGAAGCCTTATACAAACTGGGAAGTAGAGAGACCAAATGACTACCTTGGAAGCTTGAGCAATGGTGGTCTTGAATGAAGTGTTGCAGGTATTTGAATCCAGGCTGAAGCAATGGTGAGTGAAGCTTCTCAATCTCTGCTCTAATACTAGTTGAAAGGTGGAGCCTGACTAGAAGCATGAGCAAGCAGAAGCAAGAGAGAACCAAGAGAGCAAATGGAGCAAGAGAGCAAGAGAGGGAGACACATGGTGGGAACTCCGACAATCATCATGTGTGAATGACCTTTATTCAATAGTCTCTGAAAGAATAAAGAATAAAGTAACAATGATGGGCGCCTGCCACCTGTAGTATACAGGTGTGTGTAGTAAATACAGGGAAGCATAGGCACAGGCGCTTTCACCCCCAACAGAGGACAAACTGAAGATGGCACAATTACAGCCAATGATATCTAGACAGTAGATGGAGGTAGGCTACAAGTTGGAAATTGGGTGCCAACAACAACAATGTGTGTGGATTGGTATAACCTACAAAGCGGGAATAGGCTGAATGGTGAACAGGTTGTCTATTTATAGATGGATAAGGATCATCCCAAATTAGGGTTTTCCTTATGGGATACAAAAACTCTCGAGGATTGCGCACCATTTAATGAAACCTTTGATAATCTATATGTTTTGGGGTTGTTTTAAAGAGGTTATCAGTTTGTGATACATGTTTAGTTCAACACCCCTGTGGGGCCCAAAATTGGAACCAAGAAGGGACTGGAAGAAAATCTCATGCCTATGTTTATCCCAAGGTGTCCCATCCCAAATGAGGTAGGGCATCAAACAAAGGGTGCACGTCAATTGTCCAATGGTCTACCAAGATTATAGTGGCAATGGTTATCTTACCAAGGGACTATCCCAAAGAGGCCAAGGTTTGATGGTACTTTCAGGACCTACAAAGGCAAATGGGACCACATTAAACCGCCTTTCTTTTTTTGAAAGAAGATATGGTTTGCAGCCTATCAAGTAATTTTGCCTTGAGGGGACAATGAATACGGATGGTTAGATCCAACACACCACATAATAGAAAAGCTATCCGAACCACTCAAGTGTCGATGACGAGGGAAAGGAGTGAAGAAGTATGGTGGTGTGGTGGTAAAGAACCATTAGTGGAGGCAACTCAGGATCCGCCCAAGTGTGCTCTACACAATGAGATGCATAGAGTAGTGTGCTACATGATGAGAATGCACATGCAATAGGTACCACTTGGAAAGTGTCCCTCATGGGGAAATTGTCTACCTACCCCAGCACCCTTTACAAAGATGAGGATGATCATGCAATGCGAAGGGGAGGTACAATAGGGAAGGGAGGCCAATGTCAAGGACAAATGCCGAAACTCAAGGATACCAAGTAGGCTAGAAAACCTCTCTCAACCATGGATGTCAATGTTGAAGGAGGAAGAGAAATCTAATGTTAGTCTTTGTGTGGTGGCAAGAACCATGAAGAATCTGATGATGAACGTAGACTTGAAACCCCTTAGTTCGAATAGCTAAAGGAGAATCAACCATTTGGACACACACAATATGCTCGTACTCGATCATGGGAGGGCTCCAATGCTGATCAAGTGGCATAGACGAGCCCAAATCTCAACCTCGGGAGATGGCTCCTATGCCTGTGAAGAATGTAAAGGCTCAACCACTAAGGTAGTAGTCAGCCTATCATGAAAAAATAAACTAGAGGTGTAGAAAATGATGGTTAAATGATAAAAATATCTCAACTGAAAGGAAAGAAAGATGACTGCCAAGAGAAGAAGGATGCCCAAGACCCGATCTCAAGAGAGAAGATACTATCTTTGTCTCCATGCTGATGGAGGTAATACTCACCAACGTAGAAACCGAAAGACAAATCTTTAGTCCTAATTGAAATACAAAACCCAACATGAAAAGATCAAGAGAGAAACCTACATACTGGATGTTTCATATTGCGATGCTTTTAATGTTGTGCTAAAAGAAAGCTTGAGTGAGTATAGAATGCAATAGAAGACCTAATAACATATGGCTAAGCCTAGAGGAAACTAGCCTAAGGTTCCTAAGGATGGGGATGAGGTGATTTGGGGTGTCGATCTAAGACCCTTGGCCTTTGAGTGACAATTATCACCTACATGGCCCGATTTCTGGCAAAATGTACAAAACCTATTTTTTTTAGGCAAGAAGTGCCAAGAAGGTCTTTGTGAGGGTGTGGAGTGTACCGTTCCCTTTTTCCTTCAAAGAAGAAGACAAACCATCAACTTTGGAACATGGTCCCTATTTAGGGTCAATTGATGAAGTTAGAATTGGGTCTAAATGTAGAGGTGATTCCTTTCCACTCCTTGTTTCCTTCAAAGGAAGAGGTGACTCACGAGCACAAAATGGGGTTTCATGCATTTGAGCAACCAAGGAGGCAATATAGTGTGCAAGAAAATTCCCTACACAACAGGACCAAAGAATAGAGAGTAAGCACTTGTGGAAGAGGAATCTAAACATGAATTGAAATAGAGAGTAAGCATTTGTGGAAGAGGAATCTAAACATGAATTGAAAGTGGGAGGGAAGGGTGGTAAATGTGAAGATGGAGGGGAAGATGCAAATTCATACTCAAGTGAAACAAAGGATGAAGGATAGCTTGTGAAACATCTCTAACCATAGAGTTTTTTTAAAAACCATACTAGTACCAATTTAGATTTCCATGGTGACTAACAATCAATTCTGCATGACAAAAGGAGCAGTATAAACAAAGTCAGACATGCAAAAAAATGAATTGTATGAACCTACCACTAGGCTTGATTGTGAAGAGTTTAAACTTTCGGCTGTCTTGAGTGGACAATCTTTCCTTAACTGAGGTGATCAATCTCATCTGCAAAGTGTTGCAACTAAGATGTACCTTGTGAAAGAGTATGAGATGAAGAATAGTTGGCCATTGTGAATGATCCCTAAAAGAATAGTAGATGGAGCATTGTGCTCCAAATCAAGACCATAATTTATCCTCACAGCCTCCATTGAAGAAGTAGCTTAAGAAAGCATCAGAGGATCTAAAGATGGAGTTGCTTGAGCCATCTTGAATCAGTTACATGTCATTTGTGTATCTGACACAAAACCAAGCTCTCCAAATAGCCACATGATACTCTTTAGAAGAGCACCGTCTCTCATACCATGTGAAGATATGCTAGGGTTTGTGTAGGGAGAACGTAGGATGTACAACCATGACGAAAATAGAATAACTCACAAAGTAATGTAATAAACACAAACCGTAAACTCAAAACTCAAAACACAAACACAAACAAAAAGAGAAGAGAAACTTTGAAGGAATGAATCAATGCAGTAAATGAATATAAGAGTGTATAGAATGCTCAAGGGCAAAGCTGAATGATGTCGGAGGGTGTTATCCACACCAAAGACAGATAAGGAGGCAGTAGATTGATAACCAAACCTAGCAATGTACCATGGATCGGAAGCTGAAAACTAGGCATTGGAGTTGTAAATAGCACGGCTACAGCTGGAGGAGATGGATGGGGCCAATTGTAAGCTATCTTAGCAACGAATGAGAAAAAACAAGCTCTCTTTATAAAAGAAAGGAGAGAGTTAGTGCAAAAAGGGAAAGTGATAAGACAAGTGTCTAGCCACATGTCATGAGGTGAAGCTTGTTTGACACTTGTTTCTTCTTTATGGCCTTCCTTTTTGGGTTGAGTATTGTGAAAAATAAAAACAACCAAATTTAGTAACTATTATCAAAACATAAAACTTACTATTTTTAGAACATTATCTCTATTTTTATGACTAGCATTTTTAGGTCATAGTAATGCTCCTAAAATTTAGAGACTTTCCAATATGGGTATCGTCGTGTGAAAGCTCTTTAAATAGAGCACAAAAACAATATTGCAATCCTCATGCAACTTTTCTATGTAAATATGTATGGAGGTGTGTCAAAGAGTGTCAGGACCTGCAATTCTGAAAACGCAGGCTGGCTGAACCTAGCAAGGATGCATATCAGCTGGGTAGCAAGCTGATACAGCAAACGCAGTAGTCTGGGACAGTCTAGAGCACTCACAAGCAACTGGAAGTTGTCATCTACAGCAAAGGAAAGGCTGAAGATGACATGGTGTAGTTGACGATGGCTAGACAGCAAATAAAGATGGTCTGCAAGCTGGAAACTGGGCACCAATAGTCGCAAAGAGTGTGTGGGCTGGTGTAACTTGCAAAGCAAGGATAGGTTGAATGGTGGGCAACCTATCTATTCATAGATGCAGAAGGATCCTTTCAAATTAGGGTTTTTCTTATGGGACACATAAACTCTCTAGGATTCCACACCCTATAATGGAACTTTTGGTAGTTTACGTGGTTTGGGGCTATTATAAAGAGCTAAGTAGTCTTCATAATCTTAAATCTACTTGCATCAAAGTCTTGAGCTTATTTCTCTGCCTCAATCAATTTGCATAACCTTACATCTACTTGCAACAGAGTCTTAAGCTTGTTTCCTTCCTTCTGTCCCGCACATCTCCTGTCCCCCCCTCCCCCCCCCGGCCGCCCCCCCCCCCTCCCCTTTTTGCACCCCGGCGTTGTTCGTATCTACCCCCACGTTGCTCTTGTCCCACTCCCACCCCCACCCCCGCCCTCTGTCCCTTGTCCTTACGCTCTCCAGCCCATCCTCAACCCCACCCTCTATCCTCCCACCCCTGCCCTCTATCTTGACTCCTTGTCATGCCCTCATATCCTCTACTCTACCCAAGCCTTCAATTGTATTCCCATCCCACCCCACAACCCACCTTTTGCCCCCAACCTTGCCGTGCACTTGACCCCAATCCTGCCCTTCGTGCCCTTTGCCCCGATCATGCCTCATTTCTATAACCTCTTCTTTATCTTGTAGCCCGTCCACATCCTTTTTGGCCATCTTGTAGGGTTTGTTTAAGCCAACCCCAAGGGGGGAAGGGGAACCCCTTGTGGATCTGTTCAACCTGAAAACTTCCCGACTAGGTCTCAGCAGTAATATGGATGGAGAAAAAGAAGACGTGCTGCAGCAGTCAGTCTCTAGATACCTTTGGTCCCGCCCCGCCTCCTCAGAAAACCACCAATACCAAAGCTGGAATGGAGTCTTACCTCCTTTAGGAATTGAAGAAAGTTCAATGAGAGTTTGCAGCAATGAAATTCCATATAATACCGTAGTAAAACGCCGCAATATAATACCATAGTAAAACGCCGCAATAAAATGTGGCAATAAAATTCAGCAGTAGAATGCCACAGTAAAATGTAGCAATAAACCGTAGCAGTAGTGGAGCAAATGAGATCATGGCAGCAGTCATGAAGATTGGATCGCAACATGGTGGGAGGCTAATGGGGGTGGGAAACTTGCAAGGCTGAGATCTGCACACAAGGGTGAGAAACTTGCATGGAAGAGATGAGACTAAATGGGGGCATCTTGTCTATTTATTGTTGAGGATGGACCCTCCCAAATTAGGGTTTTATTGAACTCTCTCGAACCACTCCCCGTTTTAGGGTTTTCATTAAATTAAGCTTGTTTTGGGGCTGTTTAAGTGGCTAATCAGCATGGAATGCATTTCTTAGCTCAACACCCCCTCCTAGTCCTAAAACAGGGTGAGAAAGGAAGGCCAATCCATTTTGCTCAAGGTGTCCCACCCCAAAGCAAGCAGGGCATTGGACAAAGGGTGCACTATGGCTGCCTTAATGGCCTACCAAGACTACAGAGGCGATGGTTATCTTACCAAGGAAGTTCAAGTAGTCACCTTAGAGAAGATAGGGCGGCGGATGGAACTACAATGAGCTGTGATTTTCGGTTTTTTTGTTTTTTTTGTTTTTTTTTTTTAAGTAAGAGATGGTTTGCAATCAATTGAGAAGAAGATGGGAAAATGAGAAGAGATGGCTAGAGCCAACCCATCACAAAACAAATAAGCTATCCATCCACTCATGGATATTAATGATGACGAGGGAATGGTGAGGAAGTAATGGTGGTGTGATGTACAAATTGCCGATAGAAACAACTTAGGATCCATCTAGTGGTGCTCTATACAATGAGTATGCTACATGCTATGAAATGCTCATGTAGTAGGTGCCACTTGGATAGTGTTCCTCGTGGGAAAATTGTGCAGTTACCCAAGCGCCCTAGTATAAAGATGATGAAATCATGCAATGCAAAGGGTGAAGGTACAACAGGGGGAAAAGGCCGATGTCGAAGACAAGTGCCAAAACATGTAGAACACCAAGAAGGTAGGAGCCCCCTCTCAACTTGGAATGGCTATGCCAAAGGAGGAAGAGGAGTCAAATGTCGGTCTTCATATGGTGCTGAGAACCATGATGAGAAGAAGCATCCTAACTGTAAGAGCAAGATAAAAGTCGCCGCTATGATAGTATCAAGAGAGATGTTGTACGATCTGTCTCGGGAGGAGAAGCCTCCATGTTGGTAGAATAGTAAAGCTCCTAGAAAGATGAAACCATGAATGGAACAGCGCGCATCCCATGTCTCTAGCCCAAGTAGAACTAGACAAACCTGTATATTAGCCTTACACTGAAAACAAAGTTTGCAAAAGAGAGTAAGATCTGCAATCACAGAGGTCAGTAGTGGTGCAATAATGCAAATGTGTATGTGTATATAAATGTAATGAAATACTCGAAAATGAAAGGCTACATGTGTGGCCACCACTGCATACGGCGAGGTGGGGAAGGTCTGGCAGGTGCAGTGGAGTTCCTAGGAATGGATGTGTAAAGTGCAATAGGATCAGTGCTAGCAAACCAATCAGTCAACCCCTTAGGAGTAGAGTAGAATAGCCATTGAGGTTGTCCATGTGCCACTTGTCTAGCAACTGTGGGGGCTGAAGGAGCAGATGGGGCAACAGCGGGAGGTGTAGCCCTATGAGATTGTGTAGTCATAGTAGTCTGCTATGGTTTTCTAGCAGGAAGACCTTGGGCCTTGGTACGATACCCCTCATCCACATGGCTCAATCTCTGGCAATGAGTGCAAAACCTATTTTTCTGAGGAATTTTCTACCAAAGGGAGGTTCTTTGTTTCCATCAAAAGAAGTGGTGTCACCCTTGTTTTGACTTGCCTTCGCATCTTGCGAGTTCTTGCAACTATTTGTTTCCGCTCTCGAAGAAGAGGCAACCAACCCTTGCCCCTTCAATAGATATGAGTGGATGACATGTACCCTCACATAATGCAAGAACTGATACTCAAAACTCATAGAAGGTTGGCAATCTAGGGAGTGAGATAATGTGCTAGATAAAATGAAAGTATTTGTTGGGCAACTTGTTCAAGAAGAATGTGACTTGGTTGTTGTCTTCCCAGAGCCAGTAGTGGCAAACTCGGCTAGTAATCACCAATATTCAGCCAACTTGACTTTCAGATCATCCCCTTTCTTAATGGAAAACTCTTGAGGCTCAAAGTCGATGTTTATATGCCGAGTACGATCTTTAGCGGCATAGTAGTCAGTGAGATGACTCCAATGTTCCAATGCGAGAGGGAAGTGCTATAATTGAGAGTGAAACTCATGAACCAAACCCTTCATTAGCTTGACATTGGTTTGGCATTGTAAGCTCTCAGTTGATGAATGTAATCAGGGTGGGCTAGGTGAGGATCAAGCATAGGCTCAAGACCAACAATAAGGTCCCAAAGACCTTGAGACTCAAGTACTTGTTGCATATAGTTCGACCAAGTAGTGAAATTTGACCTGTTGGAACAAGTCTTATCCATGAAGGCATTCTTGGTCAAGGCAACAGGAGTGGTAGTGCTCAGATAAGGTGGATAGGATGGGTATTGTGGTGGGGAGGAGTACACTTGGGAATGGGTCCCATAGTGCCCACCAGGCATTTTGAGAAGTGTGCATAGTGGATCCAAATGTGTGCATAGGATGACTAGGCATAGGCATTGTCATTGCATGAGGACCCCATGGTGGAGGGATAGGGACACGTGGAGCAAAGGATGGAAATCCCTGTGTAGGATTGACCCATGAAAAGTGTGAGGACGCACCACAAGTAGAGGATGGAAATCCTTGCATTTGAGAGGTTATGGTGTGTATATAGCTAGGGGTAATGAGAGGGATGCCCATCACAGCCATCCTAGGTGGAAAAGATATGCCTACATGAGGAAAGGTAGAGAGAACTATGTTAGAGGGTTACATTCCCTTTAACGAAGGTTCCATAGTGCGAAATGGCTTGTGGAAAAGGGTAGGTGAGTGTTAAGAGGTGGAATGCCCCCTAACGAGGTACGATGATGTGAGGTGGTAGGAAGTGTGAAATATGGAGTAGAGAATGAGAATGTGCTAGGAGCAGAGATAGAAGGTCCAACTCCCAGTGTGGTAGAGGCATATGTGGAATATAAACCGAGGTTTTGAAATGAATGTGATATGGCTTCAAGAGAAGAGGGTGGGATGGGAGACAAAGAAGAAGAGTAATTGACTTGCACTGAAACAGAAGATGGAGGTATACTTGATGATGAATGTCTGCTTCTTCAGCCCCCTTTATTAAGATTTACATACTTTTGACCATCTGGATCCTGCACACCAAAAGAAAAAGCATGAGAGGGCTTTGATTCGAACAACTCAAAAGGGTTGTACGCACTTGACATTGGGTTTGGCCAATATGATGAAGATGGATCGCCTGTCATCCCAAATGTCGTATTGCCTCTACGATTAGAAAGGTGGCCAACCTCACCAACTGGTCTAGGAGTAGCAAAACTGGAAGAAGGGACGTCTTCATGTTTGTATTTGTTATGTAGGTACTCAGCAAACTCCTTCTCTGTGAGGTTAATGAAATCTGGAATATCTGGCATGGGTTTAAACATAGAGGGTGACCTCTAGTGATGGAGAAGCTTGATAAGACATCATGGGTTCACGATAAGAAGGTGCATGTGACATTATGATTCGGTTACAAGTCATTGTGTGCCTCGTGTAAAGACTAGCACTTCACAATATCCATAGGATAATACCATGTGAAAAAGAGTGCGGAGGCACCGCTAGAGTTTGCACTGAGGAAATACAAAGTGTATGATCATGCATTCATAAAAGCACCAACTGTGATACAATGTGAAGAAGAGTGTGGAGGCACTGCTAGAGTTTGCATTGAGGAAACACAAAGTGTAGGATCATGACATAAGCACAACAGGACAAACGCTGACACAGAAAGCAAAACTCAAGCCCTAAGCGCAAAACTCAAACTTAGAAACTTAAGCACAAAGAGAAGAAGGGATAGAAAGAACACAACTCTGAAGTGAATGAATGATGTAAATGAGTGTATGAGTATATAGTGTGCCCAAGGGCAAAGCAGTGTGTTAGAGAGTGACATCCATTGGAGACGGATCCCAAGGACTGTGACCACGAGTCAAAGTGATGGAGTGAGAGAAACACCAAACACTAATCACCAAAGTGTGAGGAGATTGAGGCAACTCCAGAGGATGATGTCTGATGATGTGGGTGAAACAACAAAATGTAGCAGTAGAACGCATAGTAAAATGCTGCAACAGAAGGGTGTAAACGCAGCAGTAAAACGTAGCAATAGAACGCCGTACTAAAGCGTCGCAGTAGAACACCACAATAGAGCGCATCAATAAAATGCGGCAATAAACCGCAGCAGTAGTGGAGCAAACAAGGTGATGGCAACAGTCACGAAGGTTGGACGGCCACATGGTGGGAGACTGATGGCTGAGATTTGCACACAAGGATGAGAAACTTGCACCGAAGAGATGAGATTGAATGGGGGCAGCTTGTCTATTTATAGGTGAGGATGGACCCTCCCAAACTAGGGTCTCATTGAACTCTCTCAAACCACTCCCCGTTTTAGGATTTCCATTAACTTAAGCTTGTTTTGGGGCTATTTAAGTGGCTAATCAGCATGGAATATATTTCTTAGCTCAATATGAGGTACAAGCTCTATTCTTATTGTAAAAAGCCAATGGAGACTCAACCAACATGAGTCCCAAGAGATCTCAAAACTAGTGGAAGCAAACACCATAGATGAGATAGAAAATTCGCGAGTTTCACCCAAATGGGGCAAGCTTGTCAGTTTGCAACTTCAAACTTACAAAGGCCTCCATGGTACCACATGCACCAAATGACCATCCAAGAACAAAGGTTTCCTCATAAAAATCCTAGCTCTTGCTTGTAGTGTACAAAAAAAACCCTCAAAGAAACCCTTGGGACCATCAAAAATAGCTTCCATTACTTCTTGTTCCTCATGAGTCACTACCATCACCCATGACATTTTCAAGCCATGCCTATATATGGACAATCATTGGAACTCAACGTAGGAAACAGACAACAGCAGCCCTCTCATGAAGAGCTACTACTTGATACACCATCAAAGTCCACACCTAAAATTGCCTCTACATCATCTCCTTCCAATAAAGAAGTTGCCTTCACTGAATTGGCACCAGGATAGTCGTGCATAATAGCATTCGCTGCATTTGGCGAATCGGCATCAACATAGTCCTTCATAATAACATTCACATGTGATAACATGTGGACAAAAGCCACATGTCCTTTCTATAACGAGAAATGGACAATTTAGATGTATCCAATTCCCCTATTTGTAGCCCCTTTTGTGAGGACTTTTGATGCTTACCAAAATTTTCTACTTCATTCTCACAATCCCCTCCCTCAAGACCCTCAAGACCCTCATCTTGGCAATCTCAATTAAAGCATTGTCCAACAAGTCTAAATCAATTCCATTGCAACAACCATCTCTAACAACTTCAACCCTACTAAATAGTATTTCTAGGTCTAGTGGTGCACCTCTCAAACTTTAACTTCATTGGTGATTTTGATAGCACCGACAGCTCCGAAAGGGGAGTAAAGCTCCAATGCATCTAGCAACCTCTCCTCTTGTGTGTTCAGTTCTCATTGAGGTGCAAAAGAAATGTCCCTTTCTCTCTTTTTTTCTATGATGGGTCATTATATTAATTACGAAGAATGTATACAAGTCACATGACTACTAAATATCACACAATGATTGAAGAGACGGCAATATGCTGGGGAGCGAGATCATCCTAGGTAAGAAGAGGCTTTGTTCTCTATGTCAACCCTCATCCTATGGCGGCTCCATCCTTTGCCTCACGCTCGAAAAGGCCTCCTCAGTCGACATGCTCTTGTGCCTCCATCCTATGCTACACGTTTGTCTACTATGTTGATTGTTTCTCCTCTACAAGTTTAGCAGGAGTTGCTTGCGATTGCGGAGACGTGATAATACTAGCAATCATTGCTCCCTTTGTCTTCTGCAACATTTCCCCCGGTATCACAGTAGCTAGCTCAGTAGGTCCTCAGCAGTGATGCGCAATGAAAACCTCTGGTCAGATTCCGGTGCATTTTGCGAGTGTCCCCCAATCAAACACCTTGCACGTCGTCTTTTCAAAGAAACAGCTCTTATCCATCTGTGCCACAAAGCTGGAACTGAAAGAAATAGCAATTTTTGGATTGATCGTAGGACACTCCATCCAAGGCCTAGTTTCAAGATTGGCTTCACTCCACGCTACACATTGGCACAGCGCAAATTGCGGAGGCGATTCTCATGGGTCAAGGGATCTTCATGGTCCGACTCACCTCCGCAGATGCAGCCCGCAAGCTAGTGGATAGCTCACCTTATACCTCCACGAAGGGGGTCATCTATATGGTTCCTTGGTGTAGTGACTTCAAAGTGGAGGACGTCAGGTGCTCCACAACAAGTTTCCTAGATACCGAGTCACCCTTCTATTCCCCGGACTGGCGGTAGAGTATCGTCAGTTAGTGGAGGACTTTGGATGGCTTTTCAGCACAATTCTTCCTCCTTCGCGGATGCAGTGACAGCTGCAAGAGTCCCGAATGTACGGGTGGTTGTGGAAGATATAAAAGGACATACCTAAGTTTCTTGAGATTGAGGCAGGCAGACACTCTTTCAGGCAACAAGTTAGTGTGACAGGGCAGCCTGGTCAGTGCCTGCGATGCCATGACTTTGGGCATCATGCAACAAATTGCACGCGTCCCCCAGTCCCCATGCCCACCACCTCATGGATTGCCCCCTGATTCTATCTCATAGTCCTCTCCTTCCGAGGCCACTCACCTCCCCTCACACTGGCCACATACTTCCAATCACTCCACTATCCCTCACTCTTCCTCTTCCTCACCATCTTCCCCACCAACCAGCCCCCTTGATCCTCACCTAGTACATGTGTCCCCCCCCGCCTCCCAACCCATTCCCCTCGCTTCCACAGGGGGTGACGAGCCTTACATGCCCATATCTTCTCCTCGCCAACAGGCCAGCCCTCCCCCTCCCCACATAGCCTCTAGCTCATCTGGTCCAGCCGCCCATCACAGTTTCCCTCGATAGGTGCAGTTTCTCCCACAGGAGTTTTTCCGTAGTGGTCCATGGTCCTATTTGAGTGTTTCGAAGCGTGGAGAGTTTAAGATAGAGAACAGCTAAAAGCGCAAGGGCGGCCTCAAAAAGCAAGTCAAAGGAAAAAGTGCATTTTCACTACCTCTAGAGATGGGGATCTTCATGGTCCGTAAGTCAAGGAGCAGCAAGGTCCATTTACTAGCACCACCGAATGGACCAAACTATGCTTTCTTCTTTTAGACCTCTCATTCAAGAGACTAGACGATGACAGAGATAGAGGAGAAAGTGAGGGTCCAGGTTGCAGACCACATCTCCTTGTGGATGGGTGAAGGAGGGCTAGCACTCTTTTCCCAGCAGTGGCCAAGTTGCATAATGGACATTAATTGGTGGATTGGAGTTGAGGTCCCACATCTAAGCATATTTTACAAGCCCCTACCCAGTGGAGCTCACCGATGGATGTGATCGAGTAGCCCCTCGCACAGGCTGCCCGCTTCTACCAATGCACAGAGTCATGCATCTCAGCCTAGCTGATGGAGGCCATGTTTGTACTACCTGGAGCATCTATCATCCCCATGGTCCGCCGGAGAGCCACCATGGGGGAATGGAGTTCACCCTCCAGGCCTGTAGCCAAGTGCATTCGGATGCCCCATAGCTCTTCTTCTTCATCAGCAGCTTCCACACCGAACAGATGCCTGTTCGGTCAGTCACAAGTTTCCTCATGAGTCTATACCTAGCATCCTGAAACGTAAACAGCCTACACTACAGTGGGGCATGTGGTTCTAGAAAATTGATTGTTTAGCAAGAGCTACAACCTACTCTTGCTAGACGGATCGACATCTTACTTCTTCAAGAGCATAAGCTCACCTCCTCCTAGGCCCATCGGGTGGGGAAGGTACTTCCACGCAGCTCCCACACTTACTGGGAGTACTCCATCGGTGCCCACGGCAAGAGTGGAGACGCTATTGGCCCGAGCCTTATTGCATGTGTGCAAGATCATATGACAATTGTCGCAGGGAGGGTCCTATTGATTAGACTGGATTTAGAGGACGCATGCCTTGGAGTCCTCAATGTTTATGTTCCTATTGAGGTTAGGGCACGCACTAGGTTCTAGACGGAGATTGTAGTAGGACTTCCAAGGTGGACTCTTGGATTGTTGGAGGGGACTTTAACAACCTAGTGGTCTCAGAGGACTAGCAGGTCAGAGGTAGAGATTACCAAGGTATAGCAAGGGAGGAGCAGGAGGCATGGGAGATCTTCCTCCTCGTAGTAGGAGCGCATGATACTTAGCACGACCCAGCTTTTCATAGGAGGGAGAGGTTGCTGGACGTCTCTTGGGGGTACAGGTGGCTAGACGGAGCTCTTTTGGAGCGGTTGGACCGGTTCTATGTGGGAGAGTGGGGGTCCTCTAGAGGAGGCCAGGTAGGGCAGTTGGCTGGTACCACTTTGTCTAATCAGTGCTCGGTTCTCCTTACACTTGATGCTCTCGCTTCAACCCTTGACACGTGATCCTATTGGATCCTTGACTCGATCTACAAGAGGAAGGAGGTAAGGAGGTAGATTGAGCAGCTTTGGACTAGGGAGTGGGCCAAGGGGGATCAGATCCCAGAGGAGGTTGCAAAGGTCTTAGCCGAGCCGAGAAGGATCTGCCATGAGGCAGCCCTAGAGGCTAGGCAACAGGGTTGGGAGGAGGAGAGGGCACTTCGGCGAGACCTAGCAGCCACTCAGAGACTACTCGAGGAGCCACCAGGGGATCCCACTCTCCACACGCAAGAGGTGCGCGCAATGGCAGCCATCGCCGGTCTTGAGGACAATCACTCTGAGTTCTCCTTTCATAACTCAGCAGCCTTTTGGGTACGGAAGGCGGACACGATGTGCAGGGATTTTTTTGGTGCATCAGCCTCGCACCTTCAGGAGATCAGATTCACAGCCTCCGTGATCAGTACATGAAATTTCGCTCTAGCCCAGATGAGGTGATGGAGATTGCCAGTAACTTCTATAGACATATTTTTCAATAGGAGAGGCAGTCTCAGTCAGAGTACAACATTGTAGACGGTAGGTTTGGGTTTGCATTCTGTCCCTTGTCACAAAGGAGATGGGACTCTCCCTCCTAGACCCCTTCACAGAGAAGGAGCTATCTGAGGCTTTCCATACACAGGATGGGCAAAAATGCCCGAGAGAGGATGGTCTTTCTAAGACCTTCTTCACTACCTACTAGGAGGTGGTGAAGGATCCCCGACTACTGGCCTTTCAGGAGATTTTCAGCTCAGGACGAATGCCAGGGACTTTATCGGCAAGTCTTGTCAGTCTCCTCCTCAAAGGGAAAGACCAGTTGGAGCTATCCCAATGGAGATCAATCACCTTGTTGTCAGTGGTCTATAAGGCACTGGCGAAGATGATCGGTAGTTGACTCCACCCCGTGCTTGTAGACATCATTCATGACACCCAAATAGGTTTTTTCCATGATAGGAGCATCCTAGATAATGTCTTCATGTTCTTGTGAAGATCTTGGATCTGACCTAAAAAGCCCTTTTAAAAAAACAAAAAACAAAAAAAAGAAGTCCATAGCTAATTCCATCTGCCTTTGTAGGACTTGGTAGGCCACTTGGCAGCCGACGTGTACCCTTTGTTTGATGCCTTGTCCTCTCTAGGGTGTTCACTTGGGCTCCCTTGGTAAGATAACCATCGCCTCTGTAGTCTTAGTAGACCATTAGGCAGCCAACGCGCACCCTTTGTCCGATGCTCTGGCTGCTTTGGGGTGGAACGCCTTGGGATAAAAGATAAACAAAGCAAGGGCTTGATTGGCCTCTATTCTCATGGCACCGTTGTTGGGCCTAAGAGGGGATCTTGAGCTAAAAATGCATTAGCTTTACTTAAACGGCCCCAAAACATGCTTAATTAATGAAGAAATCTGGTTTATTTAAAAGAAACGCGATCCTAGAGAGTTTTTGTGTCCCATAAGCACAAACCCACTTGGGAAGGCCCAAACTTTCTATAAATACGTATGTTGTCCTCCATTCAACCCTTAATCTCTTTTTTGCAGATTTTAGGTGTTTCAGCTTGCTGCCAACAGCCCATTCGCGGAGAACATCTCAGCCAAAGTTGTTCATTGCTGTCTACATCAGTTGGCACCTGATTTCCAGCCCTCTTCTCGCAGTTTGGAGTTGATCCCAGCCAAGCAACTGCTGTTCTTGCACAAACTTGTTGCCGTACTGCCTGCCACGTCATTTGCAACTTGTGTTTGGAAGTTTTCTCTCTCCTCCAGCTATCACCCAGCTCCTACAAGCTGTTGCCGGGCTATCCCACTTGTGTTTTTAGTATTTTTCTCTCCTACAAGCTATCCTATCTGTGTTTTTAATCTTTATCTCTCCTCACTATTGTGTGCATCAAATCGAGCTTCTCACTGCTACGTTTGCTCGTGTTCGATATCTGGAGGCTGCCTTGCTACAATTCGGGATCCATTCAGAGTACGACACACTTTCTAGCTCATTACCCCTGCGCTTATCCTTGAGATACAGGAGTTCCAGGTTCAGTATTCATTCACTGCATAGTGTGTTTGCTGCATGAGCATCGTATATTTAGTAGTCATATCACTTTATTTATTCACTATGTTCACTGTCTCGGAGTTAACCTAACTCTAATTGTGTTCTTTTATGTTGAGCTAAAAATGCATTAGCTTTACTTAAACAGCCCCAAAACATGCTTAATTAATGAAGAAACCTAGTTTATTTAAAAGAAACGCGATCCTAGAGAGTTTCTGTGTCCCATAAGCACAAACCCACTTGGGAGGGCCAAAACTTTCTATAAATATGTATGATACCCTATATTCAGCCCTTAATCTTTTTTTTGCAGATTTTAGGTGTTTCAGCTTGCTGCCCACACCCCTTCGCAGAGGACATCTCAGCCAAAGCTGTCCATTGCTGTCTATATCAGTTGGCGCTTGATTCCCAGCCCTCTTCTCGCAATTGGGAGCTGATCCCAGCCAGGCGACTGCTATTCGTGCACAGACTTGCTGCCGTATTGCCTGCCACATCATCTGCAGCCTGTGTTTGGCTGTTCCAGCACAGACCAACTATGCTGAGAACCGAGCGAGAGTAGGCCGATCAGCTTGCTTCACAAAGTTCCAACATGGTGGAAGACACACTTGTGATTACGTGAAAGAAAAGCTAGGCAAGCGAACCTCTAAATAATACAAACTGATCATAGCTTATAGACAAAAGAACATTGAGGAGCTCGATCAAAGGATTGCCCTTTAAGAAAAGCTTCTAAATGAAGATATGCATGAATTTCTCTCTTCAAATGTTGCGCATAAATCTGATGATGTTGCAGGGTAGTTGAGACCTCCATCAGGGATGGGCCTCCCTCTTGGAGAACAAGACCAGGAGTATGTTGCTTTCTTTCATCCTCTTCCATCCACTCCGGTGCAAGGTACTTTAGATTCATCTTTTGTTCCTCCTTCTTATACCTCTTCTGCTTTGCAATATTCTAGTAGAGATCATGTGGAAGAAAGAGTCCAGTCTGTTAACTACTGAAAAGGTCTTCTTGAGGACTAATTCTTGTATGTTAACATACGTCGCGGGGATTATAAGAGATACCTCTTCTTCTACCCTTACTTTTTTTCAATCTACTTCACAAAATCAGAATGAATTTGGTGTTTCTTTTTCTTCATTACATGGTGCATCATCATCTTCGCATTTTCATTTCCAATCATTAAATGATAAAAATGAACAAAATGCATCTACACCTCACACACCACATTTTCAAAACCCACCCATCCCACACATTCTTCCAGTGCTTCTTCACTTCTATTCACACCATTTACATTTCCATTTCAGACAGCTCATGTCGCACCTCACATCACACTGGGGGATTATGGAAACATAGGCACATTCTTTAGGACCTCATCCTTACCTCAGCCGGGTAGTGTATGGAAACATTCATGTTTTAGTGCCTCTGCCTTAGTCCGCGCTCATTGGACACTCACCGCCTACTTCTGCCTACCCATCTCTACCCCCTCCTACCTATCAGACATATCCACCTCCACAATCTTATCCCCCACATCCATCTTACCCCACCTACCCGACACCTTATGGTTCTAGCTCAAGCATACATTTAATGACAAGACTCGTTTTAACAGGTTAAACTTTACCACTTGGTCGAACTTGATGAGACATGTTCTTGACTCCTAGAACCTATGGGATCTTGTGTCGGGGTTGGAACCCCAACCCGATCCTACACTTGTTCCATACGAGGTTGTTCGCTCATGGAAGGCTAGGAATGCCTTCGCTAATGTCGAGCTGATACAGGGCTTATTGTCTGAGTTTCATTCTCAGCTTCAGCATTTTGACTTGGCGTCTGAGCGATGGGCACACTGAGACTGACCGCTATGCGGGTCGGGATAAGGACCCATTGTATCAATCTTGACCATGAGCTTCAGCTTTTCAAAATCACTGACCAGGATGACTTGAAAGTCAAGTTGACTGAGTATCAGCGTCTTCTCGCTGAATTCTCCACTACGGGGACTCCCAAGTCCTTTGACAATCAAGTCACATTGTCCTAAATAAACTCCCCAGGAAATACTTCAATTTTGTGGAAGATATTGTTTCAAAGCCTACGATGCCTACATTCTATAAATTTGAGTGTCAAGTGTTGCGTTACAAACAGTTGTTCGATCAGTTTCATATGAATTCCTTTTCAGAGAGGGCTCTTGTTGCTCATTCTTAGAAAGGGCAATAAGGAAAGGGAAAAGAAAACCAAACCTCAACTCAAAATCAAAATCTAAATCTAAATCAAAAGCAAAATCAATTTGGGGAATCACAAGGAACATCCCAAACTCTCAAACATGGGTGGCAGAATGTACCTAAAAAGAATAGGTATTGTCAACATTGTCAAAAGGCTGGCCATTTTGACAACAAGTATGGATCAAAGGCAAGAGGCACAAAACCAAAACCTAAGTCACAGACCCCTGCCCCTAAGTCAGGTAACCCCTAGCAAGGGAGATAGGGTGATGGCAAGGGACAGTTTAAAGGTCAAACTCATACTGTCGCCGCTCAACCATCTTAGTCGACAAGGTTCTCAACTCTAGAGGGCTTGTCTGACTGGTCTGCAGAGATCCACATCGTCTCCATAGAGACATCAAATGCTAGTCTCATCCACGTCTATGAGTTGCCTCTTGACAAGGTTACCACAAAGGCCCACTCATCACAACCGAGCACTTCAGCTCCTGTTTGGATTATGGACAGTGGAGCTACACATCATATGACTCCTACAGGAGACATTTTCTACTCTCGAGCCCCTGCAGCCGAGCGCATCCGCATAGGAAACAACTCCTCGATCAAGATTCAGGCTCGAGGTTGTGTCAATTTTGCCACTGACAAGGGTCCGGATCTAGCTTCGCTAGACAATGTATATTATATCCCTCAGCTTGGGATGAACTTGTTATCTGTTCAGCAGCATTGCCAGTTGGGGCGGGCAATCTTCTTTACAACAACCACAGTTGAGGTCCTTGACTCTCGGATTGGTTTAGTGATTGCTCGCGGTGAGACACAGCCTAATGGCCTATACCACATGACACATTTTCTGATCAAGCCAACAGTTGAGGACTCCGTATTCCATAGCTTCCAAGCCTTGGCCACATCTCGGGAGTCTACGAACAATGATTGCCTTTGGCATTCTCTCTTAGGGCATCTTGGCTATAACTCTCTTTATGAGTTGTCACGCTGTGAGCTGGTTGAGAGCCTTCCACGCTTGATGCTAGCTCGCGATGTTTGTAAAGCATATCAGCTCGGGAAGCAACACTGTATTTTAGCTTGGTCTTCTAGAGTAAGGTGCACTTGATTGTATCCATTGAAACCATCAAGAAAGGAGTACATATCATGGTCATCTACTTCATCTAGTATGGTATCCAAGTAAGGGATAAGGAAGGGATCCAAATGGTGGCTACATTAAGCTCTTTGTAATCCACACATATCCATAGTTTATTTTTCTTCTTTGGAACAACAACAATTGAGGAGATCTAATCCTCTCAATCTATTGGAGTGATGAAACCTACTCTTACTAGTTGATCTAAGTTCGGATAACATCTAACTTCAGAGGAATCCATCTTTCAGTGTACATCCTCAACCGGTGCCCAACTGCGGCTCTTCCTCAAAAGACCTCATACGAGGCATTTTTTGGCTCTTGGCTTGTTATTTTCCACTTCAGAGTCTTCAAGTGTCGTGCGTACACACATATGCCTGATGACAAGATAGGAAAGCTCTCTCCCCGAGCTGATCTCTTTATTTTTGTGGGATATTCCTCTGAAGTGAAAGCCTATCGTTTGTTTGATCCTCGGACAAACAAGGTGATCATTATGCAGGATGTCATCTTTAACAAGAGGGATATTGTGCAGTCCTCTACACTGGATTCCGATCCGATTCCTTCTTTCATATCATCAGAGATCATGCCTACTAAGCCTGGTCTGCTTAGCCTGGTCTACTTCCCGCTCCTAACATTTCCGCAAATTCTTCCACTCCCAGGTTCCCTCCGCGAGACCCGTTACCTTGCTCATACCAGCAGACCATGCAGGATTCAGGGATCCTACCACCGGATTCCACTCCCGAGAGACCTAAAAGTTTTGCTCGGCTTGCTCCTCGGGCATCATTTGTGTCGTTGTTTACAGCTGATTATATAGCGCATTCTGATCCGAATATATGGCAGGAGGCTCTTCAGCACCCTCAATGGCGAGCGGCCATGGAGAAGGAGCTAGAGAGTACTGACCAAAATGAGACTTGGACATTGGTGGATCATCCGAGCCACAAGAAAGTCATCGGGACAAAGTGGATTTCTAGGACTAAGTTAAAAATTGATGGGACTTTAGACAAATACAAGGCTCTCCTTGTCATGCAAAGGTTTCGACAAAAGCATAGCATTGATTATGAAGAGACCTTTGCTCCTACTGCGCGGTTGACCTCCTGTCGGTTGCTACTCGCACTAGCCGCTCACCATGGCTGGCCGATACATCAGATGGATGTCAAGAGTGCCTTTCTAAATAGTTTTATGGAGGAAGTCTCGGGCTTTGCTTCAGGGAACCCTAGGGATAAGGTATTCCTCTTGCTAAAGCTCTTTATGGGTTGAAGCAAGCGCCGAAGCAAGCTCCCTGGTCTTGGTTTCATAGGATGGATGAGTTTTTGCAGACTCATGGATACCATTCTACCCATTATGACCCAAGTTTATATGTTTGATGTACTATAGAAGGGGTTAGCTATATCCTGCTATACATTGATGACTTACTCATCACAGGCTCAGATTCTGCTGCCATAGTGGAAATCAAGGCTAAGCTTAAAGCTACATTTGAGATGACAGCAGACCTTGGTTTGTTGTCCTATTTCTTGGGGATGGAGGTAGTTCGTTCTAGGGGCTATATTTTTGTGTCACAGTAGAAGTACGCACTTCAGCTCATGGAACAGTAAACTCCAAATTAGACACGGCGAATGGCCACACCTCTAGATCCTATTGTCCACTTATCAAAGAATACCCTAGGAAAGCCCTTTGATAAAGATATCTATTGTTCTGTTGTAGGAAAACTTCTTGGGTTAATTCACACTAGGTCAAATTTAGCTTACTTAGTTAGCATACTCAGTCAGTATTTCACTGCACCTAGGATGTCACATTGAATTGCATGTCTTCGTGTTTTTGCATTATTTGTGGTGTACTTATTCTTATGGCCTTATATATGGTTCTGGTTTATGTTTACAGGGGTACGCTGATTCTAATTGGGTAGGAGATCTTGATACCCAGCGTTCCCATGGCGGCTACCTCTTTCCCTTGGACACGGCTCCCATTTCTTGGTCCATTCGTAAGCAAGAGATGATGGCGGCTTCTACGACTGAGGCCGAGTACCGGGCTCTCTTCGATGGCACCACTGAGGCCATCTATCTGAGGAGTTTACTAGCGGTGCTTCACTTTCCATGTGACTTTTCCACAGTTGCCTATTGCAACAGCAAGAGTGCCATTGCCCTTGCGGGCAATCCGATCATCACACCACGGACACGTCATGTGGGAGACCACTTCCACTTTTCTAGAGAGCAAGTTGGGCTAGGCACTATTTTCCTAGAGTTTGTGCCATCATCAACTAATTTTGCAGATATCTTAACGAAAGCGGTCAACCGGCCGGTTCTTCAGTACCTTCTACCCAGGATTGTCGGCTTGGGTATATCCTCCCCTACTTCTTCAGCTTGACCGGGAGAGGGTACTTGTCTCTTGCTTTCCCTTCTAGTTTGAGAGGGGGGGCTTTTACTCTTGATAGTGACAGTGATGATGCCTACAGTTTTTTTAGACATTACATTCATTTATTCTTTTGTATTGTATTATGGACATTTGTAACTTCATCCACACTATCAAGATAACATGATTGTAAAAGGGCACTTAGACAAGTGAACAATTCCCCTGCAAGGGCACTGTCCAAGTGGCACTGTTGCATAGCATATTGCATGAGCATGATATCTTGCATCTCCCTTTGCATTACCCATGCATTGGCATTCTGTTCATGTAAACATGCATCTATGTGCATTTATCCCTTTTCGGTCATTTGGAGTGGTTGACTCTAGGATCCATCATATTCGTGGCATTGCACATGGCAATCTCCAAGGCAGTCTTTCCCAGCTTGTCTGCTTGCTTTGCTTGTCTTGCTTGCTTGACATATTTGCTATACACCCACCTTTGCCATTTTCTTCGTCACCGACACCCAACAATGGTAGGGATAGTATGCTTGTCTTATGAAGGTCTTGGGGACCATCCCTTATCACTCTCCCGTTCGGGGCATTGATTCTCAATAGGACGAAAAGTCATTTGAAACCCTCACTTAATGCTTGATCTATCAAACCTAAAAACCCCTTCTTCTTTTTTTTAAACCAAAAAACAAAAAAAAATCCATAGCTGATTCCATCCGCCTTTGTAGGGCTTGGTAGGCCACTTGGCAACCGACTTGCACCCTTTGTCGGATGCCTTGTCTTCTCTGGGATGATCACTTGGGCTCCCTTGGTAACAAAACTATCGCCTCTGTAGTCTTAGTAGGCCACTCGGCAGCCAACACGCACCCTTTGTCGGATACTCTGGCCGCTTTGAGGTGGGATGCCTTGGGATAAAAGATAGACAAAGAAAGGGCAGTGGCCTTTATTTTCGTGGCACTGTTGCTGGACCTGAGAGAGGATGTTGAGCTAAAAATGCATTAGCTTTACTTAAACAGCACCAAAATATGCTTAATTAATGAAGAAACCTAGTTTATTTAAAAGAAACGCGATCCTAGAGAGTTTCTATGTCCTCCATTCAGTCCTTAATCTCGTTTTTGCATATTTCAGGTGTTTCAACTTGCTGCACACACCCCGTTCGCAGAGGACATCTCAGCCAAAGCTGTCCATTGCTGTCTACATCATTTGCAGCTTATGTTTAGTAGTTTTGTCTCCTTCAACTGTCGCCCAGCTTCTGTAGGTTGTCGCCAAGCTATCTACATTTGGCGGTTTTCTCTCTCCTATAGACTGTCTTACCTGCGTTTTTAGTCTTTCTCTCTCCTCCAAGTTGTCCTGCTTGTGTTTTTAGTCTTTCTCTCTCTTGTAGCATGCGTTTTTAGTCTCTCTCTCTTCCAGGTTATCCTGCCTGCGTTTTTAGTCTTTCTCTCTCCTCACTGCTGTTTGCATCAGATCCAGCTTCTCACTGTTGTGTTTGCTAGAGTCTGACATCCGAAGGTTGCCTTGCTGCAATTCGGGATCCATTCGGAGTACGACACACTCTCCAGCTCATTACCCTTGCCCTGATCCTTGAGATACAAGAGTTCGAGGTTTAGTATTCATTCACTGCATAGTGTATTTGCTGCATGAGCATTGTATATTCAGCAATTATATCACTTCAGTTATTTTCTGTATTTATTGTCTTCAGTTACCCTAACCCTAACTGTGTTCTTTTATTATTATGTGCTTTGTCATAGGGTTTTTGTTTATGTTTTTGTGTTAGGGTATTTCTTTACAAGCTCAGTACAGTGGTTAGGGATTGGCAGTACTCCTCTTGGATTTTGAGAAGGCCTATATTAGGGTTGACTGGGACTTCTTAGAGGGCAGCATGGCGAGGTTGGGCTTCCCTTGGACATGGATCAATGGGGTTTCTGTACTTTACAGATCGGCCACTAGCAGGGTTCTCATTGGTGGCAGGAGGGGAGAGGAGTTTTGGCTAGAGAGATCTGTCTGGCAGGGCTGCTCTCTTGCTCCGTATCTTTTCTTACTCTTTGCAGAGGCAATGTTCTACTTTCTCCGCTCACGTGTGAGCCGGCTACATGGCCTTCGATTTCCAGTGAGGGAGGAGACTAAGCTGTTGGACTCAGAGTATATAGATGATACCGCTCTTTATGTAGAGATTGATGAGCTGATGTTAGAGAGAGTGAGACTAGCTTTGGAGGTATTTTACACTGTAACTTGAGCGAAAATCAACTGGCGAAAGTCGATTGGTTTTCTTACAGATTTGGACTTTAGCACGAAGTGGAGTGTCCACTTGGGGTTCAGATGGGTGAGCAAGGGACAGCAGATCGTCCAATATCTAGCGTTCCAGGTGAGACTCGACATCACTCTTGCCCAACAGTTTCTTCCAGTTCTCGACTCTATTAGACAAAAGCCGACCTACTCGAGCACAATCTAACTTTGCTTAGTGGGTCAAGCCCTAGTGGTCAACCAGGTCCTCCTAGTGATAGCTTGGTGCTTTTCCTCGTCTTGTGTGGTTTAGCTTCGGTACCTAGTACAGAATTTTCTCTAGGTTGGCTCAGACGGTTTCAGGGATTCCCAAGCCAAGGTGGTGTGGGCGACCATCATCCGGCATCAATCTAAGGGAGGGCTTGGCATCATCGACCCAGAGTTCCAGAGCTTGGCCCTTTTGGGCAAGCTAGTGGTCCGTGGTCTCACATCAGGTGGGCAGACTTGGAAAGTCCTTCTACAAGAGGGTCTCTGGGAGTGCACCACCCAGATCGTCCTTCCTCCGCAGCTTACTTCGAGTGTAGTAGGGCCTTCGCAAGGCCCTAGTTCAAAAGCCCCCAACATGTCAGGAGGAGATAGACTATCACCCAGTAGCCTAGAACCCCCAAGTTAGAGATCGGGACGGGATACAAATTGGTGAGCGCCCCCACATCTAGTGGGCCGCCTAGGAGGCTGTCCTGGCTTATACTATCAGGGTATGGCGGGAGGTGTACAAGATGGCAGATTAGGAGATGTTGCAGCCGGCATTAGGTTGTTAGCAAGGAGATGAGGTGAGCAGAAGGGAGATTGACTCAGGGATTACTTAGGAGTGGCTAGTCCTAGCTTATACTATCAGGACATGGTGGGAGGTGTACAGGATGGCGGATTAGGAGGTGTTGCAGCGGGCATTAGGTTGTGAGCAAGGAGCTGAGGTGAGGAGAAGAGATGTTGACTCAGCGATTCCTTAGGAGTGGCTAGACTCCCGGATTCGAGAGCCGATGGAGCTTGGTGACGTGTGGGCTTCACTGGCAGGTATCCCCTTACAGTTGGCAGGTAGAGTGGGTGGTGCCCCATACATGACTTTCTTCACTATGCAAGATGATGGGGGGCGGTTGGTTCTTGACAAAGGACAGCAGGATAAGGAGATTGTTATCCTTCCTTGGAGGAGGATTTGTGTGGTTGAACTCCAAGGGAAGACGTGGCGATTGGACCCTTATGTTCCCTGGGAGGAGTTTCAGGAGTGGCACCTTTGGTTATGGGAGAGCAGGCCACTTGATGAGCTCGAATGGGACCCTGGAGAGTGGCTATGGCCGGCCGTTGCAGTCACCAAGAAGCCTTTGAGGTTCTCGGAGTACACAGCCAGGATTGATAGATGTAGTGTGATGCAGGAGGACATGGATTGGGCACCTTCACGTAGCAGATATTGGGCGGAGCACAACATTACGGATGCCTTCCGTCAGACTTTCTAGCGTTGCTTGTGGGACAGCTAGAGGCCGAGAAGGGTGTCGTATTTCCTTTGGCTTTTGGCACATGGGGATCTACTAGCTTCTGGCAATTGGTTGGCTCTGATGCAGCAGGATGGACGTTGCAAGTGTTGCCCACAACAACACTTGGAAACTCCAAAGCACTGTCTTTGGTCTTACGAGGTGGCACAGCTCGTGTGGAGAGGAGCTTGCCATATTCTTTGCTATATGGCACCCAGCCTTGGATGTATCTCGTGGGGCTTTTTGCTAGCAGGCAATCAGCCACAGTTGTCATCTTTTGTATGAGGCCGGGATGCAAGACACGATTTTTCTCATCGAGGCTAGGCCTTGTGCAGTGGTTGGCTTGGAGGCTTTACCCAACCGCCAAGTATTGGATCCCACAACAGAGCGCTCAGAGGTATGGGAGATCATAGGGAATCTTACAGGATGGCACATTTGAAAGGCACGCTGTGAGGTGGTTTTTAGTAGGGAGTGCCTTTCAGTATATGTGACTTTGATAGAGCTTTGGGACCTCTATCATCCACTGCCTCCATGGCTGTTGGGACTAGGTGCAGGGCGAGTCTCGAGCTCGTGAGGAGCTCTGTCTTCAATTTCTACTCACTTGGGGCGGCCATGACCTATTCTTCACGATGCACACAAGCAACGCCAGATGGCAATACACCCCCCCTCCATGGCTTCTTGCCCCCATCCCCCCCATACTCCCTTGAGAGACTTGTATACATGATGGATTTGTGATTTGCATCAATTGCAGTGAGTCTGTTGAGCACATGCACTTCATTGTAATCAGCCTTCTAAGTAATATAATTAGCCACATTTTACTTGCAAAAAAAAATCCTAGGTAAGAAGACCCACATACTCAACAAGCCCAACTACTACTAAAGGAGACCTTGCAAATGGCCAATGTGGCTATTCACGCCAAAATGCAATTAAAAAATGAAAGTGTTACAAATACTCCAATTATGCAAATTTCCCCAAAGCATAGAAACTAGAAAACCACTAGTATATGTGGTCGCACACATCCTATAAATTTAAGGTTTCCAAATACCTAGTCCAACGGATGCAGAGCTTCCAACAATGGGACACCAATGTGTGTGTGTGTGTGTATAGATACAGAGAAGACTTGTATCCAACCCCCTTTGCCCCCATGGCACGAGGATGGCACACTACGAGACCCACTTTCTTCAAGTATCTGAGGATGGTTTCATCACCCCACCCAATTACATGGATATACAATTGCCTCATGGATTGCACATAGTTATTGGTTAAATCCGCACCTCATCCCACCACCTAAGGATTGAGACAAGCATATGGGAAGGCATAAGATAAGAGGAATGCATATGCCCACTATGTGATAGAGAGCCCAAGATAGAGAAACACTACATCTGTCGATGCACGGTATATTATGATATATTAGGCAGATACCACTGTCTATTTCGAGGGGGTTTTGGACCCTTGAGATGATTTTGTAGTTTGAGGATCTAAGGTGCTTGGGTTTCTTCCTCTTGGAGCTACAGAGGCATAGAGCAACTATTCTACGGAGTAGGATTCAATTCGGCTCACATAGACAAAGAGCAGTCATTGACTTTTTCACTACTACATGACCAAGTATGGCACATACCACTACTACTATCACATAGCCTATAGGAGTAAATCATCATTGGACCTCATCTTCTATAGGGGTCCCTTTGGATAGAGCAGTGGCACTCAGCCAGTCTAGGCACTCATGTCCATCACGACAAAGGCCTATACATCCACACCACAAACAAATTAGAGCCATCATTGAGTGCCGTAAGAGGTAGATGTCGAGACGCCTCAGCCATGCAGAGATACATCTCCTTAGAGGGTAGACATCTCATTGATGGAGAGTTTCCTTCTTCTACCTTTAGTTTTAGATTATCGACATGTTTTCTTTTTATAGGACACTATTTCATTTTTCATTCTTATAGGCATGTTTTTCATCTTTTCTTGTTCTAGATGAGAAACACACCATCATTATATGTATTGCTTTGGTCTCATAGGCCACATTGGCATTTTAAAGACGTTAATTCTCTCTCTCTAGGTGGTTTAGAGAGGATGTGCTCACAGGTGCAATTCCAAGAACCCCGCACCAAGCTATGGCTCTTCAATACACTGGTCACATCCACACTACTTTATGGAGTATAGATATGGGGGCCCAATCTTGACCACCGTAGCAGATCAGGGCGCACTTATGATGGATGGAGGTCGATGGAGAAACCCCTACTATCCATGATATCCAGGATGATCAGATGTAAGGCCTCAGTGCCACATTAGATCATCAGAGCCGAGCTAGCAGCTACACCGATTGTAGTAGAGACCCTCAACCGATTGGTTGCATACATACCTAGCCTATGGGACTTACCCAAACACAAATATGCACAGTTGGCCCTTGAGTTCTCCAGACAGCTTGCCGGAGAGGGTGATACTTCATGTTGGTATGCACAGATGTCGGCCTGGTTTGAGCTGCATGGCTTTAGCATGGACAAGTTACCCCCCTTTCAGTACTCCCTTGATGCACCATCTCTTGATCTGAGCAGGTTAGAGATCCGCAAGATCATCAAGATGGATCTTACCCAGTTGGATATCATGCAGACATGGTTGATGTCAGGGCAAGAGCTAGGGACAAAGATGGCTTTCTACCACGAGCATTTTCTTCATACTACAAATGATGGATTTATTGTTCGCCCAATATACATGTTCACCCACCTTTCCCATGGGATTAGATGTACTAATGGCGAGTTGCGCACCTCCTCACATCAGCTAGAGATTGAGACTAGCAGATATAGATCCATCCCACCAGAGAAGCACATATGCCAGATATGCCGATTAGAGCCAAAGACAGAGGAGCATTATATTTGCCGCTGCCCAGCGTATTATGAGGTCCGTGGTCGTTTCCACTATCTCTTTAGAGACGGATTTGGACCACTATCCAAAGTCATGGATTTTACCGATCAGCGATGCCTTGGCCTCTTTCTTCTTGAGGTACGACAACTTCCTGACATGCGCCTCAGGAGTACAGCTGCTCCAAGACATCGAGGCCCTTCATAGAGGTAGCTCACAGACTTCTTTGCAAAGGAGACTCAAAAGAATTCAATAGAGTTACAGCCACAGTCCACACAAGAGCCTCTCTCACTACCACTGTCCACACACAGACAAGGAGTACTGATTGATCGAGCCGTTGAGCTTAGCCAATCCAGACACCAACACCACCTTCATAGGCAGATACAGGGGGTTATTGCTGAGGCCAGAGCCAGGCCCTCCATACCCACATGAGATTGTACCATTTGGAGCTCATTGTTACTAGATAGAGCTCTATGTTTTACACATAGCCATAGTTAGTTTCCTTTCTTATTTTGCTTTGTGCTACATATTTTACCCAGACAGTTGTACCATCATACACATGATTGTAACTCATGGTCTCATAGGTCATTTTGGCCTTTTGTACTCTCTCTCTCTCTCTCTCTCTCTCTCTCTCTCTCTCTCTCTCTCGCGTAAATCTCTCTCTCTCTCTCTCTCTCTCTCTCTCTCTCTCTGTGTATTTTCTTCGATCAATCTCTCTTTCCCCCCTGCCCCCCCCCCTCTTTCCAAAAGACCCCACCCCAGCCCACAAAAACCCATCAAGAAATGATAATTGTGACATTGATTGTGAATTATACCATTCTTAGCTTTTAGTAACCATCAACATATTTGTTGTGCAGGTAGTTTACAAGAAAATGCTAGGGATGAAGCCTAGCCTAGATGATCTAAAAGATGCGAAGCCAGATCTTGCTAAAAGTCTCCAGCAGCTATTAGATTTTGAGGGTGATGTTGAGAACACCTTCGCATTAACATTTCAGGTTGGTAGTGAATTTCATGTAATTAGCTCTTTGAGTTTCATGAGCAGTATGGATGTTCATTTTAGATGTGTTTGGAATTACAGGTTTCGTACGATTATTTTGGGACCATCAAAACATATGATCTTCAATCTGGTGGATTTGATATACCAGTTACAAAGGAAAATAGAGAAAAGTAAGTGTATTAAGACTATTTCCTACGAATGTGTTCTATGATGTCCATGGATTGCCAAATTACTCATGTGTACTGCCTACACCCCGTACTGATGTCCACCCCACTTCATTCCCCATGCATGCCTGCCATAGTAACGAAGAAGGCCATTCCAACACTTACGAATGTGGAAGTGTTTTCCTGATCCAAAATAGTGGGGGCATGAATCCCAAACCAGGGGAATGTCCCATGTCCCCCTCCTAGTCAACCCCTGCCTATCCCCTTATGGATGGCTAATACAGGACCTCTCTTTGGAGTTCTTTAAGTTTTGAAGTCTTTCCCTCAAGAAAGTTTAATGTGTCAATTAGCTTTGGTTTCTTCCCCTTCTCTCACACATCACACACACACAAAATCTACCCACATCTCAAACTGACATACCAAATCAGCCCATATTTCACACTTTTTTTCAATGGAATGTGCAAATGCTTTCTATGATGGTGTAGCAAGTCACAGTAGACAAGCGTAATTTGGTTTGTGAAACTACTTGTCATTATGCGATAATAGTAGACATCCCCACACTTTTTGTTGTAAAACCGGTGTTCGCTAAATATCAAGCCAAATTTTTTTTTAGAAGAATAGACTTCATAGTAAATTCAATCAAAAAGAAATAGAAACAATGGTAATACACATCCATGGTGATCGTGGTAACAATCATGTAAGGGTGGTTGCTGCAGAAAGTCTGAAATATGCATAAGGTTGAAATGAGGGAGTAATCATAAAAGCATGGTTCCTTCAAGAAAAATAACCCACACATCCCAATATCTAAATCAATGAAAGAAGAGGCACTATTTCATTTACATGTGAGTTGTTAGATTAGGATTTAGCAACACGCACACACTCATACACACTCGCAATGAACAAGTGAACACCAAGAGAGAAGAGAGTTGCTGGAAGATCACATCCACTATGTGAGAATGATGATGAAAGTACAATTCGTAAGGTACTAGAGTACAACACCCACTCATGGGTATTCACACGGGTGAAAAAACCCTTCTCCAGCTAGAAGTGAAAAGTACCCATGGATAAGGGAGCATTTACACTAGAGCTACGAAGGAACACAATAAGTGTAACAAACCCCCCTTGTGTGAATGATATTAATATATATAGGGAATTTGCAGATCAATCCCCAAATGGTAGTAAGCCTAAACCCTTGCAAAAGGCTTCAAACTTCTTTCTAGAGAGAGCTTTTGCAACTACAATTTGCCAAGTCATCCTATGGAGGGATGTAAACCAAGTCAATTTCCCTTGTATAGAGCCTCTCTCTGGCATATGATAATGCACCTTAATGTGCTTAGTGTGAGTGCAAAAACTAGATTCCTTACAACTGCAACAACACTCTTTGCATAGATAGGAGTGGGTGGCTACTATCTTAGATGTGGTCATTGTAGACTGCTTCTTGCTCATCAATGAGATATATGAATCATCAAGCAAGAAATAATTACCACTAATGAGCACCTCTGTGCCAAAACATCCAACCCAATCATTGTCTATGAATGAACGCAAGCAAAAAGAACTGCCTCTAGGATAGAAAAGAACCATTATCTGAGTGCCTTTAAGATGGAAAAAGACATGTTTGATTGTTTGCCAATGCATAATATCAGGGATATGCATAAAGTGTGTCAACTAGGAGACCCCAAACTGAATATCCAACTGTGTATTACACAAGTATAATAGACATCCAACAACCTGCTCTAACAGAGAGAAGCATTGAATGGATCTCCTACATCCTCGATTATAAACTTGAGTAGAGATAGGCTTGCAATCTTGCATCTAAAAATGCTCAAGCCTCGAGGAGGTGCCCAATGTGCTTCAAATGTAGCAAAACAATTCCCCCCACAACTTTATAGTAAACTGTATGCCAAGATAGTAATGCAAGTGTCCAAGATTTGTGACATCAAATGCATGCTGCAATTCAGCCTTTAAGGCTGCAGTCTATGTCTCATGAGGTCTAATCAACAACATATCATCCACATAAAGAATTGAAATCAAGGAATTCTTCCCATCTTTGTCGATATAAAGTGTACTTTCAATGTGTGAATTGCTGGAACCAAGAGCAACCAATAATGCATGTATCTTCTTGTTCCATGCCCTAGATACCTATTTCAAACCATAGAGGGCCGTATGCAGCCGGTACACTTCGCATTCTGAGCCTTTTTAAACAAAGCTAGGAGGTTGAGTGACGTGAACCTCATATGGATTACCATTTGGAAAAGCAATCTTTACATCCAACTCATACACATGCCAATCAAAATTGATAGCCAAAGCAATGATATTACCAATAGTAGTCATACGTGAAGTTGGTCTAAGTGCCTCATCATAGTCAATCCCATGTTGTTGGGCATACCCTTTGGCAATGAGACATACCTTCTAGCTATCAATGCTACCATCAAATCTTAAGTTTTAATTTGTAAACCCACTTGTGCCTATAGTAGGCTTGCCAAGAGGCAAGTCACATACTTCCATATGCCATTTTTATATATAGAGTTCAACTTTGATTGCATAGCTTTCATTCAATACTCATTCTCTAAAGCATTCTGAAAAGAAATTGGCTCCTTGTTGCATACAATAGCTAAAAATGCCTATGCAACCAAGTTACCCTATGCATAGCAAGTGGCTACTCTAGTTCTACCGGGAAGTGAAATGGACAGTTTATAATCCTGTAATGTATCCAACAGCCATCTAGGGACTATTTTAGCCTCCCCAATAGCAGCCCTCTCATCGGCCACTTTATCAGCAGCAATGCCATGATCAATGGGCTGAAAATCAGGTTTTTGTTCAACATGTGTATTTTGCTGATTTTGTTGAATGAAAATGCATTTGATAGCCTTGCTTTACAACTTCATATCTTTGTGGATGTGGTACCAAAGGATATGTCAAACAACCAAAGACATGGATGTGTGACACCACTAGCATCCACCATCTGGCCATTCCAAGCTTCATAAGGCATACATTCAACCAATGCTTTAGTGGGGCTATGATTCAGCACATATACTACACACAATAGCATCAAGATAAAACTTTGGGGGCAACTTATTGTGTGTAAAGTATACAATGGTGCATGCGAAGCATTATTAGTACACACAATCGATCCCCCCCTTTTGTACATTTTCATATAATATAAACAAGTCACAAAATGATATATGCTTGGAGGCACTGCTATCAAAATACCATGTATTGTTGTTTTCAACTACTAATAAGCTATGTGCATAAGAAGAAGGATCCTAGGAACAATGCATAACAAAAGCATAAGATTGGCCAATGTCCAAACTTCCTAAATGTGCTGCCACATCTTTTGCACTTGGTGAATTTTTAGCAACACTTGTACCCAATTGCTTCTCTTTTTCACTAGTAGTCCTCTTTCTACATTCCTCAATGACGTGCCTCTTTTTCCTATAAAAATTATCTCTCTTTTTCTTGGCACCCTCCTTGGTATTCAAAGAGTCTGTAGAAGAGGCTGATTTGCCTTTACCTTTTGAGTTTGATGGTTGTTATGATTTTTACTTTGTTCCTATGGATGGCTGCAAATGACTAATTTTCTATACTTACATTGGAGTGATTCACCTGTGATTGCTCTTCTTGAAACTATAATGATGCCAATGCATCAAGTATGTATGCATTAGTATCTCCTTTTACAAGTTAGCAAAATATAGTGGCAAACCTCTAATAAGACTCAAGTAGACTAATCAAGACTAGAAACAAGAGAAGTGTCAAGAATTATCTCATTGATATTCGCAAGCTACTCTATTAAATCCTTTACACATATAATGTAGGCATCCACTGAATCACACTTTGCATGTGCTCCATCTCAAGCTATTTACGCAAGTAGGTTACATGAGCCTAGTTGCGCACCTAATACAAAGAAGGAAGTTATCCCAAGCATCCTTGGCTGTTGTGCACAAGTGAATACGTAGAATACTCCATCACTTGTATGACAATGCAATCAAAGCATGTGCCTAGGCATCTTTCCCATCCCATCTCAACTAATCAATGGTAGGAGGTGTAGCAAGAGTTGGAGCGGAAGATCCACTTGTGATAGTAGATGAATTGGATAAGCTTTAACATTTTGTGCAACACAGCCTACATGCCTAACCTCAAAACTATGTACATAACCCCAAAGTTGTTTAGTGACCAAAACATGCTTTATCATGTATGCCCACATTGGATAGTTTCATGCCATCCAAGTGATTCGAGTCTCCAAACATATTTAACAAGTCATTTTGGCCTGCCTTTGTTTGGTGTGTGTAACTGAATGTTTACAATAGTGGCTACAAAATGTGTACTTAAAGGTGCAGTAGTATGAAAAAGCGAGGAAAAGCTCAAAAGGCTCACAATTTTGCACACAATTGACAATGTTAGAGAAAAATGTGCAGCTGAAAAGTGCTCCGATGTCCCCAAATGTCAATGAAGATGATGAAAATTCACTTCAATTTTGTGAATAGGGCTTTCACAAAAGTCCCAAAAATTTTTGACAAAATTTGGTGAAATTTAGGTTCAAATGTGAAAAGCCGGAAATTTTTGACTTGAAATCGAGCAATCTTCAGCTTTGAATGGAAAATCCCCAATATTTGTGAAATTTGGGGGGTTTTGGACAAAAGCCCCAAATTTTTTTAAGAAATTGAGTGAAAATTGACATTTGCTACAAAAATCCCCAAAAGTTGTGCTTGTGAAGAGGCTGCACATAAACAAGAGTTTATTTTGTGAGATTAAAGTTGATTAAGGCTGAGAGAACAATAATAGTTTAATATTGAGGACTGTCGAGGCTGAATCGACAGGCTGAGGCAGCTTCATAAAACACATAAACTGTCAGTAGAAAAAGGCATGCACAATATGGGGGAAGGCTGGCGACAGGTCCAATGGCATGTGTAGGCAGCTATGGACATAGGCAAGTGACAATTTGCAGGCCGTTGGGACAGGACTGATGTGGTGCAAGCCGCAAGATAGGTGTCACTGGAGTCAAGCAGATCTGGGCAGCCGTGAACAAGATTTATTTATTGATGACACTAACATATTGTGAAAAATGATGGGACATCAATTAGAAATGCTCGGAACTGCGTGAATACCTTATGTATGGCCTTTGGCTCTAGGATAAATCATAACAAAACATGTATGAGTCTAATCAAGCTTCCACTCCCTTTCTTGGTTGATCGATCAAGGCTACAAAATCACCACCACCACCACAACAACAACAGTCAACAACCCAAACCACCACCAACAACAACCACCACGCCCAAAAAAAAAATGTACAAATTCGTACCGTACCGTACGGTACGAACCGTATAGTACGAACCAGTTCGTACTACGTACTATTGCAACTATGGCAGCAAATAGGCTGCACAAAGTGGAAAGCTTCATGGGCAAGCTGTGTAGGTAGATTTCCAACGCAGATAGAACACAAACAGCAGTAGCCAAGTTCAAGAATTGATGGTAGCTGAGGCCATGGCGTCTTGCGACCAAACTGTGGGTGATAAGAGTTATGGCTCTGATACCACTATTAGGTTAGGATTCAGAAGCACACACATAATGAACAATTGAACAAGAGAGGAGAGTTGTTGGAAGGTCACATCCATAATGTGAGAATGACAATGAAAGTGCAATCCCCAAGATACTAAAGCACCACACCCACTGATGGGTGATCCCACATGGAAAAAACCCTTCTCTAGCTAAAAGGTAAAAAGTGTCCATGGATAAGCGAGCGTTCACACGAGACCTACAGAGGAAGAGGATAAGTGTAACATGAGCATTCCTAACAACAAGAAATGAGGCAATGTAGTGTTTTGCCTATTTTTGTCTTGCAAGGAACACTCTAATCATTTTTCCAACTCACTCACACAACTGTCCTCGTTACAAGCGATTTAGATTAACAAAAATTGATCCTCAAGCCTGCTAGCAAACCAAAATTTCTAATGCCTACATAAGAATAATAACATCATGCTAATCATTCCTAGGCATAAAGAAAATATCACCAGCGTATGCTTGCACTAAAAGTTGCTCGAGGCCATGCAAACTTTCAGTAGCAAACAAATGATCCATGTTTTGGTATAAATGGCTGTTATAGTCAATGCATACAGCAAAGCACTCAGAGGACAGCCCTAGCAAACTGGTGTCTACAGATCATGAATCAAATAAATCATTGAGAAAATTTATCAAAGCTTTATTACCACACAATGCCAAGAGATAGCCTTTTGTAACTTGCGACCATCGTCCAACTTCTTCAATGTTTGAGCAGTGCAATCCTAGTTGACAGAATCAAATGTCCACCTGTATAATGAGTACATTCTGTTATGTATGTCTAACATATTCTATACCAATATATGTGTTTGCAATGCTATCATTGATTCGTCATCTAGGCACAAAACCATATTGAGAGGATGCAATCCATCATGTAGAAAACTCTTGTTCAATTAGCCAACATTTTGATGACCAATCTATAAATAGTTTGCATCAAAGTTATTGGCCACCGATCAAAGAGAGATTACAATTGCTTTTGGGGGCTCCCTCCCGCCCCCCTCTCCTCGCCGTCGACTCCCTCCACATCCAGTTGCTTCCTCCCCCCGCAGCAACTTCCCCCCCCCCCGGTAGCACAACAATATGATTGGTAGGTTTCCAACAAGGACGTGAAAGGTGAGAAGGATCGAAGCTTGCACGCGAGCTATGGCGGGAGAGCAAGAGCAAGAAAGAGAGAGACAAGAAATGGGAACTCCAACAGTCACAATGTGTGACCGGGCCTTCCTTTATTCAAGCTGTCACTAAAAGAATAAAGAATAAAGTGACGTGACGGGCGCCCGCCACCTGCAGTGTGCAGTGGCGGGTACTGTCAGTGTAGTAATACACGGGGCGGCACGGCGGAGGCGCCTTTACCCCCAACAACCTCCCACTTAAAGGCGAATCTGCCCTAGTGAGAGAGAAAAGAAAAAGAAAAGACAGTACAAATGTACATAGGTACAAGGGATGAGGAAAGGTGACATCTCATCCAACGCCCATCAACCTCCTGAGGAAGGCAAAGCGCTCAGTAGTGAGGCTCTTCGTGAGCAAATCTGCAGGATTCTCGTCAGTGGAGATCTTGACAAGGTCAACAGACCTGTCCTCCACGACACCACGTATGAAGTGATACCTCACCTCAATGTGTTTCGTCTTCGCATGGAAGACCGGATTCTTAGCCAACTGAATGGCACTCATAGAATCCGAATGCAGTGTAGGTGTAGCATCAATCCCAAGGTCAGCAACTAGATGGCCTAACCATATGGCCTCCTTGCAAGCCTCAGTGGCTGCAACATACTCGGCCTCAGTGGTAGACAAAGCCGTACACTTCTGAACCCTGGACATCCAAGAGATAGCCCCTCCAGCATAGGTGAATACATAGCCAGAAGTGGACTTCCTACTATCTGCATGTCCTGCATAATCGGAGTCAGTGTACCCCACGACCCCTGTATCCTGGCTGCCATAGCAAATACACATATCTGTTGTGCCCTTCAGGTACCTCATGATACCCTTCACGGCATCCCAATGTCTGCTGCCAGGTGTAGCCATATAGCGTGCCACAACACCAACTGCATGTGCAATATCTGGACGAGTGGCTATCATGGCATACATCAAACTGCCCACGGCTGATGCATAAGGGATCTTGGCCATCTCGGCCCTCTGCTCATCTGTCTGCGGACAATCGGCCTGTGATACCTTCACATAAGAAGGTAATGGACAGCCAATAGGCTTTGCGTCCTGCATGCGGAAGCGCTCAAGGACTTTATGAATGTACTCCTGCTGTGAGAGATACAAAAGTCCCTGATGCCTATCGCGCTTAATGCGCATCCCAAGTATATGTGAGGCCTGTCCCAAATCCTTCATCTCAAAGCTCTTCTTCAGCTGAGATTTAAGAGCATCTAGCTCATCATGAGCTTTCCCTACTATCAGCATATCATCAACATAGAGTACCAAGATAAGCAAACTGCCATCACGGGCTTTCTTCGTGTAAAGACACGGATCCATAGCACTCCTGCTGTAGCCCTGTGACTGCATAAAGGCATCAAACTTATGATACCATTCCCTAGGTGCCTGCTTCAAGCCATACAAGCTCTTCTTCAACTTGCACACTAGGTGCTCCCTGCCAGGTTCTGCAAAGCCCTTAGGCTGATCCATATAGATCTCATCATGCAAGTCCCCATGTAGAAAAGCCGTCTTGACATCCATCTGATATAGATCTAAGTCAAGCTGTGCAACCAAAGCCAAGACTAAGCGCAGGGTGGTCATCTTAACCACAGGAGAGAAGACCTCATCAAAGTCCACACCATGTTCCTGCTTAAAACCCTTTGCTACCAATCTAGCCTTGTATGCCGGCTTGGGGTGTCCAGGGGTACTTTTCAGCTTGTACACCCACTTGCATGGCAAAGCCTTCTTGCCCTTAGGCAAGGCAACCAAATCCCAAGTCTCATTCTTATGCAGGGAGTCTATCTCAGACTGCATAGCCCTCTCCCAGGAGTGACTGTCACCCCTGCGCATAGCCTCATCATAAGTGAAAGGCTCTCCTGCATCTGTAACCAAAACATAATGCATAGAGGGCTGAAATCTGTCAGGTGGACGTCTATCTCTAGCAGACCGTCTCACCACAGGCTCTGCTGCCTGTCTAACACCCTCGCCCTGTGGAGAAACTGTTGCAGGCTGTACTACTGGCTGTGCTGGAGCTCTAGGCTCCTCCTGAAAGATCACTCTGCGGATCTCAACCACCTTCTCAGGCTGCCTATGCATCTTGTCTTCATGGAAGACGACATCATGGCTGCGTACTATTTTCCGCGCCTGCGGATCCCATAGGCGATAGCCCATCTCTCCTGACTCACCATAGCCAAGGAATATGCATTTAATGCTCTTTGGATCCAATTTACTCCTCTTGTCCTTGGGCACATGGCAGAATGCCTCACATCCAAAGACACGGAGATGCGCATAAGAGGGTGGCTTACCAGCCCAAACTTCCTCTGCAACCTGGAAATCCAATCCACTGGAAGGCGATCGGTTTATGACATGCACTGCCGTACTAACTGCCTCAGCCCAAAAACTCGGGGGTAGGCTTGCATGGCTAAGCATAGAGCGCACACGCTCCTGAATAGTCCTGTTCATGCGCTCAGCCAAACCATTCTGGGGTGGGGTGTAAGGGGCGGTCAACTGACGCTTAATACCCCTGTCATCACAAAACTGCTCAAAAGCATGCGAGACATATTCTCCCCCATTATCTGTCCTAAGGCATTTCAGCCTATACCCAGTCTGGTTCTCAACAAGAGCAAGCCATCTCTGAAAAACTGCCAAGACATCGGACTTCTGCTTTATGGGATAAGCCCACACTTTCCTAGAAAAATCATCAATGAAGGTAACGAAGTACTTCGCGCCACCCATAGACATGCAAGGCATAGGCCCACAAACATCGGAATGCACCAATGCCAAGGGCTCACTCATGAGTGGCCTACCCGATTTCTTATGCGTAGACCTATTCTGCTTACCATAAAGACAATGATCACACGAGTCAAAACATGCATAATCCAAAGGCGGAAGATACTGCAAACCAGATAACATTTTCATTCCTTTCAAAGACATATGCCCCAAACGGGCATGCCAAAGTGATACATGTGGGATAGAGCCCACTGCCAAAACATGGTCTACAGAAGACCCAGATACAACAAGAGGATAGAGGCTGCCATCCTTGGCGCCTCTAGCAAGCACAAGTCTGCCTTTGGTAATCTTCCAGGCAGAATCCCCAAAACAGACATGAAATCCTGCATCATCCAACTGTCCTGCAGACATAAGACTACGCGTAAGCGCAGGTACATGACGTACATCCCTGAGCAAAAAGGAACTGCCAGTGGAAAATTGCAACTGAATATCTCCACAGCCCACAATATCAAGAGACCTGTCATCTCCAAGTCTGACTGATCCAGATACAGTACGGTAAGAGTGAAACCACTCACGGTAAGGCGTCACATGGAAGGACGCACCTGAATCCAATAACCAGCACTGTGCATACATACTAGGTGTCTCAGTCAAGTGTGAAGCATCAGAAGAACTAGCTGCAAGTATAAACTCATCACCACCATCGGACTCTTCAGTCTGCGTGACATTAATTTCCTCAATCTTGACGTTGGACTTCGCAGGTACTATGCTGCGATCAGAGGACTTCTCCTGCACTTTATCTTTCCCCTTATCCTTGCGCTTCTCATTGCGCAACTCATGACACTGTGGTCTAATATGGCCCTTTTTCCCACAATGATGACAAGTGAGATTTGCATTGCGTCCACGCGACTTACTACGCGACTTGCCACCATGAGATTTAGACCGACCCTTCTGCGAGTCACGGCCTCGGCCATTACCACGGTCATACCTGTCATTCCTGCCTCTAACTGTCAAAGCATGACTACCACGAGAGGCATCCAAGTTTTTGCGATTCACCTCTTCCTGAAGAAGAGCACTCTCAACATCTGCCAATTTTAGAGTAGCACTAGAGGCACAAAGAGCAGTGCGGAATACATCCCATGACTCATTCAGAGTTCCAAGCAAGAAAAGAGGAGTTACTTCCTCTCCAAAGGTGATATCCTGCGAAGTCAGGTTCTTCAGTATAGCATGGAACTGGCTCAAGTGAGCAGACATAGTTGCATTATCCTTCATGCGCAGATCCATAAGCTGCTTCAACCAGTACATCTGACTCGCCGGACTTTTCTTATCATAAAGATTCTTGATCTTATTCCATAGATCCCATGCACTCTGTGCTTCCTCAAATACATTATAATGTACCTGTTCAGTGAGAGACAATACAATCGTGGACTTGCATAGCTCATCAAGTTCAAGCCAGTCGTCAATGTCCATAGTTTCAGGCTGCTCCCCACTCAACCGAAGTGGCTTAATCTGAGATTTCTGCACCAAAACCTGCCATATTTGACTCTTCCAGTAAGAGTAGTTGGTACCATCCAACTTTGTAATGTTAAAGATGGCACTATCATGCGAAGATGACGCCATTATACAGGCTGGAAATGCCCAAACAGTCCAAAACTGCTTGCTGTTTTACTGCAGAAACTGCCCAAAAATGACCAAAACGGGGTCCAAAGGGTGAGCAAAGTGTGCCAAAAGTTGCTGCCCACTTAGTACTAGGTGCGGTACACCAAATCAGGATATTTCAGCATGAAAAGTACACCTCAGTCCACCAATAACTGCTTGCTGTAATAAATTGCAGGTATGCAGTCTAGAGAGCAAACTGTCCCAAAATAGGATCCAATGTCAAGCAAACAATGCTAGGTCCAAAGCCGGCATGAAACGGACATAAGCAAGGCCAATGACAGTGAAAAGAACATGAGCTCAACACCAAGCATGTCAAAATAACATCTGCCAGTGAAAGGCACACCCCCAGACACTCTAGGCAAAGTGTTCCTGTAACTGCCAAAACCTGACACAAATAGGTATCTGCTCAAAGAGAAAGATCCAAATATGAGACTCAGCTCATAAGCATCCTGTGAACCAAGAGTACATCAATGCATATCCATAAAGATCGGAGTATGATCCCAAAGTCTCAATGTGTATGTAGCTGCTCAAGACATAAACTGCTTCAAATACATGTAAGTGCTCCAATAGCATGCAACTGTCAAAGGTCAAGAAAGCATGTAAAATGCTCCCACTGGCACAAAAGGCGTACAAAGCGAGCTCAGAAGCTCAAACAACCCAAGAGAAAGCACCAGTGATAAGTGACCCTGTCAATGCATCAAGCGCATCCAAGAGAGCATGACATACATGAAGCACCGGTCATATTAACCATGAAGCAATACATAAGCCCAAATAAGCTCTCGGTCAACTCAATGACATCCAAATAGCAACCAAGATCAGTGATCAAGTAAGCCGGGAATGCTCAAATACATCCAAATCCAAGCTCCAAATGTCGGTATGGCATACACGAACCAAATAGCATATGTCACGAACCAAAGCATGTAATGCAAAAGCCTAACTGTCAAGCAGAGACATGAGGCATAGGCGGTCCACGAGCATGCCGAGTCGGTCCAAATGCCAGTGAAGACGGAGCTAATGCGAAGCTCAAAAGCATCCCATAATCTCATACATATGCTCCAAGTCGTCCCCAAATGTCAGAGATATCATGCCAAAGCTCAAAGCATACATCCGGTATCGGTAGGTAAGTGCCAAAGCATGTAAAGTACCTTCAGCCCACTGTTATTCCAGCATGTATTTACTGTTCTAAACAGTAGATTTCAGCCCCAAATTCAAGCCAAAATCATGGTCAAACCAAATGCATACATCCCCAATACATCCGGGTAGGAAGTAGACCGCATACGGGCATCAAACAAGGTAACCGGAGTAGAGTATAAGCATTAAATGCCAATGCCAAGTGTGGCTGCCCTGTTTCCAGCACTGTATAACAGTAAATAACAGTCCCAAATCAGCCAATATTTCAAGCCAAAATCATGGCATAATCATGTGCATACATTCCCAAGGCACTAGGCATCATGTAGACCGCATACGGGCATCAAATAGCACAACCGGAATGGAGTATAAGCAACAAATGCTAATGCCAATGGTGCTGCCCTGTTTTCAGCCTGTTATGACAGTTTATGACAGTCCCAAATCTGAAGAAATCAGCCCCGAAAGATCAAGACCAATACCCAAAGCTTGAATGACATCAAACATGAAGTCTATAGCCCTCTTGATCAAGGTAGAGAGCAAGAAGCAATGGCCAAGTGTGGAGCTGAAGTAGATGAGTGCTCACAGCCTGGAAAAAATGATGCAATCTGCCCTGTTGGTGCTGAACTTGCTGTTGCTCCACATGGGCTGAAAAGGGGGTAATGGGGGGCTCAATGATGGCCCAAGGTAGGCACATACCAAGCCATGAAGGCCCAATGCAAAGGGGAGGGAAGATATGAGCTATGGAGCTCAAGAAGAGTGGCTGCCCTTTGTTCCTGCCCTGTTTCAATCTGAGAATACACTCAAATGCCTGCAAATGCTGAAGCAATACCTCAAGGGCAAGGCCCTGATGAAGCTCAAGAAGGCCAGGATGGAGCTCGGGAAGCCGGGGAGAGTCGGGAGCTCAAGAGGTCGGCTATGGCTGCCGGGATGGAGACCCAATGCGTGAAGCGAGTCGATGCGAAGGTCGGGAAGCACCGAGTCGAGCTCGAGCAAGAGAATGCCAAGCTCTGATACCAGTTGAAAGGTGAGAAGGATCGAAGCTTGCACGCGAGCTATGGCGGGAGAGCAAGAGCAAGAAAGAGAGAGACAAGAAATGGGAACTCCAACAGTCACAATGTGTGACCGGGCCTTCCTTTATTCAAGCTGTCACTAAAAGAATAAAGAATAAAGTGACGTGACGGGCGCCCGCCACCTGCAGTGTGCAGTGGCGGGTACTGTCAGTGTAGTAATACACGGGGCGGCACGGCGGAGGCGCCTTTACCCCCAACAGGACGCGCAATGGAAACCCCTAGTCAGACACCGGCACATTCTGCAAGTGCCCCCTAGTCAAACACCTCACGCATCATCCTCTCTAAGGAACAACTCTTAGTCGTCCGGACCACAGAGTTGGAGCTGAAAGAAACAGAGATATTTGGTCAGGTCGTTGGACACTCCCCATCGAGGGCCCAGTTGTGGAACTGGCTTCACTCCACACTACGCATTGGCACAGCATAGATCGTGGAGGCAGTCCTCATGGGCTAAGGAATCTTCATGGTTTAACTCACCTCAGTGGACGCAACTCGTGAGTTAGTGGAGAGCTCGCCCTATGCCTCCACGAAGGGGGTCATCTACATGGTTCCCTGGTATAGTGGCTTCACAGTGGAGACATTTGCGCTCCACAACAATTTTCGCAGGAACCCAATCACTCTACTTTTCCTTGAACTGGTGGTAGAGTACCACCAATTAGTGGACTTTGGATGGCTCTTTGGCATAGTTCTTCCTGCCTCCTTCACGGATGCAGCGACAGTTGCAAGAGTCCCAAAGGTATGAGTGGCGGTGAAGGACACAAAGAGTATACCAAAGTTCTGGGAGATTGAGACAAGAGGTCACTCCTTTAGGCAGCAGGCCATTGTGACTAGGCAACCAACGTAGTGCCTACGTTGTCACGACTTTGGGCATCAGGCAGCAGATTGTACGCGTTTCAAAGCCAAGGCGGCTCTGCCGATAGGCCCACAGGTGGACATTGATGGCTTCACACGAGTCCAAAGACAACAGAGAGGGAGACGACAGGGGGGTCGCAGCCAACTCCTCAAACCCAGCCTCGGAAGTAGAAAGCAGGAGGGCGGGCGATGCCTCCTCGGCAGAGCACTCCGCAATCCTCCCCTTGCTCGCCCCACCCGGCAAGACCGCAATCCCCCACATCCACCACCTGCACCACAGACTACCTCACCTGAGATCCCACACCCCCCACACCCACCCACCTCCCATGCCCCCTTTGACCCTTGCCCACAACCCCCCCCCCCCTCCCAGGACCACTAGTCCTCCCCCCCCACACCCACCACGTGCCTCTAACCATCCCCCGACCCTCTTCCCCCCCACCACCTCCCCTGCCGAGTACTCCCCCTAATCCGCACCCAGTTCAAGTGATTTCCCCCAAACCCACCCCCGCTCCTCCCACAGGAGGTGAGGGGCCACACACATCTACATCCTCCTCGCGCTAGCAGTGCTCGCCCTCCCACACAGCCACCAACTCATTTGCCCGTGCTACCTGTCACACTTTCGCGAGACAGACACAGCTGTTGCCACGAGAGTTTTTTTGCGTTGGCCCATGGTCTTACCTGAGAGTTGCGGAGCGTGGAGAGTTTCCACTACCACTCAAGGTGGGGATTTTCGTGGTGCGTAAGTCAAGGAGAGACAAGGTCCATCTACTAGCACCACCGAATGGACCAAACTACGCTTTTTTCCTTCAGTCCTCTCACTCGGAGGATTGGACAACGACATAGATAGAGGGGGAGCTGAAGAGTCAAGTGGCGGACCACACCTCCCAGTGGATGGGAGAGAAAGGACTAGCATTGTTTGCACAGCAGTGGCCTAGTTGCATGATGGACATTAATTGGTGGGCTCGTACTAAGGTTCCACACTTGAGCATTATCTTTTGAGCCCCTCCACAGTGGAGAGCTCCGTGGGATGTGATCGAGTGGTCCCTAGCACAGGCGGCCCGTTTCTACCAGTGTACAGAGTCACGACTCTAAGCATGGCTAATAGATGCATTGATAGTATCACTTGGAGCATCTATCACCCCTATGGTCCACCGACCGAGGGCCACCATGGGGAACTGCAGTTCGCTGTCCAAACCGGCAGCAAAGCATACTTGTATATGCCCCATAGTTTTTCCTCCTCATTGGCAGCCTCCACACCGAACTGATGCTTGTTTGGTCAATCACAGGTTTCCCCATGAGCTTGCACCTTGCATATTGGAATGTGAATAGTTTCCACTACAGTGGGGCACGTGGTTCCAAGAAACTGATTGTTCGGCAGGAGCTGCAGCTGCTCTTGCCGGACGAATCGGCATCTTACTTCTACAAGAGCACAAGCTTACTCCCACCTAGGCCCAGCGGGTTGGGAAGGTACTCTCGGGAAACTCACACACTTACTGGGAGCATGCCATAGGTGCCCATGGCAGGAGTGGAGACGTATGCATCTCTATTGGCCTGAGTCTCACCGCTTGTGTACGAGACCATGGGACGATAGTAGCAGGGAGGGTTTCATGGATCAGATTGGATATTGGGGACTCTGCCTTGGAGTCCTCAATATCTATGCCCCTATGGAGGTTAGGGCACACAACAAGTTTTGGGTGGAGATCGCAAATGGACCCCCAGAGGTAGACTCCTGGATCGTTGGAGGAAGCTTCAACAACCTGGAGGCTTTGGAGGACCAACAGGGAAGAGGCAAAAACTACCAAGGCATGGCGGGGGAGGAGCAAGAGGCATGGGAGGTCTTTCTACTGGCAGTGAGAGCACACAATGCTTGGAGAGACCCTGCCTTCCATAGAAGGGAGAGGTCGATGGACTTCTCTTGGGGATACAGGCGGCTAGGTGGAGTCCCACTGGAACAGTTGGACAGGTTTTATGTGGGAGAGTGGGGAGGTTCTCGTGGAGGCCAGATTGAGTAGTTGGTGGGCACCACGCTATCCGATCATTGCCCGATTCTCCTGGCACTTAAACCCCCAGCGTCTTCCCTAGACACACGATCATGTCAGATCCCTAACTTGATCTATAGGAAGAAGGAGGTGATGAGACAGATAGAGCAGATTTGGACCAAGGAGTGGGGCAGGAGAGACTAGATTGCAGAGGAGGTTACAGAGATCCTAGCCAAGTCGAGCACAATCTGCCAAACGGCTGCCATACAAGCCAGGCAGCAGTGCTGGGAGAAGGAGAGAGCACTCCACCGGGACCTTGCAGCCATGCAAAGATTATTACAAGAGGTACCAGGGATCCCACCCTCCACGCACAGGAGGTGCGCGCATCAGCAGCCATTGCTAGCCTAGAGGACAGGCGTTCAGAGTTCTCTTTCCGCACCTCAGTAGCCTTTTGGGCGTGGAAGGGGGACATGATGTGCAGGGAGTTCTTCCAGGTGCACCAACCTCGCACCGCAATAGAGCAAATACGCAGTCTTCAGGATCAGTATGAGAGGACTCATTCTAGCCCAGATGAGGTGATGGAGATTGTCACCGACTACTATAGGCGCCTTTTCCAGCAGGAGACGGCCTCAGCTAGAGGATAGCAATGTAGATAGCAGGTTTGGGATCACATCCTGTCCCTCGTCACAGAGGAGATGAGACGCTCCCTCCTAGCCCCCTTTAGAGAGAATGAACTAGAGGAGACCTTTCATACACAGGATGGGTAAAAATTCCCGGGAGAGGACGGCCTCTCTAAGGCCTTCTTCACTACCTATGGGGAAGTGGTGAAGGACCCCCTACTGATGGCCTTCCAGGAGATTTTCACTTCAAGACAGATGCTAGGGAGTCTTTTAGCAGGCCTTATCAGTCTTCTCCCCAAAGTGGGAGACCGGTTGGAGCTTTCCTAATGGAGACCGATCACCTTATTGTCAGTGGCCTATAAGGCACTAGCAAAGATGATTGGTAGACGACTACGCCCCGTGCTTCCAAACATCATCCATGATACACAGACAGTCTTTGTCCAGGATAGGAGCATCCTAGACAATGTATTTACCTTCTTCGAGGCAATAGAGTGGGCTCAACACAGTGGGCAAAGATTGGCCGTACTACTCTTGGATTTCGAGAAAGCTTATGACAAGATGGACTGGGATTTCCCAGAGGGCACCATGGTGAGGTTGGGTTTCCCCCAGGTTTAGATCCGCAGGGTCTCCGTACTCTACAGATCGGCCACCAGTAGGGTCCTCATAGATGGAAGGCGAGGGAAGGATTTTTGGCTGGAGAGATCGGTCCGACAGGGCTGCCCCCTAGCCCCATACTTGTTCCTACTCTTTGCAGTGGTAATGTCTCACTTCCTTAGGTCACGTGTGAGCAAATTATGCGGCCTCCGACTTTAAGTGAGAGAGAAGACTAAGTTGTTAGACTTAGAGTATACAAATGACACAACACTCTACATAGAGGACGATGAGTTGATGCTAGAGAGAGTGAGGCTGGCTCTTGAGGTATTTTGTTGTGCAGTGGGAGCAAAAATCAATTGACGAAAGTCGGTTGGTTTCCTCACAGACCCGAACTCTAGTACAGAGTGGGGCATCCACCTAGGATTTAGATGGGTGAGTAGAGAGCAGACCATCCAGTATCTAGGGTTCCAAGTGGGACTCGACATCACTCCTTCCCAACAGTTTCTTCTGGTCCTTGATTCTATTCGGAGGAAGCTGATCTACTGAAGCACAGCTCGCCTCTCACTAGCCGGCCAAGCCCTGGTGGTCAACTAAGTCCTAGCGACGGCCTAGTACATCGCCTCATGTTCGTGCTTCTCCTCATCTTGCGTAGTCCACCTTCGCCACCTAGTGCGGAATTTCCTTTGGTCAAGGTCAGATGGCTCTAGGGATTCCAAGGCCAAGGTGGCGTGGGTGACCATCATACGCATCGGTCAGAGGAAGGGCTTGGGATCATATACCCAGAGTATCAGAGTATGGCCCTCTTGGGCAAGCTAGCTGTTCACGGCCTCACACCACGCAGACAGACCTGGAAAGTCTTATTACAGGAGGGTCTTCAGGATTGTAGACCGAGACTTGATGGGGAGTGGAGGCCGTCCCTGAGATGGATCTTCACATCAGCCCAGATCATCTTTTCTACACAGCTTACTCCACATGTGGTAGGGCCTCCATAAGGCCCTAATCCAGAGCCCCCCAGGCTGCTAGGAGGAGATAGACCGTCAATCGGTGATCTGGAACCCCCAGGTCAAAGATCAGGAAGGGGCGCAGATTGGCGAGCGCCCCCACATGTAGTGGGTTGGTTGGGAGGCGAGCCTCGTACCATCAAGACTTGGCAAGAGGTGTACAGGATGGCAAACGAGGAGATACTACAGCATATATCAGCCTGCTAGAGAGAAGTGGAGTTGAGAAGAAGGGAGATAGACGCAGCGATATCTCTAGAGTGGCTTGCTCCCCTGATACGAGAGCCGATAGAGCCCAAGGAAGTATGGGCCGCTAGGTTTTCACTAACAACCATGCCTCTACAGGTGGTAGGTAGAGTGGGCGATGCCCCGCAGGGGATTTTCTTCACCATTCAAGAGGGGGGCATCTGGCCCTTGACAGAGGGCAGCAGGATGAGGGGATAGCTGCCCTTTCATGGAGGAGGATTTGGGTGGTGGGCCTTTACGAGAAGACATGGCGACTCGACCCCTATGTTTTCTGGAGGGAGCTCAGGGAGTGGCGCCTTTGGATCTTGGAGAGCAGACCACTTGATGAGCTGGAGTGGGATCCAGGAGAGTGGCTATGGCTGGCCACTACGGTCACCAAGAAGCCACGGAGGTTCCTGAGGTACACTGCAAGGATTGGCAAACACATACTGATGCAGGAGGATATGGATTGGGTGCCATCACGTAGCAGGCACTGGGCAGAGCATAGCATCACGAAGCCTTTCCGACGAACTTTGTGGCGCCGCCTATTGGATAGCTGGAGGCCAAGAAGAGTATCGTATTTTTTATGGCTGGTGGCACATGGAGGCTTGGTAGTGGGAAGTTGGCTTGCCCAAATGCAGGAGGGAGGCTGTAAGTGCTGCACATAGCAGCCTCTGAAAGCCTCAAAGCACTACCTTTGGTCATGTGAGGAGGCGCAGCTCGTGTGGAGAGGAGTATGCCGCATCTCAACACAGTGGTGTTGAAGCTATATGGTTCTCAACAAGGACATGGATCCACCTCCTTGGAATTATCTTCTGACTCCCCTAACGAGGCTATAGATGGAACATCAGCAGATGAAAATGCTGTCAAACAGATCCTTCCCAAGAAAACAGTAGCACGTTCCTTATCAATGGATACTGTAAGCCAACTCCCAAGAGATGCAAAGCCATTATCAATGGGTGAATACTTCCTTCCTGAACCAGGAATGATTTCCGAAATCACTTTTGACAGTGAGGTAGAAGCATGGATGTATTGCTCTCCCTATTACATGGCCATAGCAGCCATGAGTTTACATATTAAGAGCTTGAGGATAGAGGGGACGGAGAGCTTGAGAGTGGTGGTAGGGTGGAGATAGGGAGATGGAGATAGGGAAGGAGAGCTTGAGGAGAGTTTGAGAATAGAGAGCTCCAAAGCTGAGCCTGAAATTTGAATTTGAAATTCGAGAGGGAAAAAGAGGAAGAGAATATATGCTAAAAAGAGAAAAGAGAGGGGGGGGGTGGCGGCGCGTTGTGTGCGGTTGCTGCTATATATGTACACGTGTGGGAGAGGAAGCCTAAACAACATCTACAACTACCCCAAAAGTAACCCTAAATGGTCACACAAACAGGCACTTTAAAACAGTCAAACCATTTCCAGCAAAGGTGATCAGACATGTTGTACTAGACGAGAAATCGGACAAGTCAATCTGTCCATTGGACCTGGACAACTAGGGTTTAAAGAATGGCTAAAACTTGTGGAAAATGAAACAGGGAAAAGTATGAAGAGATGCAAAATTGCGCTCATCAAACAATGAATAATACAGCCCACCAGTATGTGATGCAAATAATATATTGTGCCATTAAAAATTACCCTTCTACGATTGCTTGATAATGGACACAACTTGTGAATGAACAGGAGCAGAGTTCCATGGCAATTGCACAAATCAATTAAGGCCGATGCATCATGTTCTAAACTTCAAGGAATCCTGAATCGTCAATTAACATTTTCTTAACTAAAGCCATAAAGAGAACCAATTCATAGGCAACTATTAGTGCAAAGGCCAAACACAGAAGTCTGGAGGATGACTGATTATGACAGAACGATGTCTGGCAGCTAAGTGGCAGTAGCATTGCAGGCTGGAAGCAAAATATATCAGCACTAAGGTGGCTGGAAAAAGCAAATATAGCAATATACAGTCTGGCAGCAAGTAGATGCAGATTATGGCAAGTGAAAGCAAAATGCAGTTGTCTAGGTGATGGCAACAACAATTTGAACCTGGCAATGGATGGGATAGACCAAGTACGAACAGGACAGCAGCACCTGGGGGCCATAGCTATGATGGCAATGAGAAGCTAATGATGGCAGCATAGAGAGGGTGAAGAGCTAGAACTGATGAAAGTAGCAACGATAGTCATTCCCTCTTTGTGGAATTTACCAAGCCAATTGTCCTACCAAAATTTTAGAAACTCAAGTTTATTGATAATTCTTTTGGGTTGTATTATGACCAGAAATATGCCAGAAAAAGATTATTTGCCACCATAGTGTTCTCCTCAATCTATAATTAAAAATAAACATTAATAACATTTTTTATATGTGATAATACTTAATTTTCAAAAAACATTGAAATATAACCAACCTGTGCACATTTTCAAGAAGATCCGTAAATGACTTATACTTATTGAACATGTCATCCTTAAAAGAAAATAAAATATATCAGTCAAATGATCCAAAAAAATTTATTGAACATGATTACAAATATCATACTCACTATATCAAAATTATCATCAATTTCTATATGATCTGCATCATTTTGTGTATGTGGAGGTAATTCTAGATGATAAACATCCTCAATCTCCATCTTGTTTAAAAGAAAACTAAGTAATCAAATAAATTGCATAAATATTGCAAAAAATAATGATTTGTGATGTGCATCATACTTTTGTTGACAAACCTCTAACGCATTACATGTATTATGATTCAAATCATCCTTTTCTTCTTCAATAGAGGCTTGAGATAACTACAGTGTAAAAAGATACAAAAAATAACATCAATACAATTTGTATCAATGCAATTATATCATCAAAATTATAATTTAAAAAAGCATCACTCCAAAAAGGTAATAAAAATCTTGAAATAAACTTGTTGAACTTCTTGATCATCTCTTCTCCAACCATAGAATTACTTGATTTCTACAAAAAACATTGCATTATAAGTAAGATAAAGACTAAATTAGGCTGTAGTACATGTAAAAGAACGTACCATAGAGGAGCTCCTCATCAAGCGTTTCATCTTTTGTTTCTTTTACTTTATCTTTGTTTGCGTATTCATTGCATTTTCTAGGCGGCCTAATGAGAGGTTGCTACAGTTGCTACAAAAGATTTTGTATGCGAAATTGCTCATTTGACATGACCATTGCACCATGTACATGTGAAGATCCCAAAGCAATAATAAATTTGTTGCATTTTCTAGGCTGCCTAATGAGAGGTTGCTACAATTGCCACAAAATATTTTGTATGCAAAATTGCTCGTTTGACATGACCATCTCACTGAGAACATGTGAAGATCCCAAAGCAACTCTTAATCGCTGAAATGCTATGATGGATGACTCGAAAACTACCTATTTTCTCTTTTGCCTCTTATCTATAGGCTATGCATGTGATTCCCTTTCATACTTTTCCCCCTTCCCCCAAAGATAGTCCATATGAGTAAAAATAGTGAAGCTTTCCAGAAAGGAAAGCTTGGAAGCTTATCCCAATTACTCTTAGGACTTCTACCTTAATATTTCTCAGATTTCTAGCTTAGTATCTCAATGAATACTACATTGGTGACAAGTTTATAAATGTTCTCAATCCAATAAATTCTACACCAATGTAGAATTGAACCTAGAACGCTATAATAGCTTTGACAAACTTATTCTTCTCCTCCAAGAGTGTAAGCTCACCTACAAGAGTCCATAAGGTACTCCCACATAGTTTCTAAGTACCTGTTGGGAGTCCTATATCAGTCAGTACCCAAGATCACAATGGGGGATGTGTGCACCTCAGTCTGAACAAGCATCCTCATTTGTGTAAGAGATCATTTACAAGCATGGAGGCTGAGCACTCTGGGTTAGACTGAGTGTTTGGTTCTTGGAAGACCCACAACATCTATATTTCCCCATACATTGGAGAGAGTTCTGCTGTGTTGCCATGAGTTGTGGCAAACATTCTGAAGGTTGACTTGTGTATTGTCTAGGGAAACACTTCAGGACTTCCGAGGTCCAGCAAGGGTGCTGATTTCAAGTGCATTGCAAAGCTTTCTCTCACAAGGAAAGAGAAATGTCTTCATGGGCTACCAGTGAATGAGTGGCTGCTTCTTGGACAGTACAGCAAGTTCTATGCAGAACAGTGCATGGGGACTTAATATTACACGTTATGAAGACAATCACCTTTGGAGAACCAATCACACCATTGGCAGACCCTTTGAAAAGGTTACTTCCCCTTGAGGAAGACCTTAAAGAAGGCTTTAGAGGAGCAACAGTTATAGTGAATGGGTTCCATTATGGCTCTTGTTTGCCATATTTGCAGACCTTGCATCAATTGCAGTATTGTATGTTTGTTCGAATCATTAGATTTCATCATTTTCTAGGTTTCTTTGATGGATAGCATTGGCAATCCATCATTTTAGTTTTGCATATTGTGTATTTCTCCATATATGATTTGCCATACTCTAGTTTTGGGAAATGTCGAAATTTTGAAGGCTGAAATGGAAAGAGGAAGAAAAACAGAAACAGAAACTTTGAAATGGCAAAAGCATAGAGTTTCAGGTGTTTCCAGTAACTATGATCTGCAACAGATAAAATTATTTGAGCTGAAAGTACAACCCTGTTACCGCACAACTGTACCTTGTTTAACTCTGGAACAGATGAAAGTTAAGCTGCGACTACACATTAGGTCCTGCAATGGGCTCCAGCTTCTGCCAAATTCTGTTAGTAACCTTGCAGAAAGGTCTAATCTGACAGTTGAGTGCATCTCTCCTCAGAGGAGAGTCACTAAAACAGCTGATCCAACAAATAGAGTTCAGGGCTCACAGATGATCATGGGGGTTACTGACAGCATTCTCAAGTCTTACAACAGCTCAAAAAGCTGCAGGAAGTTGCCAGCCTCTTTTACTCCCAGCAATTTGTGTTTCAAGAATTTGCCGGCATGTATGTAACATGCTATATAGAGTTTACTCTGTATTTGGAATCTTTCATAGTACTTTTTTTTTTTCTAACTTTCAATTTTTCGGTCATCACATGCTCTTAGAATGTCTTTACACCTTAACAGATTTGTGGAGTTATATGTGAACTACATACTTGAGGAGTCTATAAAAGACCAATTCGCATCCTTCAACAAGGGTTTCCAGCTGGTTATTTCATAACTTGCTTCTCTATTTCTTGATGGTTTAGTGACCTCCAGGTTTAACTTTCATCTTGGGATTTTCTTATGCAGGTGTGTGGTGGTCCTGCTCTGTCTTTATTCCATTATGAAGAGCTGGAGTTGGTCATTTGTGGCCTTCCTCATTATGACTTCGATGTGAGCAAACTGTACTCTTTGTAGATGAATAAAATCTTCAAGCAACAAGAGTTTACAAAGCTGAATCTTTTATCAATTTTTCCTTTGTAAACGGTTTCTTATATTACGCAGGCACTAGAAAAAGTCACCATTTATCAAGGCTACACAAAAGACAGCCAGCTCATCGGATGGTTCTGGCAACTGGTAAGGCAGCTGCAAACTCAATATCTAAAGTGCTATCTTGTCATGTGTGTTCATATTCAAAGATGTAGTGGGAATAGGATGACTAAAAAGCCCACCTTTACTACCCACTCTTTTAGGTTGCATTTATGACTTCTTGAAGGACCTTTGAACCAACAACTGCAGCTTTCAGCCAGTTAAGGATGATGATTACATACTATTATCAACGAGCATTGATAGACAATGCAAAAGGCAGTCAGTAAATCTGAACAATATCATATGCTATCAACAGCAAATTCCTGTTTATTGGTCACATTACTCCAGTAGGATATGTCTGGAGACTGTAGCTTTGGACAAGCTTTGCAAACAGTAGAATCAAAGTGAGAGGTTCCATAAGTGATCAGTGTTGAAATTTTTTGCCTCCGTTTTGAACATTCCACCTTGTTTAGTCACTATTTGTGCATTCTGGATTGTATGCTTCAAGGATTCTGATGTATTCTACCCTAGACTCCATAATGCCCTTCAAATAGCTATCTCCGAATATGCATGTTATGTGCTCGACCAATCCTCCATTTATGCAGTCCACTAGTAATGCCTCCATCCTCGTCTCTTTTGTGAGAGTATTATTCCATTGCATACTGCCTCTTACAAAGAGCTTCTAAAAATACTTGGAGAGAAACACCAGCAGTAAGAAACAAATCAATTAGTGGCTGTCAACCAGAATTACATGCAGTGGAAACAACAATGGCAACAGCCAACCTTGACACAGTGGCAACAACTCAAGACTAGGAAATGGAAGCAGCTAGAGACAGTTTGGAAGTGTCAAACACCTAAACCTCTTCACTAAAATTACAAAAGGGGAAACTTTGAGAGGCTAAATTGTATAACTTGACAAAGGTAATGAGAAATCCAGCCAACTAGCACTAGATGAAAGAAGCCATAAGCTGATATATGGTCCAAATATAGGAGATGGGTGAAATGGAAAGGTTGATGGATTTTCCAAGTTGTAAGGCTACGGAAAAGCCATTTGCTGTGACTACGCTGGAAACACCCTCATTTGACCACCAAGTTAAGACCTTCGCAACTCTGCTGTTGTACTTTTGCTACAACCTACAGCTCACTCTGGCAAGCTGTGTGCAGCTGGTGATACAGTAACACCAAAGCACTCCAGCTATTAGAATCAGAGGTCACCAGGTCTTGTCACAGCCATTGGAACATCGTAGATGCTGCTGCAATGATTGTCAGCTGGTATCAAGAGCTTGTTTTCGTGCTTTGCGTGCATATTGTGTTCCCTCAGTCCTCTGTTTGTCGCAGCTCAACATCTCGTTATCACTCTATCCATCTGCAATTATCTCACATGGCCAGAAGGAGTAGACTCTCCTAGTTAAATTGATACTTCAAATCAACCATCTAATGAAGCAAGGTATTTTAATGGGAGCAACAATAACTAATGACTTATGAAGTAGTTGCATCCTTTCACTACCCCACTTGTACACACATTGCGAACATCCTGTAGGTTACCTGAACCGAGCCAATCATTACAACTGATAGTGTGGAATAAGGGTGGTTACACAGCCTCGGGCGGCTGGGTTATGTGCAAGTTGTCTATTGCTTTGATTACACACTAAACTGCGCCTAAATATTTCACCAAAAGGCAGTTGGCCCATTGGTAATGAATTTGAGGTGTGGGGACTGGTGGAGGTTCAATTCTTGTCAAACCCCGTGCTCTTTTTTAAAAAAAGTGTTGTCGTCTTGTGCATTGGGTGCACCTCGATTTTGGGACGGGGGAGATCCCCTGCCCAGAAGTGTCCGCCAACCGCAAAAATCGGGCCCAATGACCTTTTGACACGTAGTGCAGCGGACGCCTCTTTTTCCACCTCCTGTCCATCCATAGCCTGGTGTGTAACCGGCCTAAGTCTAGGGATTGTCACGATGACATGGCCTGAGGCAATAGAGCCCGTGACTTCGAAGAGGGGTCGATGAATGCCCCACAAATGTGAGGACGATTAAATATGCCCCACAAATACCCTGAACTTTCCAAGTACTTCCCATGTTTCTGTAGTGTTAACACTCTTTGGACCAATCAAATTCACACATGAGCAGTAAATAAGCAATGTTACCAAGTCTTTTGCAAGATTGCAACAAGCACATCAATCTATTAGCAGGTGAGACCACTATGATTGTGCTGCTTTTGTGTATTCCCCTTTGCACTAGGTGGGACGGGGCTTTCATGGAATGATGTGCAGCATATTATTCTCCCATGCATCTTATGGATGTCAGTGGAGATTCTGATAAAAGCAAATGCAGCAAATAGGCAAATGAAAATTCACTAAATAAATAAATAAATAACATCTTATTTTGATAGCAATGAATAAATTATCATAAACATCATAGACTATATTCACTATTTGTTCATCTTTGAAATATGTAACTTAAAGTAGTCTCATTCACTAGATTGTTCTTTTTCTCAGCTACAGCAAGGATGTCTTTGGGTGGTAGGGCATGTATACTGATGTTTCTATCAATGTTTTATTTCAGGTGAAAGAGATGACTTTGGAAGAGAAGAAATCCCTTTTATCTTTTACCACTGGAAATGATAGAGCGCCAGTTGGCGGCTTGGGCAGCTTAGAATTTGTCATTCAACGGAATGATGGAGACACTGATAGGTACAACATAGTAATAAAATAATTGGCACATTGCTAGCATTATTACTGTTCACAATTGGCATCTGACCTATTAATACATTTATGTTCATATTGGCTTGCTGATTAGGTTACCAACATCACACACATGCTTCAATGTCTTACTATTGCCAGAATACAACTCAAAGGCAAAGCTTGAAGATAGATTAAAGCTGGCCATCTCCAACTCAACTGGGTTTGGTCTGCAATGAGCAGCTTCTTACCTACATGCATAATGTTCTTTGTTTTGTGTAAATCCTTTTTTTGTAAATAATATATATTTATATATACATTTTTATATAAGGCCCTCATACATTATGTTAGCATCCCATTTTATTTTCAAACCAAACAAATTACACAAAATAACAATTGTGTTCTTTATTGTTTGTAATGCTATGCCAATATACCTTTTGTATGGTTGAAATGTCTTGAGATCTCATTTCGCTCATTTCTTCAAGCAAGCAAGGAGTTGGCTTTTATAAAGCTGGTCATAATTTGTCGAATTTATACCTTATTATGATATTACCTCCTCAAGCAAGAGTTGTAGAAAAGGTTCAAACAAGAGTATTGCAAATATTTTGAGACATTCATGGATAAGTGCACACAATTTGAGCTTGCCACCTTGAGCCCTAGAGTTTGATGTTCAAATTCTAAAATTTTTCCCAACCCAAGAGATTAGGCAATACAAAATTTACTTACTCTTTCTTCTTTTTTTGAAAAGGATTTTAAATTAATGAATAGAAATGACATAGAAAGCCAAAAGACTACAAAGACATGAGAAGGGAATCACAGAGCAAGCACAACCAGGGTGGTCGGAAGAATTTCCATTCACAAAGCAACCTTCTCTATGAGGATCACACCAACCAAAACCATGGAACTCCAAGGAAGCTTCTTTGAAAGACGTTTTTTTTTTTCCCACTCTCTTATATAGAAAATCAATTTTCTTTGAATTATCAAAGCTCAAGCTTTAAGCTTTTAAAAAAAAAGACTTAAATTTCAAATTTTAACGACGATGGCGACAGTGTGAACTAAAGGGCGCCGATTCTGTCGTCAACATCCTCTTATACCAGACGTTTTTTTAAAAAATTACGTTAAGTTTTTTTTAATTAAAGCTTAAGGCTTTAAAAGCTTACTAAAGCCTAAAGCTTTACTAAGGCTCAAAATCCCTAATTTTTAACTCTCTTCCATAGCGGCAGTTCCCACAGGTCTAAACACACACTTGACTTAACTCCTTTGGAAGCCTGTGTTTACACTTGTGGACTAATAGAGCCAGATTTCAGCAAACAGTTTGCAACACGTAGTCTACACGTAAGATTATCTTCTTGGATGACGACCGTAATATCAAATTTCGCATTCGTAAAGTAGAAATACTACAAAATGCCATTTCAAAAGAAGAGAAATAAGCCTTGTAAACCTAACTTTGAGCTACGCTTATCCCGCTAACAAGATTTCAAATGTGAGGTCTTTTGGAATTTTGCAAAATATCCGATTAAACCATGGAAGATTTTATGGTTGAAGGTGACCTACCCAAATCAATGATGGAGCAAAAAGTGAATTTGATTATGATGCAGCTTCAAGAGAAACGAAGAGGACGTCAAACCTTGCAAGCTCAATTGGCTAATCTGCAACTATCTAATGCCAACCAAGATGGATCGCAATCTGAAGATCTTATACGACGTACGATCGATGCAACACTTGAAGCGTAATCTATTCGAAAAGAAACAAATATAAGTAAAAGAAATTTTAAATTTCGTACTTTCAATGGATCACACGATGGAAAGACTGTGCTTGCTTTTATTAGTCAATTTGATGATTATTTTCATGAAGAACACTATACTGAGAAAGATAAAATTAAGTGTATCACTAATTATCTAGTTGACCGAGTATCCCTATGGTGGACTGTTGTCCGCAAAAGCGTTGATTATCCTACTACTTAGGAGACTTTCCAAAAGAAATTTTTACAAAATTTTCTTCCACTCCAATTTCACGAAAAAATAATCAAACAATGGAATATTCTGTAACAAAGGGATCGTGAGTCTATTTCACAATATACCGAGCGTTTTTGAAATGTTTTATTACAACTACGAATGCTTGAAGATATACTTGAAGCAATCCATAAACACAAGTTTATGTCTGGCTTTCTTTGACACTTTTATGCGGAAGTCAACATGTTCAAGCCAACGACTCTCGAATATGTAATTTTCTTGGTCCATGACACTGAAGACAAAATTCGAGGACGAGAGAAACGATCACAACAATTTCAAACTAATAGTAACTTTGGTTCATAACAATTCAATTCAAATTTTTAAAAATTTAATCAAAGTTGTTTTTTTTCATCTTTATTCCGTAAATCTTGGACATGGCCATCTACTTTATCATCAAACATAAATCCAAACCCTAAGTCATCTCTCCAATCAAATTTCAACATTCCTAAACTTTTTGCTATTATTAATAATGTATTCAAAGCCAAACCCATAGTGTGTTACAAATGTCATCAACCTGTGGACATCTAGCGGCGAATTGTCAAACTAAAAAGCCAATTGTACACATCAATTATTTGGGAGCGACTTGGCGTCATCAATACAATCCTGATATAGATTATTCCACGCATTCAATGAAGATTCATTCTAATGAAAAACAAATCACATTGCATGATAGGCATATTTTCGATAATTTTTCATTACTTAGTCATAAACAAGCTAAACGTGCATTATGAAAATGTAGCAAATTCTATTTAATATGGGTAAATGAAATTAAAACTAAAGAAAATCAAATGCATCTTAGGCACGCATAATTTCTTTTACAATTTCAAGATTATTTTGATATTGACTTACCACCTAGCTTACTACTTATATGTCCCGAAGATCACAAGATAGACATAATTTTTGGATCACAACCACCATATAAAGCATCATATAGACATAACCAAATTGAACAGAAAAAAGAAAAACAATACTTATCGCATGTGCATTGATTATTGTGTCCTAAATAAAATCATTGTTAATTAATGGATATTCAATTCTTAGGGTAAATGATTTTATAGACAAACTATAAGGATCTGCAATATTTAACAAGATAGTTTTTAAATCTGAATACCATCAAGTAAAATTAGGCACATCTGATATATTCAAAACTACATTTAGAACACAATTTGGACACTATGAATTTCTTGTTATGTTTTTTGGTTTAACTAATGTACCAGCAACTTTCGGTCCTATGATGAATCTTATATTTTTGAAGCATCAGTATTGTGTCTTTTTTTTAATAATATATTAGTTTTCAATAAGAATGAGAATGAGCATTATGAACATTTATCTTTGGTTTTCAAATATTGAAAAAGAATCAATTGTACGTCAATCCAGAAAAGTGAATTTTTTCAAATACAAATTGAATACCTAAGACATTGTTTTATCTGAAGGTATTAAAGTTTACGCTAAAAATGTAGAAGCAATTTTGAATTAGTCCATATCTAAAAATGTACATGAATTACGTTCTTTCTTAGGACTTGTTAGCTTTTATAAAAAGTTTGTGATAACTTTTTCATTATTTGTATTACCTTTGACAAAATTATTAAAGAAATGCATTGTATATAATTGGTTTGACAATCAACAAAAGTTCTTTGATTTACTAAAACGTGATTTAACTCATGTTTCTATATTGTAATTATCTAACTTCAATATATCATTTTTCCTAGTAGTTGCTAATGATAGTGGATCTGGAATAGAAGTAGTCATTATGCAAGATTCTCATCTCATAGCCTATTGTAGCTGCAAACTTAAACCCTTTGAACTTAACTATTCTACCTATCATAAGGAATTGCTAGCTGTAGTAGAAGCTTTACGTCAATGGAAATATTATTTAATAGGATCTGAATTTTTTATTAAAACTGACTAACAAAGCATTAAACATCTCCTTAATCAACCATAAATATCTGACCGACATATTAAATGGACTGCTTTTATTCAAAGTTTTTATCCACTCATACAATATCAACTCGGAAAAAGAAAATATTGTTACCAATGCTTCAAGTAGAAGACCGACTATTTATAATATTTCTGTGATATCTTTTGATTCTTTTTTCTCTATGAAACATTTATGACCAAGATTACTTTTCAAGCTGATTGAAATAAACTAGTTACAAATAATTGGATTCACATTGATTCATTGTTTTTACACTGATTGATTTATGTTTTATGAAAAAAGATTATATATAATTATTTTATTTTGATCATTTATTTTGCATGAAATTCATTGTTCCTTATATTAAGATCATATAGGAATTATTTCTGCTTTGTGTACACTGATTGAAGATTTTTATTGGTCGCACATGAAATCTGATATATCTAACTTTATATTTGAATGCTTAATTTGTCAAAGAGTTAAAAGACATGGTAAACAATATGATTTATTAATGCATTTATCAATTCTAGAACAACCATGGGAATAAATCTCAATGGATTTTATGACTAATTTGTCTAACACTAAAGTGAATCATAACATGATTTGGACTATTATTGATAGGTTTAGCAAACAAGCATATTTCATTCCGTGCAAGAAAACATTAATTGCATCTCAAGCTGCTCAATTGTTATTGAAAATTGTTTTCACTAATCATGGTTTGTCAAAAGTTATTATTTCTGACCGTGATTCTAGATTTTGTAATAATTTTTAGATTACTTTGTTAACTTAAGAACAAAGATTGATTTTTTATCTATATTTCATCTTGAAACAAATGAGCAAACAGAAGCTACTAATAATACCATTTTAGATTTTTTGCGTGCATACATAATTTTAAAACCATAAACATGTTATACATATTTACATTTACTTTAGTTTATATGCAATAATACACTACATACAGCTACACAGAAAGCACCATTTAAAAATATTTATGGATATAGATTACTTACACTTGTTATATCATTGTCAAACAAAGTTGAAGCTGCTGATGATATTGCTAATATGCATGCTACTATTTTTTATGAAGTTAAAGATATAATTGTCAAAGCCCAGCAATCATACACAAAACAAGCCAACAAGAAAAGAAAATCTATGAGTTTTAAAGTTAATGATTATGTTTAGTTATGAATTGAAAAACGAAGATTACAAAGTGTTGAAAAATACCCTGTTGTAAAGTTAGTACCTAGATTTTATGGATCTTTTAAGATCATTCACAAAATCAATGACAATGTATTTAAACCAGAATTACCACAATATTGAAAAATCCACAACACTTTTTATATCAATTTATTACGACCTTTTAGAGGATAATTACATGTACACCCCGTCTATGAAAACTCTTCTTTACTAGAAAAAGAAATTGAAATCCTTTGAACTTGAAACTATTTTAGATACTGACTTTATGACCACTAGAACAAACCGTAGATATTCTAGATATATGGTTAAGTTTAAAAATCATCATGTTGAAGAGATCCAATTAATGCACGCTCGAGACCTAAGTATTTACCCCTCACTACTGGCTCCACCCAGGGGTATGGTGCCACCAAAAGTCATATTTCACGGTGGATTCCGTGAGGTTTTGCGGTGGATTTCGTAAAATTTTATTTATTGTCGGAACTCATACACAAGATGGATTCCTCGCGCGCGTGTTTGCACATACACATGCCATTATTTGGTGGATGCACTCTTCACACTCTGTCTTCTCTCTAATGCTAGTGTCCAAAGGATATATCTTACATGGCTAATATTTGAAGAGAATGCTAATACATACACACACATGCCATTATTTAGTGGATGCACTCTTTACACTCTTTGCCTTCTCTCTAATGCTAGTGTCTTAAGGATATGCCTTAAATGGCTAGTATTTGGAGAGAAGGCTAACACATACACACACACAAACACAGGTGCACAGATCGGATGCTGTATGCACACGTAGTGAGCGTCGGAAGGTCCCCAAGAACAAAAGAACTCTACTTTTGCACAAAAAACAAGAGAGAAAGCTTATACGACATGAAGCAAGAGACTAATTGGGTACAATCTCCCCCCATGCCTTGTGTGAGCGCTTCACAAAGCATGTATTTGATATACTATTCATCTTTAAGCTTTTAGAAAAACCCAATTTATAATTAGCACGCTTTAACTTTTGTGTTTGCTTTTGTCACACTGAATAATTAAAGCTATTCGACGCCCAAAGAGTCGGGTTGTGCCTAAATACAATGTCCAATATAAATATTTAAATCGTACGTTTATGCACATACAAAATAATAAATAAATATCATATGCTTCAATAAATAAACGCGTCAAAATAAATATTGGCGTCACGCCTAAGATGCGCGCCCATAAAAAATGATAATTTTTTTTAAATAACTTGAATACACGCTGTCACCCTTAGTTAGTTTAGTTTAGATTGTTAGTCTGGTTTATGTTATCAGTTTATTAGTTATTTGTTTATATTTGTTAGTTTATAATTTTATTCATTAGTTTAATTTTTTAGTTTGTTTAGTATATTTTAATTTATTAATTTAGTTTATTATTTATTGGTTAGTTTAAATAATTAGTTAATTTATTTTTATTGGTTAGATTATGTTATGTGATCACCTGTGTTAATGTCGGAGATTCAGCTAAGTGCCCCTTCTTCTGTCGACAATCCCAACAGCATGAGAGATTCTATTTCATTCACAGCCCAGCCTCGCCTAGAAGGTTATTGGCTTCCTAATCTTGAATCCACTGCCAAATGTCCGCTTCAGGTGAGTCATACTATCTTTAAACTCACTTACTCTCTAAGCTCCCCTTGACCCTGTTCGGGTTCCCAAGGCCCGCAGACGGTCATCCGTCGCACTTGTCTCCCCATAAGTTACATTTATTAATGCAACATTTCCTTCCCCTTAAGAATCGGTTTCGTCCTCGAAAACGATGCTTGGAAGGTACAACTGTAAATTGGGAAACCTTTTCCTTAAAGTGCTTACTCGCTCCTATGTTGAGATTTCTTTTGAACAATCTTTCCATTTGACCAAATATTCTTAATAAATAGTGTTTATTGTTCATCTGTTACGAACATTTAAAATTCTTTTTGGTTCATGTGGATTAGATGGTCATCTAATAGCTCCTCAATATTATCATTTAAGATTAGATTATCGATATCACCCAGCTTTTTTTTTAGCTTACTTACATGAAAAACTGGATGTGTTTTACTATCAGCAGGTAGTTGGAGCTTGTAAGCTTATTCTCCCACCCTTTTAAGTATTGTGAAAGGACCGCAATACCTAAGTGACAGCTTTGGACATCATCCCGTTTTCATGGTTTTAGTTTGTTCAGGTACTTTAAGATAGACCAATTTCCCTTCTTCAAAAAAGATGTCTCTTCAGTGAGGATCTACATAAGCTCTAGCTCGATTTTGAGCTTTCGTAATATTTTTTTGAGCAAATTTTAACATATTATTCATATCCTCCAAAAAGTTCTTGGCTGCCTGAACCTTTTCCTTATATAGTCCTAGTGCATGAGGAGCTCTAGGCTGAAACCCATACATTAGCATAAATGGACTATATCCAGTGGAAGAGTGCTTGGCACTATTATATGCAAACTCTGTTATCAGTAGATACTCTTCCAAATTAGTTTGCCTTCTACTTATATATGCCCTAAGCATATCTTCAAGGATTTGATTAACTCTTTCAGTTTGCCCATCAATTTGCGGGTGCTCCGTTGTATTCATGCTAAGTTTAGTATCCAACTTCCTATATACAGCCTGCCAAAATTGACTATCAAATTTTCTATCCTGATCAGAAACTATATTTGTCGGAAGGCCATACAATCGGTATATATTCTCTATGAACAATCTAGCCAATTCTGGTGTTTTAACATCAGTTGAAGTTGGAATAAACCTAGCCATTTTGGTTAACATATCCACAATCACCCACACAGAGTCGTGCTCCCTCTGTGTTCTCGGTAACGCGACAATAAAGTCCATGGAGATACTCTCCCATTTTTCCGAAGAAATCTCTAATGGGCAACGAAGTCCTCTCATTTTCAATCTTTCAACTTTATTAACCTAGCATTTATTACATTTGACCGCATAGTCAAGGACGTCCTTATTCATTCCATGCCAATAGAACTGCCTTTTAATAATACTATAAGTCTTACTAACTCCTGGATGTCCTGCACTAGGGATATCATGACACTCAAAGAGTATCTGGTGCCTTATTTCTTCATCTTTCGGGACATGCCCTACCCTTGTAGAGTAAATAACCATTATCAATGGTAAAGTCCTTCCACTTGAATCCCATTTGAGCAATCCGTGATGCTCCATTCCTTGTTGAACATCCTCAGATATTCCTTTCTCAATGAGTCCTTTCATTTGGATCCCCATTTTCTATTACTTCCCATATGTTGGAATATGCCGGATCAACCTGGCATTTCTCTTTTAAGGATTCAAGTAAATCGAAAGTAAACTGAGTAAAACTCGATTCATTTATGATGGGCATTTTGCTGAGTGTATCAGCCACTATATTGTACTTTCCCTTTCTATACCTTATTTCATAGTCGAACTCTTGGAGGAGTTCGGCCCATCTGGCTTTACGCCCTTATAGATCCGGTCGGTCATTAAGCCACTTAATGCTTTCATGATCGAACAAGATCAAAAGTTTGTCACCGTACAGATAGTGCCTCTATTTCTTCATTGCATGTATTATTTATTGCATATAGCTCCCTCTCATAAACAGAATAATTCTGTTTTGCACTGTCTAATTTCTTACTTTCAAAAGCAATTGGTCGACCTTGTAATAAGACCGCGCCTACTGCCTTATCACTAGCATCAGCTTCAACCACGAATGGTTTATTGGGATCCGCAATTAATAGTACTGGAGCTGTAGCAATAGCTACCTTAAGTTTTTGAAAGCTTTCATTTTGGTCTGTTCTCCAATTAAAGCTCTTCCATTTCCCTTTAAGTTGGTCCGTCATTAGAACAGCTATCTTGGCATTATCTTGAATGAATCTACGATAAAATCCAAATAAACCTAGGAAGATTTGCAGCTCTTCCAGGTTCCTTGGAGATGGCCATTCAATAATTGCCCTTACTTTTTCTGAATCCAACTTGATTTCCTCTTTCGAGATAATATGCGCCAAATACTTAACCTCTTGTGCGAATAATTCACATTTAGTTTTCTTCGCATAAAGAAAATATATTCTCAACAATTGGAATGCTAATTGTAAGTGTTCCAAATGTTCTTCTCTTGATTTACTAAAGATCAAGATATCATCCAAGAAGACTACTACAAAGTTTCCTAGATAGGGCCGTAACACACTATTCATCAGCTTCATAAAAGTAGCTGGTGCATTCGTGAGGCCAAAAGGCATCACCAAAAAATCATAATACCTATATCTAGTACGAAATGTTGTCTTAGGAACATCCCGTGCCTTAATTCTAACTTGGTGATAGCCTGATCTTAAGTGTATCTTTATGAAGAATTTTTCCCCTTGTAATTGATTAAAAAGATCCTCCATTCTGGGCATAGGAAATTTATTATTCACTGTTATTTTATTAAGTGATCTATAATCAACACAAAGTCGCATAGAACCATCTTTTTTCGTTACCAATAAAATTGGCAAAGCCCAAGGTGAATTGTTGGGTTATATAAACCCTTTATCAAGGTAATCTTTAATTTGTCTTTCGACTTCTTGGTGATGTGTTTCACTTAGCTTATAAGGTGGTTTAGAAATAGGGTGTGTATCCCTATCTATGTCAATTGGGTGATTTACATCACCCCTATCTGGTGGAAGGCCACTTGGTAAATCAGAAGGAAACGCGTCTTTAAATTCATCTAACAAACCACTTAATTCATTACTTACATTCAACTCACAAACATAAGAAAATTGTTGCTTTATATTACAGAAAGTAAAAGTGTTCTGTACAGGAAGGAACCATAACATATATACCTCACAAGCTTCCTTCTTTATCAGCTTCTAAACTTCAATGGAACACAACAAAGGGTTATCAGATACTTCACGTTCACCTTGAATCACAAAAGTCTTACCATCCCTTTCAAATTCCAATGTATTATGATGATAACTACGTTTTAAGAATGGTTCCAATCCCCATAGCCACTCCCTCCCTAAAGCAATATCGGCTCTTTCCATATTCATAATTTGAAAATCAAGTTTATCTTTATATCCTTAAATCTCAATTTCCAAATTGGACACCATTGTATCCCATATTTTATTATCCTGACCTTGCCTCATACGAACAACATATTGATGCTCACTCTTTTGTTGGGGAAGTTTCAATTATTTGACAAGTGCATAATTTGTGAAGTTGTGGGTGGCATAGTCATCAGTCATGACTCTAACCCTCTTTCCAGCTATCAATCCATACACTCTAACTAAATCATGTGGCCCAAAAGTAGGCTGCCACATAGAAGTTGGCATACAACACCTGTGTTGTATATCCTTGTGCAAGACCTCTAAAGATTTATACTTTTCATGCCCCTTTAATTCTAGGGTCTGCACTACATGGATTTGTTTCTCTTTTCCCTTGCCCTTGCCCTTGTCCTTATCCTTTCCTTTATCTTCCCTCTTTTTCCTTTGAGGGCAATTCCAGGTAGCATGGTTAGGGGATAGGCAATTGAAACATAGCCTTTTTTTTAAAGCTTTATCAAAGTCATCTTGGCTTAACTTTGGCCCTACATATTGTTTCTTTTCAAAGGGTTGTTTCTTGCCCTTAAGGAATTGCATTTTCCTTTTAAATTTTCCTACAAATTTTGAGGTTTCAAATTCCTTAGACTTGGGCTCCGTATCAATGAGACTAGTAAATGCACCTGGACGTGTATTATCTTCATTGATTAATACAAATTTAATTACCTCTTCAAGCATCTTGGATGAACTCCTTTTCACTTCCTTTTTACAGGCCTTATCTAGTCCGCTTATGAACCCTCTTGTCTTTTGAAATTCATTTATTCCTTCCAATTTGAGGATTATCTCATGATACTCCTCAAGATATGTCAGCAAAGGTCTTCCCTTTTGTCTAACATAATCCCAATCTTCCCAATTTCTTTCCATTTCATTTTCAAGAAGGAATTCTTTCAAAAAGACCGATTCAAATTGAGCCCAAGTTTCAGGTATTTTATTTACCTCCTTTAAAGTTCTCCACCATTTATATGCCTTTGGTCCCAAGGTTAGACTAACCTCCAGCACTTGGAGATGTGGTGGAGTATTCTTAAGTTTGTGCAAATCCTCCCATTTTTTGAAGAAAATTAAAGATAGTGTCTTTATTTCTGCATTTTTCCTCATCGTGAAACTGAGGGGGTTTCATATCTTTTAACACTGGGTTATCCCTCAGCTTTTGGTGGGGTTCCCTAGGATCTCGCATAGTCACATCTAGATCTTTCGATGAAGACAGAATGTCTGAGGTTTCTACTTTATTTTTATCCCTTTCTAATAACAAGGCTAATTGCGATTTTATTTCTGTGAATGCTTGAGTTAGCAACTCCATTTGAACCCCTTGTGCTTGCACACGAGCAGTTAAATCATCAAATTGTTCTCATGTAGCAAAAAATTCTTTCGATTATTCTTCTTGAATTTTCGTTTCATGGGGATCCACCATAGGATGGTCCCTGGAACTAGAGCCTTTGGTTACCTCCTTTTTCTCTTTGCCCTCCATTAATACACTGGAATTAGAAAGCAAATATAAGAAATTTGCATACAAGATGAGATACTTTCCTGATTACAGTGATAGGGTAGTTGTCGATGGCTTTAACAGTTTAGTGATAGCAAAAGATGTGAGAAATAGCTCAACTTTCCTCCAGACTGTGCCGGCCTCGTGGGAATAAGACTTGTCGGGCAGAAATGCAGGATGAAGATGGGATTAAACACCCCCCCTCCCCCGCCAGGTCACGTATGAACTAGCTATGACCACTATTGTCACTTTAAGGCGGGATTTCGCCCGACAGGTCTTACACTGTCCCCCTTTCCTGTTGGCGATGTCTGCGCAGGTTCGAATCCTGCCATCCACCGTCCCTACTAGCGATGCCCGCGTTAGCCTGGTGCGACTACTTCAATGTTGACATGGACAGCTGTAGGATTGATGAGCATAGCTACCGACTGGTAACGCAACAGCTCCAGATTGGTGCGCCAGGTAGGGTCGAGACCTGACAGCTCCAAGTAGAGACAAAACCCGACGGCTCTTTTTCGAAAAATCCCACCATGCTTCTACTGTGAGGACAAAATCCCTTTCGACTCTTTCCAAGGTAACATCGCCCAACAACTCTGATACCAGTGTTACATGGTCGTCCGTGTTGATCGCTTGTGTTAATGTTAGAGATTCAGCTAAGTGCCCCTTCTTCTGTCGACAGACCCAACAACACGAGAGATTCTGTTTCATTCACCACCCAGCCTCGCCTAGAAGGTTGCTAGCTTCCTAATCATGATCCCACTACCAGCAGTCCACTTCAGGTGAGTCATACTATCTTTAAACTCACTTACTCTCTAGGCTCCCCTTGACCCCGTTTGAGTGCCCAAGGCCCTCAGACGGTCATCCCCTGTCCTTGTCTCCCCATAAGTTACATTTATTAATGTAATAGATGATCTCTTTGTTAATTTATTTTTTTGTTAGTTTGGTTTATTTTATTATTTATTATTAGTTTTTGGTTAGTTTAGTTCTCTCTTGATTTATTTAATTTAATCTTGTAAGTTGTGTGTGTGTGTACGTGCGTGCGTGCGTGCAAAATATATGATGAGAACATAATTAGATATATAGCATATAATATTTGAGAGAAATGTTTGTAATGAATTAGACACATTCAATTTTATAGTCCCATGAGATTAAGAGGAAAATTTTCACACGCATGCATGCACATGCACACACACACACACACATCTCTCTCTCTCTCTCTCTCTCTCTCTCTCTCTCTCTCTCTCTCTCTCTCTCTCTCTCTCTCTCTCTCTCTCTCTCTCTATATATATATATATATATATATATATATATATATATATATATATATATATATATAGGATAGTGGATCTCTCTTCCCTCCCCCCAACATTTAATTTATATAATGTGATGCATTACATACTTTTGATTTAATGTTTCAATGTTAGAGAGAGTAATGAAAGTAGATCTCTCCAAGGTTTTAAGATAGAAAGGTTTTTAACATCTGCTTTATATAATATGATACTATTTGAATATTAAAGAGGGTAAGGAATGTGTATGTATGTGTGTGTGTGTGTGTGTGTGTGTGTGTGTGTGTGTGTGTGTGTGTGTGTGTGTGTGTGTGTGTGTGTGTGAGAGAGAGAGAGAGAGAAAGATAGAGAGAGAGAGAGAGAGAGAGAGATAGAGAGAAAGATAGAGAGAGAGAGAGATCTCCCCCAATGATTTCAAGATAGAAAGGTTTACATTATGTACATTTGATTTAATTTAGCATTTCAATGTTAGAGAGAGAGAGAAAGGATAGATCTATGTGTGTATGTGTGTAATATATGTATAAAATATAGTTAAATATGTAGCATGGTGGATCTCTCTCTCTCTCTCTCTCTCTCTCTCTCTCTCTCTCTCTCTCTCTCTCTCTCTCTCTCTCTCTCTCCAATATTTTATGATAGAAAGGTTCCTAAAATTAAGTTTATAGTATGATATATTAGATATGTTTGATTTAATACTTGAATATTAGAGAGTGAGTGTGTAATGGATTAGATGCATCTAATTTAATATTTGAATTTCAATATTTTGATGACATTTGAGTTCATTATGTGATTTAATTTTATAAATAAACTAAATCTTTGTGTCTGTGTCTGTGTGTGTGTGTGTGTGTGTGTGTGTGTGTGTGTGTGTGTGTGTATCCCCCTGCCAACAGAATCTTCAACAGGACGAAGCACGGGGAGTACACACGCACAAATAGGCACACTTGATTTTCTATCGCCTTGTACAAAGAAAGAAATGGGCTTACCTATCCAAAGTGGAATAAGAATTCTACCAGCTATTCTTGGGACAGGACAGTAAGGAGGGGGGAAGGCATTCCAAGAGCCCTGTGCTCAAACACCCCTTACCTCCGCGGACACATGGCATGCATATGCGACCTCACTATACCAAATACCCGAGCCGCCCGACTACGAGGGAGCAAACCCGAGTCATCTACATTCTTTAGAACAGAGTGGGTTCGAGAGGCCATTGACAAACTACAGGATGGCTGAGAGCCCAGGACCATGAAGGCTTAGTAGCAAAGCACTTGACCCATGCCGAGACGTACTTGCACCCCTTCTAGCCCACATGTTCAACAGAGCCTTAGGTGAGGGCTTCCCTACCATATGGTCGGCCAACTCCATAATACCTATCCTGAAGGCTGGAGAACTACCGAACAGTCATGGTTGGCCATGTGCTGGCCAAGCTCTGTGTATCCATCTTGGACCTTGAGTTGAGCAAGTGGGCGGAGCAACACCAACGCCGAGCGATTGGACAAGCAAGATTCAAGAGGGGATACTCTACTCTTGACCATATCCTCCCACTTAGAGCTATTATAGAGGAGGGCCTGCACACAGGAGAGGGTATACTATTGCTTTTTGGACTTCCGCAAGGCCTTCGACACAATACCATGATCCAGGCTCATGCAGAGACTACAAGAACTATAGGTCCCGCCAGAAATGTATTGGGCGATACTGGCACTATACGAATCAGCCATAGGCCGAGTCCGAACACTAGGGGGGCTGTCAAATGAGATAACCAACACCATTGAATTTAAACAAGGATACCCACTCTCACCTACTTTATTTGGTCTCTACATTGATGAGATATTAGAGTACATGGATAGATTGGGAGGGGAGGGATCTAGCCTGAGAAGGATATTGATACCCATCTTACTATATGCGGACGACATAGTTCTCGTCTCTAGCACACCCGAAGGGCTACAGTGCCAATTGAAGGCACTACGGGCCTCCTGCCAGGATAAAGACCTCACCATGAACCTGGGGAAGACCAAGGTCATGGTGTTCAATACTTCAACCCAATGGATTCGACGGTCAGTATTCCACTTCACATACGACAGGAAAACCGTGGAAGTGGTCCAAAGATACATCTATCTGGGGATTACATTTTCGGGACCGAGATTCACTTTGAGAAAGGTAGCAGAAGATAGATTGACACGAGGCTATGTAGCCCTCGGATCCATGGAAAACAATGCGCCCGCATACAATTCCAGAAGCCCCATACAAAACTCTGGCTATATGACACTCTAGTCACACCATCACTCTTGTACGAGGCTCCCATATGGGGATCCAGTCTCTACCACATAGGACCAACCACTGCCTCAGGAGGATGCCATCTATGAGGGATGGGAGCAGATGGAAAGACCCCCGATACTTATGATCTCACGGATGATTTGGAGCAAGCCATCTATGCCACACGAGATCATCAGAGCAGAGATGGGGGCACCGCCCATCGTAGTTGAGGCCCTCTTCCAAACATTGGCCTTCTTGTACTGACTATGGGACTTGCCTCGGCATCAGTACCCGGGACTCGCGCTGGAGTCATCCAAACAACTAGCATTGCAAGGGGACATTGAATGCTAGTCTACTCGAACAGAGACCTGGCTATGGCTACATGGCCTACACATGGACCACCTCCCCCCGCTACAATATAGTCTAGATTGCCCCCACCTCGAGCTCAGCCGGAAGGAGGTGAACTGTATCATCAGAATGGACATCATTGAGCTACACACGACCAAGACATGGGTGACTCCTACAGATGACCTAGGGACAAATATGGCTTTCTACTGGGAGCACTTCTTGCTCATATCTCCAGACGGCTTCATTACCCACCCAAGCTACATGGACACACACTTGTCCCATGGAGTCAGAAGCTCCATCGAACAGATCTGTACATCTTCACACCAGCTACAGGTCGAGACAGGTAGATACGGGGCCCACCCCCTCCCCCTAGAAGATCAAATCTGCCAAATCTGCCAACTCGAGTCAAAGACAAAAGAACACTACATATGTAGGTGCCCAGCATACTACAAGCTCCGGGGACGCTTCCACTGCCTGTTCAAAGAAGGATTCAGGCCACTCTCCAGAGTGATGGATTTCAAGGACTAGAGATGCCTTGGGCTCTTCCTACTAGAAATACGGTGCCATAGAGACCACCTCCTCCGGACCTCGAAGCAGAAACAGGGAGCTGCCCAATGCCTACTCACAGAATTCTACCGACAGCCAACTACCATCCCCACCCCTGAGCCCCCGTCAGCCCCACAGACCTTCGTTCATGGGGGACCACCCTAGCCATAGCCATGGCAATAAGCAAAGCCCGATGCCCATGCCCAACCAACCTCCACCCCTGTAGGAGGCACATGTCGAGGAAAGAAGAGATACTACGCCACCACCAGAGGGCCCTACCCTGCCGATTCAGCCTCTTGATGTTAGATGGACCCATGTGGGACATTTTAGGATGACCAAGCTCCATGAGCAGTTCCGCACCATACTTGGAACACATATGAATTGTACCCAACCTATATACCACCCATGTCTCTTAATCAATGCAAGGAGTTTAGAATTCTCATACAAGATGTGGCAAATAGATGTCTACATTTTATGAGTGTCCCATTGGCCTTATACCTACTCAATTAGTTTATCATAGCATTAGATGGTAGCTTTACTGAGTCCTAGAAAGTTTCCCAGACATTTTGTATGTAACATTTTGGTCTCATAGGCCACATTGGCCTTTCGTAGACGTTAATATAATTTTCTTTCTTCTTTCTTTCTTTTTCTCTCTGTTTTAAGATAGGCTTCCAACAATCAATTTATATAGTATGATACATTACATACGTTTAATCTAATATTCGAACATTATACACACACACACACACACCCCTCCCCCCAATACTTTAAGATAGAAAGATCTATGTTAGATATATTTAACTCAACATTTTGAACATCAGATAGAGTAAGAATATTAGATTCTCTCTCCTCTCTCTAGAATATAAGATTAGAATGTAGGTAAATATATAGAATACAAAGTCTTGATTGCATTAGTTTTATGAGATATGCGATTGAGAGAAGAATTTACACACAAACGCATATAACTTGTCAAGGTAGAAAGGTTTCCAACATTTAATTTATTTTTCTTGTGATTAATATTCAAATATAAGACAGAGAGAGAGAGAGTAAGGGGTGCGCATGCGTGCGTGCGTGCGTGCGTGCGTGTGTGTGTGTGTGTTCCCCCCATTTTAAGTTAGAAAGTTCTAAATTACACACGTTCAATTTAGCATTTATAATATTAGAGAGTTTCACACACACACACACACACACACACACACACACATAGAGAGAGAGAGAGAGAGAGAGAGAGAGAGAGAGAGAGAGAATATAGGTATTAGCCTTTCCTCCAAATATTAGCCATGTAAGGCATGCTTTTGATACTAGGTATAAAGAGGAGGCAAACAAAAGAGTGTGTCCAAGTTTAGATATTGGCCATGTTAGAGAGAGTAATGAAAGTAGATCTCTCCAAGTTTTTAAGATAAAAAGATTTTTAACATGTAGTTTTTATAATATCATACTATTTGAATATTAAAAAGAGCAAGGTGTGTGTGTGTGTGTGTGTGTGTGGAGAGAGAGAGAGAGAGAGAGAGAGATCTCCCCCAATGATTTCAAGATAGAAAGGTCTACATTATGTAATTTAATTTAATTTAGCATTTGAACATTAGATAGATAGATAGATAGAGAGAGAGAGAGAGAGAGAGAGAGAGGATAGATCTGTGTGTGTGTGTGTGTGTGTGTGTGTGTTTTTGTTTGTTCTCCCCCTCAACATTTTAAGTTAGAAAAAGATCTACATTACACACATTTATTTTAGCATTTATAATATTAGAGAGTTGTGTGTGTGTGTGTGTGTGTGTGTGTGTTAGCCTATTAGCCATGTAAAACATGTCCTTTCGATACTAGGTGTAGAGAGGAGGCAAATAAAGTAAAGAGTGGGTCCACCAAATTATGGCAAGCCTCTCTCTCTCTCTCTCTCTCTCTCTCTCTCTCTCTCTCTCTCTCTCTCTCTCTCTCTCTCTCTCTCTCTCTCTCTCTCTCTCTCTCTCTCTCTCTCTCTCTCTCTCTCTCTCTCTCTCTCTCTCTCTCTCTCTCTCTCTCTCTCGGAAAGCAGCAATGCACCCATCATGGTGGGAGGGGGGCAGATGATATAGGAGCTTGGGGGATGGGGGAGATAAAAGCATATGTTAGTTGTTAGTCATTATTATTATTATTATTATTATTATTATTATTATTATTATTGTGTGTGTGCGTGTGTGTTTGTGTTTGTGTGGGGGGGGATCCCTCCCCTCCCAATCTACCCATGTACTCTAATATCTCATCAATGTAGAGACCAAATAAAGTAGGTGAGAGTGGGCATCCCTGTTTAACTCCAATGGTGCTAGTTATCTCATTTGACAGCCCCCCTAGTGTTCGGACTCGGCCCATGACCGATCCATATAGTGCCAGTATCGTCCAATACATTTCGGGCGAGACCTCCAGTTCTTGTAGTCTCTGCATGAGCCTAGCTCATGGTACCGTGTGGAAGGCCTTGCAGAAGTCCACGAAGTAAAAGTATACCCTCCTCCTATGTGCCCTGCCCTCCTCTATAATAGCTCTAAGTGTGAGGATATGGTCAAGAGTGGAGTACCCCCTCTTGAATCCTGCTTGTCCAATCGCCCGGTATTGGTGTTGCTCCGCCCACTTGCTCAGCTTAAGGTCCTAGATGGATCCATAGAGCTTGGCCAGTACGTAGCCAACCATGACTGTTCGGTAGTTCGTGGGGGCCATGGAATCTCTAGCCTTCAGGATAGGTATTATGGTGTTGGCCGACCATATGGTAGGGAAGCCCTCACCTAAGGCTCTATTGAACATGTGGGCTAGAAGGGGTGCAAGTACGTCACAAGCATGGGTCAAGTGCTCTACTACTAAGCCTTCATGGTCCCGGCCATTCTGTTGTCTATCAATGATGTCCCGAACTCGCTCCGTTCTAAAGAATGTAGATGACTCGGGTTTTCTCCCTGGTAGTCGGGGCACTGGGGGCTGCTCGGGTATTTGGTATAGTGAGATCGCATATGCATGCCATGTGTCCGAGGAGGTAATGGGTGTCTAAGCACGGGGCTCTTGGAATGCCTTCCACGCCTCCTTGTTGTCCTGTCCCAAGAATAGTTGGTGGAATTCGCATTCCACTTTCGATAGGTAAGCCCCTTTCTTCCTTTGTACAAGGCGGTGGAAAATCAGCATGTGTGCCTATTTGTGCATGTGTACTTCCCATGCTTCGTCATGTTGAAGACGAAACTGGGTTTCCCTACACTCTACATCATACCAGCTATTTTGTGGGGCATTCTTGAGGAGAGGGACGGGGGGATGTGTGGGGGAAGTACTTGGCCGCCGAGGTGTGGGGCATTCTTGTTGCAAAGGGGAGGGACGAGGGGATGTGTGGGGAAAGTACTTGGCCACCGAGGT